>NW_027208206.1:600000-1200000 GCF_964237555.1 Oryctolagus cuniculus | reverse complement strand
CTGGAATTCTGCTGCCTCAGTGTAGGAAACAGTTGACGGGAGTTCTATAGCATGGGAGTAGCGATATGCACTACGCGAGTTTTAGGTACCCTGTGTGTAGCACATGCAGCTTATATGTGTTCAGTAAGCTGAAAGTAGAGAGAGGCAGTATATTGGAATTCTGTATCCTGAGTGTAGGAGACAATCTATGGGTGTTCTGGAACATGGCTCTAGCCATACACAGTATGCAGGATTTCTGTAGCCTGTGTGTGGGAGATGCAGCTTACAGGATTTCTGTACATTGGAAGAAGTGAGAGGCAGTTTACAGGAGTTCTGCATCCTGAGTGTAGGAAACACTTTAGGGGAGTTCTGTAGCATGGGAGTAGTCTTAAGCACTATGCGGGTTTTCAGTATTCTGAGTAAAAGAGAGGCAGCTTACAGCATTTCTGTACATTGGAAGTAGTGAGAGGCAGTTTACAGGAGTTCTGCATCCTGAGTGTAGGAAACACTTTACGGGAGTTCTGTAGCATGGGAGTAGTCTTACGCACTATGTGGGTTTTCAGTAGTCTGAGTAAAAGAGAAGCAGCTTACAGGATTTCTGTGCATTGGAAGTAGTGAGAGGCAGTTTACAGGAGTTCTGCATCCTGAGTGTAGGAAACACTTTACGGGAGTTCTGTTGCATGCAAGTAGTCTTATGCACTATGCGGGTTTTCAGTAGTGTGAGTAAAAGAGAAGCAGGTAACAGGATTTCTGTACATTGGAAGTAGTGAGAGGCAGTTTACCGGAGTTCTGCATCCTGAGTATAGGAAACACTTTACGGGAGTTCTGTAGCATGGGAGTAGTCTTACGCACTATGCGGGTTTTCAGTAGGCTGAGTAAAAGAGAAGCAGCTTACAGGATTTCTGTACATTGGAAGTAGTGAGAGGCAGTTTACAGGAGTTCTGCATCCTGAGTGCAGGAAACACTTTACGGGAGTTCTGTAGCATGGGAGTAGTCTTACGCACTATGCGGGTTTTCAGTATTCTGAGTAAAAGAGAAGCAGCTTACAGGATTTCTGTTAGCTGGATGTAGAGAGAGGCAGTTTACTGGAGTTCCGCATCCTGAGTGTAGGAGTCCGTTTAAGGGAGTTCTGTAACATGGCTCTAGCCCTACTCAGTATGCGGGATTTCTGTAGCCTGTGTGTAGGAGATGCAGCTTACAGGATTGCTGTAAGCTGGATGTAGAGCGAAGCAGTTTACTGGAGTTCTGCTGCCTCAGTGTAGGAAACAGTTTACGGGAGTTCTATAGCATGGGAGTAGCGATATGCACTACACGAGTTTTAGGTACCCTGTGTGTAGGACATGCTGCTTATTTGTGTTCAGTAAGCTGAATGTAGAGAGAGGCAGTTTACTGGAATTCTGCATCCTGAGTGTAGGAGACAGACTATCGGATTTCTGGAACATGGCTCTAGCCATACACAATATGTAGCCTGTGTGTGGGAGATGCAGCTTACAGGATTTCTGTACATTGGAAGTAGTGAGAGGCAGTTTACCGGAGTTCTGCATCCTGAGTGTAGGAAACACTTTACGGGAGTTCTGTAGCATGGGAGTAGTCTTACGCACTATGCGGGTTTTCAGTAGGCTGAACAAAAGAGAAGCAGCTTACAGGATTTCTGTACATTGGAAGTAGTGAGAGGCAGTTTACAGGTGTACTGCATCCTGAGTGTAGGAAACACTTTATGGGAGTTCTGTAGCATGGGAGTAGTCTTACGCACTATGCGGGTTTTCAGTAGTCTGAGTAAAAGAGAAGCAGGTAACAGGACTTCTGTACATTGGAAGTAGTGAGAGGCAGTTTACAGGAGTTCTGCATCCTGAGTATAGGAAACACTTTACGGGAGTTCTGTGGCATGGGAGTAGTCTTACGCACTATGCGGGTTTTCAGTAGGCTGAGTAAAAGAGAAGCAGGTAACAGGATTTCTGTACATTGGAAGTAGTGAGAGGCAGTTTACAGGAGTTCTGCATCCTGAGTGTAGGAAACACTTTACGGGAGTTCTGTAGCATGGGAGTAGTCTTACGCACTATGCGGGTTTTCAGTAGTCTGAGTAAAAGAGAAGCAGCTAACAGGATTTCTGTACATTGGAAGTAGTGAGAGACAGTTTACTGGAGTTCTGCATCCTGAGTGTAGGAGACCGTTTAAGGGAGTTCTGTAACATGGCTCTAGCCATACTCAGTATGCGGGATTTCTGTAGCCTGTGTGTAGGAGATGCAGCTTACAGGATTTCTGTAAGCTGGATGTAGAGCGAAGTAGTTTCCTGGATTTCTGCTGCCTGAGTGTAGGAAACAATTGACGGGAGTTCTATGGCATGGGAGTAGCAATATGCACTACGCGAGTTTTAGGTACCCTGTGTGTAGGACATGCTGCTTATTTGTGTTCAGTAAGCTGAATGTAGAGAGAGGCAGTTTACTGGAATTCTGCATCCTGAGTGTAGGAGACAGTCTATGGGAGTTCTGGAACATGGCTCTAGCCATACACAGTATGTAGCCTGTGTGTGGGAGATGCAGCTTACAGGATTTCTGTACATTGGAAGTAGTGAGAGGCAGTTTACAGGAGTTCTGCATCCTGAGTGTAGGAAACACTTTACGGGTGTTCTGTAGCATGGGAGTAGTCTTACGCACTATGCGGGTTTTCAGTAGGCTGAGTAAAAGAGAAGCAGCTTACAGGATTTCTGTACATTGGAAGAAGTGAGAGGCAGTTTACAGGAGTTCTGCATCCTGAGTGTAGGAAACACTTTACGGGAGTTCTGTAGCATGGGAGCACTCTTACGCACTATGCGGGTTTTCAGTAGTCTGAGTAAAAGGGAAGCAGCTTCCAGGAATTCTGTACATTGGAAGTAGTGAGAGGCAGTTTACAGGAGTTCTGCATCCTGAGTGTAGGAAACACTTTACTGGAGTTCTGTAGCATGGGAGTAGTCTTACGCACTATGCGGGTTTTCAGTAGTCTGAATAAAAGAGAAGCAGCTTACAGGACTTCTGTACATTGGAAGTAGTGAGAGGCAGTTTACAGGAGTTCTGCATCCTGTGTGTAGGAAACACTTTACGGGAGTTCTGTAGCATGGGAGTAGTCTTACGCACTATGGGGGTTTTCAGTAGTCTGAGTAAAAGAGAAGCAGCTTACAGGATTTCTGTACATTGGAAGTAGTGAGAGGCAGTTTACAGGAGTTCTGCATCCTGAGTGTAGGAAACACTTTATGGGAGTTCTGTAGCATGGGAGTAGTCTTACGCACTATGCGGGTTTTCAGTATTCTGCGTAAAAGAGAAGCAGCTTACAGGATTTCTGTACATTGGAAGTAGTGAGAGGCAGTTTACAGGAGTTCTGCATCCTGAGTATAGGAAACACTTTACGGGAATTCTGTAGCATGGGAGTAGTCTTACGCACTATGCGGGTTTTCAGTAGTCTGAGTAAAATAGAAGCAGCTTACAGGACTTCTGTACATTGGAAGTAGTGAGAGGCAGTTTACAGGAGTTCTGCATCCTGAGTGTAGGAAACACTTTACGGGAGTTCTGTTGCATGCAAGCAGTCTTATGCACTATGCGGGTTTTCAGTAGTCTGAGTAAAAGAGAAGCAGCTTACAGGATTTCTGTACATTGGAAGTAGGGAGAGGCAGTTTACAGGAGTTCTGTATCCTGAGTATAGGAAACACTTTACGGGAGTTCTGTAGCTAGGGAGTACTCTTACGCACTACGCAGGTTTTCAGTAGGCTGAGTAAAAGAGAAGCAGGTAACAGGATTTCTGTACATTGGAAGTAGTGAGAGGCAGTTTACAGGAGTTCTGCATCCTGAGTGCAGGAAACACTTTACGGGAGTTCTGTAGCATGGGAGTAGTCTTACGCACTATCCGGGTTTTCAGTAGTCTGAGTAAAAGAGAAGCAGCTTACAGGATTTCTGTACATTGGAAGTAGTGAGAGGCAGTTTACTGGAGTTCTGCATCCTGAGTGTAGGAGACCGTATAAGGGATTTCTGTAACATGGCTCTAGCCATACTCAGTATGCGGGATTTCTGTAGCCTGTGTGTAGGAGATGCAGCTTACAGGATTTCTGTAAGCTGGATGTAGAGTGAAGTAGTTTACTGGAATTCTGCTGCCTGAGTGTAGGAAACAGTTGACGGGAGTTCTATAGCATGGGAGTAGCGATATGCACTAGGCGAGTTTTAGGTATCCTGTGTGTAGGACATGCTGCTTATTTGTGTTCCGTAAGCTGAATGTAGAGAGAGGCAGTTTACTGGAATTCTGCATCCTGAGTGTAGGAGACAGTCTATGGGAGTTCTGGAACATGGCTCTAGCCATACACAGTATGTAGCCTGTGTGTGGGAGATGCAGCTTACAGGATTTCTGTACATTGTAAGTAGTGAGAGGCAGTTTACAGGAGTTCTGCATCCTGAGTGTAGGAAACACTTTACGGGAGTTCTGTAGCATGGGAGTAGTCTTACGCACTATGCGGGTTTTCAGTAGTCTGAGTAAAAGAGAAGCAGGTAACAGGATTTCTGTACATTGGAAGTAGAGAGAGGCAGTTTACAGGAGTTCTGCATCCTGAGTGCAGGAAACACTTTACGGGAGTTCTTTAGCATTGGAGTAGTCTTACTCACTATGCGGGTTTTCAGTAGGCTGAGTAAAAGAGAAGCAGCTTACAGGATTTCTGTACATTGGAAGTAGTGAGAGGCAGTTTACAGGAGTTCTGCATCCTGAGTGTAGGAAACACTTTACGGGAGTTCTGTAGCATGGGAGTAGTCTTACGCACTATGCGGGTTTTCAGTAGGCTGAACAAAAGAGAAGCAGCTTACAGGATTTCTGTACATTGGAAGTAGTGAGAGGCAGTTTACAGGTGTACTGCATCCTGAGTGTAGGAAACACTTTATGGGAGTTCTGTAGCATGGGAGTAGTCTTACGCACTATGCGGGTTTTCAGTAGTCTGAGTAAAAGAGAAGCAGCTTACAGGATTTCTGTACATTGGAAGTAGTGAGAGGCAGTTTACTGGAGTTCTGCATCCTGAGTGTTGGAGACCGTTTAAGGGAGTTCTGTAACATGGCTCTAGCCATACTCAGTATGCGGGATTTCTGTAGCCTGTGTGTAGGAGATGCAGCATACAGGATTTCTGTAAGCTGGATGTAGAGCGAAGTAGTTTACTGGAATTCTGCTGCCTTAGTGTAGGAAACAGTTGACGGGAGTTCTATAGCATGGGAGTAGCGATATGCACTACGCGAGTTTTAGGTACCCTGTGTGTAGGACATGCTGCGTATTTGTGTTCAGTAAGCTGAATGTAGAGAGAGGCAGTTGACTGGAATTCTGCATCCTGAGTGTAGGAGACAGTCTATGGGAGTTCTGGAACATGGCTCAAGCCATACACAGTATGTAGCCTGTGTGTGGGAGATGCAGCTTACAGGATTTCTGTACATTGGAAGTAGTGAGAGGCAGTTTACAGGAGTTCTGCATCCTGAGTGTAGGAAACACTTTACGGGAGTTCTGTAGCATGGGAGTAGTCTTACGCACTATGCGGGTTTTCAGTAGTCTGAGTAAAAGAGAAGCAGGTAACAGGATTTCTGTACATTGGAAGTAGTGAGAGGCAGTTTACAGGAGTTCTGCATCCTGAGTGCAGGAAACACTTTAGGGGAGTTCTGTAGCATGGGAGTAGTCTTACGCACTATGCGGGTTTTCAGTAGGCTGAGTAAAAGAGAAGCAGCTTACAGGATTTCAATACATTGGAAGTAGTGAGAGGCAGTTTACAGGAGTTCTGCATCCTGAGTGTAGGAAACACTTTACGGGAGTTCTGTAGCATGGGAGTAGTCTTACGCACTATGCGGGTTTTCAGTAGTCTGAGTAAAAGAGAAGCAGGTAACAGGATTTCTGTACATTGGAAGTAGTGAGAGGCAGTTTACAGGAGTTCTGCATCCTGAGTGCAGGAAACACTTTACGGGAGTTCTGTAGCATGGGAGTAGTCTTACGCACTATGCGGGTTTTCAGTAGGCTGAGTAAAAGAGAAGCAGCTTACAGGATTTCTGTACATTGGAAGTAGTGAGAGGCAGTTTACTGGAGTTCTGCATCCTGAGTGTAGGAGACCGTTTAAGGCAGTTCTGTAACATGCCTCTAGCCATACTCAGTATGCGGGATTTCCGTAGCCTGTGTTTAGGAGAGGCAGCTTACAGGATTTCTGTAAGCTGGATGTAGAGCGAAGTAGTTTACTGGAATTCTGCTGCCTGAGTGTAGGAAACAGTTGACTGGAGTTCTATAGCATGGGAGTAGCCATATGCACTAGGCGAGTTTTAGGTACCCTGTGTGTAGGACATGCTGCTTATTGGTGTTCAGTAAGCTGAATGTAGAGAGAGGCAGTTTACTGGAATTCTGCATCCTCTGTGTAGGAGACAGTCTATGGGAGTTCTGGAACATGGCTCTAGCCATACACAGTATGCAGGATTTCTGTAGCCTGTGTGTAGGAGATGCAGCTTACAGGATTTCTGTAAGCTAGATGTAGAGCGAAGCAGTTTACTGGAGTTCTGCAGCCTGAGTGTAGGAAACACTTTACGGGAGTTCTGTAGCATGGGAGTAGTCTTACGCACTATGCGGGTTTTCAGTAGTCTGAGTTAAAGAGAAGCAGCTTACAGGATTTCTGTACATTGGAAGTAGTGAGAGGCAGTTTACAGGAGTTCTGCATCCTGAGTGTAGGAAACACTTTACGGGAGTTCTGTAGCATGGGAGTAGTCTTACGCACTATGCGGGTTTTCAGTAGTCTGAGTAAAAGGGAAGCATCTTACAGGATTTCTGTACATTGGAAGTAGTGAGAGGCAGTTTACAGGAGTTCTGCAGCCTGAGTGTAGGAAAAACATTACGGGAGTTCTGTAGCATGGGAGTAGTCTTACGCACTATGCTGGTATTCAGTAGTCTGAGTAAAAGAGAAGCAGCTTACAGGATTTCTGTAAATTGGAAGTAGTGAGAGGCAGTTTGCAGGAGTTCTGCAGCCTGAGTGTAGGAAACACTTTACAGGAGTTCTGTAGCATGGGAGTAGTCTTACGCACTATGTGGGTTTTCAGTAGTCGGAGTAAAAGAGAAGCAGCTTACAGGATTTCTGTACATTGGAAGTAGTGAGAGGCAGTTTAGAGGAGTTCTGCATCCTGAGTGTAGGAAACACTTTACGGGAGTTCTGAAGCATGGGAGTAGTCTTAAGCACTATGCGGGTTTTAGTAATCTGAGTAAAAGAGAAGCAGCTTACAGGATTTCTGTACAGTGGAAGTAGTGACAGGCAGTTTACAGGAGTTCTGCATCCTGAGTATAGGAAACACTTTACGGGAATTCTGTAGCATGGGAGTAGTCTTACGCACTATGTGGGTTTTCAGTAGTCTGAGTACAAGAGAAGCAGATAACAGGATTTCTGTACATTGGAAGTAGTGAGAGGCAGTTTACAGGAGTTCTGCATCCTGAGTGCAGGAAACACTTTACGGGAGTTCTGTAGCATGGGAGTAGTCTTTCGCACTATGCGGGTTTTCAGTAGTCTGAGTAAAAGAGAAGCAGATAACAGGATTTCTGTACATTGGAAGTAGTGAGAGGCAGTTTACAGGAGTTCTGCATCCTGAGTGTAGGAAACACTTTACGGGAGTTCTGTAGCATGGGAGTAGTCTTACGCCCTCTGTGTGTTTTCAGTAGTCTGAGTAAAAGAGAAGCAGCTTACAGGATTTCTGTACATTGGAAGTAGTGAGAGGCAGTTTACTGGAGTTCTGCATCCTGAGTGTAGGAGACCGTTTAAGGGAGTTCTGTAACATCGCTCTAGCCATTCTCAGTATGCGGGATTTCTGTAGCCTGTGTGTAGGAGATGCAGCTTACAGGATTTCTGTAAGCTGGATGTAGAGCGAAGTAGTTTACTGGAATTCTGCTGCCTGAGTGTAGGAAACAGTTGACTGGAGTTCTATAGCATGGGAGTAGCGATATGCACTACGCGAGTTTTAGGTACCCTGTGTGTAGGACATGCTGCTTATTGGTGTTCAGTAAGCTGAATGTAGAGAGAGGCAGTTTACTGGAATTCTGCATCCTGAGTGTAGGAGACAGTCTATGGGAGTTCTGGAACATGGCTCTAGCCATACACAGTATGTAGCCTGTGTGTGGGAGATGCAGCTTACAGGATTTCTGTACATTGGAAGTAGTGAGAGGCAGTTTACAGGAGTTCTGCATCCTGAGTGTAGGAAACACTTTACGGGAGTTCTGTAGCATGGGAGTAGTCTTATGCACTATGCAGGTTTTCAGTAGTCTGAGTAAAAGAGAAGCAGGTAACAGGATTTCTGTACATTGGAAGTAGTGAGAGGCAGTTTACAGGAGTTCTGCATCCTGAGTGCAGGAAACACTCTACGGGAGTTCTGTAGCATGGGAGTAGTCTTACGCACTATGCGGGTTTTCAGTAGGCTGAGTAAAAGAGAAGCAGCTTACAGGATTTCTGTACATTGGAAGTAGTGAGAGGCAGTTTACAGGAGTTCTGCATCCTTAGTGTAGGAAACACTTTAAGGGAGTTCTGTAGCATGGGAGTAGTCTTACGCACTATGCGGGTTTTCAGTAGTCTGAGTAAAAGAGAAGCAGGTAACAGGATTTCTGTACATTGGAAGTAGTGAGAGGCAGTTTACAGGAGTTCTGCATCCTTAGTGCAGGAAACACTTTAGGGGAGTTCTGTAGCATGGGAGTAGTCTTACGCACTATGCGGGTTTTCAGTAGGCTGAGTAAAAGAGAAGCAGCTTACAGGATTTCTGTACATTGGAAGTAGTGAGAGGCAGTTTACAGGAGTTCTGCATCCTGAGTGTAGGAAACACTTTACGGGAGTTCTGTAGCATGGGAGTACTCTTACGCACTATGCGGGTTTTCAGTAGTCTGAGTAAAAGAGAAGCAGGTAACAGGATTTCTGTACATTGGAAGTAGTGAGAGGCAGTTTACAGGAGTTCTGCATCCTGAGTGCAGGAAACACTTTACGGGAGTTCTGTAGCATGGGAGTAGTCTTACGCACTATGCGGGTTTTCAGTAGGCTGAGTAAAAGAGAAGCAGCTTACAGGATTTCTGTACATTGGAAGTAGTGAGAGGCAGTTTACAGGAGTTCTGCATCCTGAGTGTAGGAAACACTTTACGGGAGTTCTGTAGCATGGGAGTAGTCTTACGCACTATGCGGGTTTTCAGTAGTCTGAGTAAAAGAGAAGCAGCTTACAGGATTTCTGTACATTGGAAGTAGTTAGAGGCAGTTTACTGGAGTTCTACATCCTGAGTGTAGGAGACCGTTTAAGGCAGTTCTGTAACATGGCTCTAGCCATACTCAGTATGCGGGATTTCTGTAGCCTGTGTTTAGGAGAGGCAGCTTACAGGATTTCTGTAAGCTGGATGTAGAGCGAAGTAGTTTACTGGAATTCTGCTGCCTGAGTGTAGGAAACAGTTGACTGGAGTTCTATAGCATGGGAGTAGCCATATGCACTAGGCGAGTTTTAGGTACCCTGTGTGTAGGACATGCTGCTTATTGGTGTTCAGTAAGCTGAATGTAGAGAGAGGCAGTTTACTGGAATTCTGCATCCTGAGTGTAGGAGACAGTATATGGGAGTTCTGGAACATGGCTCTAGCCATACACAGTATGCAGGATTTCTGTAGCCTGTGTGTAGGAGATGCAGCTTACAGGATTTCTGTAAGCTGGATGTAGAGCGAAGCAGTTTACTGGAGTTCTGCAGCCTGAGTGTAGGAAACACTTTACGGGAGTTCTGTAGCATGGGAGTAGTCTTACGCACTATACGGGTTTTCAGTAGTCTGAGTAAAAGAGAAGCAGGTAACAGGACTTCTGTACATTGGAAGTAGTGAGAGGCAGTTTACAGGAGTTCTGCATCCTGAGTGCAGGAAACACTTTACGGGAGTTCTGTAGCATGGGAGTAGTCTTACGCACTATGTGGGTTTTCAGTAGTCGGAGTAAAAGAGAAGCAGCTTACAGGATTTCTGTACATTGGAAGTAGTGAGAGGCAGTTTACAGGAGTTCTGCATCCTGAGTGTAGGAAACACTTTACGGCAGTTCTGAAGCATGGGAGTAGTCTTAAGCACTATGTGGGTTTTCAGTATTCTGAGTAAAAGAGAAGCAGCTTACAGGATTTCTGTACAGTGGAAGTAGTGACAGGCAGTTTACAGGAGTTCTGCATCCTGAGTATAGGAAACACTTTGCGGAAGTTCTGTAGCATGGGTGTAGTCTTACGCACTATGTGGGTTTTCAGTAGTCTGAGTAAAAGAGAAGCTGGTAACAGGATTTATGTACATTGGAAGTAGTGAGAGGCAGTTTACAGGAGTTCTGCATCCTGAGTGCAGGAAACACTTTACGGGAGTTCTGTAGCATGGGAGTAGTCTTACGCACTATGCGGGTTTTCAGTAGTCTGAGTAAAAGAGAAGCAGCTTACAGGATTTCTGTACATTGGAAGTAGTGAGAGGCAGTTTACAGGAGTTCTGCATCCTGAGTGTAGGAAACACTTTACGGGAGTTCTGTAGCATGGGAGTAGTCTTACGCACTCTGTGTGTTTTCTGTAGTCTGAGTAAAAGAGAAGCAGCTTACAGGATTTCTGTACATTGGAAGTAGTGAGAGGCAGTTTACTGGAGTTCTGCATCCTGAGTGTAGGAGACCGTTTAAGGGAGTTCTGTAACATGGCTCTAGCCATACTCAGTATGCGGGATTTGTGTAGCCTGTGTGTAGGAGATGCAGCTTACAGGATTTCTGTAGGCTGGATGTAGAGCGAAGTAGTTTACTGGAATTCTGCTGCCTGAGTGTTGGAAACAGTTGACGGGAGTTCTATTGCATGGGAGTAGCGATATGCACTATGCGAGTTTTAGGTACCCTGTGTGTAGGACATGCTGCTTATTTGTGTTCAGTAAGCTGAATGTAGAGAGAGGCAGTTTACTGGAATTCTGCATCCTGAGTGTAGGAGACAGTCTATGGGAGTTCTGGAACATGGCTCTAGCCATACACAGTATGTAGCCTGTGTGTGGGAGATGCAGCTTACAGGATTTCTGTAGATTGGAGTAGTGAGAGGCAGTTTACAGGAGTTCTGCATCCTGAGTGTAGGAAACACTTTACGGGAGTTCTGTAGCATGGGAGTAGTCTTATGCAGTATGCGGGTTTTCAGTAGTCTGAGTAAAAGAGAAGCAGATTACAGGATTTCTGTACATTGGAAGTAGTGAGAGGCAGTTTACCGGAGTTCTGCACCCTTAGTATAGGAAACACTTTATGGGAGTTCTGTAGCATGGGAGTACTCTTACGCACTATGCGGGTTTTCAGTAGGCTGAGTAAAAGAGAAGCAGCTTACAGGATTTGTGTACATTTTAAGTAGTGAGAGGCAGTTTACAGGAGTTCTGCATCCTGAGTGTAGGAAACACTTTATGGGAGTTCTGTAGCATGGGAGTAGTGTTACGCACTATGCGGGTTCTCAGTAGTCTGAGTAAAAGATAAGCAGCTTACAGGATTTCTGTACATTGGAAGTAGTGAGAGGCAGTTTACAGGAGTTCTGCATCCTGAGTGTAGGAAACACTTTACGGGAGTTCCGCAGCATGGGAGTACTCTTACGCATTATGCGGGTTTTCAGTAGGCTGAGTAAAAGAGAAGCAGGTAACAGGACTTCTGTACTTTGGAAGTAG
Organism: Oryctolagus cuniculus; assembly: GCF_964237555.1. Lineage (NCBI taxonomy): Eukaryota > Metazoa > Chordata > Mammalia > Lagomorpha > Leporidae > Oryctolagus > Oryctolagus cuniculus. The sequence goes on along the minus strand of NW_027208206.1, from coordinate 1,188,378 downwards.
TGAGAGGCAGTTTACAGGAGTTCTGCATCCTGAGTATAGGAAACACTTTACGGGTGTTCTGTAGCATGGGAGTAGTCTTACGCACTATGCGGGTTTTCAGTAGGCTGAGTAAAAGAGAAGCAGGAAACAGGATTTCTGTACATTGGAAGTAGTGAGAGGTAGTTTACAGGAGTTCTGCATCCTGAGTGTAGGAAACACTTTACGGGAGTTCTGAAGCATGGGAGTAGTCTTAAGCACTATGCGGGTTTTCAGTAGTCTGAGTAAAAGAGAAGCAGCTTACAGGATTTCTGTACATTGGAAGTAGTGAGAGGCAGTTTACAGGAGTTCTGCATCCTGAGTATAGGAAACACTTTACGGGAGTTCTGTAGCATGGGAGTAGTCTTACGCACTATGCGGGTTTTCAGTAGTCTGAGTAAAAGAGAAGCAGCTTACAGGATTTCTGTACATTGGAAGTAGTGAGAGGCAGTTTACAGGAGTTCTGCATCCTGAGTGTAGGAAACACTTTACGGGAGTTCTGTAGCATGGGAGTAGTCTTACGCACTCTGTGGGTTTTCAGTAGTCTGAGTAAAAGAGAAGCAGCTTACAGGATTTCTGTACATTGGAAGTAGTGAGAGGCAGTTTACAGGAGTTCTGCATCCTGAGTATAGGAAACACTTTACGGGAGTTCTGTAGCATGGGAGTACTCTTACGCACTATGCGGGTTTTCAGTAGTCTGAGTAAAAGAGAAGCAGCTTACAGGACTTCTGTACATTGGAAGTAGTGAGAGGCAGTTTACAGGAGTTCTGCATCCTGAGTATAGGAAACACTTTACGGGAGTTCTGTAGCATGGGAGTAGTCTTACGCACTATGCGGGTTTTCAGTAGTCTGAGTAAAAGAGAAGCAGCTTACAGGATTTCTGTACATTGGAAGTAGTGAGAGGCAGTTTACTGGAGTTCTGCATCCTGAGGGTAGGAGACCGTTTAAGGGAGTTCTATAACATGGCTCTAGCCCTACTCAGTATGGGGGATTTCTGTAGCCTGTGTGTAGGAGATGCAGCTTACAGGATTTCTGTAAGCTGGATGTAGAGCGAAGTAGTTTACTGGGATTCTGCTGCCTGAGTGTAGGAAACAGTTGACGGGAGTTCTATAGCATGGGAGTAGCGATATGCACTACGCGAGTTTTAGGTACCCTGTGTGTAGGACATGCTGCTTATTTGTGTTCAGTAAGCTGAATGTAGAGAGAGGCAGTTTACAGGAGTTCTGCATCCTGAGTGTAGGAGACAGTCTATGGGAGTTCTGGAACATGGCTCTAGCCATACACAGTATGTAGCCTGTGTGTGGGAGATGCAGCTTACAGGATTTCTGTACATTGGAAGTAGTGAGAGGCAGTTTACAGGAGTTCTGCATCCTGAGTGTAGGAAACACTTTACGGGAGTTCTGTAGCATGGGAGTAGTCTTACGCACTATGCAGGTTTTCAGTAGTCTGAGTAAAAGAGAAGCAGCTTACAGGATTTCTGTACATTGGAAGTAGTGAGAGGCAGTTTACAGGAGTTCTGCATCCTGAGTGTAGGAAACACTTTACGGGAGTTCTGTAGCATGGGAGTACTCTTACGCACTATGCGGGTTTTCAGTAGTCTGAATAAAAGAGAAGCAGCTCTCAGGGTTTCTGTTAGCTGGATGTAGAGAGAGGCAGTTTACTGGAGTTCCGCATCCTGAGTGTAGGAGACAGTTTAAGGAAGTTCTGTAACATGGCTCTACCATACTCAGTATGAGGGATTTCTGTAGTCTGTGTGTAGGAGATGCAGCTTACAGGATTGCTGTAAGCTGGATGTTGAGCGAAGCAGTTTACTGGAATTCTGCTGCCTGAGTGTAGGAAACAGTTGACGGGAGTTCTATAGCATGGGAGTAGCCATATGCACTACGCGAGTTTTAGGTACCCTGTGTGTAGGACATGCTGCTTATTTGTGTTCAGTAAGCTGAATGTAGAGAGAGGCAGTTTACTGGAATTCTGCATCCTGAGTGTAGGAGACAGTCTTTGGGAGTTCTGGAACATGGCTCTAGCCATACACAGTATGCAGGATTTCTGTAGCTTGTGTGTAGGAGATGCAGCTTACAGGATTTCTGTAAGCTGGATGTAGAGCGAAGCAGTTTACAGGAGTTCTGCATCCTGAGTGTAGGAAACACTTTACGAGACTTCTGTAGCATGGGAGTAGTCTTACGCACTATGCGGGTTTTCAGTAGTGTGAGTAAAAGAGAAGCAGCTTACAGGCCTTCTGTACATTGGAAGTAGTGAGAGGCAGTTTACAGGAGTTCTGCATCCTGAGTGTAGGAAACACTTTACGGGAGTTCTGTAGCATGGGAGTAGTCTTACACACTATGCGGGTTTTCAGTAGTCTGAGTAAAAGAGAAGCAGCTTACAGGATTTCTGTACATTTTAAGTAGTGAGAGGCAGTTTACAGGAGTTCTGCATCCTGAGTGTAGGAAATACTTTACGGGAGTTCTGTAGCATGGGATTAGTCTTACGCACTATGCGGGTTTTCAGTAGTCTGAGTAAAAGAGAAGCAGCTTACAGGATTTCTGTACATTGGAAGTAGTGAGAGGCAGTTTACCGGAGTTCTGCATCCTGAGTGTAGGAAACACTTTACGGGAGTTCTGTAGCATGGGAGTAGTCTTACACACTATGCGGGTTTTCAGTAGTCTGAGTAAAAGAGAAGCAGCTTACAGGAATTCTGTACACTGGAAGTAGTGAGAGGCAGTTTACAGGAGTTCTGCATCCTGAGGGTAGGAAACACTTTACGGGAGTTCTGTAGCATTGGAGTAGGCTTACGCACTATGCGGGTTTTCAGTAGTCTGAGTAAAAGAGAAGCAGGTAACAGGATTTCTGTACATTGGAAGTAGTGAGAGGTAGTTTACAGGAGTTCTGCATCCTGAGTGTAGGAAACACTTTACGGGAGTTCTGTAGCATGGGAGTAGTCTTACGCACTATGCGGGTTTTCAGTAGTCTGTGTAAAAGAGAAGCAGCTTACAGGATTTCTGTACATTGGAAGTAGTGAGAGGCAGTTTACTGGAGTTCTGCATCCTGAGTGTAGGAGACCGTTTAAGGGAGTTCTGTAACATGGCTCTAGCCATACTCAGTATGCGGGATTTCTGTAGCCTGTGTGTAGGAGATGCAGCTTACAGGATTGCTGTAAGCTGGATGTAGAGCGAAGCAGTTTACTGGAATTCTGCTGCCTGAGTGTAGGAAACAGTTGACGGGAGTTCTATAGCATGGGAGTAGCGATATGCACTACGCGAGTTTTAGGTACCCTGTGTGTAGGACATGCTGCTTATTGGTGTTCAGTAAGCTGAATGTAGAGAGAGGCAGTTTATTGGAATTCTGCATCCTGAGTGTAGGAGACAGTCTATGGGAGTTCTGGAACATGGCTCTAGCCATACACAGTATGTAGCCTGTGTGTGGGAGATGTAGCTTACAGGATTTCCGTACAGTGGAAGTAGTGACAGGCAGTTTAGAGGAGTTCTGCAGCCTGAGTGTAGGAAACACTTTACGGGAGTTCTGTAGCATGGGAGTAGTCTTACTCACTATGCGGGTTTTCAGTCGGCTGAGTAAAAGAGAAGCAGGTAACAGGATTTCTGTACTTTGGAAGTAGTGAGAGGCAGTTTACAGGAGTTCTGCATCCTGAGTGCAGGAAACACTTTACGGGAGTTCTCTAGCATGGGAGTAGTCTTACGCACTCTGCGGGTTTTCAGTAGTCTGAGTAAAAGAGAAGCAGCTTACAGGATTTCTGTACATTGGAAGTAGTGAGAGGCAGTTTACAGGAGTTCTGCATCCTGAGTGTAGGAAACACTTTACGGGAGTTCTGTAGCATGGGAGTAGTCTTACGCACTATGCGGGTTTTCAGTAGTCTGAGTAAAAGAGAAGCAGCTTACAGGATTTCTGTACATTGGAAGTAGTGAGAGGCAGTTTACTGGAGTTCTGCATCCTGAGTGTAGGAGACCGTTTAAGGGAGTTCTTTAACATGACGCTAGCCATACTCAGTATGCGGGATTTCTGTAGCCTGTGTGTAGGAGATGCAGCTTACAGGATTTCTGTAAGCTGGCTGTAGAGCGAAGTAGCTTACTGGAATTCTGCTGCTTGAGTGTAGGAAACAGTTGACGGGAGTTCTATAGTATGGGAGTAGCGATATGCACTACGCGAGTTTTAGGTACCCTGTGTTTAGGACATGCTGCTTATTTGTGTTCAGTAAGCTGATTGTAGAGAGAGGCAGTTTACTGGAATTCTGCATCCTGAGTGTAGGAGACAGTCTATGGGAGTTCTGGAACATGGCTCTAGCCATACACAGTATGTAGCCTGTGTGTGGGAGATGCAGCTTACAGGATTTCTGTACATTGTAAGTAGTGAGAGGCAGTTTACAGGAGTTCTGCATCCTGAGTGTAGGAAACACTTTACGGGAGTTCTGTAGCATGGGAGTAGTCTTACGCACTATGCGGGTTTTCAGTAGTCTGAGTAAAAGAGAAGCAGGTAACCGGATTTCTGTACATTGGAAGTAGTGAGAGGCAGTTTACAGGAGTTCTGCATCCTGAGTGTAGGAAACACTTTACGGGAGTTCTGTAGCATCGGTGTAGTGTTATGCACTATGCGGGTTTTCAGTAGTCTGAGTAAAAGAGAAGCAGCTTACAGGATTTCTGTACATTGGAAGTAGTGAGAGGCAGTTTACTGGAGTTCTGCATCCTGAGTGCAGGAAACGCTTTACGGGAGTTCTGTAACATGGCAGTAGTCTTACGCACTATGCGGGTTTTCAGTAATATGAGTAAAAGAGAAGCAGCTTACAGGATTTCTGAACATTGGAAGTAGTGAGAGGCAGTTTACAGGAGTTCTGCATCCTGAGTGTAGGAAACACTTTACGGGAGTTCTGTAGCATGGGAGTACTCTTACGCACTATGTGGGTTTTCAGTAGTCTGAGTAAAAGAGAAGCAGGTAACAGGATTTCTGTACACTGGAAGTAGTGAGAGGCAGTTTACAGGAGTTCTGCATCCTGAGTGTAGGAAACACTTTACGGGAGTTCTGTATCATGGGAGCACTCTTACGAACTATGCGGATTTTGAGTAGTCTGAGTAAAAGAGAAGCAGCTTACAGGATTTCTTTACATTGGAAGTAGTGAGAGGCAGTTTACAGGAGTTCTGCATCCTGAGTGTAGGAAACACTTTACGGGAGTTCTGTAGCATGGGAGTACTCTTACGCACTATGTGGGTTTTCAGTAGTCTGAGTAAAAGAGAAGCAGGTAACAGGATTTCTGTAAACTGGAAGTAGTGAGAGGCAGTTTACAGGAGTTCTGCATCCTGAGTGTAGGAAACACTTTACGGGAGTTCTGTAGCATGGGAGCACTCTTACGCACTATGCGGATTTTGAGTATTCTGAGTAAAAGAGAAGCAGCTTAGAGGATTTCTGTACATTGGAAGTAGTGAGAGGCAATTTACAGGAGTTCTGCATCCTGAGTGTAGGAAACACTTTACGGGTGTTCTGTAGCATGGGAGTAGTCTTACGCATCTATGCAGGTTTTCAGTAGTCTGAATAAAAGAGAAGCAGCTTACAGGATTTCTGTACATTGGAAGTAGTGAGAGGCAGTTTACTGGAGTTCTGCATCCTGAGTGTAGGAAACACTTTACGGGAGTTCTGTAGCATGGCAGTAGTCTTACGCACTATGGGGGTTTTCAGTAGTCTGAGTAAAAGAGAAGCAGCTTACAGGATTTCTGTACATTGGAAGTAGTGAGAGGCAGTTTACAGGAGTTCTGTATCCTGAGTGTAGGAAACACTTTACGGGAGTTCTGTAGCATGGGAGTAGTCTTACCCACTATGCAGGTTTTCAGTAGTCTGAGTAAAAGAGAAGCAGCTTACAGGATTTCTGTACATTGGAAGTAGTGAGAGGCAGTTTACCGGAGTTCTGCATCCTGAGTGTAGGAAACACTTTACGGGAGTTCTGTAGCATGGGAGTAGTCTTACACACTATGCGGGTTTTCAGTAGTCTGAGTAAAAGAGAAGCAGCTTACAGGAATTCTGTACACTGGAAGTAGTGAGAGGCAGTTTACAGGAGTTCTGCATCCTGAGTGTAGGAAACACTTTACGGGAGTTCTGTAGCATTGGAGTAGGCTTTCGCACTATGCGGGTTTTCAGTAGTCTGAGTAAAAGAGAAGCAGGTAACAGGATTTCTGTACATTGGAAGTAGTGAGAGGTAGTTTACAGGAGTTCTGCATCCTGAGTGTAGGAAACACATTACGGGAGTTCTGTAGCATGGGAGTAGTATTACGCACTATGCGGGTTTTCAGTAGTCTGTGTAAAAGAGAAACAGCTTACAGGATTTCTGTACATTGGAAGTAGTGAGAGGCAGTTTACTGGAGTTCTGCATCCTGAGTGTAGGAGACCGTTTAAGGGAGTTCTGTAACATGGCTCTAGCCATACTCAGTATGCGGGATTTCTGTAGCCTGTGTGTAGGAGATGCAGCTTACAGGATTGCTGTAAGCTGGATGTAGAGCGAAGCAGTTTACTGGAATTCTGCTGCCTGAGTGTAGGAAACAGTTGACGGGAGTTCTATAGCATGGGAGTAGCGATATGCACTACGCGAGTTTTAGGTACCCTGTGTGTAGGACATGCTGCTTATTGGTGTTCAGTAAGCTGAATGTAGAGAGAGGCAGTTTACTGGAATTCTGCATCCTGAGTGTAGGAGACAGTCTATGGGAGTTCTGGAACATGGCTCTAGCCATACACAGTATGTAGCCTGTGTGTGGGAGATGTAGCTTACAGGATTTCTGTACAGTGGAAGTAGTGACAGGCAGTTTAGAGGAGTTCTGCAGCCTGAGTGTAGGAAACACTTTACGGGAGTTCTGTAGCATGCGAGTAGTCTTACTCACTATGCGGGTTTTCAGTAGGCTGAGTAAAAGAGAAGCAGGTAACAGGATTTCTGTACTTTGGAAGTAGTGAGAGGCAGTTTACAGGAGTTCTGCATCCTGAGTGCAGGAAACACTTTACGGGAGTTCTGTAGCATGGGAGTAGTCTTACGCACTCTGCGGGTTTTCAGTAGGCTGAGTAAAAGATAAGCAGCTTACAGGATTTCTGTACATTGGAAGTAGTGAGAGGCAGTTTACAGGAGTTCTGCATCATGAGTGTAGGAAACACTTTACGGGAGTTCTGTAGCATGGGAGTAGTCTTACGCACTATGCGGGTTTTCAGTAGTCTGAGTAAAAGAGAAGCAGCTTACAGGATTTCTGTACATTGGAAGTAGTGAGAGGCAGTTTACTGGAGTTCTGCATCCTGAGTGTAGGAGACCGTTTAAGGGAGTTCTTTAACATGACGCTAGCCATACTCAGTATGCGGGATTTGTGTAGCCTGTGTGTAGGAGATGCAGCTTACAGGATTTCTGTAAGCTGGCTGTAGAGCGAAGTAGTTTACTGGAATTCTGCTGCTTGAGTGTAGGAAACAGTTGACGGGAGTTCTATAGTATGGGAGTAGCGATATGCACTACGCGAGTTTTAGGTACCCTGTGTTTAGGACATGCTGCTTATTTGTGTTCAGTAAGCTGATTGTAGAGAGAGGCAGTTTACTGGAATTCTGCATCCTGAGTGTAGGAGACAGTCTATGGGAGTTCTGGAACATGGCTCTAGCCATACACAATATGTACCCTGTGTGTGGGAGATGCAGCTTACAGGATTTCTGTACATTGTAAGTAGTGAGAGGCAGTTTACAGGAGTTCTGCATCCTGAGTGTAGGAAACACTTTACGGGAGTTCTGTAGCATGGGAGAAGTATTACTCACTATGCGGGTTTTCAGTAGGCTGAGTAAAACAGACGCAGCTTACAGGATTTCTGTACATTGGAAGTAGTTTAGGCAGTTTACAGGAGTTCTGCATCCTGAGTGTAGGAAACACTTTACGGGAGTTCTGTAGCATGGGAGTAGTCTTACGCACTATGCGGGTTTTCAATATTCTGAGTAAAAGAGAAGCAGCTTACAGGATTTTTGTACATTGGAAGTAGTGAGAGGCAGTTTACAGGAGTTCTGCATCCTGAGTGTAGGAAACACTTTACGGGAGTTCTGTAGCATGGGAGTACTCTTACGCACTATGTGGGTTTTCAGTAGTCTGAGTAAAAGAGAAGCAGGTAACAGGATTTCTGTAAACTGGAAGTAGTGAGAGGCAGTTTACAGGAGTTCTGCATCCTGAGTGTAGGAAACACTTTACGGGAGTTCTGTAGCATGGGAGCACTCTTACGCACTATGCGGATTTTGAGTAGTCTGAGTAAAAGAGAAGCAGCTTACAGGATTTCTGTACATTGGAAGTAGTGAGAGGCAATTTACAATAGTTCTGCATCCTGAGTGTAGGAAACACTTTACGGGTGTTCTGTAGCATGGGAGTAGTCTTACGCATCTATGCAGGTTTTCAGTAGTCTGAATAAAAGAGAAGCAGCTTACAGGATTTCTGTACATTGGAAGTAGTGAGAGGTAGTTTACAGGAGTTCTGCATCCTGAGTGTAGGAAACACTTTACGGGAGTTCTGTAGCATGGGAGTAGTCTTACGCACTATGCGGGTTTTCAGTAGGCTGAGTAAAAGAGAAGCAGCTTACAGGATTTCTGTACATTGGAAGTAGTGAGAGGCAGTTTACAGGAGTTCTGTATCCTGAGTGTAGGAAACACTTTACGGGAGTTCTGTAGCATGGGAGTAGTCTTACCCACTATGCAGGTTTTCAGTAGTCTGAGTAAAAGAGAAGCAGCTAACACGATTTCTGTACATTGGAAGTAGTGAGAGGCAGTTTACTGGAGTTCTGCATCCTGAGTGTAGGAGACCGTTTAAGGGAGTTCTGTAACATGGCTCTAGCCATACTCAGTATGCGGGATTTCTGTAGCCTGTGTGTAGGAGAGGCAGCTTACAGGATTGCTGTAAGCTGGATGTAGAGAGAAGCAGTTTACTGGAATTCTGCTGCCTGAGTGTAGGAAACAGTTGACGGGAGTTCTATAGCATGGGAGTAGCCATATGCACTACACGAGTTTTAGGTACCCTGTGTGTAGGACATGCTTCTTATTGGTGTTCAGTAAGCAGAATGTAGAGAGAGGCAGTTTACTGGAATTCTGCATCCTGAGTGTAGGAGACAGTCTATGGGAGTTCTGGAACATGGCTCTAGCCATACACAGTATGCAGGATTTCTGTAGCCTTGTGTGGGAGATGCAGCTTACAGGATTTCTGTAAGCCGGATGTAGAGCGAAGCAGTTTACTGGAGTTCTGCATCCTGAGTGTAGGAAACACTTTATGGGAGTTCTGTAGAATGGGAATAGTCTTACGCACTATGAGGGTTTTCAGTTGTCTGAGTAAAAGAGAAGCAGCTTACAGGATTTCTGTACACTGGAAGTAGTGAGAGGCAGTTTACAGTAGTTCTGTATCCTGAGTGTAGGAAACACTTTACCGGAGTTCTCTAGCATGGGAGTAGTCTTACGCACTATGCGGGTTTCAGTAGTCTGAGTAAAAGAGAAGCAGCTTACAGGATTTCTGTACATTGGAAGTAGTGAGAGGCAGTTTATGGAGTTCTGCATCCTGAGTGCAGGAAACGCTTTACGGGAGTTCTGTAGCATGGGAGTAGTCTTACGCACTATGCGGGTTTTCAGTAGTATGAGTAAAAGAGAAGCAGCTTGCAGGATTTCTGAATATTGGAGGTAGTGAGAGGCAGTTTACAGGAGTTCTGCATCCTGAGTGTAGGAAACACTTTACGGGAGTTCTGTAGCATGGGAGTACTCTTACGCACTATGCGGGTTTTCAGTAGTCTGAGTAAAAGAGAAGCAGCTTACATGATTTCTGTACACTGGAAGTAGTGAGAGGCAGTTTACAGGAGTTCTGTATCCTGAGTGTAGGAAACACTTTACCGCAGTTCTGTAGCATGGGAGTAGTCTTATGCACTATGCGGGTTTTCAGTAGTCTGAGTAAAAGAGAAGCAGCTTACAGGATTTCTGTACATTGGAAGTAGTGAGAGGCAGTTTACAGGAGTTCTGTATCCTGAGTGTAGGAAACACTTTACGGGAGTTCTGTAGCATGGGAGTAGTCTTACGCACTATGTGGGTATTCAGTAGTCTGAGTAAAAGAGAAGCAGGTAACAGGATTTCTGTACATTGGAAGTAGTGAGAGGCAGTTTACAGGAGTTCTGTATCCTGAGTGTAGGAAACACTTTACGGGAGTTCTGTAGCATGGGAGCACTCTTACGCACTATGCGGGTTTTGAGTAGTCTGAGTAAAAGAGAAGCAGCTTACAGGATTTCTGTACATTGGAAGCAGTGAGAGGCTGTTTACAGGAGTTCTGCATCCTGAGTGTAGGAAACACTTTACGGGAGTTCTGTAGCATGGGAGTAGTCTTACGCACTATGCGGGTTTTCAGTAGTCTGAATAAAAGAGAAGCAGCTTACAGGATTTCTGTACACTGGAAGTAGTGAGAGGCAGTTTACAAGAGTTCTGCATCCTGAGTGTAGGAAACACTTTACGGGAGTTCTGTAGCATGGGAGTATTCGTACGCACTATGCGGGTTTTCAGTAGTCTTCGTAAAAGAGAAGCAGCTTACAGGATTTCTGTACATTGGAAGTAGTGAGAGGCAGTTTACTGGAGTTCTGCATCCTGAGTATAGGAAACACTTTACGGGAGTTCTGTAGCCTGGGATTGATCTTACGCACTATGCGGATTTTCAGTAGTCTGAGTAAAAGAGAAGCAGCTAACAGGATTTCTGTACATTGGAAGTAGTGAGAGGCAGTTTACTGGAGTTCTGCATCCTGAGTGTAGGAGACAGTTTAAGGGAGTTCTGTAACATGGCTCTAGCCATACTCAGTATGCGGGATTTCTGTAGCCTGTGTGTAGGAGATGCAGCTTACAGGATTGCTGTAAGCTAGATGTAGAGCGAAGCAGTTTACTGGAATTCTGCTGCCTGAGTGTAGGAAACAGTTGACGGGAGTTCTATAGCATGGAATTAGCCATATGCACTACGCGAGTTTTAGGTACCCTGTGTGTAGGACATGCTGCTTATTGGTGTTCAGTAAGCTGAATGTACAGAGAGGCAGTTTACTGGAATTCTGCATCCTGAGTGTAGGAGACAGTCTATGGGAGTTCTGGAACATGGCTCTAGCCAAACACAGTATGCAGGATTTCTGTAGCCTTGTGTGGGAGATGTAGCTTACAAGATTTCTGTAAGCTGGATGTAGAGCGAAGCAGTTTACTGGAATTCTGCTGCCTGAGTGTAGGAAACACTTTATGGGAGTTCTGTAGAATGGGAATAGTCTTACGCACTATGCGGGTTTTCAGTAGTCTGAGTAAAAGAGAAGCAGCTTACAGGACTTCTGTACACTGGAAGTAGTGAGAGGCAGTTTACAGGAGTTCTGCATCCTGAGTGTAGGAAACACTTTACCGGAGTTCTGTAGCATGGGAGTAGTCTTATGCACTATGCGGGTTTCAGTAGTCTGAGTAAAAGAGAAGCAGCTTACAGGATTTCTGTACATTGGAAGTAGTGAGAGGCAGTTTACAGGAGTTCTGCATCCTGAGTGTAGGAAACACTTTACGGGAGTTCTGTAGCATGGGAGTAGCCTTACGCACTATGCGGGTTTTCAGTAGTCTGAGTAAAAGAGAAGCAGCTTACAGGATTTCTGAATATTGGAAGTAGTGAGAGGCAGTTTACAGGAGTTCTGCATCCTGAGTGTAGGAAACACTTTACGGGAGTTCTGTAGCATGGGAGTACTCTTACGCACTATGTGGGTTTTCAGTAGGCTGAGTAAAAGAGAAACAGGTTACAGGATTTCTGTACATTGGAAGTAGTGAGAGGCAGTTTACAGGAGTTCTGCATCCTGAGTGTAGGAAACACTTTACGGGAGTTCTGTAGCATGGGAGCACTCTTACGCACTATGCGGCTTTTGAGTAGTCTGAGTAAAAGAGAAGCAGCTTACAGGATTTCTGTACATTGGAAGTAGTGAGAGGCAGTTTACAGGAGTTCTGCATCCTGAGTGCAGGAAACGCTTTACGGGAGTTCTGTAGCATGGGAGTAGTCTTTCGCACTATGCGGGTTTTCAGTAGTATGAGTAAAAGAGAAGCAGCTTACAGGATTTCTGAATATTGGAAGTAGTGAGAGGCAGTTTTCAGGAGTTCTGCATCCTGAGTGTAGGAAACACTTTACGGGATTTCTGTAGCATGGGACTACTCTTACGCACTATGCGGGTTTTCATTAGTCTGAGTAAAAGAGAAGCAGCTTACAGAATTTCTGTACATTGGAAGTAGTGAGAGGCAGTTTACAGGAGTTCTGTATCCTGAGTGTAGAAAACACTTTACCGGAGTTCTGTAGCATGGGAGTAGTCTTATGCACTATGCGGGTTTTCAGTAGTCTGAGTAAAAGAGAAGCAGCTTACAGGATTTCTGTCCATTGGAAGTAGTGAGAGGCAGTTTACAGGAGTTCTGCATCCTGAGTGTAGGAAACACTTTACGGGAGTTCTGTAGCATGGGAGTAGTCTTACGCACTATGCGGGTTTTGAGTAGTCTGAGTAAAAGAGAAGCAGCTTACAGGATTTCTGTACACTGGAAGTAGTGAGAGGCAGTTTACAGGAGTTCTGCATCCTGAGTGTAGGCAACACTTTACGGGAGTTCTGTAGCATGGGAGCACTCTTACGCACTATGCGGGTTTTGATTAGTCTGAGTAAAAGAGAAGCAGCTTACAGGATTTCTGTACATTGGAAGTAGTGAGAGGCAGTTTACAGGAGTTCTGCATCCTGAGTGTAGGCAACACTTTACGGGAGTTCTGTAGCATGGGAGCACTCTTAGGCACTATGCGGGTTTTGACACGCTGAGTAAAAGAGAAGCAGCTTACAGGATTTCTGTACATTGGAAGTAGTGAGAGGCAGTTTACAGGAGTTCTGCATCCTGAGTGTAGGAAACACTTTACGGGAGTTCTGTAGCATGGGAGTACTCTTACGCACTATGCGGGTTTTCAGTAGTCTGAGTAAAAGAGAAGCAGCTTACAGGATTTCTGTACATTGGAAGTAGTGAGAGGCAGTTTACTGGAGTTCTGCATCCTGAGTGCAGGAAACGCTTTACGGGAGTTCTGTAGCATGGGAGTAGTCTTACGAACTATGCGGGTTTTGAGTAGTATGAGTAAAAGAGAAGCAACTTACAGGATTTCTGAATATTGGAAGTAGTGAGAGGCAGTTTACAGGAGTTCTGCATCCTGAGTGTAGGAAACACTTTACGGGAGTTCTGTAGCATGGGAGTAGTCTTACGCACTATGCGGGTTTTCAGTAGTCTGAGTAAAAGAGAAGCAGGTAACAGGATTTCTGTACACTGAAAGTAGTGAGAGGCAGTTTACAGGAGTTCTGCATCCTGAGTGTAGGAGACAGTCTATGGGAGTTCTGGAACATGGCTCTAGCCATACACAGTATGCAGGATTTCTGTAGCCTTGTGTGGGAGATGCAGCTTACAGGATTTCTGTAAGCCGGATGTAGAGCGAAGCAGTTTACTGGAGTTCTGCATCCTGAGTGTAGGAAACACTTTATGGGAGTTCTGTAGAATGGGAATAGTCTTACGCACTATGAGGGTTTTCAGTTGTCTGAGTAAAAGAGAAGCAGCTTACAGGATTTCTGTACACTGGAAGTAGTGAGAGGCAGTTTACAGTAGTTCTGTATCCTGAGTGTAGGAAACACTTTACCGGAGTTCTCTACCATGGGAGTAGTCTTACGCACTATGCGGGTTTCAGTAGTCTGAGTAAAAGAGAAGCAGCTTACAGGATTTCTGTACATTGGAAGTAGTGAGAGGCAGTTTATGGAGTTCTGCATCCTGAGTGCAGGAAACGCTTTACGGGAGTTCTGTAGCATGGGAGTAGTCTTACGCACTATGCGGGTTTTCAGTAGTATGAGTAAAAGAGAAGCAGCTTGCAGGATTTCTGAATATTGGAAGTAGTGAGAGGCAGTTTACAGGAGTTCTGCATCCTGAGTGCAGGAAACACTTTACGGGAGTTCTGTAGCATGGGAGTACTCTTACGCACTATGCGGGTTTTCAGTAGTCTGAGTAAAAGAGAAGCAGCTTACAGGATTTCTGTACACTGGAAGTAGTGAGAGGCAGTTTACAGGAGTTCTGTATCCTGAGTGTAGGAAACACTTTACCGCAGTTCTGTAGCATGGGAGTAGTCTTATGCACTATGCGGGTTTTCAGTAGTCTGAGTAAAAGAGAAGCAGCTTACAGGATTTCTGTACATTGGAAGTAGTGAGAGGCAGTTTACAGGAGTTCTGTATCCTGAGTGTAGGAAACACTTTACGGGAGTTCTGTAGCATGGGAGTAGTCTTACGCACTATGTGGGTTTTCAGTAGTCTGAGTAAAAGAGAAGCAGGTAACAGGATTTCTGTACATTGGAAGTAGTGAGAGGCAGTTTACAGGAGTTCTGTATCCTGAGTGTAGGAAACACTTTACGGGAGTTCTGTAGCATGGGAGCACTCTTACGCACTATGCGGGTTTTGAGTAGTCTGAGTAAAAGAGAAGCAGCTTACAGGATTTCTGTACATTGGAAGCAGTGAGAGGCAGTTTACAGGAGTTCTGCATCCTGAGTGTAGGAAACACTTTACGGGAGTTCTGTAGCATGGGAGTAGTCTTACGCACTATGCGGGTTTTCAGTAGTCTGAATAAAAGAGAAGCAGCTTACAGGATTTCTGTACACTGGAAGTAGTGAGAGGCAGTTTACAAGAGTTCTGCATCCTGAGTGTAGGAAACACTTTACGGGAGTTCTGTAGCATGGGAGTATTCTTACGCACTATGCGGGTTTTCAGTAGTCTTCGTAAAAGAGAAGCAGCTTACAGGATTTCTGTACATTGGAAGTAGTGAGAGGCAGTTTACTGGAGTTCTGCATCCTGAGTATAGGAAACACTTTACGGGAGTTCTGTAGCCTGGGAGTGATCTTACGCACTATGCGGATTTTCAGTAGTCTGAGTAAAAGAGAAGGAGCTAACAGGATTTCTGTACATTGGAAGTAGTGAGAGGCAGTTTACTGGAGTTCTGCATCCTGAGTGTAGGAGACAGTTTAAGGGAGTTCTATAACATGGCTCTAGCCATACTCAGTATGCGGGATTTCTGTAGCCTGTGTGTAGGAGATGCAGCTTACAGGATTGCTGTAAGCTAGATGTAGAGCGAAGCAGTTTACTGGAATTCTGCTGCCTGAGTGTAGGAAACAGTTGAAGGGAGTTCTATAGCATGGAATTAGCCATATGCACTACGCGAGTTTTAGGTACCCTGTGTGTAGGACATGCTGCTTATTGGTGTTCAGTAAGCTGAATGTACAGAGAGGCAGTTTACTGGAATTCTGCATCCTGAGTGTAGGAGACAGTCTATGGGAGTTCTGGAACATGGCTCTAGCCAAACACAGTATGCAGGATTTCTGTAGCCTTGTGTGGGAGATGTAGCTTACAAGATTTCTGTAAGCTGGATGTAGAGCGAAGCAGTTTACTGGAATTCTGCTGCCTGAGTGTAGGAAACACTTTATGGGAGTTCTGTAGAATGGGAATAGTCTTACGCACTATGCGGGTTTTCAGTAGTCTGAGTAAAAGAGAAGCAGCTTACAGGACTTCTGTACACTGGAAGTAGTGAGAGGCAGTTTACAGGAGTTCTGCATCCTGAGTGTAGGAAACACTTTACCGGAGTTCTGTAGCATGGGAGTAGTCTTATGCACTATGCGGGTTTCAGTAGTCTGAGTAAAAGAGAAGCAGCTTACAGGATTTCTGTACATTGGAAGTAGTGAGAGGCAGTTTACAGGAGTTCTGCATCCTGAGTGTAGGAAACACTTTACGGGAGTTCTGTAGCATGGGAGTAGCCTTACGCACTATGCGGGTTTTCAGTAGTCTGAGTAAAAGAGAAGCAGCTTACAGGATTTCTGAATATTGGAAGTAGTGAGAGGCAGTTTACAGGAGTTCTGCATCCTGAGTGTAGGAAACACTTTACGGGAGTTCTGTAGCATGGGAGTACTCTTACGCACTATGTGGGTTTTCAGTAGGCTGAGTAAAAGAGAAACAGGTTACAGGATTTCTGTACACTGGAAGTAGTGAGAGGCAGTTTACAGGAGTTCTGCATCCTGAGTGTAGGAAACACTTTACGGGAGTTCTGTAGCATGGGAGCACTCTTACGCACTATGCGGCTTTTGAGTAGTCTGAGTAAAAGAGAAGCAGCTTACAGGATTTCTGTACATTGGAAGTAGTGAGAGGCAGTTTACAGGAGTTCTGCATCCTGAGTGCAGGAAACGCTTTACGGGAGTTCTGTAGCATGGGAGTAGTCTTTCGCACTATGCGGGTTTTCAGTAGTATGAGTAAAAGAGAAGCAGCTTACAGGATTTCTGAATATTGGAAGTAGTGAGAGGCAGTTTTCAGGAGTTCTGCATCCTGAGTGTAGGAAACACTTTACGGGAGTTCTGTAGCATGGGACTACTCTTACGCACTATGCGGGTTTTCATTAGTCTGAGTAAAAGAGAAGCAGCTTACAGAATTTCTGTACATTGGAAGTAGTGAGAGGCAGTTTACAGGAGTTCTGTATCCTGAGTGTAGAAAACACTTTACCGGAGTTCTGTAGCATGGGAGTAGTCTTATGCACTATGCGGGTTTTCAGTAGTCTGAGTAAAAGAGAAGCAGCTTACAGGATTTCTGTACATTGGAAGTAGTGAGAGGCAGTTTACAGGAGTTCTGCATCCTGAGTGTAGGAAACACTTTACGGGAGTTCTGTAGCATGGGAGTAGTCTTACGCACTATGCGGGTTTTCAGTAGTCTGAGTAAAAGAGAAGCAGCTTACAGGATTTCTGAATATTGGAAGTAGTGAGAGGCAGTTTACAGGAGTTCTGCATCCCGAGTGTAGGAAACACTTTACGGGAGTTCTGTAGCATGGGAGTAGTCTTACGCACTATGTGGGTTTTCAGTAGTCTGAGTAAAAGAGAAGCAGGTAACAGGATTTCTGTACACTGGAAGTAGTGAGAGGCAGTTTACAGGAGTTCTGCATCCTGAGTGTAGGCAACACTTTACGGGAGTTCTGTAGCATGGGAGCACTCTTACGCACTATGCGGGTTTTGAGTAGTCTGAGTAAAAGAGAAGCAGCTTACAGGATTTCTGTACATTGGAAGTAGTGAGAGGCAGTTTACAGGAGTTCTGCATCCTGAGTGTAGGAAACACTTTACGGGAGTTCTGAAGCATGGGAGTAGTGTTATGCACTATGCGGGTTTTCAGTAGTCTGAGTAAAAGAGAAGCAGCTTACAGGATTTCTGTACATTGGAAGTAGTGTGAGGCAGTTTACTGGAGTTCTGCATCCTGAGTGCAGGAAACGCTTTACGGGAGTTCTGTAGCATGGGAGTAGTCTTACGAACTATGCGGGTTTTGAGTAGTATGAGTAAAAGAGAAGCAACTTACAGGATTTCTGAATATTGGAAGTAGTGAGAGGCAGTTTACAGGAGTTCTGCATCCTGAGTGTAGGAAACACTTTACGGGAGTTCTGTAGCATGGGAGTAGTCTTACGCACTATGCGGGTTTTCAGTAGTCTGAGTAAAAGAGAAGCAGGTAACAGGATTTCTGTACACTGAAAGTAGTGAGAGGCAGTTTACAGGAGTTCTGCATCCTGAGTGTAGGAGACAGTTTAAGGGAGTTCTTTTTTTTTTTTTTTTTTTTTTTTTTTAACTTTTATTTAATGAATATACGTTTCCAAAGTACGAATAATGGATTACTATGGCTTCCCCCCCATACCGTCCCTCCCACCCACAACCCTCCCCTTTCCCACTCCCTCTCCCCTTCCATTCACATCAAGATTCATTTTCGATTATCTTAATATACAGAAGATCAGCTTAGTATACATTAAGTAAGGATTTCAACAGTTTGCTCCCACACAGAAACATAAAGTGAAAAATAATAGATGATTTTTTTTAATGATGATGAAATCAGATCAGACCTATTGTCATGTTTAATCCCAGTGAGAGTCAAGTTGGGAGTTGATAGTTTCTTTTTTTTTTTTTTTTTTTTTTTTTTTTTTTTTTTTTTTTACAGAGGATCAGTTTAGTATGCATTAAGTAAAGATTTCAACAGTTTGCACCCCCATAGAAACACAAAGTGAAATATATTATTTGAGTACTCGTTATAGCATTAAATCTCAATGCACAGCACATTAAGGACAGAGATCCTACATGAGGAGTAAGTGCACAGTGACTCCTGTTGTTGACTTTACCAATTGACACTCCTGTCTATGGCATCAGTAATCTCCCTATGCTCCAGTCATGAGTTTCCAAGGCTATGGAAGCAGTTTAAGGGAGTTCTGTAACATGGCTCTAGCCATACTCCGTATGCGGGATTTCTGTAGCCTGTGTGTAGGAGATGCAGCTTACAGGATTTCTGAAAGCTGGATGTAGAGCGAAGCAGTTTACTGGAATTCTGCTGCCTGAGTGTAGGAAACAGTTGACGGGAGTTCTATAGCATGGGAGTAGCCATATGCACAACGCGAGTTTTAGGTACCCTGTGTGTAGGACATGCTGCTTATTGGTGTTCAGTAAGCTGAATGTAGATAGAGGCAGTTTACTGGAATTCTGTATCCTGAGTGTAGGAGACAGTCAATGGGAGTTCTGGAACATGGCTCTTGCAATACACAGTATGCAGGATATCTGTAGCCTTGTGTGCGAGATGCAGCTTACAGGATTTCTGTAAGCTGGATGTAGAGCGAAGCAGTTTACTGGAATTCTGCAGCCTGAGTGTAGGAAACACTTTACGGGAGTTCTGTAACATGGGAGTAGTCTTACGCACTATGCGGGTTTTTAGTAGTCTGAATAAAAGAGAAGCAGCTTACAGGATTTCTGTACATTGGAAGTAGTGAGAGGCAGTTTACTGGAGTTCTGCATCCTGAGTGCAGGAAACGCTTTACCGGAGTTCTCTAGCATGGGAGTAGTCTTACGCACTATGCGGGTTTTCAGTATTCTGAGTACAAGAGAAGCAGCTTACAGGATTTCTGAAAGCTGGATGTAGATCGAAGCAGTTTACTGGAATTCTGCTGCTTGAGTGTAGTAAACAGTTGACGGGAGTTCTATAGCATGGGAGTAGCCATATGCACTACGCGAGTTTTAGGTACCCTTTGTGTAGGACATGCTGCTTATTGGTGTCCAGTGAGCTGAATCTAGAGAGAGGCAGTTTACTGGAATTCTGCATCCTGAGTGCAGGAGACAGTCTATGGGAGTTCTGGAACATGGCTCTAGCCATACACAGTATGTAGCCTGTGTGTGGGAGATGCAGCTTACAGGATTTCTGTACATTGGAAGTAGTGAGAGGCAGTTTACAGGAGTTCTGCATCCTGAGTGTAGGAAACACTTTACGGGAGTTCTGTAGCATGGGAGTAGTCTTACGCACTATGCAGGTTTTCAGTAGTCTGAGTAAAAGAGAAGCAGGTAACAGGATTTCTGTGCATTGGAAGTAGTGAGAGGCAGTTTACAGGAGTTCTGCAGCCTGAGTTTAGGAAACACTTTACGGGAGTTCTGTAGCATGGGAGTAGTCTTACGCACTATGCGGGTTTTCAGTAGTCTGAGTAAAAGAGAAGCAGCTTACAGGATTTCTGTACATTGGAAGTAGTGAGAGGCAGTTTACAGGAGTTCTGCATCCTGAGTGCAGGAAACGCTTTACCGGAGTTCTCTAGCATGGGAGTAGTCTTACGCACGATGGGGGTTTTCAGTAGTCTGAGTAAAAGAGAAGCAGCTTACAGGATTTCTGTACATTGGAAGTAGTGAGAGGCAGTTTACAGGAGTTCTGCATCCTGCGTGTAGGAAACACTTTACGGGAGTTCTGAAGCATGAGAGTAGTGTTATGCACTATGCGGGTTTTCAGTAGTCTGAGTAAAAGAGAAGCAGCTTACAGGATTTCTGTACACCGGAAGTAGTGAGAGGCAGTTTACAGGAGTTCTGTATCCTGAGTGTAGGAAACACTTTACCGGAGTTCTGTAGCTTGGGAATAATCTTATGCACTATGCGGGTTTTCAGTTGTCTGAGTAAAAGAGAAACAGCTTACAGGATTTCTGTACATTGGAAGTAGTGAGAGGCAGTTTACAGGAGTTCTGCAGCCTGAGTGTAGGAAACACTTTACGGGAGTTCTGTAGCATGGGAGTAGTCTTACGCACTATGCGGGTTTTCCGTAGTCTGAGTAAAAGAGAAGCAGCTAACAGGATTTCTGTACATTGGAAGTAGTGAGAGGCAGTTTACTGGAGTTCTGCATCCTGAGTGTAGGAGACCGTTTAAGGGAGTTCTGTAACATGGCTCTAGCCATACTCAGTATGCGGGATTTCTGTAGCCTGTGTGTAGGAGATGCAGCTTACAGGATTGCTGTAAGCTGGATGTAGAGCGAAGCAGTTTACTGGAATTCTGCTGCTTGAGAGTAGGAAACAGTTGACGGGAGTTCTATAGCATGTGAGTAGCCATATGCACTACGCGAGTTTTAGGTACCCTGTGTGTAGGACATGCTGCTTATTGGTGTTCAGTAAGCTGAATGTAGAGAGAGGCAGTTTACTGGAATTCTGCATCCTGAGTGTAGGAGACAGTCTATGGGAGTTCTGGAACATGGCTCTAGCCATACACAGTATGCAGGATTTCTGTAGCCTGTGTGTGGGAGATGCAGCTTACAGGAATTCTGTAAGCTGGATGTAGAGCGAAGCAGTTTACTGGAGTTCTGCAGCCTGAGTGTAGGAAACACTTTACGGGAGTTCTGTAGCATGGGAGTAGTCTTACGCACTATGCGGGTTTTCAGTAGTCTGAGTAAAAGAGAAGCAGCTTACAGGATTTCTGTACATTGGAAGTAGTGAGAGGCAGTTTACAAGAGTTCTGCATCCTGAGTGTAGGAAACACTTTACGGGAGTTCTGTAGCATGGGAGTAGTCTTACGCACTATGCGGGTTTTCAGTAGTCTGAGTAAAAGAGAAGCAGCTTACAGGATTTCTGTACATTGGAAGTAGTGAGAGGCAGTTTACTGGAGTTCTGCATCCTGAGTGTAGAAGACCGTTTAAGGGAGTTCTGTAACATGGCTCTAGCCATTCTCAGTATGCGGGATTTCTGTAGCCTGTGTGTAGGAGATGCAGCTTACAGGATTTCGGTAAGCTGGATGTAGAGCGAAGTAGTTTACTGGAATTCTGCTGCCTGAGTGTAGGAAACAGTTGACGGGAGTTCTATAGCATGGGAGTAGCGATATGCACTACGCGAGTTTTAGGTACCCTGTGTGTAGGACATGCTGCTTATTTGTGTTCAGTAAGCTGAATGCAGAGAGAGGCAATTTACTGGAATTCTGCATCCTGAGTGTAGGAGACAGTCTATGGGAGTTCTGGAACATGGCTCTAGCCATACACAGTATGTAGCCTGTGTGTGGGAGATGCAGCTTACAGGATTTCTGTACATTGGAAGTAGTGAGAGGCAGTTTACAGGAGTTCTGCATCCTGAGTGTAGGAAACACTTTACGGGAGTTCTGTAGCATAGGAGTAGTCTTACGCACTATGCAGGTTTTCAGTAGTCTGAGTAAAAGAGAAGCAGGTAACAGGACTTCTGTGCATTGGAATTAGTGAGAGGCAGTTTACGGAGTTCTGCATCCTGAGTGTAGGAAACACTTTACGGGAGTTCTGTAGCATGGGAGTACTCTTACGCACTATGCAGGTTTTCAGTAGGCTGAGTAAAAGAGAAGCAGCTTACAGGATTTCTGAACATTGGAAGTAGTGAGAGGCAGTTTACAGGAGTTCTGCATCCTGAGTATAGGAAACACTTTACGGGAGTTCTGTAGCATGGGAGTAGTCTTACGCACTATGCGGGTTTTCAGTAGTCTTAGTGAAAGAGAAGCAGCTTACAGGACTTCTGTACTTTGGAAGTAGTGAGAGGCAGTTTACAGGAGTTCTGCATCCTGAGTGTAGGCAACACTTTACGGGAGTTCTGTAGCATGGGAGTAGTCTTACACACTATGCGGGTTTTCAGTAGTCTGAGTAAAAGAGAAGCAGCTTTCAGGACTTCTGTACAATGCAAGTAGTGAGAGGCAGTTTACAGGAGTTCTGAATCCTGAGTATAGGAAACACTTTACGGGAGTTCTGTAGCATGGGAATAGTCTTACGCACTATGCGGGTTTTCAGTAGTCTGAGTAAAAGAGAAGCAGCTTACAGGATTTCTGTACATTGGAAGTAGTGAGAGGCAGTGTAAAGGAGTTCTGCATCCTGAGTGTAGGCAACACTTTACGGGAGTTCTGTAACATGGGAGTAGTCTTACGCACTATGCGGGTTTTCAGTAGTCTGAATAAAAGAGAAGCAGCTTAAAGGATTTCTGAATATTGGAAGTAGTGAGAGGCAGTTTACAGGAGTTCTGCATCCTGAGTGTAGGAAACACTTTACGGGAGTTCTGTAGCATGGGAGCACTCTTACGCACTATGTGGGTTTTCAGTAGTCTGAGTAAAAGAGAAGCAGGTAACAGGATTTCTGTACATTGGAAGTAGTGAGAGGCAGTTTACAGGAGTTCTGCATCCTGAGTGTAGGAAACACATTACGGGAGTATTGTAGCATGGGAGTAGTCTTACGCACTATGCGGGTTTTCAGTAGTCAGAGTAAAAGAGAAGCAGGTAACAGGATTTCTGTGCATTGGAAGTAGGGAGAGGCAGTTTACAGGAGTTCTGCATCCTGAGTGTAGGAAACACTTTATGGGAGTTCTGTAGCATGGGAGTAGTCTTACGCACTATGCGGGTTTTGAGTAGTCTGAGTAAAAGAGAAGCAGCTAACAGGATTTCTGTGCATTGGAAGTAGTGAGAGGCAGTTTACAGGAGTTCTGCATCCTGAGTGTAGGAAACACTTTACGGGAGTTCTGTTGCATGCAAGTAGTCTTATGCACTATGCGGTTTTTCAGTAGGTTGAGTAAAAGAGAAGCAGCTTACAGGATTTCTGTACATTGGAAGTAGTGAGAGGCAGTTTACAGGAGTTCTGCATCCTGAGTGTAGGAAACACTTTACGGGAGTTCTGTAGCATGGGAGTAGTCTTACGCACTATGCGGGTTTTCAGTAGTCAGAGTAAAAGAGAAGCAGCTTACAGGATTTCTGTACATTGGAAGTAGTGAGAGGCAGTTTACAGGAGTTCTGCATCCTGAGTGTAGGAAACACTTTACGGGAGTTCTGTAGCATGGGAGTAGTCTTAAGTACTATGCGGGTTTTCAGTAGTCTGAGTAAAAGAGAAGCAGCTTACAGGATTTCTGTACATTGGAAGTAGTGAGAGGCAGTTTACTGGAGTTCTCCATGCTGAGTGTAGGAGACCGTTTAAGGGAGTTATGTAACATGGCTCTAGCCATACTCAGTATGCGGGATTTCTGTAGCCTGTGTGTAGGAGATGCAGCTTACAGGATTTCTGTAAGCTGGATGTAGAGCGAAGTAGTTTACTGGAATTCTGCTGCCTGAGTGTAGGAAACAGTTGACGGGAGTTCTATAGCATGGGAGTAGCCATATGTACTAGGCGAGTTTTAGGTACCCTGTGTGTAGGACATGCTGCTTATTGGTGTTCAGTAAGCTGAATGTAGAGAGAGGCAGTTTACTGGAATTCTGCATCCTGAGTGTAGGAGACAGTCTATGGGAGTTCTGGAACATGGCTCTAGCCATACACAGTATGTAGCCTGTGTGTGGGAGATGGAGCTTACAGGATTTCTGTACATTGGAAGTAGTGAGAGGCAGTTTACAGGAGTTCTGCATCCTGAGTGTAGGAAACACTTTACGGGAGTTCTGTAGCATGGGAGTAGTCTTACGCACTATGCGGGTTTTCAGTAGTCTGAATACAAGAGAAGCAGCTTACAGGATTTCTGTACATTGGAAGTAGTGAGAGGCAGTTTACAGGAGTTCTGCATCCTGAGTGTAGGAAATACTTTACGGGAGTTCTGTAGCATGGGAGTAGTCTTACGCACTATGCGGGTTTTCAGTAGTCTGAGTAAAAGAGAAGCAGCTTACAGGATTTCTGTACATTGGAAGTAGTGAGAGGCAGTTTACAGGAGTTCTGCTTCCTGAGTGTAGGAAACACTTTACGGGAGTTCTGTAGCATGGGAGTAGTCTTATGCACTATGCGGGTTTTCAGTAGTCTGAGTAAAAGAGAAGCAGCTTACAGGATTTCTGTACATTGGAAGTAGTGAGAGGCAGTTTACCGGAGTTCTGCATCCTGAGTATAGGAAATACTTTACGGGAGTTCTGTAGCATGGGAGTAGTCTTACGCACTATGCGGGTTTTCAGTAGTCTGAGTAAAAGAGAAGCAGGTAACAGGACTTCTGTACATTGGAAGTAGTGAGAGGCAGTTTACAGGAGTTCTGCATCCTGAGTATAGGAAACACTTTACGGGAGTTCTGTAGTATGGGAGTAGTCTTACGCACTATGCGGGTTTTCAGTAGGCTGAGTAAAAGAGAAGCAGGTAACAGGATTTCTGTACATTGGAAGTAGTGAGAGGCAGTTTACAGGAGTTCTGCATCCTGAGTGCAGGAAACACTTTACGGGAGTTCTGTAGCATGGGGGTAGTCTTACGCACTATGCGGGTTTTCAGTAGTCTGAGTAAAAGAGAAGCAGCTAACAGGATTTCTGTACATTGGAAGTAGTGAGAGGCAGTTTACTGGAGTTCTGCATCCTGATTGTAGGAGACCGTTTAAGGGAGTTCTGTAACATGGCTCTAGCCATACTCAGTATGCGGGATTTCTGTAGCCTGTGTGTAGGAGATGCAGCTTACAGGATTTCTGTAAGCTGGATGTAGAGCGAAGTAGTTTACTGGAATTCTGCTGCCTGAGTGTAGGAAACAATTGACGGGAGTTCTATAGCATGGGAGTAGCAATATGCACTACGCGAGTTTTAGGTACCCTGTGTGTAGCACATGCTGCTTATTGGTGTTCAGTAAGCTGAATGTAGAGAGAGGCAGTTTACTGGAATTCTGCATCCTGAGTGTAGGAGACAGTCTATGGGAGATCTGGAACATGGCTCTAGCCATACACAGTATGTAGCCTGTGTGTGGGAGATGCAGCTTACAGGATTTCTGTACATTGGAAGAAGTGAGAGGCAGTTTACAGGAGTTCTGCATCCTGAGTGTAGGAAACACTTTACGGGAGTTCTGTAGCATGGGAGTAGTCTTACGCACTATGCGGGTTTTCAGTAGTCTGAGTAAAAGAGAAGCAGCTTACAGGATTTCTGTACATTGGAAGTAGTGAGAGGCAGTTTACAGGAGTTCTGCATCCTGAGTGTAGGAAACACTTTACGGGAGTTCTGTAGCATGGGAGCACTCTTACGCACTATGCGGGTTTTCAGTAGTCTGAGTAAAAGAGAAGCAGCTTCCAGGAATTCTGTACATTGGAAGTAGTGAGAGGCAGTTACAGGAGTTCTGCATCCTGAGTGTAGGAAACACTTTACGGGAGTTCTGTAGCATGGGAGTAGTCTTACGCACTATGCGGGTTTTCAGTAGTCTGAATAAAAGAGAAGCAGTTTACAGGACTTCTGTACATTGGAAGTAGTGAGAGGCAGTTTACAGGAGTTCTGCATCCTGAGTGTAGGAAACACTTTAAGGAAGTTCTGTAGCATGGGAGTACTCTTACGCACTATGTGGGTTTTCAGTAGTCTGAGTAAAAGAGAAGCAGCTTGCAGGATTTCTGTACATTGGAAGTAGTGAGAGTTAGTTTACAGGAGTTCTGCATCCTGAGTGTAGGAAACACTTTACGGGAGTTCTGTAGCATGGGAGTAGTCTTACGCACTATGCGGGTTTTCAGTATTCTGAGTAAAAGAGAAGCAGCTTACAGGATTTCTGTACATTGGAAGTAGTGAGAGGCAGTTTACAGGAGTTCTGCATCCTGAGTATAGGAAACACTTTTCGAGAGTTCTGTAGCATGGGAGTAGTCTTACGCTCTATGCGGGTTTTCAGTAGTCTGAGTAAAAGAGAAGCAGCTTCCAGGAATTCTGTACATTGGAAGTAGTGAGAGGCAGTTTACAGGAGTTCTGCATCCTGAGTGTAGGAAACACTTTACCGGAGTTCTGTTGCATGCAAGTAGTCTTATGCACTATGCGGGTTTTCAATAGTCTGAGTAAAAGAGAAGCAGGTAACAGGATTTCTGTACATTGGAAGAAGAGAGAGGCAGTTTACAGGAGTTCTGCATCCTGAGTGTAGGAAACACTTTACGGGAGTTGTGTTGCATGCAAGTAGTCTTATGCACTATGCGGGTTTTCAGTAGTGTGAGTAAAAGAGAAGCAGCTTACAGGATTTCTGTACATTGGAAGTAGTGAGAGGCAGTTTACAGGAGTTCTGCATCCTGAGTATAGGAAACACTTTTCGAGAGTTCTGTAGCATGGGAGTAGTCTTACGCACTATGCGGGTTTTCAGTAGTCTGAGTAAAAGAGAAGCAGCTTACAGGATTTCTGTACATTGGAAGTAGTGAGAGGCAGTTTACAGGAGTTCTGCATCCTGAGTGTAGGAAACACTTTACGGGAGTTGTGTTGCATGCAAGTAGTCTTATGCACTATGCGGGTTTTCAGTAGTGTGAGTAAAAGAGAAGCAGCTTACAGGATTTCTGTACATTGGAAGTAGTGAGAGGCAGTTTACAGGAGTTCTGCATCCTGAGTGTAGGAAACACTTTACGGGAGTTCTGTAGCATGGGAGTAGTCTTAAGTACTATGCGGGTTTTCAGTAGTCTGAGTAAAAGAGAAGCAGCTTACAGGATTTCTGTACATTGGAAGTAGTGAGAGGCAGTTTACTGGAGTTCTCCATGCTGAGTGTAGGAGACCGTTTAAGGGAGTTATGTAACATGGCTCTAGCCATACTCAGTATGCGGGATTTCTGTAGCCTGTGTGTAGGAGATGCAGCTTACAGGATTTCTGTAAGCTGGATGTAGAGCGAAGTAGTTTACTGGAATTCTGCTGCCTGAGTGTAGGAAACAGTTGACGGGAGTTCTATAGCATGGGAGTAGCCATATGTACTAGGCGAGTTTTAGGTACCCTGTGTGTAGGACATGCTGCTTATTGGTGTTCAGTAAGCTGAATGTAGAGAGAGGCAGTTTACTGGAATTCTGCATCCTGAGTGTAGGAGACAGTCTATGGGAGATCTGGAACATGGCTCTAGCCATACACAGTATGTAGCCTGTGTGTGGGAGATGGAGCTTACAGGATTTCTGTACATTGGAAGTAGTGAGAGGCAGTTTACAGGAGTTCTGCATCCTGAGTGTAGGAAACACTTTACGGGAGTTCTGTAGCATGGGAGTAGTCTTACGCACTATGCGGGTTTTCAGTAGTCTGAATACAAGAGAAGCAGCTTACAGGATTTCTGTACATTGGAAGTAGTGAGAGGCAGTTTACAGGAGTTCTGCATCCTGAGTGTAGGAAATACTTTACGGGAGTTCTGTAGCATGGGAGTAGTCTTACGCACTATGCGGGTTTTCAGTAGTCTGAGTAAAAGAGAAGCAGCTTACAGGATTTCTGTACATTGGAAGTAGTGAGAGGCAGTTTACAGGAGTTCTGCTTCCTGAGTGTAGGAAACACTTTACGGGAGTTCTGTAGCATGGGAGTAGTCTTATGCACTATGCGGGTTTTCAGTAGTCTGAGTAAAAGAGAAGCAGCTTACAGGATTTCTGTACATTGGAAGTAGTGAGAGGCAGTTTACAGGAGTTCTGCTTCCTGAGTGTAGGAAACACTTTACGGGAGTTCTGTAGCATGGGAGTAGTCTTACGCACTATGCGGGTTTTCAGTATTCTGAGTAAAAGAGAAGCAGCTTACAGGATTTCTGTACATTGGAAGTAGTGAGAGGCAGTTTACAGGAGTTCTGCATCCTGAGTATAGGAAACACTTTTCGAGAGTTCTGTAGCATGGGAGTAGTCTTACGCTCTATGCGGGTTTTCAGTAGTCTGAGTAAAAGAGAAGCAGCTTACAGGACTTCTGTACATTGGAAGTAGTGAGAGGCAGTTTACGGAGTTCTGCATCCTGAGTGTAGGAAACACTTTACGGGAGTTCTGTAGCATGGGAGTAGTCTTACGCACTATGTGGGTTTTCAGTAGTCTGAGTAAAAGAGAAACAGGTAACAGGATTTCTGTGCATTGGAAGTAGTGAGAGGCAGTTTACAGGAGTTCTGCATCCTGAGTGTAGGAAACACTTTACCGGAGTTCTGTTGCATGCAAGTAGTCTTATGCACTATGCGGGTTTTCAATAGTCTGAGTAAAAGAGAAGCAGGTAACAGGATTTCTGTACATTGGAAGAAGAGAGAGGCAGTTTACAGGAGTTCTGTATCCTGAGTGTAGGAAACACTTTACGGGAGTTCTTTAGCATTGAAGTAGTCTTACGCACTATGCGGGTTTTCAGTAGTCTGAGTAAAAGAGAAGCAGCTTACAGGATTTCTGTACATTGGAAGTAGTGAGAGGCAGTTTACAGGAGTTCTGCATCCTGAGTGTAGGAAACACTTTACGGGAGTTCTGTAGCATGGGAGTAGTCTTACGCACTATGCGGGTTTTCAGTAGTCTGAGTAAAAGAGAAGCAGCTTACAGGATTTCTGTACATTGGAAGTAGTGAGAGGCAGTTTACTGGAGTTCTGCATCCTGAGTGTAGGAGACCGTGTAAGGCAGTTCTGTAACATGGCTCTAGCCATACTCAGTATGCGGGATTTCTGTAGCCTGTGTTTAGGAGATGCAGCTTACAGGATTTCTGTAAGCTGGATGTAGAGCGAAGTAGTTTAGTGGAATTCTGCTGCCTGAGTGTAGGAAACAGTTGACGGGAGTTCTATAGCATGGGAGTAGCCATATGCACTAGGCGAGTTTTAGGTACCCTGTGTGTAGGACATGCTGCTTATTGGTGTTCAGTAAGCTGAATGTAGAGAGAGGCAGTTTACTGCAATTCTGCATCCTGAGTGTAGGAGACAGTCTATGGGAGTTCTGGAACATGGCTCTAGCCATACACAGTATGCAGGACTTCTGTAGCCTGTGTATAGGAGATGCAGCTTACAGGATTTCTGTAAGCTGGATGTAGAGCGAAGCAGTTTATTGGAGTTCTGTAGCCTGAGTGTAGGAAACACTTTACGGGAGTTCTGTAGCATGGGAGTAGTCTTACGCACTATGCGGGTTTTCAGTAGTCTGAGTAAAAGAGAAGCAGCTTATAGGACTTCTGTACATTGGAAGTAGTGAGAGGCAGTTTACAGGAGTTCTGCATCCTGAGTGTAGGAAACACTTTACGGGAGTTCTGTAGCATGGGAGTAGTCTTACGCACTATGCGGGTTTTCAGTAGTATGAGTAAAAGAGAAGCAGCTTACAGGATTTCTGTACATTGGAAGTAGTGAGAGGCAGTTTACAGGAGTTCTGCATCCTGAGTGTAGGAAACACTTTACGGGAGTTCTGTAGTATGGGAGTAGTCTTACGCACTATGCGGGTTTTCAGTAGTCTGAGTAAAAGAGAAGCAGCTTACAGGATTTCTGTACATTGGAAGTAGTGAGAGGCAGTTTACTGGAGTTCTGCATGCTGAGTGTAGGAGACCGTTTAAGGCAGTTCTGTAACATGGCTCTAGCCATACTCAGTATGCGGGATTTCTGTAGCCTGTGTGTAGGAGATGCAGCTTACAGGATTTCTGTAAGCTGGATGTAGAGTGAAGTAATTTACTGGAATTCTGCTGCCTGAGTGTAGGAAACAGTTGACGGGAGTTCTATAGCATGGGAGTAGCCATATGCACTAGGCGAGTTTTAGGTACCCTGAGTGTAGGACATGCTGCTTATTGGTGTTCAGTAAGCTGAATGTAGAGAGAGACAGTTTACTGGAATTCGGCATCCTCTGTGTAGGAGACAGTCTATGGGAGTTCAGGAACATGGCTCTAGCCATACACAGTATGCAGGATTTCTGTAGCCTGTGTGTAGGAGATGCAGCTTACAGGATTTCTGTAAGCTGGATGTAGAGCGAAGCAGTTTACTGGAGTTCTGCAGCCTGAGTGTAGGAAACACTTTACGGGAGTTCTGTAGCATGGGAGTAGTCTTACGCACTATGCGGGTTTTCAGTAGTCTGAGTAAAAGAGAAGCAGCTTACAGGATTTCTGTACATTGGAAGTAGTGAGAGGCAGTTTACAGGAGTTCTGCATCCTGAGTGTAGGAAACACTTTACTGGAGTTCTGTTGCATGCCAGTAGTCTTATGCACTATGCGGGTTTTCAGTAGTCTGAGTAAAAGAGAAGCAGGTAACAGGATTTCTGTACATTGGAAGTAGAGAGAGGCAGTTTACAGGAGTTCTGCATCCTGAGTGCAGGAAACACTTTACGGGAGTTCTTTAGCATTGGAGTAGTCTTACGCACTATGCGGGTTTTCAGTAGGCTGAGTAAAAGAGAAGCAGCTTACAGGATTTCTGTACATTGGAAGTAGTGAGAGGCAGTTTACAGGAGTTTTGCATCCTGAGTGTAGGAAACACTTTTCGGGAGTTCTGTAGCATGTGAGTAGTCGTACGCACTATGCGGGTTTTCAGTAGTGTGAGTAAAAGAGAAGCAGCTTACAGGATTTCTGTACATTGGAAGTAGTGAGAGGCAGTTTACAGGAGTTCTGCATCCTGAGTATAGGAAACACTTTACGGGAGTTCTGTAGTATGGGAGTAGTCTTACGCACTATGTGGGTTTTCAGTAGTCTGAGTAAAAGAGAAGCAGGTAACAGGATTTCTGTGCATTGGAAGTAGTGAGAGGCAGTTTACAGGAGTTCTGCATCCTGAGTGTAGGAAACACTTTACGGGAGTTTTGTAGCATGGGAGTAGTCTTACGCACTATGCGGGTTTTCAGTAGTCTGAGTAAAAGAGAAGCAGCTTACAGGATTTCTGTACATTGGAAGTAGTGAGAGGCAGTTTACTGGAGTTCTGCATGCTGAGTGTAGGAGACCGTTTAAGGCAGTTCTGTAACATGGCTCTAGCCATACTCAGTATGCAGAATTTCTGTAGCCTGTGATTAGGAGATGCAGCTTACAGGATTTCTGTAAGCTGGATGTAGAGCGAAGTAGTTTACTTGAATTCAGCTGCCTGAGTGTAGGAAACAGTTGACGGGAGTTCTATAGCATGGGAGTAGCCATATGCACTAGGCGAGTTTTAGGTACCCTGTGTTTAGGACATGCTGCTTATTGGTGTTCAGTAAGCTGAATGTAGAGAGAGGCAGTTTACTGGAATTCTGCATCCTCAGTGTAGGAGACAGTCTATGGGAGTTCTGGAACATGGCTCTAGCCGTACACAGTATGCAGGATTTCTGTAGCCTGTGTGTAGGAGATGCAGCTTACAGGATTTCTGTACATTGGAAGTAGTGAGAGGCAGTTTACTGGAGTTCTGCATCCTTAGTGTAGGAGACCGTTTAAGGGAGTTCTGTAACATGGCTCTAGCCATACTCAGTATGCGGGATTTCTGTAGCCTGTGTGTAGGAGATGCAGCTTACAGGATTTCTGTAAGCTGGATGTAGAGCGAAGTAGTTTACTGGAATTCTGCTGCCTGAGTGTAGGAAACAGTTGACGGGAGTTCTATAGCATGGGAGTAGCCATATGCACTAGGCGAGTTTTAGGTACCCTGTGTGTAGGACATGCTGCTTATTGTTGTTCAGTTAGCTGAATGTAGAGAGAGGCAGTTTACTGGAATTCTGCATCCCGAGTGTAGGAGACAGTCTATGGGAGTCCTGGAACATGGCTCTAGCCATACACAGTATGCAGGATTTCTGTAGCCTGTGTATAGGAGATGCACCTTACAGCATTTCTGTAAGCTGGATGTAGAGCGAAGCAGTTTACTGGAGTTCTGCAGCCTGAGTGTAGGAAACACTTTACGGGAGTTCTGTAGCATGGGAGTAGTCTTACGCACAATGCGGGTTTTCAGTAGTCTGAGTAAAAGAGAAGCAGGTAACAGGATTTCTGTACATTGGAAGTAGTGAGAGGCAGTTTACAGGAGTTCTGCAGCCTGAGTGTAGGAAACACTTTTCGGGAGTTCTGTAGCATGTGAGTAGTCGTACGCACTATGCGGGTTTTCAGTAGTCTGAGTAAAAGAGAAGCAGGTAACAGGATTTCTGTGCATTGGAAGTAGTGAGAGGCAGTTTACAGGAGTTCTGCATCCTGAGTGTAGGAAACACTTTACGGGAGTTCTGTAGCATGGGAGTAGTCTTACGCACTATGCGGGTTTTCAGTAGTCTGAGTAAAAGAGAAGCAGCTTACAGGATTTCTGTACATTGGAAGTAGTGAGAGGCAGTTTACTGGAGTTCTGCATGCTGAGTGTAGGAGACCGTTTACGGCAGTTCTGTAACATGGCTCTAGCCATACTCAGTATGCGGAATTTCTGTAGCCTGTGATTAGGAGATGCAGCTTACAGGATTTCTGTAAGCTGGATGTAGAGCGAAGTAGTTTACTGGAATTCTGCTGCCTGAGTGTAGGAAACAGTTGACGGGCGTTCTATAGCATGGGAGTAGCCATATGCACTAGGCGAGTTTTAGGTACTCTATGTGTAGGACATGCTGCTTATTGGTGTTCAGTAAGCTGAATGTAGAGAGAGGCAGTTTACTGGAATTCTGCATCCTCAGTGTAGGAGACAGTCTATGGGAGTTCTGGAACATGGTTCTAGCCGTACACAGTATGCAGGATTTCTGTAGCCTGTGTGTAGGAGATGCAGCTTACAGGATTTCTGTAAGCTGGATGTAGACCGAAGCAGTTTACTGGAGTTCTGCAGCCTGAGTGTAGGAAACACTTTATGGGAGTTCTGCAGCATGGGAGTAGTCTTACGCACTATGCGGGTTTTCAGTAGTCTGAGTAAAAGAGAAGCAGCTAACAGGATTTCTGTACATTGGAAGTAGTGAGAGGCAGTTTACAGGAGTTCTGCATCCTGAGTGTAGGAAACACTTTACGGGAGTTCTGTAGCATGAGAGTAGTCTTACGCACTATGCGGGTTTCAGTAGTCTGAGTAAAAGAGAAGCAGCTTACAGGATTTCTGTACATTGGAAGTAGTGAGAGGCAGTTTACTGGAGTTCTGCATCCTGAGTGTAGGAGACCGTTTAAGGGAGTTCTGTAACATGGCTCTAGCCATACTCAGTATGCGGGATTTCTGTAGCCTGTGTGTAGGAGATGCAGCTTACAGGATTTCTGTAAGCTGGATGTAGAGCGAAGTAGTTTACTGGAATTCTGCTGCCTGAGTGTAGGAAACAGTTGACGGGAGTTCTATAGCATGGGAGTAGCCATATGCACTAGGCGAGTTTTAGGTACCCTGTGTGTAGGACATGCTGCTTATTGTTGTTCAGTAAGCTGAATGTAGAGAGAGGCAGTTTACTGGAATTCTGCATCCCGAGTGTAGGAGACAGTCTATGGGAGTCCTGGAACATGGCTCTAGCCATACACAGTATGCAGGATTTCTGTAGCCTGTGTATAGGAGATGCACCTTACAGCATTTCTGTAAGCTGGATGTAGAGCGAAGCAGTTTACTGGAGTTCTGCAGCCTGAGTGTAGGAAACACTTTACGGGAGTTCTGTAGCATGGGAGTAGTCTTACGCACAATGCGGGTTTTCAGTAGTCTGAGTAAAAGAGAAGCAGGTAACAGGATTTCTGTACATTGGAAGTAGTGAGAGGCAGTTTACAGGAGTTCTGCAGCCTGAGTGTAGGAAACACTTTTCGGGAGTTCTGTAGCATGTGAGTAGTCGTACGCACTATGCGGGTTTTCAGTAGTCTGAGTAAAAGAGAAGCAGCTTACAGGATTTCTGTACATTGGAAGTAGTGAGAGGCAGTTTACTTGAGTTCTGCATCCTGAGTATAGGAAACACTTTACAGGAGTTCTGTAGTATGGGAGTAGTCTTACGCACTATGTGGGTTTTCAGTAGTCTGAGTAAAAGAGAAGCAGGTAACAGGATTTCTGTGCATTGGAAGCAGTGAGAGGCAGTTTACAGGAGTTCTGCATCCTGAGTGTAGGAAACACTTTACGGGAGTTCGGTAGCATGGGAGTAGTCCTATGCACTATGCGGGTTTTCAGTAGTCTGAGTAAAAGAGAAGCAGCTTACAGGATTTCTGTACATTGGAAGTAGTGAGAGGCAGTTTACATGAGTTCTGCATCCTGAGTATAGGAAACACTTTACGGGAGTTCTGTAGCATGGGAGTAGTCTTACGCACTATGCGGGTTTTCAGTAGTCTGAGTAAAAGAGAAGCAGGTAACAGGACTTCTGTACATTGGAAGTAGTGAGAGGCAGTTTACAGGATTTTTGCATCCTGAGTGTAGGAAAAACTTTACGGGAGTTCTGTAGCATGGGAGTAGTCTTACGCACTATGCGGGTTTTCAGTAGTCTGAGTAAAAGAGAAGCAGCTTACAGGATTTCTGTACATTGGAAGTAGTGAGAGGCAGTTTACTGGAGTTCTGCATCCTGAGTGTAGGAGACCGTTTAAGGGAGTTCTATAACATGGCTCTAGCCATACTCAGTATGCGGGATTTCTGTAGCCTGTGTGTAGGAGATGCAGCTTACAGGATTGCTGTAAACTGGATGTAGAGCGAAGTAGTTTACTGGAATTCTGCTGCCTGAGTGTAGGAAACAGTTGACGGGAGTTCTATAGCATGGGAGTAGCGATATGCACTACGCGAGTTTTAGGTACCCTGTGTGTAGGACATGCTCCTTATTTGTGTTCAGTAAGCTGAATGTAGAGAGAGGCAGTTTACTGGAATTCTGCATCCTGAGTGTAGGAGACAGTCTATGGGAGTTCAGGAACATGGCTCTAGCCATACACAGTATGTAGCCTGTGTGTGGGAGATGCAGCTTACAGGATTTCTGTACATTGGAAGTAGTGAGAGGCAGTTTACAGGAGTTCTGCATCCTGAGTGTAGGAAACACTTTACGGGAGTTCTGTAGCATGGGAGTAGTCTTACGCACTATGCGGGTTTTCAGTAGTCTGAGTAAAAGAGAAGCAGGTAACAGGACTTCTGTACATTGGAAGTAGTGAGAGGCAGTTTACAGGAGTTCTGCATCCTGAGTGTAGGAAACACTTTACGGGAGTTCTGAAGCATGGGAGTAGTCTTAAGCACTATGCGGGTTTTCAGTATTCTGAGAAAAAGAGAAGCAGCTTACAGGATTTCTGTACAGTGGAAGTAGTGAGAGGCAGTTTACAGGAGTTCTGCATCCTGAGTGTAGGAAACACTTTACGGGAGTTCTGTAGCATCGGAGTAGTCTTACGCACTATGCGGGTTTTCAGTAGTCTGAGTAAAAGAGAAGCAGGTAGCAGGATTTCTGTACATTGGAAGTAGTGAGAGGCATTTTACAGGAGTTCTGCATCCTGAGTGCAGGAAACACTTTACGGGAGTTCTGTAGCATGGGAGTAGTCTTACGCATTCTGCGGGATTTCAGTATCTGAGTAAAAGAGAAGCAGCTTACAGGATTTCTGTACATTGGAAGTAGTGAGAGGCAGTTTACAGGAGTTCTGCATCCTGAGTGTAGGAAACACTTTACGGGAGTTCTGTAGCATGGGAGTAGTCTTACGCACTCTGTGGGTTTTCAGTAGTCTGAGTAAAAGAGAAGTAGCTTACAGGATTTCTGTACATTGGAAGTAGTGAGAGGCAGTTTACTGGAGTTCTGCATCCTGAGTGTAGGAGACCGTTTAAGGGAGTTCTGTAACATGGCTCTAGCCATACTCAGTATGCGGGATTTCTGTAGCCTGTGTGTAGGAGATGCAGCTTACAGGATTTCTGTAAGCTGGATGTAGAGCAAAGTAGTTTACTGGAATTCTGCTGCCTGAGTGTAGGAAACAGTTGACGGGAGTTCTATAGCATGGGAGTAGCCATATGCACTAGGCGAGTTTTAGGTACCCTGTGTGTATGACATGCTGCTTATTGTTGTTCAGTAAGCTGAATGTAGAGAGAGGCAGTTTACTGGAATTTTGCATCCCGAGTGTAGGAGACAGTCTATGGGAGTCCTGGAACATGGCTCTAGCCATACTCAGTATGCGGGATTTCTGTAGCCTGTGTGTAGGAGATGCAGCATACAGGATTTCTGAAAGCTGGATGTAGAGCGAAGTAGTTTACTGGAATTCTGCTGCATGAGTGTAGGAAACAGTTGACGGGCGTTCTATAGCATGGGAGTAGCGATATGCACTACGCGAGTTTTAGGTACCTTGTGTGTAGGACATGCTGCTTATTTGTGTTCAGTAAGCTGAATGTAGAGAGAGGCAGTTTACTGGAATTCTGCATCCTGAGTGTAGGAGACAGTCTATGGGAGTTCTGGAACATGGCTCTAGCCATACACAGTATGTAGCCTGTGTGTGGGAGATGCAGCTTACAGGATTTCTGTACATTGAAAGTAGTGAGAGGCAGTTTACAGGAGTTCTGCTTCCTGAGTGTAGGAAACACTTTACGGGAGTTCTGTAGCATGGGAGTAGTCTTATGCACTATGCGGGTTTTCAGTAGTCTGAGTAAAAGAGAAGCAGCTTACAGGATTTCTGTACATTGGAAGTAGTGAGAGGCAGTTTACCGGAGTTCTGCACCCTGAGTATAGGAAACACTTTACGGGAGTTCTGTAGCATGGGAGTAGTCTTACGCACTATGCGGGTTTTCAGTAGGCTGAGTAAAAGAGAAGCAGCTTACAGGATTTCTGTACAGTGGAAGTAGTGAGAGGCAGTTTACAGGAGTTCTGCATCCTGAGTGCAGGAAACACTTTACGGGAGTTCTGTAGCATGGGGGTAGTCTTACGCACTATGCGGGTTTTCAGTAGTCTGAGTAAAAGAGAAGCAACTTACAGGATTTCTGTACATTGGAAGTAGTGAGAGGCAGTTTACAGGAGTTCTGCATCCTGAGTGTAGGAAACACTTTACGGGAGTTCTGTAGCATGGGAGTAGTCTTACACACTATGCGGGTTTTCAGTAGTCTGAGTAAAAGAGAAGCAGCTTACAGGATTTCTGTACATTGGAAGTAGTGAGAGGCAGTTTACCGGAGTTCTGCACCCTGAGTATAGGAAACACTTTACGGGAGTTCTGTAGCATTGGAGTAGTCTTACGCACTATGCGGGTTTTCAGTAGGCTGAGTAAAAGAGAAGCAGCTTACAGGATTTCTGTACAGTGGAAGTAGTGAGAGGCAGTTTACAGGAGTTCTGCATCCTGAGTGCAGGAAACACTTTACGGGAGTTCTGTAGCATGGGGGTAGTCTTACGCACTATGCGGGTTTTCAGTAGTCTGAGTAAAAGAGAAGCAGCTTACAGGATTTCTGTTAGCTGGATGTAGAGAGAGGCAGTTTACTGGAGTTCCGCATCCTGAGTGTAGGAGACAGTTTAAGGGAGTTCTGTAACATGGCTCTAGCCATACACAGTATGTAGCCTGTGTGTGGGAGATGCAGCTTACAGGATTTCTGTACATTGGAAGTAGTGAGAGGCAGTTTACAGGAGTTCTGCATCCTGAGT
Source organism: Oryctolagus cuniculus (assembly GCF_964237555.1). Lineage (NCBI taxonomy): Eukaryota > Metazoa > Chordata > Mammalia > Lagomorpha > Leporidae > Oryctolagus > Oryctolagus cuniculus. Next base: position 1,151,061 of record NW_027208206.1, on the reverse strand, counting down.
GTAGGAAACACTTTACGGGAGTTCTGTAGCATGGGAGTAGTCTTACGCACTATGCGGGTTTTCAGTAGGCTGAGTAAAAGAGAAGCAGGTAACAGGATTTCTGTACATTGGAAATAGTGAGAGGCAGTTTACAGGAGTTCTGCAGCCTGAGTGTAGGAAACACTTTACGGGAGTTCTGTAGCATGGGAGTAGTCTTACGCACTATGCGGGTTTTCAGTAGGCTGAGTAAAAGAGAAGCAGCTTACAGGATTTCTGTACATTGGAAGTAGTGAGAGGCAGTTTACAGGAGTTCTGCATCCTGAGTGTAGGAAACACTTTACGGGAGTTCTGTAGCATGGGGGTAGTCTTACGCACTATGCGGGTTTTCAGTAGTCTGAGTAAAAGAGAAGCAGCTTACAGGATTTCTGTACATTGGAAGTAGTGAGAGGCAGTTTACTGGAGTTCTGCATCCTGAGTGTAGGAGACCGTTTAAGGAAGTTCTGTAACATGGCTCTAGCCATACCCCGTATGCGGGATTTCTGTAGCCTGTGTTTAGGAGATGCTGCTTACAGGATTTCTGTAAGCTGGATGTAGAGCGAAGTAGTTTACTGGAATTCTGCTGCCTGAGTGTAGGAAACAGTTGACGGGAGTTCTATAGCATGGGAGTAGCCATATGCACTACGCGAGTTTTAGGTACCCTGTGTGTAGGACATGCTGCTTATTGGTGTTCAGTAAGCTGAATGTAGAGAGAGGCAGTTTACTGGAATTCTGCATCCTCTGTGTAGGAGACAGTCTATGTGAGTACTGGAACATGGCTCTAGCCATACACAGTATGCAGGATTTCTGTAGCCTGTGTGTAGGAGATGCAGCTTACAGGATTTCTGTAAGCTGGATGTAGAGCGAAGCAGTTTACTGGAGTTCTGCAGCCTGAGTGTAGGAAACACTTTACGGGAGTTCTGTAGCATGGGAGTAGTCTTACGCACTATGCGGGTTTTCAGTAGTCTGAGTAAAAGAGAAGCAGGTAACAGGATTTCTGTACATTGGAAGTAGTGGGAGGCAGTTTACAGGAGTTCTGCATCCTGAGTGTAGGAAACACTTTACGGGAGTTCTGCAGCATGGGAGTAGTCTTACGCACTATGCGGGTTTTCAGTAGTCTGAGTAAAAGAGAAGCAGCTTACAGGATTTCTGTACATTGGAAGTAGTGAGAGGCAGTTTACTGGAGTTCTGCATCCTGAGTGTAGGAGACCGTTTAAGGGAGTTCTGTAACATGGCTCTAGCCATACTCAGTATGCGGGATTTCTGTAGCCTGTGTGTAGGAGATGCAGCTTACAGGATTTCTGTAAGCTGGATGTAGAGCGAAGTAGTTTACTGGAATTCTGCTGCCTGAGTGTAGGAAACGGTTGACGGGAGTTCTATAGCATGGGAGTAGCGATATGCACTACGCGAGTTTTAGGTACCCTGTGTGTAGGACATGCTGCTTATTTGTGTTCAGTAAGCTGAATGTAGAGAGAGGCAGTTTACTGGAATTCTGCATCCTGAGTGTAGGAGACAGTCTATGGGAGTTCTGGAACATGGCTCTAGCCATACACAGTATGCAGGATTTCTGTACCCTGTGTGTGGGAGATGCAGCTTACAGGATTTCTATAAGCTGGATGTAGAGTGAAGCTGTTTACTGGAGTTCTGCATCCTGAGTGTAGGAAACACTTTACGGGAGTTCTGTAGCATGGGAGTAGTCTTACGCACTATGCAGGTTTTCAGTAGTCTGAGTAAAAGAGAAGCAGCTTACAGGCCTTCTGTACATTGGAAGTAGTGAGAGGCAGTTTACAGGAGTTCTGCATCCTGAGTGTAGGAAACACTTTACGGGAGTTCTGTAGCATGGGAGTAGTCTTACGCACTATGTGGGTTTTCAGTAGGCTGAGTAAAAGAGAAGCAGCTTACAGGATTTCTGTACATTTTAAGTAGTGAGAGGCAGTTTGCAGGAGTTCTGTATCCTGAGTGTAGGAAACACTTTACGGGAGTTCTGTAGCATGGGAGTAGTGTTACGCACTATGCGGGTTCTCAGTAGTCTGAGTAAAAGAGAAGCAGCTTACAGGATTTCTGTACATTAGAAGTAGTGAAAGGCAGTTTACCGGAGTTCTGCATCCTGAGTGTAGGAAACACTTTACGGGAGTTCTGTAGCATGGGAGTAGTCTTACGCACTATGCGGGTTTTCAGTAGGCTGAGTAAAAGAGAAGCAGCTTACAGGATTTTTGTACATTGGAAGTAGTGAGAGGCAGTTTACAGGAGTTCTGCATCCTGAGTATAGGAAACACTTTACGGGAGTTCTGTAGCATGGGAGTAGTCTTGCGCAGTATGCGGGTTTTCAGTAGGCTGAGTAAAAGAGAAGCAGGAAACAGGATTTCTGTACATTGGAAGTAGTGAGAGGCAGTTTACAGGAGTTTTGCATCCTGAGTGTAGGAAACACTTTACTGGAGTTCTGAAGCATGGGAGTAGTCTTAAGCACTATGCGGGTTTTCAGTAGTCTGAGTAAAAGAGAAGCAGCTTACAGGATTTCTGTACATTGGAAGTAGTGAGAGGCAGTTTACCGGAGTTCTGCATCCTGAGTATAGGAAACACTTTACGGGAGTTCTGTAGCATGGGAGTAGTCTTACGCACTATGCGGGTTTTCAGTAGCCTGAGTAAAAGAGAAGCAGCTTACAGGATTTCTGTACGTTGGAAGTAGTGAGAGGCAGTTTACAGGTGTTCTGCATCCTGAGTGTAGGAAACACTTTACGGGAGTTCTGTAGCATGGGAGTAGTCTTACGCACTATGTGGGTTTTCAGTAGTCTGAGTAAAAGAGAAGCAGCTTACAGGATTTCTGTACATTGGAAGTAGTGAGAGGCAGTTTACAGGAGTTCTGCATCCTGAGTATAGCAAACACTTTACGGGAGTTCTGTAGCATGGGAGTAGTCTTACGCACTATGCGGGTTTTCAGTAGTCTGAGTAAAAGAGAAGCATGTAACAGGACTTCTGTACATTGGAAGTAGTGAGAGGCAGTTTACAGGAGTTCTGCATCCTGAGTATAGGAAACACTTTACGGGAGTTCTGTAGCATGGGAGTAGTCTTACGCACTATGCGAGTTTTCAGTAGTCTGAGTAAAAGAGAAGCAGCTTACAGGATTTCTGTACATTGGAAGTAGTGAGAGGCAGTTTACTGGAGTTCTGCATCCTGAGTGTAGGAGACCGTTTAAGGGAGTTCTGTAACATGGCTTTAGCCATACTCAGTATGAGGGATTTCTGTAGCCTGTGTGTAGGAGATGCAGCTTACAGGAATTCTGTAAGCTGGATGTAGAGCAAAGTAGTTTACTGGAATTCTGCTGCCTGAGTGTAGGAAACAGTTGACGGGCGTTCTATAGCATGGGAGTAGCGATATGCACTACGCGAGTTTTAGGTACCCTGTATGTAGGACATGCTGCTTATTTGTGTTCAGTAAGCTGAATGTAGAGAGAGGCAGTTTACTGGAATTCTGCATCCTGAGTGTAGGAGACAGTCTATGGGAGTTCAGGAACATGGCTCTAGCCATACACAGTATGCAGGATTTCTGTAGCCTGTGTGTGGGAGATGCAGCTTACAGGATTTCTATAAGCTGGATGTAGAGCGAAGCAGTTTACTGGAGTTCTGCATCCTGAGTGTAGGAAACACTTTACGGGAGTTCTGTAGCATGGGAGTAGTCTTAGGCACTATGCAGGTTTTCAGTAGTCTGAGTAAAAGAGAAGCAGCTTACAGGCCTTCTGTACATTGGAAGTAGTGAGAGGCAGTTTACAGGAGTTCTGCATCCTGAGTGTAGGAAACACTTTACGGGAGTTCTGTAGCATGGGAGTAGTCTTACGCACTATGTGGGTTTTCAGTAGGCTGAGTAAAAGAGAAGCAGCTTACAGGATTTCTGTACATTTTAAGTAGTGAGAGGCAGTTTACAGGAGTTCTGTATCCTGAGTGTAGGAAACACTTTACGGGAGTTCTGTAGCATGGGAGTAGTGTTACGCACTATGCGGGTTCTCAGTAGTCTGAGTAAAAGAGAAGCAGCTTACAGGATTTCTGTACATTGGAAGTAGTGAGAGGCAGTTTACCGGAGTTCTGCATCCTGAGTGTAGGAAACACTTTACGGGAGTTCTGTAGCATGGGAGTAGTCTTACGCACTATGCGGGTTTTCAGTAGGCTGAGTAAAAGAGAAGCAGCTTACAGGATTTCTGTACATTTTAAGTAGTGAGAGGCAGTTTACAGGAGTTCTGTATCCTGAGTGTAGGAAACACTTTACGGGAGTTCTGTAGCATGGGAGTAGTGTTACGCACTATGCGGGTTCTCAGTAGTCTGAGTAAAAGAGAAGCAGCTTACAGGATTTCTGTACATTGGAAGTAGTGAGAGGCAGTTTACCGGAGTTCTGCATCCTGAGTGTAGGAAACACTTTACGGGAGTTCTGTAGCATGGGAGTAGTCTTACGCACTATGCGGGTTTTCAGTAGTCTGAGTAAAAGAGAAGCAGGTAACAGGACTTCTGTACATTGGAAGTAGTGAGAGGCAGTTTACAGGAGTTCTGCATCCTGAGTATAGGAAACACTTTACGGGAGTTCTGTAGCATGGGAGTAGTCTTACGCACTATGCGGGTTTTCAGTAGTCTGAGTAAAAGAGAAGCAGCTTACAGGATTTCTGTACATTGGAAGTAGTGAGAGGCAGTTTACTGGAGTTCTGCATCCTGAGTGTAGGAGACCGTTTAAGGGAGTTCTGTAACATGGCTCTAGCCATACTCAGTATGCGGGATTTCTGTAGCCTGTGTGTAGGAGATGCAGCTTACAAGATTTCTGTAAGCTGGATGTGGAGCGAAGTAGTTTACTGGAATTCTGCTGCCTGAGTGTAGGAAACAGTTGACGGGCGTTCTATAGCATGGGAGTAGCGATATGCACTACGCGAGTTTTAGGTACCCTGTGTGTAGGACATGCTGCTTATTTGTGTTCAGTAAGCTGAATGTAGAGAGAGGCAGTTTACTGGAATTCTGCATCCTGAGTGTAGGAGACAGTCTATGGGAGTTCTGGAACATGGCTCTAGCCATACACAGTATGTAGCCTGTGTGTGGGAGATGCAGCTTACAGGATTTCAGTACATTAGAAGTAGTGAGACGCAGTTTACAGGAGTTCTGCATCCTGAGTGTAGGAAACACTTTACGGGAGTTCTGCAGCATGGGAGTAGTCTTACGCACTACGCGGGTTTTCAGTAGTCTGAGTAAAAGAGAAGCAGCTTACAGGATTTCTGTACATTGGAAGTAGTGAGAGGCAGTTTGCTGGAGTTCTGCATCCTGAGTGTAGGAGACCGTTTAAGGGAGTTCTGTAACATGGCTCTTGCCATACTCAGTATGCGGGATTTCTGTAGCCTGTGTGTAGGAGATGCAGCTTACAGGATTTCTGTTACCTGGATGTAGAGCAAGCAGTTTACTGGAATTCTGCTGCCTGAGTGTAGGAAACAGTTGACGGGAGTTCTATAGCATGGGAGTAGCGATATGCACTACACGAATTTTAGGTACCCTGTGTGTAGGACATGCTGCTTATTTGTGTTCAGTAAGCTGAATGTAGAGAGAGGCAGTTTACTGTAATTCTGCATCCTGAGTGTAGGAGACAGTCTAGGGGAGTTCTGGAAAATGGCTCTTGCCATACACAGTATGCAGGATTTCTGTAGCCTGTGTGTAGGAGATGCAGCTTACAGCATTTCTGTAAGCTGGATGTAGAGCGAAGCAGTTTACTGGAGTTCTGCAGCCTGAGTGTAGGAAACGCTTTACGGGAGGTCTGTAGCATGGGAGTAGTCTTATGCACTATGCTGGTTTTCAGTAGTCTGAGTAAAAGAGAAGCAGCTTACAGGATTTCTGTACATTGGAAGTAGTGAGAGGCAGTTTACCGGAGTTCTGCATCCTGAGTTTAGGAAACGCTTTACGGGAGTTCTGTAGCATGTAAGTAGTCTTATGCACTATGCGGGTTTTAGGTATTCTGAGTAAAAGAGAAGCAGCTTACAGGATTTCTGTACATTGGAAGTAGTGAGAGGCAGTTTACCGGAGTTCTGCATCCTGAGTGTAGGAAACACTTTACGGGAGTTCTGTAGCATGGGAGTAGTCTTACACACTATGCGGGTTTTCAGTAGTCTGAGTAAAAGAGAAGCAGCTTACAGGATTTCTGTACATTGGAAGTAGTGAGAGGCAGTTTACAGGAGTTCTGCATCCTGAGTGTAGGAAACACTTTACGGGAGTTCTGTAGCATTGGAGTAGTCTTACGCACTATGCGGGTTTTCAGCAGTCTGAGTAAAAGAGAAGCAGGTAACAGGACTTCTGTACATTGGAAGTAGTGAGAGGCAGTTTACAGGAGTTGTGCATCCTGAGTGTAGGAAACACTTTACGGGAGTTCTGTAGCATGGGAGTAGTCTTATGCCCTATGCGGGTTTTCAACAGTCTGCATAAAAGAGAAGCAACTTACAGGACTTCTGTACATTGGAAGTAGTAAGAGGCAGTTTACCGGAGTTCTGCATCCTGAGTATAGGAAACACTTTACGGGAGTTCTGTAGCATGGGAGTAGTCTTACGCACTATGCGGGTTTTCAGTAGTCTGAGTAAAAGAGAAGCAGGTAACTGGACTTCTGTACTTTGGAAGTAGTGAGAGGCAGTTTACAGGAGTTCTGCATCCTGAGTGCAGGAAACACTTTACGGGAGTTCTGTAGCATGGGAGTAGTCTTACGCACTATGCGGGTTTTCAGTAGTCTGAGTAAAAGAGAAGCAGCTTACAGGATTTCTCTTAGCTGGATGTAGAGAGAGGCAGTTTACTGGAGTTCTGCATCCTGAGTGCAGGAGAGCGTTTAAGGGAGTTCTGTAACATGGCTCTTGCCATACTCAGTATGCGGGATTTCTGTAGCCTGTGTGTAGGAGATGCAGCTTACAGGATTTCTGTAAGCTGGATGTAGAGTGAAGAAGTTTACTTGAATTCTGCTGCCTGAGTGTAATAAAGAGTTGACGGGAGTTCTATGGCATGGGAGTAGCCATATGCACTACGCGAGTTTTTGGTACCCTGTGTGTAGGACATGCTGCTTCTTTGTGTTCAGTAAGCTGAATGTAGAGAGAGGCAGGTTACTGGAATTCTGCATCCTGAGTGTAGGAGACAGTCTATGGGAGTTCTGGAACATGGCTCTAGCCATACACATTATGTAGCCTGTGTGTGGGAGATGCAGCTTACAGGATTTCTGTACATTGGAAGTAGTGAGAGGCAGTTTACAGGAGTTCTGCATCCTGAGTGTAGGAAACACTTTACGGGAGTTCTGTAGCATAGGAGTAGTCTTACGCACTATGCTGGTTTTCAGTAGTCTGAGTAAAAGAGAAGCAGGTAACAGGATTTCTGTACATTGGAAGTAGTGAGAGGCAGTTTACCGGAGTTCTGCATCCTGAGTGTAGGAAACACTTTACGGGAGTTCTGCAGCAAGAGAGTAGTATTACGCAGTATGCAGGTTTTCAGTAGTCTGAGTAAAAGAGAAGCAGCTTACCGGATTTCTGTACATTGGAAGTAGTGAGAGGGAGTTTACAGGAGTTCTGCATCCTGAGTGTAGGTAACACTTTACGGGAGTTCTGTAGCATGGGAGTACTCTTACGCACTATGCGGGTTTTCAGTAGGCTGAGTAAAACAGACGCAGCTTACAGGATTTCTGTACATTGGAAGTAGTTTAGGCAGTTTACAGGAGTTCTGCATCCTGAGTGCAGGAAACACTTTACGGGAGTTCTGTATCATGGAGTAGTCTTACGCACTATGCGGGTTTTCAGTATTCTGAGTAAAAGAGAAGCAGCTTACAGGATTTCTGTACATTGGAAGTAGTGAGAGGCAGTTTACCGGAGTTCTGCATCCTGAGTATAGGAAACACTTTACGGGAGTTCTGTAGCATGGGAGTACTCCTACGCACTATGCGGGTTTTCAGTAGTCTGAGTAAAAGAGAAGCAGGTAACAGGACTTCTGTACTTTGGAAGTAGTGAGAGGCAGTTTACAGGAGTTCTGCATCCTGAGTATAGGAAACACTTTACGGGAGTTCTGTAGCATGGGAGTACTCTTACGCACTGCGGGTTTTCAGTAGGCTGAGTAAAAGAGAAGCAGGTAACTGGACTTCTGTTCTTTGGAAGTAGTGAGAGGCAGTTTACAGGAGTTCTGCATCCTGAGTGCAGGAAACACTTTACGGGAGTTCTGTAGCATGGGAGTAGTCTTACCCACTATGCGGGTTTTCAGTAGTCTGAGTAAAAGAGAAGCAGCTTACAGGATTTCTCTTAGCTGTATGTAGAGAGAGGCAGTTTACTGGAGTTCTGAATCCTGAGTGTAGGAGACCGTTTAAGGGAGTTCTGTAACATGGCTCTAGCCATACTCAGTATGCGGGATTTCTGTAGCCTGTGTGTAGGAGATGCAGCTTACAGGATTTCTGTAAGCTGGATGTAGAGTGAAGCAGTTTACTGGAATTCTGCTGCCTGAGTGTAGGAAACAGTTGACGGGAGTTCTATGGCATGGGAGTAGCCATATGCACTACGTGAGTTTTAGGTACTCTGTGTGTAGGACATGCTGCTTATTTGTGTTCAGTAAGCTGAATGTGAGAGAGGCAGGTTACTGGAATTCTGCATCCTGAGTGTAGGAGACAGTCTATGGGAGTTCTGGAACATGGCTCTAGCCATACACATTATGTAGCCTGTGTGTGGGAGATGCAGCTTACAGGATTTCTGTACATTGGAAGTAGTGAGAGGCAGTTTACAGGAGTTCTGCATCCTGAGCGTAGGAGACAGTTTAAGGGAGTTCTGTAACATGGCTCTAGCCCTACTCAGTATGCGGGATTTCTGTAGCCTGTGTGTAGGAGATGCAGTTTACAGGATTTCTGTAAGCTGGATGTAGAGTGAAGCAGATTACAGGAGTTCTGCATCCTGAGTGTAGGAAACACATTACGGGAGTTCTATAGCATGGGAGTAGTCTTATGCACTATGCGGGTTTTCAGTATTCTGAGTAAAAGAGAAGCATCTTACAGGATTTCTGTACATTGGAGTAGTGAGAGGCAGTTTACAGGAGTTCTGCATCCTGAGTATAGGAAACACTTTACGGGAGTTCTGTAGCATGGGAGTAGTCTTACGCACTATGCGGGTTTTCAGTAGGCTGAGTAAAACAGACGCAGCTTACAGTATTTCTGTACATTGGAAGTAGTTTAGGAAGTTTACAGTAGTTCTGCATCCTGAGTGCAGGAAACACTTTACGGGAGTTCTGTAGCATGGGAGTAGTCTTACGCACTATGCTCGTTTTCAGTAGTCTGAGTAAAAGAGAAGCAGCTTACAGGATTTCTGTACATTGGAAGCAGTGAGAGGCAGTTTACAGGAGTTCTGCATCCTGAGTATAGGAAACACTTTACGGGAGTTCTGTAGCATGGGAGTAGTCTTACGCACTATGCGGGTTTTCAGTAGTCTGAGTAAAAGAGAAGCAGGTAACAGGATTTCTGTACATTGGAAGTAGTGAGAGGCAGTTTACAGTAGTTCTGCATCCTGAGTATAGGAAACACTTTACGGGAGTTCTGTAGCATGGGAGTAGTCTTACGCACTATGCGGGTATTCAGTAGGCTGAGTAAAACAGACTCAGCTTACAGGATTTCTGTACATTGGAAGTAGTTTAGGCAGTTTACAGGAGTTCTGCATCCTGAGTGCAGGAAACACTTTACGGGAGTTCTGTAGCATGGGAGTAGTCTTACCCACTATGCGGGTTTTCAGTAGTCTGAGTAAAAGAGAAGCAGGTAACAGGACTTCTATACTTTGGAAGTAGTGAGAGGCAGTTTACAGGAGTTCTGCATCCTGAGTGTAGGAAACACTTTACGGGAGTTCTGTAGCATGGGAGTAGTCTTACGCACTATGCGGGTTTTCAGTACTCTGAGTAAAAGAGAAGCAGCTTACAGGATTTCTCTACATTGGAAGTAGTGAGAGGCAGTTTACAGGCGTTCTGCATCCTGATTGTAGGAAACACTTTACGGGAGTTCTGTAGCATGGGAGTAGTCTTACGCACTATGCGGGTTTTCAGTAGTCTGAGTAAAAGAGAAGCAGCTTACAGGATTTCTGTACATTGGAAGTAGTGAGAGGCAGTTTACAGGAGTTCTGCTTCCTGAGTGTAGGAAACACTTTACGGGAGTTCTGTAGCATGGGAGTACTCTTACGCACTATGCGGGTTTTCAGTAGGCTGAGTAAAACAGACGCAGCTTACAGGATTTCTGTACATTGGAAGTAGTGAGAGGCAGTTTACAGGAGTTCTGCATCCTGAGTGCAGGAAACACTTTACGGGAGTTCTGTAGCATGGGAGTAGTCGTACGCACTATGCGGGTTTTCAGTAGTCTGAGTAAAAGAGAAGCAGCTTACAGGATTTCTGTACATTGGAAGTAGTGAGAGGCAGTTTACAGGAGTTCTGCATCCTGAGTGTAGGAAACACTTTCGGGAGTTCTGTAGCATGGGAGTAGTCTTACGCACTATGCGGGTTTTCAGTAGTCTGAGTAAAAGAGAAGCAGCTTACAGGATTTCTCTTAGCTGGATATAGAGAGAGGCAGTTTACTGGAGTTCCGCATCCTCAGTGTACGAGACAGTTTAAGGGAATTATGTAACATGGCTCTAGCCATACTCAGTATGCGGGATTTCTGTAGCCTGTGTGTAGGAGATGCAGCTTACAGGATTTCTGTAAGCTGGATGTAGAGCGAAGCAGTTTACAGGAGTTCTGCAGCCTGAGTGTAGGAAACACTTCACGGGAGTTCTGTAGCATGGGAGTAGTCTTACGCACTATGCTAGTTTTCAGTAGTCTGAGTGAAAGAGAAGCAGCTTACAGGATTTCTGTACATTGGAAGTAGTGAGAGGCAGTTTACAGGAGTTCTGCATCCTGAGTGTAGGAAACACTTTACGGGAGTTCTGTAGCATGGGAGTAGTCTTACGCACTATGCGGGTTTTCAGTAGTCTGAGTAAAAGAGAAGCAGCTTACAGGATTTCTGTACATTGGAAGTAGTGAGAGGCAGTTTACAGCAGTTCTGCATCCTGAGTATAGGAAACACTTTACGGGAGTTCTGTAGCATGGGAGTACTCTTACGCACTATGCGGGTTTTCACTAGTCTGAGTAAAAGAGAAGCAGGTAACTGGACTTCTGTTCTTTGGAAGTAGTTAGAGGCAGTTTACAGGAGTTCTGCATCCTGAGTGCAGGAAACACTTTACGGGAGTTCTGTAGCATGGGAGGAGTCTTACGCACTATGCGGGTTTTCAGTAGTCTGAGTGAAAGAGAAGCAGCTTACAGGATTTCTGTACATTGGAAGTAGTGAGAGGCAGTTTACAGGAGTTCTGCATCCTGAGTGTAGTAAACACTTTACGGGAGTTCTGTAACATGGGAGTACTCTTACGCACTATGCGGGTTTTCAGTAGGCTGAGAAAAACAGACGCAGCTTACAGGATTTCTGTACATTGGAAGTTGTGAAAGGCAGTTTACAGGAGTTCTGCAACCTGAGTGCAGGAAACACTTTATGGGAGTTCTGTAGCATGGGAGTAGTCTTACGCACTATGTGGGTTTTGAGTAGTCTGAGTAAAAGAGAAGCAGCTTACAGGATTTCTGTACATTGGAAGTAGTGAGAGGCAGTTTACAGGAGTTCTGCATCCTAAGTGTAGGAAACACTTTACGGGAGTTCTGTAGCATGGGAGTACTCTTACGCACTATGCGGGTTTTCAGTAGTCTGAGTAAAAGAGAAGCAGCTTACTGGATTTCTGTTAGCTGGATGTAGAGAGAGGCAGTTTACTGGAGTTCCGCATCCTGAGCGTAGGAGACAGTTTAAGGGAGTTCTGTAACATGGCTCTAGCCATACTCAATATGCGGGATTTCTGTAGCCTGTGTGTAGGAGATGCAGATTACAGGATTTCTGTAAGCTGGATGTAGAGCGAAGCAGTTTACAGGAGTTCTGCAGCCTGAGTGTAGGAAACACTTTACGGGAGTTCTGTAGCATGGGAGTAGTCTTATGCACTATGCGGGTTTTCAGTATTCTGAGTAAAAGAGAAGCAGCTTACAGGATTTCTGTACATTGGAAGTAGTGAGAGGCAGTTTACAGGAGTTCTGCATCCTGAGTATAGGAAACACTTTACGGGAGTTCTGTAGCATGGGAGAAGTATTACTCACTATGCGGGTTTTCAGTAGGCTGAGTAAAACAGACGCAGCTTACAGGATTTCTGTACATTGGAAGTAGTTTAGGCAGTTTACAGGAGTTCTGCATCCTGAGTGTAGGAAACACTTTACGGGAGTTCTGTAGCATGGGAGTAGTCTTACGCACTATGCGGGTTTTCAATATTCTGAGTAAAAGAGAAGCAGCTTACAGGATTTCTGTACATTGGAAGTAGTGAGAGGCAGTTTACAGGAGTTCTGCATCCTGAGTGTAGGAAACACTTTACGGGAGTTCTGTAGCATGGGAGTAGTCTTACGCACTATGCGGGTTTTCAGTAGTCTGAGTAAAAGAGAAGCAGCTTACCGGATTTCTGTACATTGGAAGTAGTGAGAGGCAGTTTACTGGAGTTCCGCATCCTCCAGTGTAGGAGATATTTTAAGGGAGTTCTGTAACATGGCTCTAGCCATACTCAGTATGGGGGATTTCTGTAGCCTGTGTGTAGCAGATGCAGCTTACAAGATTTCTGTAAGCTGGATGTAGAGCGAAGTAGTTTACTGGAATTCTGCTGCCTGAGTGTAGGAAACAGTTGACGGGAGTTCTATGGCATGGGAGTAGCCATATGCACTACGCGAGTTTTAGGTACCCTGTGTGTAGGACATGCTGCTTATTTGTGTTCAGTAAGCTGAATGTAGAGAGAGGCAGGTTACTGGAATTTTGCATCCTGAGTGTAGGAGACAGTCTATGGGAGTTCTGGAACATGGCTCTAGCCATACACAGTATATAGCCTGTGTGTGGGAGATGCAGCTTACAGGATTTCTGTACATTGGAAGTAGTGAGAGGCAGTTTACAGGAGTTCTGCATCCTGAGTGTAGGAAACACTTTACGGGAGTTCTGTAGCTTGGGAGTAGTCTTACGCACTATGCGGGTTTTCAGTAGTCTGAGTAAAAGAGAAGCAGGTAACAGGATTTCTGTACATTGGAAGTAGTGAGAGGCAGTTTACAGGAGTTCTGCATCCTGAGTGTAGGAAACACTTTACGGGAGTTCTGTACCATGGGAGTAGTCTTATGCACTATGCGGTTTTTCAGTAGTCTGAGTAAAAGATAAGCAGCTTACAGGATTTCTGTACATTTTAAGTAGTGAGAGGCAGTTTACAGGAGTTCTGCATCCTGAGTGTAGGAAACACTTTACGGGAGTTCTGTAGCATGGGAGTACTCTTACGCACTATGCGGGTTTTCAGTAGTCTGAGTAAAAGAGAAGCAGCTTACAGGATTTCTGTACATTGGAAGTAGTGAGAGGCAGTTTACAGGAGTTCTGCATCCTGAGTGTAGGAAACACTTTACGGGAGTTCTGTAGCATGGGAGTAGTCTTACGCACTATGCGGGTTTTCAGTAGTCTGAGTAAAAGAGAAGCAGCTTACAGGATTTCTGTACATTGGAAGTAGTGAGAGGCAGTTTACAGCAGTTCTGCATCCTGAGTATAGGAAACACTTTACGGGAGTTCTGTAGCATGGGAGTACTCTTACGCACTATGCGGGTTTTCACTAGTCTGAGTAAAAGAGAAGCAGGTAACTGGACTTCTGTTCTTTGGAAGTAGTTAGAGGCAGTTTACAGGAGTTCTGCATCCTGAGTGCAGGAAACACTTTACGGGAGTTCTGTAGCATGGGAGGAGTCTTACGCACTATGCGGGTTTTCAGTAGTCTGAGTGAAAGAGAAGCAGCTTACAGGATTTCTGTACATTGGAAGTAGTGAGAGGCAGTTTACAGGAGTTCTGCATCCTGAGTGTAGGAAACACTTTACGGGAGTTCTGTAACATGGGAGTACTCTTACGCACTATGCGGGTTTTCAGTAGGCTGAGAAAAACAGACGCAGCTTACAGGATTTCTGTACATTGGAAGTTGTGAAAGGCAGTTTACAGGAGTTCTGCAACCTGAGTGCAGGAAACACTTTATGGGAGTTCTGTAGCATGGGAGTAGTCTTACGCACTATGTGGGTTTTGAGTAGTCTGAGTAAAAGAGAAGCAGCTTACAGGATTTCTGTACATTGGAAGTAGTGAGAGGCAGTTTACAGGAGTTCTGCATCCTGAGTGTAGGAAACACTTTACGGGAGTTCTGTAGCATGGGAGTACTCTTACGCACTATGCGGGTTTTCAGTAGTCTGAGTAAAAGAGAAGCAGCTTACTGGATTTCTGTTAGCTGGATGTAGAGAGAGGCAGTTTACTGGAGTTCCGCATCCTGAGCGTAGGAGACAGTTTAAGGGAGTTCTGTAACATGGCTCTAGCCATACTCAATATGCGGGATTTCTGTAGCCTGTGTGTAGGAGATGCAGATTACAGGATTTCTGTAAGCTGGATGTAGAGCGAAGCAGTTTACAGGAGTTCTGCAGCCTGAGTGTAGGAAACACTTTACGGGAGTTCTGTAGCATGGGAGTAGTCTTATGCACTATGCGGGTTTTCAGTATTCTGAGTAAAAGAGAAGCAGCTTACAGGATTTCTGTACATTGGAAGTAGTGAGAGGCAGTTTACAGGAGTTCTGCATCCTGAGTATAGGAAACACTTTACGGGAGTTCTGTAGCATGGGAGAAGTATTACTCACTATGCGGGTTTTCAGTAGGCTGAGTAAAACAGACGCAGCTTACAGGATTTCTGTACATTGGAAGTAGTTTAGGCAGTTTACAGGAGTTCTGCATCCTGAGTGTAGGAAACACTTTACGGGAGTTCTGTAGCATGGGAGTAGTCTTACGCACTATGCGGGTTTTCAATATTCTGAGTAAAAGAGAAGCAGCTTACAGGATTTCTGTACATTGGAAGTAGTGAGAGGCAGTTTACAGGAGTTCTGCATCCTGAGTGTAGGAAACACTTTACGGGAGTTCTGTAGCATGGGAGTAGTCTTACGCACTATGCGGGTTTTCAGTAGTCTGAGTAAAAGAGAAGCAGCTTACCGGATTTCTGTACATTGGAAGTAGTGAGAGGCAGTTTACTGGAGTTCCGCATCCTCAGTGTAGGAGATATTTTAAGGGAGTTCTGTAACATGGCTCTAGCCATACTCAGTATGGGGGATTTCTGTAGCCTGTGTGTAGCAGATGCAGCTTACAAGATTTCTGTAAGCTGGATGTAGAGCGAAGTAGTTTACTGGAATTCTGCTGCCTGAGTGTAGGAAACAGTTGACGGGAGTTCTATGGCATGGGAGTAGCCATATGCACTACGCGAGTTTTAGGTACCCTGTGTGTAGGACATGCTGCTTATTTGTGTTCAGTAAGCTGAATGTAGAGAGAGGCAGGTTACTGGAATTTTGCATCCTGAGTGTAGGAGACAGTCTATGGGAGTTCTGGAACATGGCTCTAGCCATACACAGTATATAGCCTGTGTGTGGGAGATGCAGCTTACAGGATTTCTGTACATTGGAAGTAGTGAGAGGCAGTTTACAGGAGTTCTGCATCCTGAGTGTAGGAAACACTTTACGGGAGTTCTGTAGCTTGGGAGTAGTCTTACGCACTATGCGGGTTTTCAGTAGTCTGAGTAAAAGAGAAGCAGGTAACAGGATTTCTGTACATTGGAAGTAGTGAGAGGCAGTTTACAGGAGTTCTGCATCCTGAGTGTAGGAAACACTTTACGGGAGTTCTGTAGCATGGGAGTAGTCTTATGCACTATGCGGTTTTTCAGTAGTCTGAGTAAAAGATAAGCAGCTTACAGGATTTCTGTACATTTTAAGTAGTGAGAGGCAGTTTACAGGAGTTCTGCATCCTGAGTGTAGGAAACACTTTACGGGAGTTCTGTAGCATGGGAGTACTCTTACGCACTATGCGGGTTTTCCGTAGTCTGAGTAAAAGAGAAGCAGCTTACAGGATTTCTGTTAGCTGGATGTAGAGAGAGGCAGTTTACTGGAGTTCCGCATCCTGAGTGTAGGAGACAGTTTAAGGGAGTTCTGTAACATGGCTCTAGCCATACTCAGTATGCGGGATTTCTGTAGCCTGTGTGTAGGAGAAGCAGTTTACAGGATTTCTGTAAGCTGGATGTAGAGTGAAGCAGATTACAGGAGTTCTGCATCCTGAGTGTAGGAAACACATTACGGGAGTTCTGTAGCATGGGAGTAGTCTTATGCACTATGCGGGTTTTCAGTATTCTGAGTAAAAGAGAAGCATCTTACAGGATTTCTGTACATTGGAGTAGTGAGAGGCAGTTTACAGGAGTTCTGCATCCTGAGTATAGGAAACACTTTACGGGAGTTCTGTAGCATGGGAGTAGTCTTACGCACTATGCGGGTTTTCAGTAGGCTGAGTAAAACAGACGCAGCTTACAGGATTTCTGTACATTGGAAGTAGTTTAGGAAGTTTACAGTAGTTCTGCATCCTGAGTGCAGGAAACACTTTACGGGAGTTCTGTAGCATGGGAGTAGTCTTACGCACTATGCTCGTTTTCAGTAGTCTGAGTAAAAGAGAAGCAGCTTACAGGATTTCTGTACATTGGAAGCAGTGAGAGGCAGTTTACAGGAGTTCTGCATCCTGAGTATAGGAAACACTTTACGGGAGTTCTGTAGCATGGGAGTAGTCTTACGCACTATGCGGGTCTTCAGTAGTCTGAGTAAAAGAGAAGCAGGTAACAGGATTTCTGTACATTGGAAGTAGTGAGAGGCAGTTTACAGGAGTTCTGCATCCTGAGTATAGGAAACACTTTACGGGAGTTCTGTAGCATGGGAGTAGTCTTACGCACTATGCGGGTATTCAGTAGGCTGAGTAAAACAGACTCAGCTTACAGGATTTCTGTACATTGGAAGTAGTTTAGGCAGTTTACAGGAGTTCTGCATCCTGAGTGTAGGAAACACTTTACGGGAGTTCTGTAGCATGGGAGTAGTCTTACCCACTATGCGGGTTTTCAGTAGTCTGAGTAAAAGAGAAGCAGGTAACAGGACTTCTATACTTTGGAAGTAGTGAGAGGCAGTTTACAGGAGTTCTGCATCCTGAGTGTAGGAAACACTTTACGGGAGTTCTGTAGCATGGGAGTAGTCTTACGCACTATGCGGGTTTTCAGTACTCTGAGTAAAAGAGAAGCAGCTTACAGGATTTCTCTACATTGGAAGTAGTGAGAGGCAGTTTACAGGCGTTCTGCATCCTGATTGTAGGAAACACTTTACGGGTGTTCTGTAGCATGGGAGTAGTCTTACGCACTATGCGGGTTTTCAGTAGTCTGAGTAAAAGAGAAGCAGCTTACAGGATTTCTGTACATTGGAAGTAGTGAGAGGCAGTTTACAGGAGTTCTGCTTCCTGAGTGTAGGAAACACTTTACGGGAGTTCTGTAGCATGGGAGTACTCTTACGCACTATGCGGGTTTTCAGTAGGCTGAGTAAAACAGACGCAGCTTACAGGATTTCTGTACATTGGAAGTAGTGAGAGGCAGTTTACAGGAGTTCTGCATCCTGAGTGTAGGAAACACTTTACGGGAGTTCTGTAGCATGGGAGTAGTCGTACGCACTATGCGGGTTTTCAGTAGTCTGAGTAAAAGAGAAGCAGCTTACAGGATTTCTGTACATTGGAAGTAGTGAGAGGCAGTTTACAGGAGTTCTGCATCCTGAGTGTAGGAAACACTTTCAGGAGTTCTGTAGCATGGGAGTAGTCTTACGCACTATGCGGGTTTTCAGTAGTCTGAGTAAAAGAGAAGCAGCTTACAGGATTTCTGTACATTGGAAGTAGTGAGAGGCAGTTTACAGCAGTTCTGCATCCTGAGTATAGGAAACACTTTACGGGAGTTCTGTAGCATGGGAGTACTCTTACGCACTATGCGGGTTTTCACTAGTCTGAGTAAAAGAGAAGCAGGTAACTGGACTTCTGTTCTTTGGAAGTAGTGAGAGGCAGTTTTCAGGAGTTCTGCATCCTGAGTGCAGGAAACACTTTACGGGAGTTCTGTAGCATGGGAGGAGTCTTACGCACTATGCGGGTTTCAGTAGTCTGAGTAAAAGAGAAGCAGCTTACAGGATTTCTGTACATTGGAAGTAGTGAGAGGCAGTTTACAGGAGTTCTGCATCCTGAGTGCAGGAAACACTTTACGGGAGTTCTGTAACATGGGAGTACTCTTACGCACTATGCGGGTTTTCAGTAGGCTGAGAAAAACAGACGCAGCTTACAGGATTTCTGTACATTGGAAGTAGTGAAAGGCAGTTTACAGGAGTTCTGCAACCTGAGTGCAGGAAACACTTTACGGGAGTTCTGTAGCATGGGAGTACTCTTACGCACTATGCGGGTTTTCAGTAGTCTGAGTAAAAGAGAAGCAGCTTACTGGATTTCTGTTAGCTGGATGTAGAGAGAGGCAGTTTACTGGAGTTCCGCATCCTGAGCGTAGGAGACAGTTTAAGGGAGTTCTGTAACATGGCTCTAGCCATACTCAATATGCGGGATTTCTGTAGCCTGTGTGTAGGAGATGCAGATTACAGGATTTCTGTAAGCTGGATGTAGACCGAAGCAGTTTACAGGAGTTCTGCAGCCTAGTGTAGGAAACACTTTACGGGAGTTCTGTAGCATGGGAGTAGTCTTATGCACTATGCGGGTTTTCAGTATTCTGAGTAAAAGAGAAGCAGCTTACAGGATTTCTGTACATTGGAAGTAGTGGGAGGCAGTTTACAGGAGTTCTGCATCCTGAGTATAGGAAACACTTTACGGGAGTTCTGTAGCATGGGAGAAGTATTACTCACTATGCGGGTTTTCAGTACGCTGAGTAAAACAGACGCAGCTTACAGGATTTCTGTACATTGGAAGTAGTGAGAGGCAGTTTACAGGAGTTCTGCATCCTGAGTGTAGGAAACACTTTACGGGAGTTCTGTAGCATGGGAGTAGTCTTACGCACTATGCGGGTTTTCAGTAGTCTGAGTAAAAGAGAAGCAGCTTACAGGATTTCTGTACATTGGAAGTAGTGAGAGGCAGTTTACTGGAGTTCCGCATCCTCAGTGTAGGAGATAGTTTAAGGGAGTTCTGTAACATGGCTCTAGCCATACTCAGTATGGGGGATTTCTGTAGCCTGTGTGTAGCAGATGCAGCTTACAAGATTTCTGTAAGCTGGATGTAGAGCGAAGTAGTTTACTGGAATTCTGCTGCCTGAGTGTAGGAAACAGTTGACGGGAGTTCTATGGCATGGGAGTAGCCATATGCACTACGCGAGTTTTAGGTACCCTGTGTGTAGGACATGCTGCTTATTTGTGTTCAGTAAGCTGAATATAGAGAGAGGCAGGTTACTGGAATTTTGCATCCTGAGTGTAGGAGACAGTCTATGGGAGTTCTGGAACATGGCTCTAGCCATACAAAGTATATAGCCTGTGTGTGGGAGATGCAGCTTACAGGATTTCTGTACATTGGAAGTAGTGAGAGGCAGTTTACAGGAGTTCTGCATCCTGAGTGTAGGAAACACTTTACGGGAGTTCTGTAGCATGGGAGTAGTCTTACGCACTATGCGGGTTTTCAGTAGTCTGAGTAAAAGAGAAGCAGGTAACAGGATTTCTGTACATTGGAAGTAGTGAGAGGCAGTTTACAGGAGTTCTGCATCCTGAGTGTAGGAAACACTTTACGGGAGTTCTGTAGCATGGGAGTAGTCTTATGCACTATGCGATTTTTCAGTAGTCTGAGTAAAAGATAAGCAGCTTACAGGATTTCTGTACATTTTAAGTAGTGAGAGGCAGTTTACAGGAGTTCTGCATCCTGAGTGTAGGAAACACTTTACGGGAGTTCTGTAGCATGGGAGTACTCTTACGCACTATGCGGGTTTTCAGTAGTCTGAGTAAAAGAGAAGCAGCTTACAGGATTTCTGTTAGCTGGATGTAGAGAGAGGCAGTTTACTGGAGTTCCGCATCCTGAGTGTAGGAGACAGTTTAAGGGAGTTCTGTAACATGGCTCTAGCCATACTCAGTATGCGGGATTTCTGTAGCCTGTGTGTAGGAGATGCAGTTTACAGGATTTTTGTAAGCTGGATGTAGAGTGAAGCAGATTACAGGAGTTCTGCATCCTGAGTGTAGGAAACACATTACGGGAGTTCTGTAGCATGGGAGTAGTCTTATGCACTATGCGGGTTTTCAGTATTCTGAGTAAAAGAGAAGCATCTTACAGGATTTCTGTACATTGGAGTAGAGAGAGGCAGTTTACAGGAGTTCTGCATCCTGAGTATAGGAAACACTTTACGGGAGTTCTGTAGCATGGGAGTAGTCTTACGCACTATGCGGGTTTTCAGTAGGCTGAGTAAAACAGACGCAGCTTACAGGATTTCTGTACATTGGAAGTAGTTTAGGAAGTTTACAGTAGTTCTGCATCCTGAGTGCAGGAAACACTTTACGGGAGTTCTGTAGCATGGGAGTAGTCTTACGCACTATGCTCGTTTTCAGTAGTCTGAGTAAAAGAGAAGCAGCTTACAGGATTTCTGTACATTGGAAGCAGTGAGAGGCAGTTTACAGGAGTTCTGCATCCTGAGTATAGGAAACACTTTACGGGAGTTCTGTAGCATGGGAGTAGTCTTACGCACTATGCGGGTCTTCAGTAGTCTGAGTAAAAGAGAAGCAGGTAACAGGATTTCTGTACATTGGAAGTAGTGAGAGGCAGTTTACAGGAGTTCTGCATCCTGAGTATAGGAAACACTTTACGGGAGTTCTGTAGCATGGGAGTAGTCTTACGCACTATGCGGGTATTCAGTAGGCTGAGTAAAACAGACTCAGCTTACAGGATTTCTGTACATTGGAAGTAGTTTAGGCAGTTTACAGGAGTTCTGCATCCTGAGTGCAGGAAACACTTTACGGGAGTTCTGTAGCATGGGAGTAGTCTTACCCACTATGCGGGTTTTCAGTAGTCTGAGTAAAAGAGAAGCAGGTAACAGGACTTCTATACTTTGGAAGTAGTGAGAGGCTGTTTACAGGAGTTCTGCATCCTGAGTGTAGGAAACACTTTACGGGAGTTCTGTAGCATGGGAGTAGTCTTACGCACTATGCGGGTTTTCAGTACTCTGAGTAAAAGAGAAGCAGCTTACAGGATTTCTCTACATTGGAAGTAGTGAGAGGCAGTTTACAGGCGTTCTGCATCCTGATTGTAGGAAACACTTTACGGGAGTTCTGTAGCATGGGAGTAGTCTTACGCACTATGCGGGTTTTCAGTAGTCTGAGTAAAAGAGAAGCAGCTTACAGGATTTCTGTACATTGGAAGTAGTGAGAGGCAGTTTACAGGAGTTCTGCTTCCTGAGTGTAGGAAACACTTTACGGGAGTTCTGTAGCATGGGAGTACTCTTACGCACTATGCGGGTTTTCAGTAGGCTGAGTAAAACAGACGCAGCTTACAGGATTTCTGTACATTGGAAGTAGTGAGAGGCAGTTTACAGGAGTTCTGCATCCTGAGTGTAGGAAACACTTTACGGGAGTTCTGTAGCATGGGAGTAGTCGTACGCACTATGCGGGTTTTCAGTAGTCTGAGTAAAAGAGAAGCAGCTTACAGGATTTCTGTACATTGGAAGTAGTGAGAGGCAGTTTACAGGAGTTCTGCATCCTGAGTGTAGGAAACACTTTCAGGAGTTCTGTAGCATGGGAGTAGTCTTACGCACTATGCGGGTTTTCAGTAGTCTGAGTAAAAGAGAAGCAGCTTACAGGATTTCTCTTAGCTGGATATAGAGAGAGGCAGTTTACTGGAGTTCCGCATCCTCAGTGTACGAGACAGTTTAAGGGAATTATGTAACATGGCTCTAGCCATACTCAGTATGCGGGATTTCTGTAGCCTGTGTGTAGGAGATGCAGCTTACAGGATTTCTGTAAGCTGGATGTAGAGCGAAGCAGTTTACAGGAGTTCTGCAGCCTGAGTGTAGGAAACACTTTACGGGAGTTCTGTAGCATGGGAGTAGTCTTACGCACTATGCTAGTTTTCAGTAGTCTGAGTGAAAGAGAAGCAGCTTACAGGATTTCTGTACATTGGAAGTAGTGAGAGGCAGTTTACAGGAGTTCTGCATCCTGAGTGTAGGAAACACTTTACGGGAGTTCTGTAGCATGGGAGTAGTCTTACGCACTATGCGGGTTTTCAGTAGTCTGAGTAAAAGAGAAGCAGCTTACAGGATTTCTGTACATTGGAAGTAGTGAGAGGCAGTTTACAGCAGTTCTGCATCCTGAGTATAGGAAACACTTTACGGGAGTTCTGTAGCATGGGAGTACTCTTACGCACTATGCGGGTTTTCACTAGTCTGAGTAAAAGAGAAGCAGGTAACTGGACTTCTGTTCTTTGGAAGTAGTGAGAGGCAGTTTACAGGAGTTCTGCATCCTGAGTGCAGGAAACACTTTACGGGAGTTCTGTAGCATGGGAGGAGTCTTACGCACTATGCGGGTTTTCAGTAGTCTGAGTAAAAGAGAAGCAGCTTACAGGATTTCTGTACATTGGAAGTAGTGAGAGGCAGTTTACAGGAGTTCTGCATCCTGAGTGCAGGAAACACTTTACGGGAGTTCTGTAACATGGGAGTACTCTTACGCACTATGCGGGTTTTCAGTAGGCTGAGAAAAACAGACGCAGCTTACAGGATTTCTGTACATTGGAAGTAGTGAAAGGCAGTTTACAGGAGTTCTGCAACCTGAGTGCAGGAAACACTTTATGGGAGTTCTGTAGCATGGGAGTAGTCTTATGCACTATGCGGGTTTCAGTAGTCTGAGTAAAAGAGAAGCAGCTTACAGGATTTCTGTACATTGGAAGTAGTGAGAGGCAGTTTACAGGAGTTCTGCATCCTGAGTGTAGGAAACACTTTACGGGAGTTCTGTAGCATGGGAGTACTCTTACGCACTATGCGGGTTTTCAGTAGTCTGAGTAAAAGAGAAGCAGCTTACTGGATTTCTGTTAGCTGGATGTAGAGAGAGGCAGTTTACTGGAGTTCCGCATCCTGAGCGTAGGAGACAGTTTAAGGGAGTTCTGTAACATGGCTCTAGCCATACTCAATATGCGGGATTTCTGTAGCCTGTGTGTAGGAGATGCAGATTACAGGATTTCTGTAAGCTGGATGTAGACCGAAGCAGTTTACAGGAGTTCTGCAGCCTGAGTGTAGGAAACACTTTACGGGAGTTCTGTAGCATGCGAGTAGTCTTATGCACTATGCGGGTTTTCAGTATTCTGAGTAAAAGAGAAGCAGCTTACAGGATTTCTGTACATTGGAAGTAGTGGGAGGCAGTTTACAGGAGTTCTGCATCCTGAGTATAGGAAACACTTTACGGGAGTTCTGTAGCATGGGAGAAGTATTACTCACTATGCGGGTTTTCAGTAGGCTGAGTAAAACAGACGCAGCTTACAGGATTTCTGTACATTGGAAGTAGTGAGAGGCAGTTTACAGGAGTTCTGCATCCTGAGTGTAGGAAACACTTTACGGGAGTTCTGTAGCATGGGAGTAGTCTTACGCACTATGCGGGTTTTCAGTAGTCTGAGTAAAAGAGAAGCAGCTTACAGGATTTCTGTACATTGGAAGTAGTGAGAGGCAGTTTACTGGAGTTCCGCATCCTCAGTGTAGGAGATAGTTTAAGGGAGTTCTGTAACATGGCTCTAGCCATACTCAGTATGGGGGATTTCTGTAGCCTGTGTGTAGCAGATGCAGCTTACAAGATTTCTGTAAGCTGGATGTAGAGCGAAGTAGTTTACTGGAATTCTGCTGCCTGAGTGTAGGAAACAGTTGACGGGAGTTCTATGGCATGGGAGTAGCCATATGCACTACGCGAGTTTTAGGTACCCTGTGTGTAGGACATGCTGCTTATTTGTGTTCAGTAAGCTGAATATAGAGAGAGGCAGGTTACTGGAATTTTGCATCCTGAGTGTAGGAGACAGTCTATGGGAGTTCTGGAACATGGCTCTAGCCATACACAGTATATAGCCTGTGTGTGGGAGATGCAGCTTACATGATTTCTGTACATTGGAAGTAGTGAGAGGCAGTTTACAGGAGTTCTGCATCCTGAGTGTAGGAAACACTTTACGGGAGTTCTGTAGCATGGGAGTAGTCTTATGCACTATGCGGTTTTTCAGTAGTCTGAGTAAAAGATAAGCAGCTTACAGGATTTCTGTACATTTTAAGTAGTGAGAGGCAGTTTACAGGAGTTCTGCAGCCTGAGTGTAGGAAACACTTTACGGGAGTTCTGTAGCATGGGAGTACTCTTACGAACTATGCGGGTTTTCAGTAGTCTGAGTAAAAGAGAAGCAGCTTACAGGATTTCTGTTAGCTGGATGTAGAGAGAGGCAGTTTACTGGAGTTCCGCATCCTGAGTGTAGGAGACAGTTTAAGGGAGTTCTGTAACATGGCTCTAGCCATACTCAGTATGCGGGATTTCTGTAGCCTGTGTGTAGGAGATGCAGTTTACAGGATTTCTGTAAGCTGGATGTAGAGTGAAGCAGATTACAGGAGTTCTGCATCCTGAGTGTAGGAAACACATTACGGGAGTTCTGTAGCATGGGAGTAGTCTTATGCACTATGCGGGTTTTCAGTATTCTGAGTAAAAGAGAAGCATCTTACAGGATTTCTGTACATTGGAGTAGTGAGAGGCAGTTTACAGGAGTTCTGCATCCTGAGTATAGGAAACACTTTACGGGAGTTCTGTAGCATGGGAGTAGTCTTACGCACTATGCGGGTTTTCAGTAGGCTGAGTAAAACAGACGCAGCTTAAAGGATTTCTGTACATTGGAAGTAGTTTAGGAAGTTTACAGTAGTTCTGCATCCTGAGTGCAGGAAACACTTTACGGGAGTTCTGTAGCATGGGAGTAGTCTTACGCACTATGCTCGTTTTCAGTAGTCTGAGTAAAAGAGAAGCAGCTTACAGGATTTCTGTACATTGGAAGCAGTGAGAGGCAGTTTACAGGAGTTCTGCATCCTGAGTATAGGAAACACTTTACGGGAGTTCTGTAGCATGGGAGTAGTCTTACGCACTATGCGGGTTTTCAGTAGTCTGAGTAAAAGAAAAGCAGGTAACAGGATTTCTGTACATTGGAAGTAGTGAGAGGCAGTTTACAGGAGTTCTGCATCCTGAGTATAGGAAACACTTTACGGGAGTTCTGTAGCATGGGAGTAGTCTTACGCACTATGCGGGTATTCAGTAGGCTGAGTAAAACAGACTCAGCTTACAGGATTTCTGTACATTGGAAGTAGTTTAGGCAGTTTACAGGAGTTCTGCATCCTGAGTGTAGGAAACACTTTCGGGAGTTCTGTAGCATGGGAGTAGTCTTACGCACTATGCGGGTTTTCAGGAGTCTGAGTAAAAGAGAAGCAGCTTACAGGATTTCTCTTAGCTGGATATAGAGAGAGGCAGTTTACTGGAGTTCCGCATCCTCAGTGTACGAGACAGTTTAAGGGAATTATGTAACATGGCTCTAGCCATACTCAGTATGCGGGATTTCTGTAGCCTGTGTGTAGGAGATGCAGCTTACAGGATTTCTGTAAGCTGGATGTAGAGCGAAGCAGTTTACAGGAGTTCTGCAGCCTGAGTGTAGGAAACACTTTACGGGAGTTCTGTAGCATGGGAGTAGTCTTACGCACTATGCTAGTTTTCAGTAGTCTGAGTGAAAGAGAAGCAGCTTACAGGATTTCTGTACATTGGAAGTAGTGAGAGGCAGTTTACAGGAGTTCTGCATCCTGAGTGTAGGAAACACTTTACGGGAGTTCTGTAGCATGGGAGTAGTCTTACGCACTATGCGGGTTTTCAGTAGTCTGAGTAAAAGAGAAGCAGCTTACAGGATTTCTGTACATTGGAAGTAGTGAGAGGCAGTTTACAGCAGTTCTGCATCCTGAGTATAGGAAACACTTTACGGGAGTTCTGTAGCATGGGAGTACTCTTACGCACTATGCGGGTTTTCACTAGTCTGAGTAAAAGAGAAGCAGGTAACTGGACTTCTGTTCTTTGGAAGTAGTGAGAGGCAGTTTACAGGAGTTCTGCATCCTGAGTGCAGGAAACACTTTACGGGAGTTCTGTAGCATGGGAGTAGTCTTACTCACTATGCGGGTTTTCAGTAGTCTGAGTAAAAGAGAAGCAGCTTACAGGATTTCTGTACATTGGAAGTAGTGAGAGGCAGTTTACAGGAGTTCTGCATCCTGAGTGCAGGAAACACTTTACGGGAGTTCTGTAACATGGGAGTACTCTTACGCACTATGCGGGTTTTCAGTAGGCTGAGAAAAACAGACGCAGCTTACAGGATTTCTGTACATTGGAAGTAGTGAAAGGCAGTTTACAGGAGTTCTGCAACCTGAGTGCAGGAAACACTTTATGGGAGTTCTGTAGCATGGGAGTAGTCTTACGCACTATGTGGGTTTTGAGTAGTCTGAGTAAAAGAGAAGCAGCTTACAGGATTTCTGTACATTGGACGTAGTGAGAGGCAGTTTACAGGAGTTCTGCATCCTGAGTGTAGGAAACACTTTACGGGAGTTCTGTAGCATGGGAGTACTCTTACGCACTATGCGGGTTTTCAGTAGTCTGAGTAAAAGAGAAGCAGCTTACTGGATTTCTGTTAGCTGGATGTAGAGAGAGGCAGTTTACTGGAGTTCCGCATCCTGAGCGTAGGAGACAGTTTAAGGGAGTTCTGTAACATGGCTATAGCCATACTCAATATGCGGGATTTCTGTAGCCTGTGTGTAGGAGATGCAGCTTACAGGATTTCTGTAAGCTGGATGTAGAGCGAAGCAGTTTACAGGAGTTCTGCAGCCTGAGTGTAGGAAACACTTTACGGGAGTTCTGTAGCATGGGAGTAGTCTTACGCACTATGCTAGTTTTCAGTAGTCTGAGTGAAAGAGAAGCAGCTTACAGGATTTCTGTACATTGGAAGTAGTGAGAGGCAGTTTACAGGAGTTCTGCATCCTGAGTGTAGGAAACACTTTACGGGAGTTCTGTAGCATGGGAGTAGTCTTACGCACTATGCGGGTTTTCAGTAGTCTGAGTAAAAGAGAAGCAGCTTACAGGATTTCTGTACATTGGAAGTAGTGAGAGGCAGTTTACAGCAGTTCTGCATCCTGAGTATAGGAAACACTTTACGGGAGTTCTGTAGCATGGGAGTACTCTTACGCACTATGCGGGTTTTCACTAGTCTGAGTAAAAGAGAAGCAGGTAACTGGACTTCTGTTCTTTGGAAGTAGTGAGAGGCAGTTTACAGGAGTTCTGCATCCTGAGTGCAGGAAACACTTTACGGGAGTTCTGTAGCATGGGAGTAGTCTTACTCACTATGCGGGTTTTCAGTAGTCTGAGTAAAAGAGAAGCAGCTTACAGGATTTCTGTACATTGGAAGTAGTGAGAGGCAGTTTACAGGAGTTCTGCATCCTGAGTGCAGGAAACACTTTACGGGAGTTCTGTAACATGGGAGTACTCTTACGCACTATGCGGGTTTTCAGTAGGCTGAGAAAAACAGACGCAGCTTACAGGATTTCTGTACATTGGAAGTAGTGAAAGGCAGTTTACAGGAGTTCTGCAACCTGAGTGCAGGAAACACTTTATGGGAGTTCTGTAGCATGGGAGTAGTCTTACGCACTATGTGGGTTTTGAGTAGTCTGAGTAAAAGAGAAGCAGCTTACAGGATTTCTGTACATTGGACGTAGTGAGAGGCAGTTTACAGGAGTTCTGCATCCTGAGTGTAGGAAACACTTTACGGGAGTTCTGTAGCATGGGAGTACTCTTACGCACTATGCGGGTTTTCAGTAGTCTGAGTAAAAGAGAAGCAGCTTACTGGATTTCTGTTAGCTGGATGTAGAGAGAGGCAGTTTACTGGAGTTCCGCATCCTGAGCGTAGGAGACAGTTTAAGGGAGTTCTGTAACATGGCTATAGCCATACTCAATATGCGGGATTTCTGTAGCCTGTGTGTAGGAGATGCAGATTACAGGATTTCTGTAAGCTGGATGTAGAGCGAAGCAGTTTACAGGAGTTCTGCAGCCTGAGTGTAGGAAACACTTTACGGGAGTTCTGTAGCATGGGAGTAGTCTTATGCACTATGCGGGTTTTCAGTAGTCTGAGTAAAAGAGAAGCAGCTTACAGGATTTCTGTACATTCGAAGTAGTGAGAGGCAGTTTACAGGAGTTCTGCATCCTGAGTATAGGAAACACTTTACGGGAGTTCTGTAGCATGGGAGAAGTATTACTCACTATGCGGGTTTTCAGTAGGCTGAGTAAAACAGACGCAGCTTACAGGATTTCTGTACATTGGAAGTAGTTTAGGCAGTTTACAGGAGTTCTGCATCCTGAGTGTAGGAAACACTTTACGGGAGTTCTGTAGCATGGGAGTAGTCTTACGCACTATGCGGGTTTTCAATATTCTGAGTAAAAGAGAAGCAGCTTACAGGATTTCTGTACATTGGAAGTAGTGAGAGGCAGTTTACAGGAGTTCTGCATCCTGAGTGTAGGAAACACTTTACGGGAGTTCTGTAGCATGGGAGTAGTCTTACGCACTATGCGGGTTTTCAGTAGTCTGAGTAAAAGAGAAGCAGCTTACAGGATTTCTGTACATTGGAAGTAGTGAGAGGCAGTTTACTGGAGTTCCGCATCCTCAGTGTAGGAGATAGTTTAAGGGAGTTCTGTAACATGGCTCTAGCCATACTCAGTATGGGGGATTTCTGTAGCCTGTGTGTAGCAGATGCAGCTTACAAGATTTCTGTAAGCTGGATGTAGAGCGAAGTAGTTTACTGGAATTCTGCTGCCTGAGTGTAGGAAACAGTTGACGGGAGTTCTATGGCATGGGAGTAGCCATATGCACTACGCGAGTTTTAGGTACCCTGTGTGTAGGACATGCTGCTTATTTGTGTTCAGTAAGCTGAATGTAGAGAGAGGCAGGTTACTGGAATTTTGCATCCTGAGTGTAGGAGACAGTCTATGGGAGTTCTGGAACATGGCTCTAGCCATACACAGTATATAGCCTGTGTGTGGGAGATGCAGCTTACAGGATTTCTGTACATTGGAAGTAGTGAGAGGCAGTTTACAGGAGTTCTGCATCCTGAGTGTAGGAAACACTTTACGGGAGTTCTGTAGCATGGGAGTAGTCTTACGCACTATGCGGGTTTTCAGTAGTCTGAGTAAAAGAGAAGCAGGTAAAAGGATTTCTGT
Source organism: Oryctolagus cuniculus (assembly GCF_964237555.1). Taxonomy (NCBI): domain Eukaryota; kingdom Metazoa; phylum Chordata; class Mammalia; order Lagomorpha; family Leporidae; genus Oryctolagus; species Oryctolagus cuniculus. The sequence goes on along the minus strand of NW_027208206.1, from coordinate 1,121,888 downwards.
ACATTGGAAGTAGTGAGAGGCAGTTTACAGGAGTTCTGCATCCTGAGTGTAGGAAACACTTTACGGGAGTTCTGTAGCATGGGAGTAGTCTTATGCACTATGCGGTTTTTCAGTAGTCTGAGTAAAAGATAAGCAGCTTACAGGATTTCTGTACATTTTAAGTAGTGAGAGGCAGTTTACAGGAGTTCTGCATCCTGAGTGTAGGAAACACTTTACGGGAGTTCTGTAGCATGGGAGTACTCTTACGCACTATGCGGGTTTTCAGTAGTCTGAGTAAAAGAGAAGCAGCTTACAGGATTTCTGTTAGCTGGATGTAGAGAGAGGCAGTTTACTGGAGTTCCGCATCCTGAGTGTAGGAGACAGTTTAAGGGAGTTCTGTAACATGGCTCTAGCCATACTCAGTATGCGGGATTTCTGTAGCCTGTGTGTAGCAGATGCAGTTTACAGGATTTCTGTAAGCTGGATGTAGAGTGAAGCAGATTACAGGAGTTCTGCAGCCTGAGTGTAGGAAACACTTTACGGGAGTTCTGTAGCATGGGAGTAGTCTTATGCACTATGCGGGTTTTCAGTATTCTGAGTAAAAGAGAAGCATCTTACAGGATTTCTGTACATTGGAGTAGTGAGAGGCAGTTTACAGGAGTTCTGCATCCTGAGTATAGGAAACACTTTACGGGAGTTCTGTAGCATGGGAGTAGTCTTACGCACTATGCGGGTTTTCAGTTGTCTGAGTAAAACAGACGCAGCTTACAGGATTTCTGTACATTGGAAGTAGTTTAGGAAGTTTACAGTAGTTCTGCATCCTGAGTGCAGGAAACACTTTACGGGAGTTCTGTAGCATGGGAGTAGTCTTACGCACTATGCTCGTTTTCAGTAGTCTGAGTAAAAGAGAAGCAGCTTACAGGATTTCTGTACATTGGAAGCAGTGAGAGGCAGTTTACAGGAGTTCTGCATCCTGAGTATAGGAAACACTTTACGGGAGTTCTGTAGCATGGGAGTACTCTTACGCACTATGCGGGTTTTCAGTAGTCTGAGTAAAAGAGAAGCAGCTTACAGGATTTCTGTACATTGGAAGTAGTGAGAGGCAGTTTACAGGAGTTCTGCATCCTGAGTATAGGAAACACTTTACGGGAGTTCTGTAGCATGGGAGTAGTCTTACGCACTATGCGGGTATTCAGTAGGCTGAGTAAAACAGACTCAGCTTACAGGATTTCTGTACATTGGAAGTAGTTTAGGCAGTTTACAGGAGTTCAGCCTCCTGAGTGCAGGAAACACTTTACGGGAGTTCTGTAGCATGGGAGTAGTCTTACCCACTATGCGGGTTTTCAGTAGTCTGAGTAAAAGAGAAGCAGGTAACAGGACTTCTATACTTTGGAAGTAGTGAGAGGCAGTTTACAGGAGTTCTGCATCCTGAGTGTAGGAAACACTTTACGGGAGTTCTGTAGCATGGGAGTAGTCTTACGCACTATGCGGGTTTTCAGTACTCTGAGTAAAAGAGAAGCAGCTTACAGGATTTCTGTACATTGGAAGTAGTGAGAGGCAGTTTACAGGCGTTCTGCATCCTGATTGTAGGAAACACTTTACGGGAGTTCTGTAGCATGGGAGTAGTCTTACGCACTATGCGGGTTTTCAGTAGTCTGAGTAAAAGAGAAGCAGCTTACAGGATTTCTGTACATTGGAAGTAGTGAGAGGCAGTTTACAGGAGTTCTGCTTCCTGAGTGTAGGAAACACTTTACGGGAGTTCTGTAGCATGGGAGTACTCTTACGCACTATGCGGGTTTTCAGTAGTCTGAGTAAAACAGACGCAGCTTACAGGATTTCTGTACATTGGAAGTAGTGAGAGGCAGTTTACAGGAGTTCTGCATCCTGAGTATAGGAAACACTTTACGGGAGTTCTGTAGCATGGGAGTACTCTTACGCACTATGCGGGTTTTCAGTAGGCTGAGTAAAACAGACGCAGCTTACAGGATTTCTGTACATTGGAAGTAGTGAGAGGCAGTTTACAGGAGTTCTGCATCCTGAGTGTAGGAAACACTTTACGGGAGTTCTGTAGCATGGGAGTAGTCGTACGCACTATGCGGGTTTTCAGTAGTCTGAGTAAAAGAGAAGCAGCTTACAGGATTTCTGTACATTGGAAGTAGTGAGAGGCAGTTTACAGGAGTTCTGCATCCTGAGTGTAGGAAACACTTTCGGGAGTTCTGTAGCATGGGAGTAGTCTTACGCACTATGCGGGTTTTCAGTAGTCTGAGTAAAAGAGAAGCAGGTAACAGGATTTCTGTACATTGGAAGTAGTGAGAGGCAGTTTACAGGAGTTCTGCATCCTGAGTGTAGGAAACACTTTACGGGAGTTCTGTAGCATGGGAGTAGTCTTATGCACTATGCGGTTTTTCAGTCGTCTGAGTAAAAGATAAGCAGCTTACAGGATTTCTGTACATTTTAAGTAGTGAGAGGCAGTTTACAGGAGTTCTGCATCCTGAGTGTAGGAAACACTTTACGGGAGTTCTGTAGCATGGGAGTACTCTTACGCACTATGCGGGTTTTCAGTAGTCTGAGTAAAAGAGAAGCAGCTTACAGGATTTCTGTTAGCTGGATGTAGAGAGAGGCAGTTTACTGGAGTTCCGCATCCTGAGTGTAGGAGACAGTTTAAGGGAGTTCTGTAACATGGCTCTAGCCATACTCAGTATGCGGGATTTCTGTAGCCTGTGTGTAGGAGATGCAGTTTACAGGATTTCTGTTAGCTGGATGTAGAGTGAAGCAGATTACAGGAGTTCTGCAGCCTGAGTGTAGGAAACACTTTACGGGAGTTCTGTAGCATGGGAGTAGTCTTATGCACTATGCGGGTTTTCAGTATTCTGAGTAAAAGAGAAGCATCTTACAGGATTTCTGTACATTGGAAGTAGTGAGAGGCAGTTTACAAGAGTTCTGCATCCTGAGTGTAGGAAACACTTTACGGGAGTTCTGTAGCATGGGAGTAGTCTTACGCACTATGCGGGTTTTCAGTAGGCTCTGTAGAACAGACGCAGCTTACAGGATTTCTGTACATTGGAAGTAGTGAGAGGCAGTTTACAGTAGTTCTGCATCCTGAGTGCAGGAAACACTTTACGGGAGTTCTGTAGCATGGGAGTAGTCTTACGCACTATGCTCGTTTTCAGTAGTCTGAGTAAAAGAGAAGCAGCTTACAGGATTTCTGTACATTGGAAGCAGTGAGAGGCAGTTTACAGGAGTTCTGCATCCTGAGTATAGGAAACACTTTTCGGGAGTTCTGTAGCATGGGAGTAGTCTTACGCACTATGCGGGTTTTCAGTAGTCTGAGTAAAAGAGAAGCAGCTTACAGGATTTCTGTACATTGGAAGTAGTGAGAGGCAGTTTACAGGAGTTCTGCTTCCTGAGTATAGGAAACACTTTACGGGAGTTCTGTAGCATGGGAGTAGTCTTACGCACTATGCGGGTATTCAGTAGGCTGAGTAAAACAGACTCAGCTTACAGGATTTCTGTACATTGGAAGTAGTGAGAGGCAGTTTACAGGAGTTCTGCATCCTGAGTGCAGGAAACACTTTACGGGAGTTCTGTAGCATGGGAGTAGTCTTACCCACTATGCGTGTTTTCAGTAGTCTGAGTAAAAGAGAAGCAGGTAACAGGACTTCTGTACTTTGGAAGTAGTGAGAGGCAGTTTACAGGAGTTCTGCATCCTGAGTGTAGGAAACACTTTACGGGAGTTCTGTAGCATGGGAGTAGTCTTACGCACTATGCGGGTTTTCAGTAGTCTGAGTAAAAGAGAAGCAGCTTACAGGATTTCTGTACATTGGAAGTAGTGAGAGGCAGTTTACAGGCGTTCTGCATCCTGATTGTAGGAAACACTTTACGGGAGTTCTGTAGCATGGGAGTAGTCTTACGCACTATGCGGGTTTTCAGTAGTCTGAGTAAAAGAGAAGCAGCTTACAGGATTTCTGTACATTGGAAGTAGTGAGAGGCAGTTTACAGGAGTTCTGCTTCCTGAGTGTAGGAAACACTTTACGGGAGTTCTGTAGCATGGGAGTACTCTTACGCACTATGCGGGTTTTCAGTAGGCTGAGTAAAACAGACGCAGCTTACAGGATTTCTGTACATTGGAAGTAGTGAGAGGCAGTTTACAGGAGTTCTGCATCCTGAGTGTAGGAAACACTTTACGGGAGTTCTGTAGCATGGGAGTAGTCGTACGCACTATGCGGGTTTTCAGTAGTCTGAGTAAAAGAGAAGCAGCTTACAGGATTTCTGTACATTGGAAGTAGTGAGAGGCAGTTTACAGGAGTTCTGCATCCTGAGTGTAGGAAACACTTTCGGGAGTTCTGTAGCATGGGAGTACTCTTACGCACTATGCGGGTTTTCAGTAGTCTGAGTAAAAGAGAAGCAGCTTACTGGATTTCTCTTAGCTGGATATAGAGAGAGGCAGTTTACTGGAGTTCCGCATCCTCAGTGTACGAGACAGTTTAAGGGAATTATGTAACATGGCTCTAGCCATACTCAGTATGCGGGATTTCTGTAGCCTGTGTGTAGGAGATGCAGATTACAGGATTTCTGTAAGCTGGATGTAGAGCGAAGCAGTTTACAGGAGTTCTGCAGCCTGAGTGTAGGAAACACTTTAAGGGAGTTCTGTAGCATGGGAGTAGTCTTATGCACTATGCGGGTTTTCAGTATTCTGAGTGAAAGAGAAGCAGCTTACAGGATTTCTGTACATTCGAAGTAGTGAGAGGCAGTTTACAGGAGTTCTGCATCCTGAGTGTAGGAAACACTTTACGGGAGTTCTGTAGCATGGGAGAAGTATTACTCACTATGCGGGTTTTCAGTAGGCTGAGTAAAACAGACGCAGCTTACAGGATTTCTGTACATTGGAAGTAGTTTAGGCAGTTTACAGGAGTTCTGCATCCTGAGTGTAGGAAACACTTTACGGGAGTTCTGTAGCATGGGAGTAGTCTTACGCACTATGCGGGTTTTCACTAGTCTGAGTAAAAGAGAAGCAGCTTACAGGATTTCTGTACATTGGAAGTAGTGAGAGGCAGTTTACAGGAGTTCTGCATCCTGAGTGTAGGAAACACTTTACGGGAGTTCTGTAGCATGGGAGTAGTCTTACGCACTATGCGGGTTTTCAGTAGTCTGAGTAAAAGAGAAGCAGCTTACAGGATTTCTGTACATTGGAAGTAGTGAGAGGCAGTTTACTGGAGTTCCGCATCCTCAGTGTAGGAGATAGTTTAAGGGAGTTCTGTAACATGGCTCTAGCCATACTCAGTATGGGGGATTTCTGTAGCCTGTGTGTAGCAGATGCAGCTTACAAGATTTCTGTAAGCTGGATGTAGAGCGAAGTAGTTTACTGGAATTCTGCTGCCTGAGTGTAGGAAACAGTTGACGGGAGTTCTATGGCATGGGAGTAGCCATATGCACTACGCGAGTTTTAAGTACCCTGTGTGTAGGACATGCTGCTTATTTGTGTTCAGTAAGCTGAATGTAGAGAGAGGCAGGTTACTGGAATTTTGCATCCTGAGTGTAGGAGACAGTCTATGGGAGTTCTGGAACATGGCTCTAGCCATACACAGTATATAGCCTGTGTGTGGGAGATGCAGCTTACAGGATTTCTGTACATTGGAAGTAGTGAGAGGCAGTTTACAGGAGTTCTGCATCCTGAGTGTAGGAAACACTTTACGGGAGTTCTGTAGCATGGGAGTAGTCTTACGCACTATGCGGGTTTTCAGTAGTCTGAGTAAAAGAGAAGCAGGTAACAGGATTTCTGTACATTGGAAGTAGTGAGAGGCAGTTTACAGGAGTTCTGCATCCTGAGTGTAGGAAACACTTTACGGGAGTTCTGTAGCATGGGAGTAGTCTTATGCACTATGCGGTTTTTCAGTAGTCTGAGTAAAAGATAAGCAGCTTACAGGATTTCTGTACATTGGAAGTAGTGAGAGGCAGTTTACAGGAGTTCTGCATCCTGAGTGTAGGAAACACTTTACGGGAGTTCTGTAGCATGGGAGTACTCTTACGCACTATGCGGGTTTTCAGTAGTCTGAGTAAAAGAGAAGCAGCTTACAGGATTTCTGTTAGCTGGATGTAGAGAGAGGCAGTTTACTGGAGTTCCGCATCCTGAGTGTAGGAGACAGTTTAAGGGAGTTCTGTAACATGGCTCTAGCCATACTCAGTATGGGGGATTTCTGTAGCCTGTGTGTAGGAGATGCAGTTTACAGGATTTCTGTAAGCTGGATGTAGAGTGAAGCAGATTACAGGAGTTCTGCAGCCTGAGTGTAGGAAACACTTTACGGGAGTTCTGTAGCATGGGAGTAGTCTTATGCACTATGCGGGTTTTCAGTATTCTGAGTAAAAGAGAAGCATCTTACAGGATTTCTGTACATTGGAGTAGTGAGAGGCAGTTTACAGGAGTTCTGCATCCTGAGTATAGGAAACACTTTACGGGAGTTCTGTAGCATGGGAGTAGTCTTACGCACTATGCGGGTTTTCAGTAGGCTGAGTAAAACAGACGCAGCTTACAGGATTTCTGTACATTGGAAGTAGTTTAGGAAGTTTACAGTAGTTCTGCATCCTGAGTGCAGGAAACACTTTACGGGAGTTCTGTAGCATGGGAGTAGTCTTATGCACTATGCTCGTTTTCAGTAGTCTGAGTAAAAGGGAAGCAGCTTACAGGATTTCTGTACATTGGAAGCAGTGAGAGGCAGTTTACAGGAGTTCTGCATCCTGAGTGCAGGAAACACTTTACGGGAGTTCTGTAGCATGGGAGTAGTCTTACGCACTATGCTGGTTTTCAGTAGTCTGAGTAAAAGAGAAGCAGGTAACAGGATTTCTGTACATTGGAAGTAGTGAGAGGCAGTTTACAGGAGTTCTGCATCCTGAGTATAGGAAACACTTTACGGGAGTTCTGTAGCATGTGAGTAGTCTTACGCACTATGCGGGTATTCAGTAGGCTGAGTAAAACAGACTCAGCTTACAGGATTTCTGTACATTGGAAGTAGTTTAGGCAGTTTACAGGAGTTCTGCATCCTGAGTGCAGGAAACACTTTACGGGAGTTCTGTAGCATGGGAGTAGTCTTACGCACTATGTGGGTTTTGAGTAGTCTGAGTAAAAGAGAAGCAGCTTACAGGATTTCTGTACATTGGAAGTAGTGAGAGGCAGTTTACAGGAGTTCTGCATCCTGAGTGTAGGAAACACTTTACGGGAGTTCTGTAGCATGGGGGTAGTCTTACGCACTATGCGGGTTTTCAGTAGTCTGCGTAAAAGAGAAGCAGCTTACAGGATTTCTGTACATTGGAAGTAGTGAGAGGCAGTTTACAGGAGTTCTGCTTCCTGAGTGTAGGAAACACTTTACAGGAGTTCTGTAGCATGGGAGTAGTCTTATGCACTATGCGGGTTTTCAGTATTCTGAGTAAAAGAGAAGCAGCTTACAGGATTTCTGTACATGGAAGTAGTGAGAGGCAGTTTACAGGAGTTCTGCATCCCGAGTATAGGAAACACTTTACGGGAGTTCTGTAGCATGGGAGTACTCTTACGCACTATGCGGGATTTCAGTAGACTGAGTAAAAGAGAAGCAGGTAACAGGACTTCTGTACTGTGGAAGTATTGAGAGGCAGTTTACAGGAGTTCTGCATCCTGAGTATAGGAAACACTTTACGGGAGTTCTGTAGCATGGGAGTAGTCTTACGCACTATGCGGGTTTTCAGTAGTCTGAATAAAAGAGAAGCAGCTTACAGGACTTCTGTACATTGGAAGTAGTGAGAGGCAGTTTACAGGAGTTCTGCATCCTGAGTGTAGGAAACACTTTACGGGAGTTCTGTAGCATGGGAGTAGTCTTATGCACTATGCGGGTTTTCAGTAGTCTGAGTAAAAGAGAAGCAGCTTACAGGATTTCTGTACATTTTAAGTAGTGAGAGGCAGTTTACAGGAGTACCGAATCCTGATTATAGGAAACACTTTACGGGAGTTCTGTAGCATGGGAGTACTCTTACGCACTATGCGGGTTTTCAGTAGGCTGAGTAAAACAGACGAAGCTTACAGGATATCTGTACATTGGAAGTAGTTTAGGCAGTTTACAGGAGTTCTGCATCCTGAGTGTAGGAAACACTTTACGGGAGTTCTGTAGCATGGGAGTAGTCGTACGCACTATGCGGGTTTTCAGTAGTCTGAGGAAAAGAGAAGCAGCTTACAGGATTTCTGTACATTGGAAGTAGTGAGAGGCAGTTTACAGGAGTTCTGCATCCTGAGTGTAGGAAACACTTTACGGGAGTTCTGTAGCATGGGAGCACTCTTACGCACTATGCAGGTTTTCAGTAGTCTGAGTAAAAGAGAAGCAGCTTACAGGATTTCTCTTAGCTGGATGTAGAGAGAGGCAGTTTACAGGAGTTCTGCATCCTGAGTGTAGGAAACACTTTACTGGAGTTCTGTAGCATGGGAGTAGTCTTACGCACTATGCGGGTTTTCAGTAGGCTGAGTAAAAGAGAAGCAGCTTACAGGATTTCTGTACATTGGAAGTAGTGAGAGGCAGTTTACAGGAGTTCTGCATCCTGAGTGTAGGAAACACTTTACGGGAGTTCTGTAGCATGGGAGTAGTCTTACGCACTATGCGGGTTTTCAGTAGTCTGAGTAAAAGAGAAGCAGCTTACAGGATTTCTGTTAGCTGGATGTAGAGAGAGGCATCCTGAGCGTAGGAGAGAGTTTAAGGGAGTTCTGTAACATGGCTCTAGCCATACTCAGTATGCGGGATTTCTGTAGCCTGTGTGTAGGAGATGCAGCTTACAGGATTTCTGTAAGCTGGATGTAGAGCGAAGTAGTTTACAGGAGTTCTGCAGCCTGAGTGTAGGAAACACTTTACGGGAGTTCTGTAGCATGGGAGTAGTCTTACGCACTATGCTGGTTTTCAATACTCTGAGTAAAAGAGAAGCAGCTTACAGGATTTCTGTACATTGGAAGTAGTGAGAGGCAGTTTACAGGAGTTCTGCATCCTGAATGTAGGAGACAGTTTAAGGGAGTTCTGTAACATGGCTCTAGCCATACTCAGTTTGCGGGATTTCTGTAGCCTGTGTGTAGGAGATGCAGTTTACAGAATTTCTGTAAGCTGGATGTAGAGCGAAGCAGTTTACAGGAGTTCTGCATCCTGAGTGTAGGAAACACTTTACGGGAGTTCTGTAGCATGGGAGTAGTCTTACGCACTATGCGGGTTTTCAGTAGGCTGAGTAAAAGAGAAGCAGCTTACAGGATATCTGTACATTGGAAGTAGTGAGAGGCAGTTTACAGGAGTTCTGCATCCTGAGTGCAGGAAACACTTTACGGGAGTTCTGTAGCATGGGAGCAGTCTTACGCACTATGCGGGTTTTCAGTAGTCTGAGTAAAAGAGAAGCAGCTTACAGGATTTCTGTACATTGGAAGTAGTGAGAGGCAGTTTACAGGAGTTCTGCATCCTGAGTGTAGGAAACACTTTACAGGAGTTCTGTAGCATGGGAGTAGTCTTACGCACTATGCGGGTTTTCAGTAGTCTGAGTAAAAGAGAAGCAGCTTACAGGATTTCTGTTAGCTGGATGTAGAGAGAGGAATCCTGAGCATAGGAGAGAGTTTAAGGGAGTTCTGTAACATGGCTCTAGCCATACTCAGTATGCGGGATTTCTGTAGCCTGTGTGTAGGAGATGCAGCTTACAGGACTTCTGTAAGCTGGATGTAGAGCGAAGCAGTTTACAGGAGTTCTGCAGCCTGAGGGTAGGAAACACTTTACGGGAGTTCTGTAGCATGGGAGTAGTCTTACGCACTATGCTGGTTTTCAGTAGTCTGAGTAAAAGAGAAGCAGCTTACAGGATTTCTGTACATTGGAAGTAGTGAGAGGCAGTTTACAGGAGTTCTGCATCCTGAATGTAGGAGACAGTTTAAGGGAGTTCTGTAACATGGCTCTAGCCATACTCAGTATGCGGGATTTCTGTAGCCTGTGTGTAGGAGATGCAGCTTACAAGAATTCTGTAAGCTGGATGTAGAGCGAAGTAGTTTACTGGAATTCTGCTGCCTGAGTGTAGGAAACAGTTGACGGGAGTTCTATAGCATGGGAGTAGCCATATGCACTACGCGAGTTTTAGGTACCCTGTGTGTAGGACATGCTGCTTATTTGTGTTCAGTAAGCTGAATGTAGAGAGAGGCAGTTTACTGGTATTCTGCATCCTGAGTGTAGGAGACAGTCTATGGGAGTTCTGGAACATGGCTCTAGCCATACACAGTATGTAGCCTGTGTGTGGGAGATGCAGCTTACAGGATTTCTGTACATTGAAAGTAGTGAGAGGCAGTTTACAGGAGTTCTGCATCCTGAGTGTAGGAAACAATTTACGGGAGTTCTGTAGCATGGGAGTAGTCTTACGCACTATGCGGGTTTTCAGTAGGCTGAGTAAAACAGACGCAGCTTACAGGATTTCTGTTAGCTGGATGTAGAGAGAGGCATCCTGAGCGTAGGAGAGAGTTTAAGGGAGTTCTGTAACATGGCTCTAGCCATACTCAGTATGCGGGATTTCTGTAGCCTGTTTGTAGGAGATGCAGCTTACAGGATTTCTGTAAGCTATATGTAGAGCGAAGCAGTTTACAGGAGTTCTGCAGCCTGAGTGTAGGAAACACTTTACGGGAGTTCTGTAGCATGGGAGTAGTCTTACGCACTATGCGGGTTTCCAGTAGTCTGAGTAAAAGAGAAGCAGCTTACAGGATTTCTGTACATTGGAAGTAGTGAGAGGCAGTTTACAGGAGTTCTGCATCCTGAGTATAGGAAACACTTTACGGGAGTTCTGTAGCATGGGAGTAGTCTTACGCACTATGCGGGTTTTCAGTAGGCTGAGTAAAACAGACGCAGCTTACAGGATTTCTGTACATTGGAAGTAGTGAGAGGCAGTTTACAGGAGTTCTGCATCCTGAGTGCAGGAAACACTTTACGGGAGTTCTGTAGCATGGGAGTAGTCTTACGCACTATGTGGGTTTTGAGTAGTCTGAGTAAAAGAGAAGCAGCTTACAGGATTTCTCTACATTGGAAATAGTGAGAGGCAGTTTACAGGAGTTCTGCATCCTGAGTGTAGGAAACACTTTACGGGAGTTCTGTAGAATGGGAGTAGTCTTACGCACTATGCGGGTTTCCAGTAGTCTGAGTAAAAGAGAAGCAGCTTAGGGGATTTCTGTACATTGGAAGTAGTGAGAGCCAGTTTACTGGAGTTCCGCATCCTCAGTGTAGGAGACAGTTTAAGGGAGTTCTGTAACATGGCTCTAGCCATACTCAGTATGCGGGATTTCTGTAGCCTGTGTGTAGGAGAAGCAGCTTACAAGAATTCTGTAAGCTGGATGTAGAGCGAAGAAGTTTACTGGAATTCTGCTGCCTGAGTGTAGGAAACAGTTGATGGGAGTTCTATGGCATGGGAGTAGCCATATGCACAACGCGAGTTTTAGGTACCCTGTGTGTAGGACATGCTGCTTATTTGTGTTCAGTAAGCTGAATGTAGAGAGAGGCAGTTTACTGGAATTCTGCATCCTCAGTGTAGGAGACAGTCTATGGGAGTTCTGGAACATGGCACTAGCCATACACAGTATGTAGCCTGTGTGTGGGAGATGCAGCTTACAGAATTTCTGTACATTGGAAGTAGTGAGAGGCAGTTTACAGGAGTTCTGCATCCTGAGCGCAGGAAAAACTTTACGGGAGTTCTGTAGCATGGGAGTAGTCTTACGCAATATGCGGGTTTTCAGTAGTCTGAGTAAAAGAGAAGCAGGTAACAGGATTTCTGTACATTGGAAGTAGTGAGAGGCAGTTTACAAGAGTTCTGCATCCTGAGTGTAGGAAACACTTTACGCGAGTTCTGTAGCATGGGAGTAGTCTTACGCACTATGCGGGTTTTCAGTAGTCTGAGTAAAACAGACGCAGCTTACAGGATTTCTGTACATTGGAAGTATTTAGGCAGTTTACAGGAGTTCTGCATCCTGAGTGCAGGAAACACTTTACGGGAGTTCTGTAGCATGGGAGTAGTCTTACGCACTATGTGGGTTTTGAGTAGTCTGAGAAAAAGAGAAGCAGCTTACAGGATTTCTGTACATTGGAAGTAGTGAGAGGCAGTTTACAGGAGTTCTGCATCCTGAGTGTAGGAAACACTTTACGGGAGTTCTGTAGCATGGGAGTAGTCTTACGCACTATGCGGGTTTTCAGTAGTCTGAGTAAAAGAGAAGTAGCTTACTGGATTTCTGTACATTGGAAGTAGTGAGAGGCAGTTTACTGGAGTTACGCATCCTCAGTGTAGGAGACAGTTTAAGGGAGTTCTGTAACATGGCTCTAGCCATACTCAGTATGCGGGATTCCTGTAGCCTGTGTGTAGGAGATGCAGCTTACAAGATTTCTGTAATCTGGATGTAGAGCGAAGTAGTTTACTGGAATTCTGCTGCCTGAGTGTAGGTAACAGTTGACGGGAGTTCTATGGCATGGGAGTAGCCATATGCACTACGCGAGTTTTAGGTACCCTGTGTGTAGGACATGCTGCTTATTTGTGTTCAGTAAGCTGAATGTAGAGAGAGGCAGTTTACTGGAATTCTGCATCCTGAGTGTAGGAGACAGTCTATGGGAGTTCTGGAACATGGCTCTAGCCATACACAGTATGTAGCCTGTGGTGGGAGATGCAGCTTACAGGATTTCTGTACATTGGAAGTAGTTTAGGCAGTTTACAGGAGTTCTGCATCCTGAGTGTAGGAAACACTTTACGGGAGTTCTGTAGCATGGGAGTAGCCTTACGCACTATGCGGGTTTTCAGTAGTCTGAGTAAAAGAGAAGCAGCTTACAGGACTTCTGTACATTGGAAGTAGTGAGAGGCAGTTTACAGGAGTTCTGCATCCTGAGTATAGGAAACACTTTACGGGAGTTCTGTAGCATGGGAGTACTCTTACGCACTATGCGGGTTTTCAGTAGGCTGAGTAAAACAGACGCAGCTTACAGGATTTCTGTACATTGGAAGTAGTTTAGGCAGTTTACAGGAGTTCTGCATCCTGAGTGCAGGAAACACTTTACGGGAGTTCTGTAGCATGGGAGTAGTCTTACGCACTATGCGGGTTTTCAGTAGTCTGAGTAAAAGAGAAGCAGCTTACAGGATTTCTGTACATTGGAAGTAGTGAGAGGCAGTTTACAGGAGTTCTGCATCCTGAGTGTAGGAAACACTTTACGGGAGTTCTGTAGCATGGGAGTAGTCTTACGCACTATGCGGGTTTTCAGTAGGCTGAGTAAAACAGACGCAGCTTACAGGATTTCTGTTAGCTGGATGTAGAGAGAGGCATCCTGAGCGTAGGAGAGAGTTTAAGGGAGTTCTGTAACATGGCTCTAGCCATACTCAGTATGCGGGATTTCTGTAGCCTGTTTGTAGGAGATGCAGCTTACAGGATTTCTGTAAGCTGGATGTAGAGCGAAGCAGTTTACAGGAGTTCTGCATCCTGAGTGCAGGAAACACTTTACGGGAGTTCTGTAGCATGGGAGTAGTCTTACGCACTATGCGGGTTTTCAGTAGTCTGAGTAAAAGAGAAGCAGGTAACAGGATTTCTGTACATTGGAAGTAGTGAGAGGCAGTTTACAGGAGTTCTGCATCCTGAGTGTAGGAAACACTTTACGGGAGTTCTGTAGCATGGGAGTAGTCTTACGCACTCTGCGGGTTTTCAGTAGGCTGAGTAAAACAGACGCAGCTTACAGGATTTCTGTACATTGGAAGTAGTGAGAGGCAGTTTACAGGAGTTCTGCATCCTGAGTGCAGGAAACACTTTACGGGAGTTCTGTAGCATGGGAGTAGTCTTACGCACTATGTGGGTTTTGAGTAGGCTGAGTAAAAGGGAAGCAGCTTACAGGATTTCTGTACATTTTAAGTAGTGAGAGGCAGTTTACAGGAGTTCTGAATCCTGAGTATAGGAAACACTTTACGGGAGTTCTGTAGCATGGGAGTACTCTTACGCACTATGCGGGTTTTCAGTAGGCTGAATAAAAGAGAAGCAGCTTACAGGACTTCTGTACATTGGAAGTAGTGAGAGGCAGTTTACAGGAGTTCTGCATCCTGAGTGTAGGAAACACTTTACGGGAGTTCTGTAGCATGGGAGTAGTCTTACGCACTATGCGGGTTTTCAGTGGTCTGAGTAAAAGAGAAGCAGGTAACAGGATTTCTGTACATTGGAAGTAGTGAGAGGCAGTTTACAGGAGTTCTGCATCTTGATTGTAGGAAACACTTTACGGGAGTTCTGTAGCATGGGAGTAGTCTTATGCACTATGAGGGCTTTCAGTAGTCTGAGTAAAAGAGAAGCAGCTTACAGGATTTCTGTACATTTTAAGTAGTGAGAGGCAGTTTACAGGAGTTCTGAATCCTGAGTATAGGAAACACTTTACGGGAGTTCTGTAGCATGGGAGTACTCTTACGCACTATGCGGGTTTTCAGTAGGCTGAGTAAAACAGACGCAGCTTACAGGATTTCTGTACATTGGAAGTAGTTTAGGCAGTTTACAGGAGTTCTGCATCCTGAGTGTAGGAAACACTTTACGGGAGTTCTGTAGCATGGGAGTAGTCGTACGCACTATGCGGGTTTTCAGTAGTCTGAGTTAAAGAGAAGCAGCTTACAGGATTTCTGTACATTGGAAGTACTGAGAGGCAGTTTACAGGAGTTCTGCATCCTGAGTGTAGGAAACACTTTACGGGAGTTCTGTAGCATGGGAGTAGTCTTACGCACTATGCTGGTTTTCAGTAGTCTGAGTAAAAGAGAAGCAGCTTACAGGATTTCTGTACATTGGAAGTAGTGAGAGGCAGTTTACAGGAGTTCTGCATCCTGAATGTAGGAGACAGTTTAAGGGAGTTCTGTAACATGGCTCTAGCCATACTCAGTATGCGGGATTTCTGTAGCCTGTGTGTAGGAGATGCAGCTTACAAGAATTCTGTAAGCTGGATGTAGAGCGAAGTAGTTTACTGGAATTCTGCTGCCTGAGTGTAGGAATCAGTTGACGGGAGTTCTATGGCATGGGAGTAGCCATATGCACTACGCGAGTTTTAGGTACCCTGTGTGTAGGACATGCTGCTTATTTGTGTTCAGTAAGCTGAATGTAGAGAGAGGCAGTTTACTGGAATTCTGCATCCTGAGTGTAGGAGACAGTCTATGGGAGTTCTGGAACATGGCACTAGCCATACACAGTATGTGGCCTGTGTGTGGGAGATGCAGCTTACAGGATTTCTGTACATTGGAAGTAGTGAGAGGCAGTTTACAGGAGTTCTGCATCCTGAGTGTAGGAAACACTTTACGGGAGTTCTGTAGCATGGGAGTAGTATTACGCACTATGCAGGTTTTCAGTAGTGTGAGTAAAAGAGAAGCAGCTTACAGGATTTCTGTACATTGGAAGTAGTGAGAGGCAGTTTACCGGAGTTCTGCAGCCTGAGTGTAGGAAACACTTTACGGGAGTTCTGTAGCATGGGAGTAGTCTTACGCACTCTGCGGGTTTTCAGTAGTCTGAGTAAAAGAGACGCAGCTTACAGGATTTCTGTACATTGGAAGTAGTGAGAGGCAGTTTACAGGAGTTCTGCATCCTGAGTGCAGGAAACACTTTACGGGAGTTCTGTAGCATGGGAGTAGTCTTACGCACTATGTGGGTTTTGAGTAGTCTGAGAAAAAGAGAAGCAGCTTACAGGATTTCTGTACATTGGAAGTAGTGAGAGGCAGTTTACAGGAGTTCTGCATCCTGAGTGTAGGAAACACTTTACGGGAGTTCTGTAGCATGGGAGTAGTCTTACGCACTATGCGGGTTTTCAGTAGTCTGAGTAAAAGAGAAGTAGCTTACCGGATTTCTGTACATTGGAAGTAGTGAGAGGCAGTTTACTGGAGTTCCGCATCCGCAGTGTAGGAGACAGTTTAAGGGAGTTCTGTAACATGGCTCTAGCCATACTCAGTATGCGGGATTTCTGTAGCCTGTGTGTAGGAGATGCAGCTTACAAGATTTCTGTAATCTGGATGTAGAGGGAAGTAGTTTACTGGAATTCTGCTGCCTGAGTGTAGGAAACAGTTGACGGGATTTCTATTGCATGGGAGTGGCCATATGCACTACGCGAGTTTTAGGTACCCTGTGTGTAGGACATGCTGCTTATTTGTGTTCAGTAAGCTGAATGTAGAGAGAGGCAGTTTACTGGAATTCTGCATCCTGAGTGTAGGAGACAGTCTATGGGAGTTCTGTAACATGGCTCTAGCCATACACAGTATGTAGCCTGTGGTGGGAGATGCAGCTTACAGGATTTCTGTACATTGGAAGTAGTTTAGGCAGTTTACAGGAGTTCTGCATCCTGAGTGTAGGAAACACTTTACGGGAGTTCTGTAGCATGGGAGTAGCCTTACGCACTATGCGGGTTTTCAGTAGTCTGAGTAAAAGAGAAGCAGGTAACAGGATTTCTGTACATTGGAAGTAGTTTAGGCAGTTTACAGGAGTTCTGCATCCTGAGTGTAGGAAACACTTTACGGGAGTTCTGTAGCATGGGAATAGTCTTACGCACTATGCGGGTTTTCAGTAGTCTGAATAGAAGAGAAGCAGCTTACAGGACTTCTGTACATTGGAAGTAGTGAGAGGCAGTTTACAGGAGTTCTGCATCCTGAGTATAGGAAACACTTTACGGGAGTTCTGTAGCATGGGAGTACTCTTACGCACTATGCGGGTTTTCAGTAGGCTGAGTAAAAGAGAAGCAGCTTACAGGATTTCTGTACATTGGAAGTAGTTTAGGCAGTTTACAGGAGTTCTGCATCCTGAGTGCAGGAAACACTTTACGGGAGTTCTGTAGCATGGGAGTAGTCTTACGCACTATGTGGGTTTTGAGTAGTCTGAGTAAAAGAGAAGCAGCTTACAGGATTTCTGTACATTGGAAGTAGTTAGAGGCAGTTTACCGGAGTTCTGCATCCTGAGTGTAGGAAACACTTTACGGGAGTTCTGTAGCATGGGAGGAGTCTTACGCACTATGCGGGTTTTCAGTAGTCTGAGTAAAAGAGAAGCAGCTTACAGGATTTCTGTACATTGGAAGTAGTGAGATTCAGTTTACAGGAGTTCTGCATCCTGAGTGTAGGAGACAGTTTAAGGGAGTTCTGTAACCTGGCTCTAGCCATACTCAATATGCGGGATTTCTGTAGCCTGTGTGTAGGAGATGCAGTTTACAGGATTTCTGTAAGCTGGATGTAGAGCGAAGCAGTTTACAAGAGTTCTGCAGCCTGAGTGTAGGAAACACTTTACGGGAGTTCTGTAGCATGGGAGTAGTCTTATGCACTACGCGGGTTTTCAGTATTCTGAGTAAAAGAGAAGCAGCTTACAGGATTTCTGTACATTGGAAGTAGTGAGAGGCAGTTTACAGGAGTTCTGCATCCTGAGTATAGGAAACACTTTACGGGAGTTCTGTAGCATGGGAGTACTCTTACGCACTATGCGGGTTTTCAGTAGGCTGTGTAAAACAGACGCAGCTTACAGGATTTCTGTACATTGGAAGTAGTTTAGGCAGTTTACAGGAGTTCTGCATCCTGAGTGCAGGAAACACTTTACGGGAGTTCTGTAGCATGGGAGTAGTCTTACGCACTATGCGGGTTTTCAGTAGTCTGAGTAAAAGAGAAGCAGCTTACAGGATTTCTGTACATTGGAAGTAGTGAGAGGCAGTTTACAGGAGTTCTGCATCCTGAGTGTAGGAAACACTTTACGGGAGTTCTGTAGCATGGGAGTACTCTTACTCACTATGCGGATTTTCAGTAGTCTGAGTAAAAGAGAAGCAGCTTACTGGATTTATGTTAGCTGGATGTAGAGATTGGCAGTTTACTGGAGTTCCGCATCCTGCGCATAGGAGAGAGTTTAAGGGAGTTCTGTAACATGGCTCTAGCCATACTCAATATGCGGGATTTCTGTAGACTGTGTGTAGGAGATGCAGCTTACAGGATTTCTGTAAGCTGGATGTAGAGCGAAGCAGTATACAGGAGTTATGCAGCCTGAGTGTAGGAAACACTTTACGGGAGTTCTGTAGCATGGGAGTAGTCTTATGCACTATGCGGGTTTTCAGTATTCTGAGTAAAAGAGAAGCATCTTACAGGATTTCTGTACATTGGAAGTAGTGAGAGGCAGTTTACAGGAGTTCTGCATCCTGAGTATAGGAAACACTTTACGGGAGTTCTGTAGCATGGGAGTAGTCTTACGCACTATGCGGGTTTTCAGTAGGCTGAGTAAAACAGACGCAGCTTACAGGATTTCTGTACATTGGAAGTAGTGAGAGGCAGTTTACAGGAGTTCTGCATCCTGAGTGCAGGAAACACTTTACGGGAGTTCTGTAGCATAGGAGTAGTCTTACGCACTATGTGGGTTTTGAGTAGTCTAAGTAAAAGAGAAGCAGCTTACAGGATTTCTGTACATTGGAAGTAGTGAGAGGCAGTTTACAGGAGTTCTGCATCCTGAGTGTAGGAAACACTTTACGGGAGTTCTGTAGCATGGGAGTACTCTTACGCACTATGCGGGTTTTCAGTAGTCTGAGTAAAAGAGAAGCAGCTTACTGGATTTATGTTAGCTGGATGGAGAGAGAGGCAGTATACTGGAGTTCCGGATCCTGAGCGTAGGAGAGAGTTTAAGGGAGTTCTGTAACATGGCTCTAGCCATACTCAGTATGCGGGATTTCTATAGCCTGTGTGTAGGAGATGCAGCTTACAGGATTTCTGTAAGCTGGATGTAGAGCGAAGCAGTTTACAGGAGTTCTGCAGCCTGAGTGTAGGAAACACTTTACGGGAGTTCTGTAGCATGGGAGTAGTCTTACGCACTATGCGGGTTTTCAGTAGTCTGAGTAAAAGAGAAGCAGCTTACAGGATTTCTCTTAGCTGGATATAGAGAGAGACAGTTTACTGGACTTCCGCATCCTCAGTGAAGGAGACAGTTTAAGGGAGTTCTGGAACATGGCTCTAGCCATACTCAGTATGCGGGATTTCTGTAGCCTGTGTGTAGGAGATGCAGCTTACAGGATTTCTGTAAGCTGGATGTAGAGCGAAGCAGTTTACAGGAGTTCTGCATCCTGAGTGCAGGAAACACTTTACGGGTGTTCTGTAGCATGGGAGTAGTCTTACGCACTATGCGGGTTTTCAGTAGTCTGAGTAAAAGAGAAGCAGGTAACAGGATTTCTGTACATTGGAAGTAGTGAGAGGCAGTTTACAGGAGTTCTGCATCCTGAATGTAGGAAACACTTTACGGGAGTTCTGTAGCATGGGAGTAGTCTTACGCACTATGCGGGTTTTCAGTAGTCTGAGGAAAAGAGAAGCAGGTAACAGGATTTCTGTACATTGGAAGTAGTGAGAGGCAGTTTACAGGAGTTCTGCATCCTGAGTGTAGGAAACACTTTACGGGAGTTCTGTAGAATGAGAGTAGTCTTACGCACTATGCGGGTTTTCAGTAGTCTGAGTAAAACAGAGGCAGCTTACAGGATTTCTGTACATTGGAAGTAGTGAGAGGCAGTTTACAGGAGTTCTGCATCCTGAGTATAGGAAACACTTTACGGGAGTTCTGTAGCATGCGAGTAGTCTTACGCACTATGCGGGTTTTCAGTAGGCTGAGTAAAACAGACTCAGCTTACAGGATTTCTGTACATTGGAAGTAGTGAGAGGCAGTTTACAGGAGTTCTGCATCCTGAATGTAGGAAACACTTTACGGGAGTTCTGTAGCATGGGAGTAGTCTTATGCACTATGTGGGTTTTGAGTAGTCTAAGTAAAAGAGAAGCAGCTTACAGGATTTCTGTACATTGGAAGTAGAGAGAGGCAGTTTACAGGAGTTCTGCATCCTGAGTGTAGGAAACACTTTACGGGAGTTCTGTAGCATGGGAGTAGTCTTACGCACTATGCGGGTTTTCAGTAGTCTGAGTAAAAGAGAAGCAGCTTACTGGATTTCTGTTAGCTGGATGTAGAAAGAGGCAGTTTACTGGAGTTCCGCACCCGGAGCGTAGGAGAGAGTTTAAGGGAGTTCTGTAACATGGCTCTAGCCATACTCAATATGCGGGATTTCTGTAGCCTGTGTGTAGGAGATGCAGCTTACAGGATTTCTGTAAGCTGGATGTAGAGCGAAGCAGTTTACAGGAGTTCTGCAGCCTGAGTGTAGGAAACACTTTACGGGAGTTCTGTAGCATGG
This sequence comes from Oryctolagus cuniculus, assembly GCF_964237555.1. Lineage (NCBI taxonomy): Eukaryota > Metazoa > Chordata > Mammalia > Lagomorpha > Leporidae > Oryctolagus > Oryctolagus cuniculus. The sequence continues at coordinate 1,101,750 of NW_027208206.1, read as the reverse complement.
GAGTAGTCTTATGCACTATGCGGGTTTTCAGTATTCTGAGTAAAAGAGAAGCAGCTTACAGGATTTCTGTACATTGGAAGTAGTGAGAGGCAGTTTACAGGAGTTCTGCATCCTGAGTATAGGAAACACTTTACAGGAGTTCTGTAGCATGGGAGTAGTCTTACGCACTATGCGGGTTTTCAGTAGGCTGAGTAAAACAGACGCAGCTTACAGGATTTCTGTACATTGGAAGTAGTGAGAGGCAGTTTACAGGAGTTCTGCATCCTGAGTGCAGGAAACACTTTACGGGAGTTCTGTAGCATGGGAGTAGTCTTACGCACTATGCGGGTTTTCAGTAGTCTGAGTAAAAGAGAAGCAGCTTACAGGATTTCTGTACATTGGAAGTAGTGAGAGGCAGTTTACAGGAGTTCTTCATCCTGAGTATAGGAAACACTTTACGGGAGTTCTGTAGCATGGGAGTAGTCTTACGCACTATGCGGGTTTTCAGTAGGCTGAGTAAAACAGACGCAGCTTACAGGATTTCTGTACATTGGAAGTAGTGAGAGGCAGTTTACAGGAGTTCTGCATCCTGAGTATAGGAAACACTTTACGGGAGTTCTGTAGCATGGGAGTAGTCTTACGCACTATGCGGGTTTTCAGTAGTCTGAGTAAAAGAGAAGCAGGTAACAGGATTTCTGTACATTGGAAGTAGTGAGAGGCAGTTTACAGGAGTTCTGCCTCCTGAATGTAGGAAACACTTTACGGGAGTTCTGTAGCATGGGAGTAGTTTTACGCACTATGCGGGTTTTCAGAAGTCTGAGTAAAAGAGAAGCAGGTAACAGGATTTCTGTACATTGGAAGTAGTGAGAGGCAGTTTACAGGAGTTCTGCATCCTTAGTGTAGGAAACACTTTACGGGAGTTCTGTAGCATGGGAGTAGTCTTACGCATTATGCGGTTTTTCAGTAGTCTGAGTAAAAGAGAAGCAGCTTACTGGATTTCTGTTAGCTGGATGTAGAGAGAGGCAGTTTACTGGAGTTCCACACCCGGAGCGTAGGAGAGAGTTTAAGGGAGTTCTGTAACATGGCTCTAGCCATACTCAATATGCGGGATTTCTGTAGCCTGTGTGTAGGAGATGCAGCTTACAGGATTTCTGTAAGCTGGATGTAGAGCGAAGTAGTTTACTGGAGTTCTGCAGCCTGAGTGTAGGAAACACTTTACGGGTGTTCTGTAGCATGGGAGTAGTCTTACGCACTATGCGGGTTTTCAGTATTCTGAGTAAAAGAGAAGCAGCTTACAGGATTTCTGTACATTGGAAGTAGTGAGAGGCAGTTTACAGGAGTTCTGCATCCTGAGTGTAGGAAACACTTTACGGGAGTTCTGTAGCATGGGAGTAGTCTTACGCACTATGCGGGTTTTCAGTAGTCTGAGTAAAAGAGAAGCAGGTAACAGGATTTCTGTACATTGGAAGTAGTGAGAGGCAGTTTACAGGAGTTCTGCATCCTGATTGTAGGAAACACTTTACGGGAGTTCTGTAGCATGGGAGTAGTCTAATGCACTATGCGGGTTCTCAGTAGTCTGAGTAAAAGATAAGCAGCTTACAGGATTTCTGTACATTGGAAGTAGTGGGAGGCAGTTTACAGGAGTTCTGCATCCTGAGTGTAGGAAACACTTTACGGGAGTTCTGTAGCATGGGAGTACTCTTACTTACTATGCGGGTTGTCAGTAGTCTGAGTAAAAGAGAAGCAGCTTATAGTATTTCTGTTAGCTGGATGTAGAGAGAGGCAGTTTACTGGAGTTCCGCATCCTGAGTGTAGGAGACAGTTTAAGGGAGTTCTGTAACATGGCTCTAGCCATACTCAGTATGCGGGATTTCTGTAGCCTGTGTGTAGGAGATGCAGTTTACAGGATTTCTGTAAGCTGGATGTAGAGCGAAGCAGTTTACAGGAGTTCTGCATCCTGAGTGTAGGAAACACTTTACGGGAGTTCTGTAGTATGAGAGTAGTCTTACGCACTATGCGGGTTTTCAGTAGTCTGAGTAAAACAGAAGCAGCTTACAGGATTTCTGTACATTGGAAGTAGTGAGAGGCTGTTTACAGGAGTTCTGCATCCTGAGTATAGGAAACACTTTACGGGAGTTCTGTAGCATGGGAGTAGTCTTACGCACTATGCGGGTTTTCAGTAGGCTGAGTAAAACAGACGCAGCTTACAGGATTTCTGTACATTGGAAGTAGTGAGAGGCAGTTTACAGGAGTTCTGCATCCTGAGTGCAGGAAACACTTTACGGGAGTTCTGTAGCATGGGAGTAGTCTTACGCACTATGCGGGTTTTCAGTAGTCTGAATAAAAGAGAAGCAGCTTACTGGATTTCTGTTAGCTGGATGTAGAGAGAGGCAGTTTACTGGAGTTCCGCACCCGGAGCGTAGGAGAGAGTTTAAGGGAGTTCTGTAACATGGCTCTAGCCATACTCAATATGCGGGATTTCTGTAGCCTGTGTGTAGGAGATGCAGCTTACAGGATTTCTGTAAGCTGGATGTAGAGCGAAGCAGTTTACAGGAGTTCTGCAGTCTGAGTGTAGGAAACACTTTACGGGAGTTCTGTAGCATGGGAGTAGTCTTATGCACTATGCGGGTTTTCAGTATTCTGAGTAAAAGAGAAGCAGCTTACAGGATTTCTGTACATTGGAAGTAGTGAGAGGCAGTTTACAGGAGTTCTGCATCCTGAGTATAGGAAAAACTTTACAGGAGTTCTGTAGCATGGGAGTAGTCTTACGCACTATGCGGGTTTTCAGTAGGCTGAGTAAAACAGACACAGCTTACAGGATTTCTGTACATTGGAAGTAGTTTAGGCAGTTTACAGGAGTTCTGCATCCTGAGTGCAGGAAACACTTTACGGGAGTTCTGTAGCATGGGAGTAGTCTTACGCACTATGGGGGTTTTCAGTAGTCTGAGTAAAAGAGAAGCAGCTTACAGGATTTCTGTACATTGGAAGTAGTGAGAGGCAGTTTACAGGAGTTCTGCATCCTGAGTATAGGAAACACTTTACGGGAGTTCTGTAGCATGGGAGTAGTCTTACGCACTATGCGGGTTTTCAGTAGGCTGAGTAAAACAGACGCAGCTTACAGGATTTCTGTACATTGGAAGTAGTGAGAGGCAGTTTACAGGAGTTCTGCATCCTGAGTGTAGGAAACACTTTACGGGAGTTCTGTAGCATGGGAGAAGTCTTACGCACTATGCGGGTTTTCAGTAGTCTGAGTAAAAGAGAAGCAGGTAACAGTATTTCTGTATATTGGAAGTAGTGAGAGGCAGTTTACAGGAGTTCTGCATCCTGAATGTAGGAAACACTTTACGGGAGTTCTGTAGCATGGGAGTACTTTTACGCACTATGCGGGTTTTCAGTAGTCTGAGTAAAAGAGAAGCAGGTAACAGGATTTCTGTACATTGGAAGTAGTGAGAGGCAGTTTACAGGAGTTCTGCATCCTTAGTGTAGGAAACACTTTACGGGAGTTCTGTAGCATGGGAGTAGTCTTACGCACTATGAGGGTGTTCAGTAGTCTGAGTAAAAGAGAAGCAGCTTACTGGATTTCTGTTAGCTGGATGTAGAGAGAGGCAGTTTACTGGAGTTCCGCACCCGGAGCGTAGGAGAGAGTTTAAGGGAGTTCTGTAACATGGCTCTAGCCATACTCAATATGCGGGATTTCTGTAGCCTGTGTGTAGGAGATGCAGCTTACAGGATTTCTGTAAGCTGGATGTAGAGCGAAGCAGTTTACAGGAGTTCTGCAGCCTGAGTGTAGGAAACACTTTACGGGAGTTCTGTAGCATGGGAGTAGTCTTATGCACTATGCGGGTTTTCAGTATTCTGAGTAAAAGAGAAGCAGCTTACAGGATTTCTGTACATTGGAAGTAGTGAGAGGCAGTTTACAGGAGTTCTGCATCCTGAGTATAGGAAACACTTTACGGGAGTTCTTTAGCATGGGAGTAGTCTTACGCACTATGCGGGTTTTCAGTAGGCTGAGTAAAACAGACGCAGCTTACAGGATTTCTGTACATTGGAAGTACTGAGAGGCAGTTTACAGGAGTTCTGCATCCTGAGTGTAGGAAACACTTTACGGGAGTTCTGTAGCATGGGAGTAGTCTTACGCACTATGCGGGTTTTCAGTAGTCTGAGTAAAAGAGAAGCAGCTTACAGGATTTCTGTACATTGGAAGTAGTGAGAGGCAGTTTACAGGAGTTCTGCATCCTGAGTATAGGAAACACTTTACGGGAGTTCTTTAGCATGGGAGTAGTCTTACGCACTATGCGGGTTTTCAGTAGGCTGAGTAAAACAGACGCAGCTTACAGGATTTCTCTACATTGGTAGTAGTGAGAGGCAGTTTACAGGAGTTCTGCATCCTGAGTGTAGGAAACACTTTACGGGAGTTCTGTAGCATGGGAGTAGTCTTACGCATTATGCGGTTTTTCAGTAGTCTGAGTAAAAGAGAAGCAGCTTACTGGATTTCTGTTAGCTGGATGTAGAGAGAGGCAGTTTACTGGAGTTCCACACCCGGAGCGTAGGAGAGAGTTTAAGGGAGTTCTGTAACATGGCTCTAGCCATACTCAATATGCGGGATTTCTGTAGCCTGTGTGTAGGAGATGCAGCTTACAGGATTTCTGTAAGCTGGATGTAGAGCGAAGTAGTTTACTGGAGTTCTGCAGCCTGAGTGTAGGAAACACTTTACGGGAGTTCTGTAGCATGGGAGTAGTCTTACGCACTATGCGGGTTTTCAGTATTCTGAGTAAAAGAGAAGCAGCTTACAGGATTTCTGTACATTGGAAGTAGTGAGAGGCAGTTTACAGGAGTTCTGCATCCTGAGTATAGGAAACACTTTACAGGAGTTCTGTAGCATGGGAGTAGTCTTACGCACTATGCGGGTTTTCAGTAGGCTGAGTAAAACAGACGCAGCTTACAGGATTTCTGTACATTGGAAGTAGTTTAGGCAGTTTACAGGAGTTCTGCATCCTGAGTGTAGGAAACACTTTACGGGAGTTCTGTAGCATGGGAGTAGTCTTACGCACTATGCGGGTTTTCAGTAGTCTGAGTAAAAGAGAAGCAGCTTACAGGATTTCTGTACATTGGAAGTAGTGAGAGGCAGTTTACAGGAGTTCTGCATCCTGAGTATAGGAAACACTTTACGGGAGTTCTGTAGCATGGGAGTAGTCTTACGCACTCTGCGGGTTTTCAGTTGGCTGAGTAAAACAGACGCAGCTTACAGGATTTCTGTATATTGGAAGTACTGAGAGGCAGTTTACAGGAGTTCTGCATCCTGAGTGTAGGAAACACTTTACGGGAGTTCTGTAGCATGGGAGTAGTCTTACGCACTATGCGGGTTTTCAGTAGTCTGAGTAAAAGAGAAGCAGCTTACAGGATTTCTGTACATTGGAAGTAGTGAGAGGCAGTTTACAGGAGTTCTGCATCCTGAATGTAGGAAATACTTTACGGGAGTTCTGTAGCATGGGAGTAGTTTTAAGCACTATGCGGGTTTTCAGTAGTCTGAGTAAAAGAGAAGCAGGTAACAGGATTTCTGTACATTGGAAGTAGTGAGAGGCAGTTTACAGGAGTTCTGCATCCTTAGTGTAGGAAACACTTTACGGGAGTTCTGTAGCATGGGAGTAGTCTTACGCACTATGCGGGTTTTCAGTAGTCTGAGTAAAAGAGAAGCAGGTAACAGGATTTCTGTACATTGGAAGTAGTGAGAGGCAGTTTACAGGAGTTCTGCATCCTGATTGTAGGAAACACTTTACGGGAGTTCTGTAGCATGGGAGTAGTCTAATGCACTATGCGGGTTCTCAGTAGTCTGAGTAAAAGATAAGCAGCTTACAGGATTTCTGTACATTGGAAGTAGTGGGAGGCAGTTTACAGGAGTTCTGCATCCTGAGTGTAGGAAACACTTTACGGGAGTTCTGTAGCATGGGAGTACTCTTACTTACTATGCGGGTTGTCAGTAGTCTGAGTAAAAGAGAAGCAGCTTATAGTATTTCTGTTAGCTGGATGTAGAGAGAGGCAGTTTACTGGAGTTCCGCATCCTGAGTGTAGGAGACAGTTTAAGGGAGTTCTGTAACATGGCTCTAGCCATACTCAGTATGCGGGATTTCTGTAGCCTGTGTGTAGGAGATGCCGTTTACAGGATTTCTGTAAGCTGGATGTAGAGCGAAGCAGTTTACAGGAGTTCTGCAGCCTGAGTGTAGGAAACACTTTACGGGAGTTCTGTAGTATGAGAGTAGTCTTACGCACTATGCGGGTTTTCAGTAGTCTGAGTAAAACAGAAGCAGCTTACAGGATTTCTGTACATTGGAAGTAGTGAGAGGCTGTTTACAGGAGTTCTGCATCCTGAGTATAGGAAACACTTTACGGGAGTTCTGTAGCATGGGAGTAGTCTTACGCACTATGCGGGTTTTCAGTAGGCTGAGTAAAACAGACGCAGCTTACAGGATTTCTGTACATTGGAAGTAGTGAGAGGCAGTTTACAGGAGTTCTGCATCCTGAGTGCAGGAAACACTTTACGGGAGTTCTGTAGCATGGGAGTAGTCTTACGCACTATGCGGGTTTTCAGTAGTCTGAATAAAAGAGAAGCAGCTTACTGGATTTCTGTTAGCTGGATGTAGAGAGAGGCAGTTTACTGGAGTTCCGCACCCGGAGCGTAGGAGAGAGTTTAAGGGAGTTCTGTAACATGGCTCTAGCCATACTCAATATGCGGGATTTCTGTAGCCTGTGTGTAGGAGATGCAGCTTACAGGATTTCTGTAAGCTGGATGTAGAGCGAAGCAGTTTACAGGAGTTCTGCAGCCTGAGTGTAGGAAACACTTTACGGGAGTTCTGTAGCATGGGAGTAGTCTTATGCACTATGCGGGTTTTCAGTATTCTGAGTAAAAGAGAAGCAGCTTACAGGATTTCTGTACATTGGAAGTAGTGAGAGGCAGTTTACAGGAGTTCTGCATCCTGAGTATAGGAAAAACTTTACAGGAGTTCTGTAGCATGGGAGTAGTCTTACGCACTATGCGGGTTTTCAGTAGGCTGAGTAAAACAGACGCAGCTTACAGGATTTCTGTACATTGGAAGTAGTTTAGGCAGTTTACAGGAGTTCTGCATCCTGAGTGCAGGAAACACTTTACGGGAGTTCTGTAGCATGGGAGTAGTCTTACGCACTATGCGGGTTTTCAGTAGTCTGAGTAAAAGAGAAGCAGCTTACAGGATTTCTGTACATTGGAAGTAGTGAGAGGCAGTTTACAGGAGTTCTGCATCCTGAGTATAGGAAACACTTTACGGGAGTTCTGTAGCATGGGAGTAGTCTTACGCACTATGCGGGTTTTCAGTAGGCTGAGTAAAACAGACGCAGCTTACAGGATTTCTGTACATTGGAAGTAGTGAGAGGCAGTTTACAGGAGTTCTGCATCCTGAGTGTAGGAAACACTTTACGGGAGTTCTGTAGCATGGGAGAAGTCTTACGCACTATGCGGGTTTTCAGTAGTCTGAGTAAAAGAGAAGCAGGTAACAGTATTTCTGTATATTGGAAGTAGTGAGAGGCAGTTTACAGGAGTTCTGCATCCTGAATGTAGGAAACACTTTACGGGAGTTCTGTAGCATGGGAGTAGTTTTACGCACTATGCGGGTTTTCAGTAGTCTGAGTAAAAGAGAAGCAGGTAACAGGATTTCTGTACATTGGAAGTAGTGAGAGGCAGTTTACAGGAGTTCTGCATCCTTAGTGTAGGAAACACTTTACGGGAGTTCTGTAGCATGGGAGTAGTCTTACGCACTATGAGGGTGTTCAGTAGTCTGAGTAAAAGAGAAGCAGCTTACTGGATTTCTGTTAGCTGGATGTAGAGAGAGGCAGTTTACTGGAGTTCCGCACCCGGAGCGTAGGAGAGAGTTTAAGGGAGTTCTGTAACATGGCTCTAGCCATACTCAATATGCGGGATTTCTGTAGCCTGTGTGTAGGAGATGCAGCTTACAGGATTTCTGTAAGCTGGATGTAGAGCGAAGCAGTTTACAGGAGTTCTGCAGCCTGAGTGTAGGAAACACTTTACGGGAGTTCTGTAGCATGGGAGTAGTCTTATGCACTATGCGGGTTTTCAGTATTCTGAGTAAAAGAGAAGCAGCTTACAGGATTTCTGTACATTGGAAGTAGTGAGAGGCAGTTTACAGGAGTTCTGCATCCTGAGGGTAGGAAACACTTTACGGGAGTTCTTTAGCATGGGAGTAGTCTTACGCACTATGCGGGTTTTCAGTAGGCTGAGTAAAACAGACGCAGCTTACAGGATTTCTGTACATTGGAAGTACTGAGAGGCAGTTTACAGGAGTTCTGCATCCTGAGTGTAGGAAACACTTTACGGGAGTTCTGTAGCATGGGAGTAGTCTTACGCACTATGCGGGTTTTCAGTAGTCTGAGTAAAAGAGAAGCTGGTAACAGGATTTCTGTACATTGGAAGTAGTGAGAGGCAGTTTACAGGAGTTCTGCATCCTGAATGTAGGAAACACTTTGCGGGAGTTCTGTAGCATGGGAGTAGTTTTACGCACTATGCGGGTTTTCAGTAGTCTGAGTAAAAGAGAAGCAGGTAACAGGATTTCTGTACATTGGAAGTAGTGAGAGGCAGTTTACAGGAGTTCTGCATCCTTAGTGTAGGAAACACTTTACGGGAGTTCTGTAGCATGGGAGTAGTCTTACGCACTATGCGGGTTTTCAGTAGGCTGAGTAAAAGAGAAGCAGGTAACAGGATTTCTGTACATTGGAAGTAGTGAGAGGCAGTTTACAGGCGTTCTGCATCCTGATTGTAGGAAACACTTTACGGGAGTTCTGTAGCATGGGAGTAGTCTTACGCACTATGCTGGTTTTCAGTAGGCTGAGTAAAAGAGAAGCAGGTAACAGGATTTCTGTACATTGGAAGTAGTGAGAGGCAGTTTACAGGAGTTCTGCATCCTGAGTGTAGGAAACACTTTACGGGAGTTCTGTAGCATGGGAGTAGTCTTACTTACTATGCGGGATTTCAGTAGTCTGATAAAAGAGAAGCAGCTTATAGTATTTCTGTTAGCTGGATGTAGAGAGAGGCAGTTTATTGGAGTTCCGCATCCTGAGTGTAGGAGACAGTTTAAGGGAGTTCTGTAACATGGCTCTAGCCATACTCAGTATGCGGGATTTCTGTATCCTGTGTGCTGGAGATGCAGTTTACAGGATTTCTGTAAGCTGGATGTAGAGCGAAGCAGTTTACAGGAATTCTGCAGCCTGAGTGTAGGAAACACTTTACGGGAGTTCTGTAGCATGAGAGTAGTCTTACGCACTATGCGGGTTTTCAGTAGTCTGAGTAAAACAGAAGCTGCTTACAGGATTTCTGTACATTGGAAGTAGTGAGAGGCAGTTTACAGGAGTTCTGCATCCTGAGTATAGGAAACACTTTACGGGAGTTCTGTAGCATGGGAGTAGTCTTACGCACTATGCGGGTTTTCAGTAGGCTGAGTAAAAGAGAAGCAGGTAACAGGATTTCTGTACATTGGAAGTAGTGAGAGGCAGTTTACAGGAGTTCTGCATCCTGAGTGCAGGAAACACTTTACGGGAGTTCTGTAGCATGGGAGTAGTCTTACGCACTATGCGGGTTTTCAGTAGTCTGAGTAAAAGAGAAGCAGGTAACAGGATTTCTGTACATTGGAAGTAGTGAGAGGCAGTTTACAGGAGTTCTGCATCCTGAGTGTAGGAAACACTTTACGGGAGTTCTGTAGCATGGGAGTAGTCTTACGCACTATGCGGGTTTTCAGTAGTCTGAGTAAAAGAGAAGCAGCTTTCAGGATTTCTCTTAGCTGGATATAGAGAGAGGCAGTTTACTGGACTTCCGCATCCTCAGTGAAGGAGACAGTTTAAGGGAGTTCTGGAACATGGCTCTAGCCATACTCAGTATGCGGGATTTCTGTAGCCTGTGTGTAGGAGATGCAGCTTACAGGATTTCTGTAAGCTGGATGTAGAGCGAAGCAGTTTACAGGAGTTCTGCATCCTGAGTGCAGGAAACACTTTACGGGAGTTCTGTAGCATGGGAGTAGTCTTACGCACTATGTGGGTTTTGAGTAGTCTGAGTAAAAGAGAAGCAGCTTACAGGATTTCTGTACATTGGAAGTAGTGAGAGGCAGTTTACAGGAGTTCTGCATCCTGAGTGTAGGAAACACTTTACGGGAGTTCTGTAGCATGGGAGTAGTCTTACGCACTATGCGGGTTTTCAGTAGTCTGAGTAAAAAGAAGCAGCTTACAGGATTTCTGTACATTGGAAGTAGTGAGAGGCAGTTTACAGGAATTCTGATTCCTGAGTGTAGGAAACACTTTACGGGAGTTCTGTAGCATGGGAGTAGTCTTACGCACTATGCGGGTTTTCAGTAGTCTGAGTAAAAGAGAAGCAGCTTACAGGATTTCTGTACATTGGAAGTAGTGAGAGGCAGTTTACTGGAGTTCTGCATCCTGAGTGTAGGAGACCGTTTAAGGGAGTTCTGTAACATGGCTCTAGCCATACTCAGTATGCGGGATTTCTGTAGCCTGTGTGTAGGAGATGCAGCTTACAAGATTTCTGTAAGCTGGATGTAGAGCGAAGTAGTTTACTGGAATTCTGCTGCCTGAGTGTAGGAAACAGTTGACGGGAGTTCTATGGCATGGGAGTAGCCATATGCACTACGCGAGTTTTAGGTACCCTGTGTGTAGGACATGCTGCTTATTTGTGTTCAGTAAGCTGAATGTAGAGAGAGGCAGTTTACTGGAATTCTGCATCCTGAGTGTAGGAGACAGTCTATGGGAGTTCTGGAACATGGATCTAGCCATAGACAGTATGTAGCCTGTGTGTGGGAGATGCAGCTTACAGGATTTCTGTACATTGGAAGTAGTTTAGGCAGTTTACAGGAGTTCTGCATCCTGAGTGCAGGAAACACTTTATGGGAGTTCTGTAGCATGGGAGTAGTCTTACGCACTATGCGGGTTTTCAGTAGTCTGAATAAAAGAGAAGAAGCTTACAGGAATTCTGTACATTGGAAGTAGTGAGAGGCAGTTTACAGGAGTTCTGCATCCTGAGTGTAGGAAACACTTTACGGGAGTTCTGTAGCATGGGAGTAGTCTTACGCACTATGCGGGTTTTTAGTAGTCTGAGTAAAAGAGAAGCAGCTTACAGGATTTCTGTACATTGGAAGTAGTGAGAGGCAGTTTACAGGAGTTCTGCATCCTGAGTGCAGGAAACACTTTACGGGAGTTCTGTAACATGGGAGTACTGTTATGCACTATGCGGGTTTTCATTATTTTGAGTAAAAGAGAAGCAACTTACAGAATTTCTGTACATTGGAAGTAGTGAGAGGCAGTTTACCGGAGTTCTGCATCCTGAGTATAGGAAACACTTTACGGGAGTTCTGTAGCATGGGAGTACTCTTATGCACTAAGTGGGTTTTCAGTAGGCTGAGTAAAAGAGAAGCAGGTAACAGGACTTCTGTACTTTGGAAGTAGTGAGAGGCAGTTTACAGGAGTTCTGCATCCTGAGTGCAGGAAACACTTTACGGGAGTTCTTTAGCATGGGAGTAGTCTTACGCACTATGCGGGTTTTCAGTAGTCTGAGTAAAAGAGAAGCAGGTAACAGGATTTCTGTACATTGGAAGTAGTGAGAGGCAGTTTACAGGAGTTCTGCATCCTGAGTGTAGGAAACACTTTACGGGAGTTCTGTAGCATGGGAGTAGTCTTACACACTATGCGGGTTTTCAGTAGTCTGAGTAAAAAGAAGCAGCTTACAGGATTTCTGTATATTGGAAGTAGTGAGAGGCAGTTTACAGGAGTTCTGATTCCTGAGTGTAGGAAACACTTTACGGGAGTTCTGTAGCATGGGAGTAGTCTTACGCACTATGCGGGTTTTCAGTAGTCTGAGTAAAAGAGAAGCAGCTTACAGGATTTCTGTACATTGGAAGTAGTGAGAGGCAGTTTACTGGAGTTCTGCATCCTGAGTGTAGGAGACCGTTTAAGGGAGTTCTGTAACATGGCTCTAGCCATACTCAGTATGCGGGATTTCTGTAGCCTGTGTGTAGGAGATGCAGCTTACAGGATTTCTGTAAGCTGGATGTAGAGCGAAGTAGTTTACTGGAATTCTGCTGCCTGAGTGTAGGAAACAGTTGACGGAAGTTCTATGGCATGGGAGTAGCCATATGCACTACGCGAGTTTTAGGTACCCTGTGTGTAGGACATGCTGCTTATTTGTGTTCAGTAAGCTGAATGTAGAGAGAGGCAGTTTACTGGAATTCTGCATCCTGAGTGTAGGAGACAGTCTATGGGAGTTCTGGAACATGGCTCTAGCCATACACAGTATGTAGCCTGTGTGTGGGAGATGCAGCTTACAGGATTTCTGTACATTGGAAGTAGTGAGAGGCAGTTTACAGGAGTTCTGCATCCTGAGTGTAGGAAACACTTTACGGGAGTTCTGTAGCATGGGAGTAGTCTTACGCACTATGCGGGTTTTCAGTAGTCTGAGTAAAAGGGAAGCAGGTAACAGGATTTCTGTACATTGGAAGTAGTGAGAGGCAGTTTACAGGAGTTCTGCATCCTGAGTATAGGAAACACTTTTCGGGATTTCTGTAGCATGGGAGTAGTCTTACGCACTACGCGGGTTTTCAGTAGGCTGAGTAAAACAGACGCAGCTTACAGGATTTCTGTACATTGGAAGTAGTTTAGGCAGTTTACAGGAGTTCTGCATCCTGAGTATAGGAAACACTTTTCGGGAGCTCTGTAGCATGGGAGTAGTCTTACGCACTATGCGGGTTTTCAGTAGTCTGAATAAAAGAGAAGCAGCTTACAGGACTTCTGTACATTGGAAGTAGTGAGAGGCAGTTTACAGGAGTTCTGCATCCTGAGTGCAGGAAACACTTTACAGGAGTTCTTTAGCATGGGAGTAGTCTTACGCACTATGCGGGTTTTCAGGATTCTGAGTAAAAGAGAAGCAGCTTACAGGATTTCTGTACATTGGAAGTAGTGAGAGGCAGTTTACTGGAGTTCTGCATCCTGAGTAGGAGACCATTTAAGGGAGTTCTGTAACATGGCTCTAGCCATACTCAGTATGCGGGATTTCTGTAGCCTGTGTGTAGGAGATGCAGCTTACAAGATTTCTGTAAGCTGGATGTAGAGCGAAGTAGTTTACTGGAATTCTGCTGCCTGAGTGTAGGAAACAGTTGACGGGAGTTCTATGGCATGGGAGTAGCCATATGCACTACGCGAGTTTTAGGTACCCTGTGTGTAGGACATGCTGCTTATTTGTGTTCAGTAAGCTGAATGTAGAGAGAGGCAGTTTACTAGAATTCTGCATCCTGAGTGTAGGAGACAGTCTATGGGAGTTCTGGAACATGGTTCTAGCTATACACAGTATGTAGCCTGTGTGTGGGAGATGCAGCTTACAGGATTTCTGTACATTGGAAGTAGTGAGAGGCAGTTTACAGGAGTTCTGCATCCTGAGTGCAGGAAACACTTTACGGGAGTTCTGTAGCATGGGAGTAGTCTTACGCACTATGCGGGTTCTCAGTAGTCTGAGTAAAAGAGAAGCAGGTAACAGGATTTCTGTACATTGGAAGTAGTGAGAGGCAGTTTACAGGAGTTCTGCATCCTGAGTGTAGGAAACACTTTACGGGAGGTCTGCAGCATGGGAGCAATCTTACGAACTATGCGGGTTTTCAGTAGGCTGAGTAAAACAGACGCAGGTAACAGGATTTCTGTACATTGGAAGTAGTGAGAGGCAGTTTACAGGAGTTCTGCATCCTGAGTGTAGGAAACATTTTACGGGAGTTCTGTAGCATGGGAGTAGTCTTACGCACTATGCGGGTTTTCAGTAGTCTGAGTAAAAGAGAAGCAGCTTACAGGATTTCTGTACATTGGAAATAGTGAGAGGCAGTTTACAGGAGTTCTGCATCCTGAGTATAGGAAACACTTTACGGGAGTTCTGTAGCATGGGAGTAGTCTTACGCACTATGCGGGTTTTCAGTAGTCTGAGTAAAAGAGAAGCAGCTTACAGGATTTCTGTACATTGGAAGTAGTGAGAGGCAGTTTACTGGAGTTCTGCATCCTGAGTGTAGGAGACCGTTTAAGGGAGTTCTGTAACATGGCTCTAGCCATACTCAGTATGCGTGATTTCTGTAGCCTGTGTGTAGGAGATGCAGCTTACAGGATTTCTGTAAGCTGGATGTAGAGCGAAGTAGTTATTGGAATTCTGCTGCCTGAGTGTTGGAAACAGTTGACGGGAGTTCTATAGCATGGGAGTAGCCATATGCACTACGCGAGTTTTAGGTACCCTGTGTGTAGGACATGCTGCTTATTTGTGTTCAGTAAGCTGAATGTAGAGAGAGGCAGTTTACTGGAATTCTGCATCCTGAGTGTAGGAGACAGTCTATGGGAGTTCTGGAACATCGCTCTAGCCATACACAGTATGTAGCCTGTGTGTGGGAGATGCAACTTACAGGAATTCTGTACATTGGAAGTAGGGAGAGGCAGTTTACAGGAGTTCTGCATCCTGAGTGTAGGAAACACTTTACGGGAGTTCTGTAGCATGGGAGTAGTCTTACGCACTATGCGGGTTTTCAGTAGTCTGAGTAAAAGAGAAGCAGCTTACAGGATTTCTGTACATTGGAAGTAGTGAGAGGCAGTTTACTGGTGTTCTGCATCCTGAGTGTAGGAGACCGTTTAAGGGAGTTCTGTAACATGGCTCTAGCCATACTCAGTATGCGGGATTTCTGTAGCCTTTGTGTAGGAGATGCAGCTTACAAGATTTTTGTAAGCTGGATGTAGAGTGAAGTAGTTTACTGGAATTCTGCTGCCTGAGTGTAGGAAACAGTTGACGGGAGTTCTATGGCATGGGAGTAGCCATATGCACTACGCGAGTTTTAGGTACCCTGTGTGTAGGACATGCTGCTTACTTGTGTTCAGTAAGCTGAATGTAGAGAGAGGCAGTTTACTGGAATTCTGCATCCTGAGTGTAGGAGACAGTCTATGGGAGTTCTGGAACATGGCTCTAGCAATACACAGTATGTAGCCTGTGTGTGGGAGATGCAGCTTACAGGATTTCTGTACATTGGAAGTAGTGAGAGGCAGTTTACAGGAGTTCTGCATCCTGAGTGTAGGAAACACTTTACGGGTGTTCTGTAGCATGGGAGTAGTCTTACGCACTACGCGGGTTTTCAGTAGTCTGAGTAAAAGAGAAGCAGGTAACAGGATTTCTGTACATTGGAAGTAGTGAGAGGCAGTTTACAGGAGTTCTGCATCCTGAGTGTAGGAAACACTTTACGGGAGTTCTGTAGCATGGGAGTAGTGTTGCGCACTATGCAGGTTTTCAGTAGTCTGAGTAAAAGTGAAGCAGCTTACAGGATTTCTGTACATTGGAAGTAGTGAGAGGCAGTTTACAAGAGTTCTGCATCCTGAGTGCAGGAAACACTTTACGGGAGTTCTGTGGCATGGGAGTAGTCTTACGCACTATGCGGGTTTTCAGTAGTCTGAATAAAAGAGAAGCAGCTTACAGGACTTCTGTACATTGGAACTAGTGAGAGGCAGTTTACAGGAGTTCTGCATCCTGAGTGTAGGAAACACTTTACAGGAGTTCTTTAGCATGGGAGTAGTCTTACGCACTATGTGGGTTTTCAGTAGTCTGAGTAAAAGAGAAGCACCTTACCGGATTTCTGTACATTGGAAGTAGTGAGAGGCAGTTTACAGGAGTTCTGCATCCTGAGTGTAGGAGACCGTTTAAGGGAGTTCTGTAACATGGCTCTAGCCATACTCAGTATGCGTGATTTCTGTAGCCTGTGTGTAGGAGATGCAGCTTACAGGATTTATGTAAGCTGGATGTAGAGCGAAGTAGTTATTGGAATTCTGCTGCCTGAGTGTTGGAAACAGTTGACGGGAGTTCTATAGCATGGGAGTAGCCATATGCACTACGCGAGTTTTAGGTACCCTGTGTGTAGGACATGCTGCTTATTGGTGTTCAGTAAGCTGAATGTAGAGAGAGGCAGTTTACTGGAATTCTGCATCCTGAGTGTAGGAGACAGTCTATGGGAGTTCTGGAACATAGTTCTAGCCATACACAGTATGTAGCCTGTGTGTGGGAGATGCAACTTACAGGAATTCTGTACATTGGAAGTAGGGAGAGGCAGTTTACAGGAGTTCTGCATCCTGAGTGTAGGAAACACTTTACGGGAGTTCTGTAGCATGGGAGTAGTCTTACGCACTATGCGGGTTTTCAGTAGTCTGAGTAAAAGAGAAGCAGCTTACAGGATTTCTGTACATTGGAAGTAGTGAGAGGCAGTTTACTGGAGTTCTGCATCCTGAGTGTAGGACACCGTTTAAGGGAGTTCTGTAACATGGCTCTAGCCATACTCAGTATGCGGGATTTCTGTAGCCTTTGTGTAGGAGATGCAGCTTACAAGATTTTTGTAAGCTGGATGTAGAGCGAAGTAGTTTACTGGAATTCTGCTGCCTGAGTGTAGGAAACAGTTGACGGGAGTTCTATGGCATGGGAGTAGCCATATGCACTACGCGAGTTTTAGGTACCCTGTGTGTAGGACATGCTGCTTAGTTGTGTTCAGTAAGCTGAATGTAGAGAGAGGCAGTTTACTGGAATTCTGCATCCTGAGTGTAGGAGACAGTCTATGGGAGTTCTGGAACATGGCTCTAGCCATACACAGTATGTAGCCTGTGTGTGGGAGATGCAGCTTACAGGATTTCTGTACATTGGAAGTAGTGAGAGGCAGTTTACAGGAGTTCTGCATCCTGAGTGTAGGAAACACTTTACGGGAGTTCTGTAGCATGGGAGTAGTCTTACGCACTACGCGGGTTTTCAGTAGTCTGAGTAAAAGAGAAGCAGGTAACAGGATTTCTGTACATTGGAAGTAGTGAGAGGCAGTTTACTGGAGTTCTGCATCCTGAGTGTAGGAAACACTTTACGGGAGTTCTGTAGCATGGGAGTAGTGTTGCGCACTATGCAGGTTTTCAGTAGTCTGAGTAAAAGTGAAGCAGCTTACAGGATTTCTGTACATTGGAAGTAGTGAGAGGCAGTTTACAAGAGTTCTGCATCCTGAGTGCAGGAAACACTTTACGGGAGTTCTGTAGCATGGGAGTAGTCTTACGCACTATGCGGGTTTTCAGTAGACTGAATAAAAGAGAAGCAGCTTACAGGACTTCTGTACGTTGGAAGTAGTGAGAGGCAGTTTACAGGAGTTCTGCATCCTGAGTGTAGGAAACACTTTACAGGAGTTCTGTAACATGGGAGTAGTCTTACGCACTATGCGGGTTTTCAGTAGTCTGAGTAAAAGAGAAGCACCTTACCGGATTTCTAAACATTGGAAGTAGTGAGAGGCAGTTTACTGGAGTTCTGCATCCTGAGTGTAGGAGACCGTTTAAGGGAGTTCTGTAACATGGCTCTAGCCATACTCAGTATGCGGGATTTCTGTAGCCTGTGTGTAGGAGATGCAGCTTACAAGATTTTTGTAAGCTGGATGTAGAGCGAAGTAGTTTACTGGAATTCTGCTGCCTGAGTGTAGGAAACAGTTGACGGGAGTTCTATGGCATGGGAGTAGCCATATGCACTACGTGAGTTTTAGGTACCCTGTGTGTAGGACATGCTGCTTATTTGTGTTCAGTAAGCTGAATATAGAGAGAGGCAGGTTACTGGAATTCTGCATCCTGAGTGTAGGAGACAGTCTATGGGAGTTCTGGAACATGGCTCTAGCCATACACAGTATGTAGCCTGTGTGTGGGAGATGCAACTTACAGGAATTCTGTACATTGGAAGTAGGGAGAGGCAGTTTACAGGAGTTCTGCATCCTGAGTGTAGGAATCACTTTACGGGAGTTCTGTAGCATGGGAGTAGTCTTACGCACTATGCGGGTTTTCAGTAGTCTGAGTAAAAGAGAAGCAGCTTACAGGATTTCTGTACATTGGAAGTAGTGAGAGGCAGTTTACTGGTGTTCTGCATCCTGAGTGTAGGAGACCGTTTAAGGGAGTTCTGTAACATGGCTCTAGCCATACTCAGTATGCGGGATTTCTGTAGCCTTTGTGTAGGAGATGCAGCTTACAAGATTTTTGTAAGCTGGATGTAGAGCGAAGTAGTTTACTGGAATTCTGCTGCCTGAGTGTAGGAAACAGTTGACGGGAGTTCTATGGCATGGGAGTAGCCATATGCACTACGCGAGTTTTAGGTACCCTGTGTGTAGGACATGCTGCTTAGTTGTGTTCAGTAAGCTGAATGTAGAGAGAGGCAGTTTACTGGAATTCTGCATCCTGAGTGTAGGAGACAGTCTATGGGAGTTCTGGAACATGGCTCTAGCCATACACAGTATGTAGCCTGTGTGTGGGAGATGCAGCTTACAGGATTTCTGTACATTGGAAGTAGTGAGAGGCAGTTTACAGGAGTTCTGCATCCTGAGTGTAGGAAACACTTTACGGGAGTTCTGTAGCATGGGAGTAGTCTTACGCACTACGCGGGTTTTCAGTAGTCTGAGTAAAAGAGAAGCAGGTAACAGGATTTCTGTACATTGGAAGTAGTGAGAGGCAGTTTACAGGAGTTCTGCATCCTGAGTGTAGGAAACACTTTACGGGAGTTCTGTAGCATGGGAGTAGTGTTGCGCACTATGCAGGTTTTCAGTAGTCTGAGTAAAAGTGAAGCAGCTTACAGGATTTCTGTACATTGGAAGTAGTGAGAGGCAGTTTACAAGAGTTCTGCATCCTGAGTGCAGGAAACACTTTACGGGAGTTCTGTAGCATGGGAGTAGTCTTACGCACTATGCGGGTTTTCAGTAGTCTGAATAAAAGAGAAGCAGCTTACAGGACTTCTGTACATTGGAACTAGTGAGAGGCAGTTTACAGGAGTTCTGCATCCTGAGTGTAGGAAACACTTTACAGGAGTTCTGTAACATGGGAGTAGTCTTACGCACTATGTGGGTTTTCAGTAGTCTGAGTAAAAGAGAAGCACCTTACCGGATTTCTGTACATTGGAAGTAGTGAGAGGCAGTTTACTGGAGTTCTGCATCCTGAGTGTAGGACACCGTTTAAGGGAGTTCTGTAACATGGCTCTAGCCATACTCAGTATGCGGGATTTCTGTAGCCTGTGTGTAGGAGATGCAGCTTACAAGATTTTTGTAAGCTGGATGTAGAGCGAAGTAGTTTACTGGAATTCTGCTGCCTGAGTGTAGGAAACAGTTGACGGGAGTTCTATGGCATGGGAGTAGCCATATGCACTACGCGAGTTTTAGGTACCCTGTGTGTAGGACATGCTGCTTATTTGTGTTCAGTAAGCTGAATATAGAGAGAGGCAGGTTACTGGAATTCTGCATCCTGAGTGTAGGAGACAGTCTATGGGAGTTCTGGAACATGGCTCTAGCCATACACAGTATGTAGCCTGTGTTTGGGAGATGCAGCTTACAGGATTTCTGTACATTGGAAGTAGTGAGAGGCAGTTTACAGGAGTTCTGCATCCTGAGTGCAGGAAACACTTTACGGGAGTTCTGTAGCATGGGAGTAGTCTTACGCACTATGCGGGTTTTCAGTAGTCTGAGTAAAAGAGAAGCAGCTTACAGGATTTCTGTACATTGGAAGTAGTGAGAGGCAGTTTACAGGAGTTCTGTATCCTGAGTGTAGGAAACACTTTACGGGAGTTCTGTAGCATGGGAGTAGTCTTACGCACTATGCGGGTTTTCAGTAGTCTGAGTAAAAGAGAAGCAGCTTACAGGATTTCTGTACATTGGAAGTAGTGAGAGGCAGTTTACAGGAGTTCTGCATCCTGAGTGTAGGAAACACTTTACGGGAGTTCTGTAGCATGGGAGTAGTCTTACGCACTATGCGGGTTTTCAGTAGTCTGAGTAAAAGAGAAGCAGCTTACAGGATTTCTGTACATTGGAAGTAGTGAGAGGCAGTTTACAGGAGTTCTGTATCCTGAGTGTAGGAAACACTTTACGGGAGTTCTGTAGCATGGGAGTAGTCTTACGCACTATGCGGGTTTTCAGTAGTCTTAGTAAAAGAGAAGCAGCTTACAGGATTTCTGTACATTGGAAGTAGTTTAGGCAGTTTACAGGAGTTCTGCATCCTGAGTGCAGGAAACACTTTACGGGAGTTCTGTAGCATGGGAGTAGTCTTACGCACTATGCGTGTTTTCAGTAGTCTGAATAAAAGAGAAGCAGCTTACAGGACTTCTGTACATTGGAAGTAGTGAGAGGCAGTTTACAGGAGTTCTGCATCCTGAGTGTAGGAAACACTTTACGGGAGTTCTGTAGCATGGGAGTAGTCTTACGCACTATGCGGGTTTTCAGTAGTCTGAGTAAAAGAGAAGCAGCTTACAGGATTTCTGTACATTGGAAGTAGTGAGAGGCAGTTTACAGGAGTTCTGCATCCTGAGTGTAGGAAACACTTTACGGGAGTTCTGTAGCATGGGAGTAGTCTTACGCACTATGCGGGTTTTCAGTAGTCTGAGTAAAAGAGAAGCAGGTAACAGGACTTCTGTACTTTGGAAGTAGTGAGAGGCAGTTTACAGGAGTTCTGCATCCTGAGTGCAGGAAACACTTTACAGGAGTTCTTTAGCATGGGAGTAGTCTTGCGCACTATGCGGGTTTTCAGTAGTCTGAGTAAAAGAGAAGCAGGTAACAGGATTTCTGTACATTGGAAGTAGTTAGAGGCAGTTTACTGGAGTTCTGCATCCTGAGTAGGAGACCATTTAAGGGAGTTCTGTAACATGGCTCTAGCCATACTCAGTATGGGGGATTTCTGTAGCCTGTGTGTAGCAGATGCAGCTTACAAGATTTCTGTAAGCTGGATGTAGAGCGAAGTAGTTTACTGGAATTCTGCTGCCTGAGTGTAGGAAACAGTTGACGGGAGTTCTATGGCATGGGAGTAGCCATATGCACTACGCGAGTTTTAGGTACCCTGTGTGTAGGACATGCTGCTTATTTGTGTTCAGTAAGCTGAATGTAGAGAGAGGCAGGTTGCTGGAATTCTGCATCCTGAGTGTAGGAGACAGTCTATGGGAGTTCTGGAACATGGCTCTAGCCATACACAGTATGTAGCCTGTGTGTGGGAGATGCAGCTTACAGGATTTCTGTACATTGGAAGTAGTGAGAGGCAGTTTACAGGAGTTCTGCACCCTGAGTGTAGGAAGCACTTTACGGGAGTTCTGTAGCATGGGAGTAGTCTTACGCACTATGCGGGTTTTCAGTAGTCTGAGTAAAAGAGAAGCAGGTAACAGGATTTCTGTACATTGGAAGTAGTGAGAGGCAGTTTACAGGAGTTCTGCATCCTGAGTGTAGGAAACACTTTACGGGAGTTCTGTAGCATGGGAGTAGTCTTACGCACTATGCGGGTTTTCAGTAGGCTGAGTAAAAGAGAAGCAGCTTACAGGATTTCTGTACATTAGAAGTAGTGAGAGGCAGTTTACAGGAGTTCTGCATCCTGAGTGTAGGAAACACTTTACGGGAGTTCTGTAGCATGGGAGTAGTCTTACGCACTATGCGGGTTTTTTGTAGGCTGAGTAAAAGAGAAGCAGCTTACAGGATTTCTGTACATTGGAAGTAGTGAGAGGCAGTTTACTGGTGTTCTGCATCCTGAGTGTAGGAGACCGTTTAAGGGAGTTCTGTAACATGGCTCTAGCCATACTCAGTATGCGGGATTTCTGTAGCCTGTGTGTAGGAGATGCAGCTTACAAGATTTTTGTAAGCTGGATGTAGAGCGAAGTAGTTTACTGGAATTCTGCTGCCTGAGTGTAGGAAACAGTTGACGGGAGTTCTATGGCATGGGAGCAGCCATATGCACTACGCGAGTTTTAGGTACCCTGTGTGTAGGACATGCTGCTTATTTGTGTTCAGTAAGCTGAATGTAGAGAGAGGCAGTTTACTGGAATTCTGCATCCTGAGTGTAGGAGAGAGTCTATGGGAGTTCTGGAACATGGCTCTAGCCATACACAGTATGTAGCCTGTGTGTGGGAGATGCAGCTTACAGGATTTCTGTACATTGGAAGTAGGGAGAGGCAGTTTACAGGAGTTCTGCATCCTGAGTGTAGGAAACACTTTACGGGAGTTCTGTAGCATGGGAGTAGTCTTACGCACTATGCGGGTTTTCAGTAGTCTGAGTAAAAGAGAAGTAGGTAACAGGATTTCTGTACATTGGAAGTAGTGAGAGGCAGTTTACAGGAGTTCTGCATCCTGAGTGTAGGAAACACTTTACGGGAGTTCTGCAGCATGGGAATAGTATTACGCACTATGCAGGTTTTCAGTAGTCAGAGTAAAAGTGAAGCAGCTTACAGGACTTCTGTACTTTGGAAGTAGTGAGAGGCAGTTTACAGGAGTTCTGCATCCTGAGTGTAGGAAACACTTTACGGGAGTTCTGTAGCATGGGAGTAGTCTTACGCACTATGCGGGTTTTCAGTAGTCTGAGTAAAAGAGAAGCAGCTTACAGGATTTCTGTTAGCTGGATGTAGAGAGAGGCAGTTTACTGGAGTTCCGCATCCTGAGTGTAGAAGACAGTTTAAGGGAGTTCTATAACATGGCTCTAGCCATACTCACTATGCGGGATTTCTGTAGCCTGTGTGTAGGAGATGCAGTTTACAGGATTTCTGTAAGCTGGATGTAGAGCGAAGCAGTTTACAGGAGTTCTGCAGCCTGAGTGTAGGAAACACTTTACGGGAGTTCTGTAGCATGGGAGTAGTCTTATGCACTATGCTGGTTTTCAGTATTCTGAGTAAAAGAGAAGCAGCTTACAGGATTTCTGTACATTGGAAGTAGTGAGAGGCAGTTTACAGGAGTTCTGCATCCTGAGTATAGGAAACACTTTACGGGAGTTCTGTAGCATGGGAGTAGTCTTACGCACTATGCGGGTTTTCAGTAGGCTGAGTAAAAGAGACGCAGCTTACAGGATTTCTGTACATTGGAAGTAGTTTAGGCTGTTTACAGGAGTTCTGCATCCTGAGTGCAGGAAACACTTTACGGGAGTTCTGTAGCATGGGAGTAGTCTTACACACTATGCGGGTTTTCAGTAGTCTGAGTAAAAGAGAAGCAGCTTACAGGATTTCTGTACATTGGAAGTAGTGAGAGGCAGTTTACAGGAGTTCTGCATCCTGAGTATAGGAAACACTTTACGGGAGTTCTGTAGCATGGGAGTAGTCTTACGCACTATGCGGGTTTTCAGTAGGCTGAGTAAAACAGACGCAGCTTACAGGATTTCTGTACATTGGAAGTAGTTTAGGCAGTTTTCAGGAGTTCTGCAGCCTGAGTGTAGGAAACACTTTACGGGAGTTCTGTAGCATGGGAGTAGTCTTACGCACTATGCGGGTTTTCAGTAGTCTGAGTAAAAGAGAAGCAGCTTACAGGATTTCTGTACATTGGAAATAGTGAGAGGCAGTTTACAGGAGTTCTGCATTCTGAGTGTAGGAAACACTTTACGGGATTTCTGTAGCATGGGAGTAGTCTTACGCACTATGCGGGTTTTCAGTAGTCTGAGTAAAAGAGAAGCAGCTTACAGGATTTCTGTACATTGGAAGTAGTGAGAGGCAGTTTACTGGAGTTCTGCATCCTCAGTGTAGGAGACAGTTTAAGGGAGTTCTGTAACATGGCTCTAGCCATACTCAGTATGCGGGATTTATGTAGCCTGTGTGTAGGAGATGCAGCTGACAGGATTTCTGTAAGCTGGATGTAGAGCGAAGCAGTTTACAGGAGTTCTGCAGCCTGAGTGTAGGAAACACTTTACGGGAGTTCTGTAGCATGGGAGTAGTCTTACGCACTATGCTGGTTTTCAGTAGTCTGAGTAAAATAGAAGCAGCTTACAGGATTTCTGTACATTGGAAGTAGTGAGAGGCAGTTTACAGGAGTTCTGCATCCTGAGTATAGGAAACACTTTACGGGAGTTCTGTAGCATGGGAGTAGTCTTACGCACTATGCGGGTTTTCAGTAGGCTGAGTAAAACAGACGCAGCTTACAGGATTTCTGTACATTGGAAGTAGTTTAGGCAGTTTACAGGAGTTCTGCAGCCTGAGTGTAGGAAACACTTTACGGGAGTTCTGTAGCATGGGAGTAGTCTTACGCACTATGCGGGTTTTCAGTAGTCTGAGTAAAAGAGAAGCAGCTTACAGGATTTCTGTACATTGGAAGTAGTGAGAGGCAGTTTACAGGAGTTCTGCATTCTGAGTGTAGGAAACACTTTACGAGATTTCTGTAGCATGGGAGTAGTCTTACGCACTATGCGGGTTTTCAGTAGTCTGAGTAAAAGAGAAGCAGCTTACAGGATTTCTGTACATTGCAAGTAGTGAGAGGCAGTTTACTGGAGTTCTGCATCCTCAGTGTAGGAGACAGTTTAAGGGAGTTCTGTAACATGGCTCTAGCCATACTCAGTATGCGGGATTTATGTAGCCTGTGTGTAGGAGATGCAGCTGACAGGATTTCTGTAAGCTGGATGTAGAGCGAAGCAGTTTACAGGAGTTCTGCATCCTGAGTGTAGGAAACACTTTACGGGAGTTCTGTAGCATGGGAGTAGTCTTACGCACTATGCTGGTTTTCAGTAGTCTGAGTAAAATAGAAGCAGCTTACAGGATTTCTGTACATTGGAAGTAGTGAGAGGCAGTTTACAGGAGTTCTGCATCCTGAGTGTAGGAAACACTTTACGGGATTTCTGTAGCATGGGAGTAGTCTTACGCACTATGCGGGTTTTCAGTAGTCTGAGTAAAAGAGAAGCAGGTAACTCAGGAAACCCCAGACAGTATGCAAACACATGGAGACTGAACAACATGCTCCTGAATGAACACTGGGTCATTCAAGAAAGCAAAAGAGAAATCAAAAACTTTCTGGAAGTAAATGAAGACAACAACACAACATATCAAAACTTATGGGATACAGCAAAAGCAGTATTGAGAGGCAAATTTATAGCAATAGGTGCCTATACTAAGAAATTGGAAAGGTACCAAATAAATGAGCTTTCAGCGCACCTCAAGGACCTAGAAAAACTGCAGCAAACCAAACCCAAATCTAGTAGGAGAAGAGAAATAATTAAAACCCGAGAAGAAATTAACAGGATTGAATCCAAAAAAACATTACAAAAAATCAGCCAAGCGAGAAGCTGGTTTTTTGAAAAAATAAACAAAATTGACACCCCATTGGCCCAACTAACTAAAAAAAGAAGAGAAAAGACCCAAATCAATAAAATCAGAGATGAAAAAGGAAACGTAACAACAGACACCACAGAAATAAAAAGAATCATCAGAAATTACTACAAGGACCTGTATGCCAGCAAACAGGAAAACCTATCAGAAATGGATAGATTCCTGGACACATGCGATCTACCAAAATTGAACCATGAAGACATTTAAAACCTAAATAGACCCATAACTGAAACAGAAATTGAAACAGTAATAAAGGCCCTCCCAACAAAGAAAAGCCCAGGACCAGATGGATTCACTGCTGAATTCTACCAGACATTTAAAGAAGAACTAATCCCATTTCTTCTCAAACTATTCAGAACAATCGAAGAAGAGGGAATCCTCCCAAATTCTTTCTATGAAGCCAGCATCACCTTAATCCCTAAGCCAGAGAAAGATGCAGCACTGAAAGAAAATTACAGACCAATATCCCTGATGAACATAGATGCAAAAATCCTCCATAAAATTCTGGCCAATAGAATACAACAACACATCAGGAAAATCATCCACCCAGACCAAGTGGGATTCATCCCTGGTATGCAGGGATGGTTCAACATTCGCAAATCAATCAATGTGATTCACCACATTAACAGACTGCAGAAGAAAAACCATATGATTATCTCAATTGATGCAGAGAAAGCATTTGATAAAATTCAACACCCTTTCATGATGAAAACTCTAAGCAAATTGGGTATAGAAGGAACATTCCTCAATATAATCAAAGCAATTTATAAAAAACCCACAGCCAGCATCCTATTGAATGGGGAAAAGTTGGAAGCATTTCCACTGAAATCTGGCACCAGGCAGGGATGCCCACTCTCACCACTGCTATTTAACATAGTTCTGGAAGTTTTAGCCAGAGCCATCAGACAAGAAAAAGAAATCAAAGGAATACAAATCAAGAAGGAAGAAGTCAAACTATCCCTCTTTGCAGACGATATGATTCTGTACTTAGAGGATCCAAAGAACTCTACTAAGAGACTATTGGAACTCATAGAGGAGTTTGGCAAAGTGGCAGGATATAAAATCAATGCACAAAAATCAACAGCCTTTGTATACACAAGTAATGCCATGATTGAGAAAGAACTGCTAAGATCAATCCCATGCACAATAGCTACAAAAACAATCAAATACCTTGGAATAAACTTAACCAAGGACGTTAAAGATCTCTACGATGAAAATTACAAAACCTTAAAGAAAGAAATAGAAGAGGATACCAAAAAATGGAAAAATCTTCCATGCTCATGGATTGGAAGAATCAACATCATCAAAATGTCCATTCTCCCAAAAGCAATTTATAGATTCAATGCAATCCCAATCAAGATACCAAAGACATTCTTCGCAGATCTAGAAAAAATGATGCTGAAATTCATATGGAGGCACAAGAGACCTCGAATAGCTAAAGCAATCTTGTACAACAAAAACAAAGCTGGAGGCATCACAATACCAGATTTCAGGACATACTACAGGGCAGTTGTAATCAAAACAGCATGGTACTGGTACAGAAACAGATGGATAGACCAATGGAACAGAATTGAAACACCAGAAATCAATCCAAACATCTACAGCCAACTTATATTTGATCAAGGATCTAAAACTAATTCCTGGAGCAAGGACAGTCTATTCAATAAATGGTGCTGGGAAAACTGGATTTCCACGTGCAGAAGCATGAAGCAAGACCCCTACCTTACACCTTACACAAAAATCCACTCAACGTGGATTAAAGACCTAAATCTACGTCCTGACACCATGAAGTTATTAGAGAACATTGGAGAAACCCTTCAAGATATTGGCACAGGCAAAGAATTTCTGGAAAAGACCCGGGAGGCAAAGACAGTCAAAGCCAAAATCAACTATTGGGATTGCATCAAATTGAGAAGTTTCTGTACTGCAAAAGAAACAGTCAGGAGAGTGAAGAGACAACCAACAGAATGGGAAAAAATATTTGCAAACTATGCAACAGATAAAGGGTTAATAACCAGAATCTACAAAGAGATCAAGAAACTCCACAAAAACAAAACCAACAACCCACTTAAGAGATGGGCCAAGGACTTCAATAGACATTTTTCAAAAGAGGAAATCCAAATGGCCAACAGGCAGATGAAAAAATGTTCAAGGTCACTAGCAATCAGGGAAATGCAAATCAAAAGCACAATGAGGTGTCACCTCACCCCGGTTAGAATGGCTCACATACAGAAATCTACCAACAACAGATGCTGGCGAGGATGTGGGGAAAAAGGGACACTAACCCACTGTTGGTGGGAATGCAAACTGGTCAAGCCACTATGGAAATCAGTCTGGAGATTCCTCAGAAACCTGAATATAACCCTACCGTTCGACCCAGCCATCCCACTGCTTGGAATTTACCCAAAGGAGTTTAAATTGATAAAGAAAAAAGCGGTCTGCACCCTAATGTTTATTGCAGCACAATTCACAATAGCCAAGACCTGGAACCAACCTAAATGCCCATCAATGGTAGACTGGATAAAGAAATTATGGGATATGTATTCTTTAGAATACTATACCGCAGTAAGAAACAACGAAATCCAGTCATTTGCAACAAAATGGAGGAATCTGGAACACATCATGCTGAGTGAAGTAAGCCAGTCCCAAAGGGACAAATACCATATGTTCTCCCTGATCGGTGACAACTGACTGAACACCAAAAAGGAAACCTCCTGAAGTGAAATGGACACTATGAGAAATGGTGACTTGATCAGCATAGCCCTGACTGCTAATGGACAACTTAATACATTATCCCTCATAGTATTTTTTTTTGTCTGTTCTACTTAATATGACTGGTTTAATTCTGTAATTATCACACAGTTATTCTTAAGTGTTGAAAATTAACTGAAATGTGATCCCTGTTAAACATAAAAGTGGGAATAAGAGAGGGAAGAGATGTATAATTTGGGGCATGCTCGGGCCGACTTGCCCCAATTGGTAGAGTTGGAAACATACCAGGGGATTCCAATTCAATCCCATCAAGGTGGCATGTGCCAATGCCATCTCACTATTCCAAGTGATCAATTTCAGTTCACAATTGATCATAATGAAAGGACTAAGAGTCAAAGGGAGCACATAAACAAGTCTAGTATCTGCTAACACTAACCGATAGAATAAATAAAGGGGAGAGTGATCCAACATGGGAAGTGAGATACTCAGCAGACTCATAGAATGGCGGATGTCCTAAATAGCACTCTGGCCTCAGAATCAGCCCTAAAGGCACTCGGATCTGGCTGAAAAGCCCATGAGAGTATTTCAGGCATGGAAAGCCAAGACACTCTGGCAAAAGATCTCTGTGAGTGAGATCCCAGTGGAAGGAACAGGTCTTCAAAGAGGGAGGTGCCTTTCTCTGAAGGGAGAAGAGAACCTCCACTTTGACTATGACCTTGTCTAAACAAGATAAGAGTCGGAGAACTCAAGGGGCTTCCATAGCCTTGGAAACTCATGACTGGTGCATAGGGAGATTACGGATGCCAAAAACAGGAGTGTCAATTTGTAAGGTCAACAGCGGGAGTCACTGTGCACTTACTCCTCATGTAGGATCTCTGTCCTTAATGTGCTGTACACTGAGGCTTAATGCTATAACGAGTACTCAAACAGTATATTTCACTTTGTGTTTCTATGGGGGTGCAAACGATTGAAATCTTTGCTTAATGTACACTAAACTGATCTTCTGTAAAAAAAAAAAAAAGAAATTATCAATGCCCAACTTGACTCTCACTGGGATTAAACATGACAATAGGTCTGATGTGATTTCATCATCATTTAAAAAAAAATCATCTATTATTTTTCACTTTATGTTTCTGTGTGGGAACAAACTGTTGAAATCCTTACTTAAGGTATACTAAGCTGATCTTCTGTATATTAAGATAATCGAAAATGAATCTTGATGTGAATGGAAGGGGAGAGGGAGTAGGAAAGGGGAGGGTGGTGGGTGGGAGGGACGGTATGGGGGGGAAAACCATTGTAACCCATGAGTCGTACTTTGGAAATTTATATTCATTAAATAAAAGATAAAAAAAAATAATAATAAAAAAAAGAGAAGCAGGTAACAGGATTTCTGTACATTGGAAGTAGTGAGAGGCAGTTTACAGGAGTTCTGCATCCTGAGTATAGGAAACACTTTACGGGAGTTCTGTAGCATGGGAGTACTCTTACGCACTATGCGGGTTTTCAGTACGCTGAGTAAAACAGACGCAGCTTACAGGATTTCTGTACATTGGAAGTAGTTTAGGCAGTTTACAGGAGTTCTGCATCCTGAGTGCAGGAAACACTTTACGGGAGTTCTGTAGCATGGGAGTAGTCTTACGCACTATGCGGGTTTTCAGTAGTCTGAGTAAAAGAGAAGCAGGTAACTGGACTTCTGTACTTTGGAAGTAGTGAGAGGCAGTTTACAGGAGTTCTGCATCCTGAGTGTAGGAAACACTTTACGGGAGTTCTGTAGCATGGGAGTACTCTTAGGCACTATGCGGGTTTTCAGTAGTCTGAGTAAAAGAGAAGCAGCTTACAGGATTTCTGTTAGCTGGATGTAGAGAGATGCAGTTTACTGGAGTTCCGCATCCTGAGTGTAGGAGACAGTTTAATGGAGTTCTGTAACATGGCTCTAGCCATACTCACTATGCGGGATTTTTGTAGCCTGTGTGTAGGAGATGCAGCTTACAGGATTTCTGTAAGCTGGATGTAGAGCGAAGCAGTTTACAGGAGTTCTGCAGCCTGAGTGTAGGAAACACTTTACGGGAGTTCTGTAGCACGGGAGTAGTCTTATGCGCTATGCGGGTTTTCAGTATTCTGAGTAAAAGAGAAGCAGCTTACAGGATTTCTGTACATTGGAAGTAGTGAGAGTCAGTTTACAGGAGTTCTGCATCCTGAGTATAGGAAACACTTTATGGGAGTTCTGTAGCATGGGAGTACTCTTACGAACTATGCGGGTTTTCAGTAGGCTGAGTAAAACAGACGAAGCTTACAGGATTTCTGTACATTGGAAGTAGTGAGAGGCAGTTTACAGGAGTTCTGCATCCTGAGTGCAGGAAACACTTTACGGGAGTTCTGTAGCATGGGAGTAGTCTGACGCACTATGCGGGTTTTCAGTAGGCTGAGTAAAACAGACGCAGCTTACAGGATTTCTGTACATTGGAAGTAGTGAGAGGCAGTTTACAGGAGTTCTGCATCTTGAGTGTAGGAAACACTTTACGGGAGTTCTGTAGCATGGGAGTAGTCTTACCCACTATGCGGGTTTTCAGTAGTCTGAGTAAAAGAGAAGCAGGTAACAGGATTTCTGTACATTGGAAGTAGTGAGAGGCAGTTTACAGGAGTTCTGCATCCTGAGTGTAGGAAACACTTTACGGGAGTTCTGTAGGATGGGAGTAGTCTTACGCACTATGCGGGTTTTCAGTAGTCTGAGTAAAAGAGAAGCAGGTAACAGGATTTCTGTACATTGGAAGTAGTGAGAGGCAGTTTACAGGAGTTCGGCATCCTGAGTGCAGGAAACACTTTACGGGAGTTCTGTAGCATGGGAGTAGTCCGATGCACTATGTGGGTTTTCAGTAGTCTGAGTAAAAGAGCAGCAGGTAACTGGACTTCTGTACTTTGGAAGTAGTGAGAGGCAGTTTACAGGAGTTCTGCATCCTGAGTGCAGGAAACACTTTACGGGAGTTCTGTAGCATGGGAGTAGTCTTACGCACTATGCGGGTTTTCAGTAGTCTGAGTAAAAGAGAAGCAGCTTACAGGATTTCTGTACATTGGAAGTAGTGAGAGGCAGTTTACAGGAGTTCTGCATCCTGAGTGTAGGAAACACTTTACGGGAGTTCTGTAGCATGGGAGTACTCTTACGCACTATGCGGGTTTTCAGTAGTCTGAGTAAAAGAGAAGCAGCTTACAGGATATCTGTTGGCTGGATGTAGAGAGATGCAGTTTACTGGAGTTCCGCATCCTGAGTGTAGGAGACAGTTTAAGGGAGTTCTGTAACATGGCTCTAGCCATACTCAATATGCGGGATTTCTGTAGCCTGTGTGTAGGAGATGCAGCTTACAGGATTTCTGTAAGCTGGATGTAGAGCGAAGCAGTTTACAGGAGTTCTGCAGCCTGAGTGTAGGAAACACTTTACGGGAGTTCTGTAGCACGGGAGTAGTCTTATGCGCTATGCGGGTTTTCAGTATTCTGAGTAAAAGAGAAGCAGCTTACAGGATTTCTGTACATTGGAAGTAGTGAGAGGCAGTTTACAGGAGTTCTGCATCCTGAGTATAGGAAACACTTTATGGGAGTTCTGTAGCATGGGAGTAGTCTTACGCACTATGCGGGTTTTCAGTAGGCTGAGTAAAACAGACGAAGCTTACAGGATTTCTGTACATTGGAAGTAGTGAGAGGCAGTTTACAGGAGTTCTGCATCCTGAGTGCAGGAAACACTTTACGGGAGCTCTGTAGCATGGGAGTACTCTTACGCACTATGCGGGTTTTCAGTAGGCTGAGTAAAAGAGAAGCAGGTAACTGGACTTCTGTACTTTGGAAGT
Organism: Oryctolagus cuniculus; assembly: GCF_964237555.1. Classification (NCBI taxonomy): domain Eukaryota; kingdom Metazoa; phylum Chordata; class Mammalia; order Lagomorpha; family Leporidae; genus Oryctolagus; species Oryctolagus cuniculus. The sequence continues at coordinate 1,070,100 of NW_027208206.1, read as the reverse complement.
AGTGAGAGGCAGTTTACAGGAGTTCTGCATCCTGAGTGCAGGAAACACTTTACGGGAGTTCTGTAGCATGGGAGTACTCTTACGCACTATGCGGGTTTTCAGTAGTCTGAGTAAAAGAGAAGCAGCTTACAGGATTTCTGTACATTGGAAGTAGTGAGAGGCAGTTTACAGGAGTTCTGCATCCTGAGTATAGGAAACACTTTACGGGAGTTCTGTAGCATGGGAGTACTCTTACGCACTATGCGGGTTTTCAGTAGTCTGAGTAAAAGAGAAGCAGCTTACAAGATTTCTATACATTGGAAGTAGTTTAGGCAGTTTACAGGAGTTCTGCATCCTGAGTGTAGGAAACACTTTACGGGAGTTCTGTAGCATGGGAGTAGTCTTACGCACTATGCGGGTTTTCAGTAGTCTGAGTAAAAGAGAAGCAGGTAACAGGATTTCTGTACATTGGAAGTAGTGAGAGGCAGTTTACAGGAGTTCTGCATCCTGAGTATAGGAAACACTTTACGGGAGTTCTGTAGCATGGGAGTAGTCTTACGCACTATGCGGGTTTTCAGTAGTCTGAGTAAAAGAGAAGCAGCTTACAGGATTTCTGTACATTGGAAGTAGTGAGAGGCAGTTTACAGGAGTTCTGCATCCTGAGTGTAGTAAACACTTTACGGGAGTTCTGTAGCATGGGAGTAGTCTTACGCACTATGCGGGTTTTCAGTAGTCTGAGTAAAACAGACGCAGCTTATAGGATTTCTGTACAAGGGAAGTAGTTTAGGCAGTTTACAGGAGTTCTGCATCCTGAGTGCAGGAAACACTTTACGGGAGTTCTGTAGCATGGGAGTAGTCTTACACACTATGCGGGTTTTCAGTAGTCTGAGTAAAAGAGAAGCAGCTTACTGGATTTCTGTTAGCTGGATGTAGAGAGAGGCAGTTTACTGGAGTTCCGCATCCTGAGTGTAGGAGACAGTTTAAGGGAGTTCTGTAACATGGCTCTAGCCATACTCAATATGCGGGATTTCTGTAGCCTGTGTGTAGGAGATGCAGCTTACAGGATTTTTGTAAGCTGGATGTAGAGCGAAGCAGTTTACAGGAGTTCTGCAGCCTGAGTGTAGGAAACACTTTACGGGAGTTCTGTAGCATGGGAGTAGTCTTATGCACTATGCGGGTTTTCAGTATTCTGAGTAAAAGAAAAGCAGCTTACAGGATTTCTGTACATTGGAAGTAGTGAGAGGCAGTTTACAGGAGTTCTGCATCCTGAGTGCAGGAAACACTTTACAGGAGTTCTGTAGCATGGGAGTAGTCTTACGCACTATGCGGGTTTTCAGTAGTCTGACTAAAAGTGAAGCAGCTTACAGGATTTCTGTACATTGGAAGTAGTGAGAGGCAGTTTACAGGAGTTCTGCATCCTGAGTATAGGAAACACTTTACGGGAGTTCTGTAGCATGGGAGTAGTCTTACGCACTATGCGGGTTTTCAGTAGTCTGAGTAAAAGAGAAGCAGCTTACAGGATTTCTGTACATTGGAAGTAGTGAGAGGCAGTTTACCGGAGTTCTGCATCCTGAGTATAGGAAACACTTTACGGGAGTTCTGTAGCATGGGAGTACTCTTACGCACTATGCGGGTTTTCAGTAGGCTGAGTAAATAGAAGCAGGTAACAGGATTTCTGTACATTGGAAGTAGTGAGAGGCAGTTTACAGGAGTTCTGCATCCTGAGTGTAGGAAACACTTTACGGGAGTTCTGTAGCATGGGAGTAGTCTTACGCACTATGCGGGTTTTCAGTAGTCTGAGTAAAAGAGAAGCAGCTTACAGGATTTCTCTTCGCTGGATGTAGAGAGAGGCAGTTTACTGGAGTTCCGCATCCTGAGTGTAGGAGACAGTTTAAGGGAGTTCTGTAACATGGCTCTAGCCATACTCAATATGCGGGATTTCTGTAGCCTGTGTGTAGGAGATGCAGCTTACAGGATTTCTGTAAGCTGGATGTAGAGCGAAGCAGTTTACAGGAGTTCTGCATCCTGAGTGCAGGAAACACTTTACAGGAGTTCTGTAGCATGAGAGTAGTGTTACGCACTATGCGGGTTTTCAGTAGTCTGAGTAAAAGAGAAGCAGCTTACAGGATTTCTGTACATTGGAAGTAGTGAGAGGCAGTTTACAGGAGTTCTGCATCCTGAGTATAGGAAACACTTTATGGGAGTTCTGTAGCATGGGAGTACTCTTACGCACTATGCGGGTTTTCAGTAGGCTGTGTAAAACAGTCGAAGCTTACAGGATGTCTGTACATTGGAAGTAGTGAGAGGCAGTTTACAGGAGTTCTGCATCCTGAGTGCAGGAAACACTTTACGGGAGTTCTGTAGCTTGGGAGTACTCTTACGCACTATGCAGGTTTTCAGTAGGCTGAGTAAAAGAGAAGCAGGTAACTGGACTTCTGTACTTTGGAAGTAGTGAGAGGCAGTTTACAGGAGTTCTGCATCCTGAGTGCAGGAAACACTTTACGGGAGTTCTGTAGCATGGGAGTAGTCTTACGCACTATGCGGGTTTTCAGTAGTCTGAGTAAAAGAGAAGCAGCTTACAGGATTTCTGTACATTGGAAGTAGTGAGAGGCAGTTTACAGGAGTTCTGCATCCTGAGTATAGGAAACACTTTACGGGAGTTCTGTAGCATGGGAGTACTCTTACGCACTATGCGGGTTTTCAGTAGTCTGAGTAAAAGAGAAGCAGGTAACAGGATTTCTGTACATTGCAAGTAGTGAGAGGCAGTTTACAGGAGTTCTGCATCCTGAGTATAGGAAACACTTTACGGGAGTTCTGTAGCATGGGAGTACTCTTACATACTATGCGGGTTTTCAGTAGTCTGAGTAAAAGAGAAGCATGTAACAGGATTTCTGTACATTGGAAGTAGTGAGAGTCAGTTTACAGGAGTTCTGCATCCTGAGTGTAGGAAACACTTTACGGGAGTTCTGAGGCATGGGAGTAGTCTTACGCACTATGCGGGTTTTCAGTAGTCTGAGTAAAAGAGAAGCAGCTTACAGGATTTCTGTACATTGGAAGTAGTGAGAGGCAGTTTACAGGAGTTCTGCATCCTGAGTATAGGAAACACTTTACGGGAGTTCTGTAGCATGGGAGTACTCTTACGCACTATGCGGGTTTTGAGTAGACTGAGTAAAACAGACGCAGCTTACAGGATTTCTGTACATTGGAAGTAGTTTAGGCAGTTTACAGGAGTTCTGCATCCTGAGTGCAGGAAACACTTTATGGGAGTTCTGTAGCATGGGAGTACTCTTACGCACTATGCGGGTTTTCAGTAGGCTGAGTAAATAGAAGCAGGTAACAGGATTTCTGTACATTGGAAGTAGTGAGAGGCAGTTTACAGGAGTTCTGCATCCTGAGTGTAGGAAACACTTTACGGGAGTTCTGTAGCATGGGAGTAGTCTTACGCACTATGCGGGTATTCAGTAGTCTGAGTAAAAGAGAAGCAGCTTACAGGATTTCTCTTCGCTGGATGTAGAGAGAGGCAGTTTACTGGAGTTCCGCATCCTGAGTGTAGGAGACAGTTTAAGGGAGTTCTGTAACATGGCTCTAGCCATACTCAATATGCGGGATTTCTGTAGCCTGTGTGTAGGAGATGCAGCTTACAGGATTTCTGTAAGCTGGATGTAGAGCGAAGCAGTTTACAGGAGTTCTGCATCCTGAGTGTAGGAAACACTTTACGGGAGTTCTGTAGCATGGGAGTAGTCTTACGCACTATGCGGGTTTTCAGTAGTCTGAGTAAAAGAGAAGCAGCTTACAGGATTTCTGTACATTGGAAGTAGTGAGAGGCAGTTTACAGGAGTTCTGCATCCTGAGTGTAGGTAACACTTTACGGGAGTTCTGTAGCATGGGAGTAGTCTTACGCACTATGCGGGTTTTCAGTAGGCTGAGTAAAACAGACGCAGCTTACAGGATTTCAGTACAAGGGAAGTAGTTTAGGCAGTTTACAGGAGTTCTGCATCCTGAGTGCAGGAAACACTTTACGGGAGTTCTGTAGCATGGGAGTAGTCTTACGCATTATGCGGGTTTTCAGTAGTCTGAGTAAAAGAGAAGCAGGTAACAGGATTTCTGTACATTGGAAGTAGTGAGAGGCAGTTTACAGGAGTTCTGCATCCTGAGTGTAGGAAACACTTTACGGGAGTTCTGTAGCATGGGAGTAGTGTTACGCACTATGCGGGTTTTCAGTAGTCTGAGTAAAAGAGAAGCAGCTTACAGGATTTCTGTACATTGGAAATAGTGAGAGGCGGTTTACCGGAGTTCTGCATCCTGAGTATAGGAAACACTTTACTGGAGTTCTGCAGCATGGGAGTACTCTTACGCACTATGCGGGTTTTCAGTAGGCTAAGTAAAAGAGAAGCAGGTAACAGGACTTCTGTACTTTGGAAGTAGTGAGAGGCAGTTTACAGGAGTTCTGCATCCTGAGTGTAGGAAACACTTTACGGGAGTTCTGTAGCATGGGAGTACTCTTACGCACTCTGCGGGTTTTCAGTAGGCTGAGTAAAAGAGAAGCATCTAAATGGACTTCTGTACCTTGGAAGTAGTGAGAGGCAGTTTACAGGAGTTCTGCATCCTGAGTGCAGGAAACACTTTACGGGAATTCTGTAGCATGGGAGTAGTCTTACGCACTATGCGGGTTTTCAGTAGTCTGAGTAAAAGAGAAGCAGCTTACAGGATTTCTGTACATTGGAAGTAGTGAGAGGCAGTTTACTGGAGTTCTGCATCCTGAGTGTAGGAGACCGTTTAAGGGAGTTCGGTAACATGGCTCTAGCCATACTCAATATGCGGGATTTCTGTAGGCTGTGTGTAGGAGATGCAGCTTACAGGATTTCTGTAACCTGGATGTAGAGTGAATCAGTTTACAGGAGTTCTGCAGCCTGAGTGTAGGAAACACTTTACGGGAGTTCTGTAGCATGGGAGTAGTCTTATGCACTATGCGGGTTTTCAGTATTCTGAGTAAAAGAGAAGCAGCTTACAGGATTTCTGTACATTGGAAGTAGTTTAGGCAGTTTACAGGAGTTCTGCATCCTGAGTGCAGGAAACACTTTACAGGAGTTCTGTAGCATGGGAGTAGTCTTACGCACTATGCGGGTTTACAGTAGTCTGAGTAAAAGTGAAGCAGCTTACAGGATTTCTGTACATTGGAAGTAGTGAGAGGCAGTTTACAGGAGTTCTGCATCCTGAGTGTAGGAAACACTTTACGGGAGTTCTGTAGCATGGGAGTACTCTTACGCACTATGCGGGTTTTCAGTAGTCTGAGTAAAAGAGAAGCAGGTAACAGGATTTCTGTACATTGGAAGTAGTGAGAGGCAGTTTACAGGAGTTCTGCATCCTGAGTGTAGGAAACACTTTACGGGAGTTCTGTAGCATGGGAGTAGTCTTACACACTATGCAGGTTTTCAGTAGTCTGAGTAAAAGAGAAGCAGCTTACAGGATTTCTGTACATTGGAAGTAGTGAGAGGCAGTTTACTGGAGTTCTGCATCCTTAGTGTAGGAGACCGTTTAAGGGAGTTCTGTAACATGGCTCTAGCCATACTCAGTATGCGGGATTTCTGTAGCCTGTGTGTAGTAGATGCATCTTACAAGATTTCTGTAAGCTGGATGTAGAACGAAGTAGTTTACTGGAATTCTGCTGCCTGAGTGTAGGAAACAGTTGACGGGAGTTCTATGGCATGGGAGTAGCCATATGCACTACGCAAGTTTTAGGTACCCTGTGTGTAGGACATGCTGCTTATTTGTGTTCAGTAAGCTGAATGTAGAGAGAGGCAGTTTACTGGAATTCTGCATCCTGAGTGTAGTAGACAGTCTATGGGAGTTCTGGAACATGGCTCTAGCCATACACAGTATGTAGCCTGTGTGTGGGAGATGCAGCTTACAGGATTTCTGTACATTGGAAGTAGTGAGAGGCAGTTTACAGGAGTTCTGCATCCTGAGTATAGGAAACACTTTACGGGAGTTCTGTAGCATGGGAGTAGTCTGACGCACTATGCGGGTTTTCAGTAGGCTGAGTAAAACAGACGCAGCTTCCAGGATTTCTGTACATTGGAAGTAGTGAGAGGCAGTTTACAGGAGTTCTGCATCCTGAGTGTAGGAAACACTTTACGGGAGTTCTGTAGCATGGGAGTAGTCTTACGCACTATGCGGGTTTTCAGTAGTCTGAGTAAAAGAGAAGCAGCTTACAGGATTTCTGTTAGCTGAATGTAGAGAGAGGCAGTTTACTGGAGTTCCGCATCCTGAGCGTAGGAGACAGTTTAAGGGAGTTCTGTAACATGGCTCTAGCCATACTCAATATGCGGGATTTCTGTAGCCTGTGTGTAGGAGATGTAGCTGACAGGATTTCTGTAAGCTGGATGTAGAGCGAAGCAGTTTACAGGAGTTCTGCAGCCTGAGTGTAGGAAACATTTTACGGGAGTTCTGTAGCATGGGAGTAGTCTTACGCACTATGCGGGTATTCAGTAGGCTGAGTAAAACAGACGCAGCTTACAGGATTTCTGTACATTGGAAGTAGTGAGAGGCAGTTTACAGGAGTTCTGCATCCTGAGTGCAGGAAACACTTTATGGGAGTTCTGTAGCATGGGAGTACTCTTACGCACTATGCGGGTTTTCAGTAGTCTGAGTAAAAGAGAAGCAGCTTACAGGATTTCTGTACATTGGAAGTAGTGAGAGGCAGTTTACAGGAGTTCTGCATCCTGAGTGTAGGAAACACTTTACTGGAGTTCTGTAGCATGGGAGTAGTCTTACGCACTATGCGGGTTTTCAGTAGTCTGAATAAAGGAGAAGCATCTTACAGGACTTCTGTACATTGGAAGTAGTGAGAGGCAGTTTACAGGAGTTCTGCATCCTGAGTGTAGGAAACACTTTACGGGAGTTCTGTAGCATGGGAGTAGTCTTACGCACTATGCGGGTTTTCAGTAGTCTGAGTAAAGAGAAGCAGCTTACAGGATTTCTCTTAGCTGGATGTAGAGAGAGGCAGTTTACTGGAGTTCCGCATCCTCAGTTAGGAGACAGTTTAAGGGAGTTCTGTAACATGGCTCTAGCCATATTCAGTATGCGGGATTTCTGTAGCCTGTGTGTAGGAGATGCAGCTTACAGGATTTCTGTAAGCTGCATATAGAGCGAAGCAGTTTACAGGAGTTCTGCAGCCTGAGTGTAGGAAACACTTTACGGGAGTTCTGTAGCATGGGTGTACTCTTACGCACTATGCGGGTTTTCAGTAGGCTGAGTAAAAGAGAAGCAGCTTACAGGATTTCTGTACATTGGAAGTAGTGAGAGGCAGTTTACAGGAGTTCTGCATCCTGAGTATAGGAAACACTTTACGGGAGTTCTGTAGCATGGGAGTAGTCTTACACACTATGCGGGTTTTCAGCAGTCTGAGTAAAAGAGAAGCAGCTTACAGGATTTCTGTACATTGGAAGTAGTGAGAGGCAGTTTACAGGAGTTCTGCATCCTGAGTATAGGAAACACTTTACGGGAGTTCTGTAGCATGGGAGTACTCTTACGCACTATGCAGGTTTTCAGTAGTCTGAGTAAAAGAGAAGCAGCTTACAGGATTTCTATACATTGAAAGTAGTTTAGGCAGTTTACAGGAGTTCTGCATCCTGAGTGAAGGAAACACTTTACTGGAGTTCTGTAGCATGGTAGTAGTCTTACGCACTATGCGGGTTTTCAGTAGTCTGAGTAAAAGAGAAGCAGCTTACAGGATTTCTGTACATTGGAAGTAGTGAGAGGCAGTTTACAGGAGTTCTGCATCCTGAGTGTAGGAAACACTTTACGGGAGTTCTGTAGCATGGGAGTACTCTTACGCACTATGCGGGTTTTCAGTAGTCTGAGTAAAAGAGAAGCAGCTTACAGGATTTCTGTACATTGGAAGTAGTGAGAGGCAGTTTACAGGAGTTCTGCATCCTGAGTGCAGGAAACACTTTACGGGAGTTCTGTAGCATGGGAGTAGTCTTACGCACTATGTGGGTTTTCAGTAGTCTGAGTAAAAGACAAGCAGCTAACAGGATTGCTTTACATTGGAAGTAGTGAGAGGCAGTTTACCGGAGTTCTGCATCCTGAGTGTAGGAAACACTTTACGGGAGTTCTGTAGCATGGGAGTAGTCTTACGCACTATGCGGGTTTTCAGTAGTCTGAGTAAAAGAGAAGCAGCTTACTGCATTTCTGTTAGCTGGATGTAGAGACAGGTAGTTTACTGGAGTTCCGCATCCTGAGCGTAGGAGACAGTTTAAGGGAGTTCTGTAACATGGCTCTAGCCATACTCAATATGCGGGATTTTTGTAGCCTGTGTGTAGGAGATGCAACTTACAGGATTTCTGTAAGCTGGATGTAGAGCGAAGCAGTTTACAGGAGTTCTGCAGCCTGAGTGTAGGAAACACTTTACGGGAGTTCTGTAGCATGGGAGTAGTCTTACGCACTAGGCGGGTATTCAGTAGGCTGAGTAAAACAGACGCAGCTTACAGGATTTCTGTACATTGGAAGTAGTTTAGGCAGTTTACAGGAGTTCTGCATCCTGAGTGCAGGAAACACTTTACGGGAGTTCTGTAGCATGGGAGTAGTCTTACGCACTATGCGGGTTTTCAGTAGTCTGAGTAAAAGAGAAGCAGCTTACAGGATTTCTGTACATTGGAAGTAGTGAGAGGCAGTTTACAGGAGTTCTGCATCCTTAGTGTAGGAAACACTTTACGGGAGTTCTGTAGCATGGGAGTAGTCTTACGCACTATGCGGGTTTTCAGTAGTCTGAATAAAGGAGAAGCATCTTACAGGACTTCTGTACATTGGAAGTAGTGAGAGGCAGTTTACAGGAGTTCTGCATCCTGAGTGTAGGAAACACTTTACGGGAGTTCTGTTGCATGGGAGTAGTCTTACACACTATGCGGTTTTTCTGTAGTCTGAGTAAAAGATTAGCAGCTTACAGGATTTCTCTTAGCTGGATGTAGAGAGAGGCAGTTTACTGGAGTTCCGCATCCTCAGTGTAGGAGACAGTTTAAGGGAGTTCTGTAACATGGCTCTAGCCATACTCAGTATGCGGGATTTCTGTAGCCTGTGTGTAGGAGATACAGCTTACAGGATTTCGGTAAGCTGGATGTAGAGTGAAGCACTTTACAGGAGTTCTGCAGCCTGAGTGTAGGAAACACTTTACGGGAGTTCTGTAGCATGGGAGTAGTCTTACGCACTATGAGAGTTTTCAGTAGTCTGAGTAAAAGAGAAGCAGCTTACAGGATTTCTGTACATTGGAAGTAGTGAGAGGCAGTTTACAGGAATTCTGCATCCTGAGTATAGGAAACACTTTACGGGAGTTCTGTAGCATGGGAGTACTCTTACGCACTATGCGGGTTTTCAGTAGTCTGAGTAAAAGAGAAGCAGCTTACAGGATTTCTGTACATTGGAAGTAGTGAGAGGCAGTTTACAGGAGTTCTGCATCCTGAGTGTAGGAAACACTTTACGGGAGTTCTGTATCATGGGAGTACTCTTACGCACTATGCGGGTTTTCAGTAGTCTGAGTAAAAGAGAAGCAGCTTACAGGATTTCTGTACATTGGAAGTAGTGAGAGGCAGTTTACAGGAGTTCTGCATCCTGAGTGCAGGAAACACTTTACGGGAGTTCTGTAGCATGGGAGTAGTCTTACGCACTATGTGGGTTTTCAGTAGTCTGAGTAAAAGAGAAGCAGCTTACAGGATTTCTTTACATTGGAAGTAGTGAGAGGCAGTTTACCGGAGTTCTGCATCCTGAGTGTAGGAAACACTTTACGGGAGTTCTGTAGCATGGGAGTAGTCTTACGCACTATGCGGGTTTTCAGTAGTCTGAGTAAAAGAGAAGCAGCTTACTGCATTTCTGTTAGCTGGATGTAGAGAGAGGTAGTTTACTGGAGTTCCGCATCCTGAGCGTAGGAGACAGTTTAAGGGAGTTCTGTAACATGGCTCTAGCCATACTCAATATGCGGGATTTTTGTAGCCTGTGTGTAGGAGATGCAACTTACAGGATTTCTGTAAGCTGGATGTAGAGCGAAGCAGTTTACAGGAGTTCTGCAGCCTGAGTGTAGGAAACACTTTACGGGAGTTCTGTAGCATGGGAGTAGTCTACGCCCTAGGCGGGTATTCAGTAGGCTGAGTAAAACAGACGCAGCTTACAGGATTTCTGTACATTGGAAGTAGTTTAGGCAGTTTACAGGAGTTCTGCATCCTGAGTGCAGGAAACACTTTACGGGAGTTCTGTAGCATGGGAGTAGTCTTACGCACTATGCGCGTTTTCAGTAGTCTGAGTAAAAGAGAAGCAGCTTACAGGATTTCTGTACATTGGAAGTAGTGAGAGGCAGTTTACAGGAGTTCTGCATCCTTAGTGTAGGAAACACTTTACGGGAGTTCTGTAGCATGGGAGTAGTCTTACGCACTATGCGGGTTTTCAGTAGTCTGAATAAAGGAGAAGCATCTTACAGGACTTCTGTACATTGGAAGTAGTGAGAGGCAGTTTACAGGAGTTCTGCATCCTGAGTGTAGGAAACACTTTACGGGAGTTCTGTAGCATGGGAGTAGTCTTACGCACTATGCGGTTTTTCAGTAGTCTGAGTAAAAGAGAAGCAGCTTACAGGATTTCTCTTAGCTGGATGTAGAGAGAGGCAGTTTACTGGAGTTCCGCATCCTCAGTGTAGGAGACAGTTTAAGGGAGTTCTGTAACATGGCTCTAGCCATACTCAGTATGCGGGATTTCTGTAGCCTGTGTGTAGGAGATGCAGCTTACAGGATTTCGGTAAGCTGGATGTAGAGTGAAGCAGTTTACAGGAGTTCTGCAGCCTGAGTGTAGGAAACACTTTATGGGAGTTCTGTAGCATGGGAGTAGTCTTACGCACTATGAGAGTTTTCAGTAGTCTGAGTAAAAGAGAAGCAGCTTACAGGATTTCTGTACATTGGAAGTAGTGAGAGGCAGTTTACAGGAATTCTGCATCCTGAGTATAGGAAACACTTTATGGGAGTTCTCTAGCATGGGAGTACTCTTACGTACTATGCGGGTTTTCAGTAGTCTGAGTAAAAGAGAAGCAGCTTACAGGATTTCTGTACATTGGAAGTAGTGAGAGGCAGTTTACAGGAGTTCTGCATCCTGAGTGTAGAAAACACTTTACGGGAGTTCTGTAGCATGGGAGTAGTCTTACGCACTATGAGAGTTTTCAGTAGTCTGAGTAAAAGAGAAGCAGCTTACAGGATTTCTGTACATTGGAAGTAGTGAGAGGTAGTTTACAGGAATTCTGCATCCTGAGTATAGGAAACACTTTACGGGAGTTCTGTAGCATGGGAGTAGTCTTACGCACTATGCTGGTTTTCAGTAGTCTGAGTAAAAGAGAAGCAGCTTACAGGATTTCTCTTAGCTGGATGTATAGAGAGGCAGTTTACTGGAGTTCCGCATCCTCAGTGTAGGAGACAGTTTAAGGGAGTTCTGTAACATGGCTCTAGCCATACTCAGTATGCGGGATTTCTGAAGCCTGTGTGTAGGAGATGCAGCTTACAGGATTTCGGTAAGCTGGATGTAAAGTGAAGCAGTTTACAGGAGTTCTGCAGCCTGAGTGTAGGAAACACTTTATGGGAGTTCTGTAGCATGGGAGTAGTCTTACGCACTATGAGAGTTTTCAGTAGTCTGAGTAAAAGAGAAGCAGCTTACAGGATTTCTGTACATTGGAAGTAGTGAGAGGCAGTTTACAGGAATTCTGCATCCTGAGTATAGGAAACACTTTATGGGAGTTCTCTAGCATGGGAGTACTCTTACGTACTATGCGGGTTTTCAGTAGTCTGAGTAAAAGAGAAGCAGCTTACAGGATTTCTGTACATTGGAAGTAGTGAGAGGCAGTTTACAGGAGTTCTGCATCCTGAGTGTAGAAAACACTTTACGGGAGTTCTGTAGCATGGGAGTAGTCTTACGCACTATGAGAGTTTTCAGTAGTCTGAGTAAAAGAGAAGCAGCTTACAGGATTTCTGTACATTGGAAGTAGTGAGAGGCAGTTTACAGGAATTCTGCATCCTGAGTATAGGAAACACTTTACGGGAGTTCTGTAGCATGGGAGTACTCTTACGCACTATGCGGGTTTTCAGTAGTCTGAGTAAAAGAGAAGCAGCTTACAGGATTTCTATACATTGGAAGTAGTTTAGGCAGTTTACAGGAGTTCTGCATCCTGAGTGCAGGAAACACTTTACAGAAGTTCTGTAGCATGGGAGTAGTCTTACGCACTATGCGGGTTTTCAGTAGTCTGAGTAAAAGAGAAGCAGGTAACAGGATTTCTGTACATTGGAAGTAGTGAGAGGCAGTTTACAGGAGTTCTGCATCCTGAGTGTAGGAAACACTTTACGGGAGTTCTGTAGCATAGGAGTAGTCTTACGCACTATGCGGGTTTTCAGTAGTCTGAGTAAAAGAGAAGCAGCTAACAGGATTTCTCTTAGCTGGATGTAGAGAGAGGCAGTTTACAGGAGTTCCGCATCCTCAGTGTAGGAGACAGTTTAAGGGAGTTCTGTAACATGGCTCTAGCCATACTCAGTATGCGGGATTTCTGTAGCCTGTGTGTAGGAGATGCAGCTTACAGGATTTCTGTAATCTGGATGTAGAGCGAAGCAGTTTACAGGAGTTCTGCATCCTGAGTGTAGGAAACACTTTACGGGAGTTCTGTAGCATGGGAGTAGTCTTATGCGCTATGCGGGTTTTCAGTATTCTGAGTAAAAGAGAAGCAGCTTACAGGATTTCTGTACATTGGAAGTAGTGAGAGGCAGTTTACAGGAGTTCTGCATCCTGAGTGTAGAAAACACTTTACGGGAGTTCTGTAGCATGGGAGTAGTCTTACGCACTATGAGAGTTTTCAGTAGTCTGAGTAAAAGAGAAGCAGCTTACAGGATTTCTGTACATTGGAAGTAGTCAGAGGCAGTTTACAGGAGTTCTGCATCCTGAGTGTAGGAAACACTTTACGGGAGTTCTGTAGCATGGGAGTAGTCTTACCCACTATGCGGTTTTTCAGTAGTCTGAGTAAAAGAGAAGCAGGTAACAGGATTTCTGTACATTGGAAGTAGTGAGAGGCAGTTTACAGGAGTTCTGCAGCCTGAGTGTAGGAAACACTTTACGGGAGTTCTGTAGCATGGGAGTAGTCTTATGCACTATGCGGGTTTTCAGTAGTCTGAGTAAAAGAGAAGCAGCTTAAGGGTTTCTCTTAGCTGGATGTAGAGAGAGGCAGTTTACAGGAGTTCCGCATCCTCAGTGTAGGAGACAGTTTAAGGGAGTTCTGTAACATGGCTCTAGCCATACTCAGAATGCGGGATTTCTGTAGCCTGTGTGTAGGAGATGCAGCTTACAGGATTTCTGTAAGCTGGATGTAGAGCGAAGCAGTTTACAGGAGTTCTGCAGCCTGAGTGTAGGAAACACTTTACGGGAGTTCTGTAGCATGGGAGTAGTCTTACGCACTATGCTAGTTTTCAGTAGGCTGAGTAAAAGAGAAGCAGCTTACAGGATTTCTGTACATTGGAAGTAGTGAGAGGCAGTTTACAGGAGTTCTGCATCCTGAGTGTAGGAAACACTTTACGGGAGTTCTGTAGCATGGGAGTAGTCTTACTCACTATGAGGGTTTTCAGTAGTCTGAGTAAAAGAGAAGCAGCTTACAGGATTTCTGTACATTGGAAGTAGTGAGAGGCAGTTTACAGGAGTTCTGCATCCTGAGTATAGGAAACACTTTACGGGAGTTCTGTAGCATGGGAGTAGTCTTACGCACTATGCGGGTTTTCAGTAGTCTGAGTAAAAGAGAAGCAGCTTACAGGATTTCTGTACATTGGAAGTAGTGAGAGGCAGTTTACAGGAGTTCTGCTTCCTGAGGGTAGGAAACACTTTACGAGAGTTCTGTAGCATGGGAGTACTCTTACGCACTATGCGGGTTTTCAAAAGGCTGAGTAAAAGAGAAGCAGGTAACTGGACTTCTGTACTTTGGAAGTAGTGAGAGGCAGTTTACAGGAGTTCTGCATCCTGAGTGCAGGAAACACTTTACGGGAGTTCTGTAGCATGGGAGTACTCTTACGCTCTATGCGGGTTTTCAGTTGGCTGAGTAAAACAGACGCAGCTTACAGGATTTCTGTACTTTGGAAGTAGTGAATGGCAGTTTACAGGAGTTCTGCATCCTGAGTGCAGGAAACACTTTACGGGAGTTCTGTAGCATGGGAGTAGTTTTACGCACTATGCGGGTTTTCAGTAGTCTGAGTAAAAGAGAAGCGGGTAACAGGATTTCTGTACATTGGAAGTAGTGAGAGGCAGTTTACAGGAGTTCTGCATCCTGAGTGTAGGAAACACTTTACTGGAGTTCTGTAGCATGGGAGTACTCTTACGCACTATGCGGGTTTTCAGTATTCTGAGTAAAAGAGAAGCAGCTTACAGGATTTCTTTTAGCTGGATGTAGAGAGAGGCAGTTTACTGGAGTTCCGCATCCTGAGTGTAGGAGACAGTTTAATGGAGTTCTGTAACATGGCTCTAGCCATACTCAATATGCGGGATTTCTGTAGCCTGTGTGTAGGAGATGCAGCTTACAGGATTTCTGTAAGCTGGATGTAGAGCGAAGCAGTTTACAGGAGTTCTGCAGCCAGAGTGTAGGAAGCACTTTACGGGAGTTCTGTAGCAATGGAGTAGTCTTATGCATGATGCGGATTTTCAGTACTCTGAGTAAAAGAGAAGCAGCTTACAGGATTTCTGTACATTGGAAGTAGTGAGAGGCAGTTTACAGGAGTTCTGCATCCTGAGTATAGGAAACACTTTATGGGAGTTGTGTAGCATGGGAGTACTCTTACGCACTATGCGGGTTTTCAGTAGGCTGAGTAAAACAGACGAAGCTTCCAGGATTTCTGTACATTGGAAGTAGTGAGAGGCAGTTTACAGGAGTTCTGCTTCCTGAGTGCAGGAAACACTTTACGGGAGTTCTGTAGCATGGGAGTAGTCTTACGCACTATGCGGGTTTTCACTAGTCTGAGTAAAAGAGAAGCAGCTTACAGGATTTCTGTACATTGGAAGTAGTGAGAGGCAGTTTACAGGAGTTCTGCATCCTGAGGGTAGGAAACACTTTACGGGAGTTGTGTAGCATGGGAGTACTCTTATGCACTATGCGGGTTTTCAGTAGTCTGAGTAAAAGATGAGCAGGTAACAGGACTTCTGTACTTTGGAAGTAGTGAGAGGCAGTTTACAGGAGTTCTGCATCCTGAGTGTAGGAAACACTTTACAGGAGTTCTGTAGCAAGGGAGTACTCTTACGCACTATGCGGATTTTCAGTAGGCTGAGTAAAAGAGAAGCAGGTAACTGGACTTCTGTACTTTGGAAGTAGTGAGAGGCAGTTTACAGGAGTTCTGCATCCTGAGTGCAGGAAGCACTTTACGGGAGTTCTGTAGCATGGGAGTAGTCTTACGCACTATGCGGGTTTTCAGTAGTCTGAGTAAAAGAGAAGCAGGTAACAGGATTTCTGTACATTGGAAGTAGTGAGAGGCAGTTTACTGGAGTTCTGCATCCTGAGTGTAGGAGACCGTGTAAGGGAGTTCTGTAACATGGCTCTAGCCATACTCTGTATGCGGGATTTCTGTAGCCTGTGTGTAGGAGATGCAGCTTACAAGATTTCTGTAAGCTGGATGTAGAGCTAAGTAGTTTACTGGAATTCTGCTGCCTGAGTGTTGGAAACAGTTGACGGGAGTTCTATGGCATGGGTGTAGCCATATGCACTACGCCAGTTTTAGGTACCCTGTGTATAGGACATGCTGCTTATTTGTGTTCAGTAAGCTAAATGTAGAGAGAGGCAGTTTACTAGAATTCTGCATCCTGAGTGTAGGAGACAGTCTATGGGAGTTCTGGAACATCGCTCTAGCCATACACAGTATGTAGCCTGTGTGTGGGAGATGCAGCTTACAGGATTTCTGTACATTGGAAGTAGTGAGAGGCAGTTTACAGGAGTTCTGCATCCTGAGTGCAGGAAACACTTTTCTGGAGTTCTGTAGCATGGGAGTAGTCTTACGCACTATGCGGGTTTTCAGTAGTCTGAGTAAAAGTGAAGCAGCTTACAGGATTTCTGTACATTGTAAGTAGTGAGAGGCAGTTAACAGGAGTTCTGCATCCTGAGTGTAGGAAACACTTTACGGGAGTTCTGTAGCATGGGAGTACTCTTACGCACTATGAGGGTTTTCAGTAGTCTGAGTAAAGAGAAGCAGCTTACAGGATTTCTCTTAGCTGGATGTAGAGAGAGGCAGTTTACAGGAGTTCCGCATCCTCAGTGTAGGAGACAGTTTAAGGGAGTTCTGTAACATGGCTCTAGCCATACTCAGTATGCGGGATTTCTGTAGCCTGTGTGTAGGAGATGCAGCTTACAAGATTTCTTAAGCTGGATGTAGAGCGAAGCAGTTTACAGGAGTTCTGCTGCCTGAGTGTAGGAAACAGTAGACGGGAGTTCTATGGCATGGGAGTAGCCATATGCACTACGCGAGTTTTAGGTACCCTGTGTGTAGGACATGCTGCTTATTTGTGTTCAGTATGCTGAATGTAGAGAGAGGCAGTTTACTGGAATTCTGCATCCTGAGTGTAGGAGACAATCTATGGGAGTTCTGGAACATGGCTCTAGCCATACACAGTATGTAGCCTGTGTATGGGAGATGCAGCTTACAGGATTTCTGTACATTGGAAGTAGTGAGAGGCAGTTTACAGGAGTTCTGCATCCTGAGTGTAGGAAACACTTTACGGGAGTTCTGTTGCATGGGAGTAGTCTTACGCACTATGCGGGTTTTCAGTAGTCTGAGTAAAAGAGAAGCAGGTAGCAGGATTTCTGTACATTGGAAGTAGTGAGAGGCAGTTTACAGGAGTTCTGCATCCTGAGTGTAGGAAACACTTTACGGGAGTTCTGTAGCATGGGAGTAGTCTTACTCACTATGCGGGTTTTCAGTAGTCTGAGTAAAAGAGAAGCAGCTTACAGGATTTCTGTACATTGGAAGTAGTGAGAGGCAGTTTACAGGAGTTCTGCATCCTGAGTGTAGGAAACACTTTACGCGAGTTCTGTAGCATGGGAGTAGTCTTACGCACTATGCGGGTTTTCAGTAGTCTGAGTAAAAGAGAAGCAGCTTACAGGATTTCTGTACATTGGAAGTAGTGAGAGGCAGTTTACAGGAGTTCTGCATCCTGAGTATAGGAAACACTTTACGGGAGTTCTGTAGCATGGGAGTACTCTTACGCACTATGCGGGTTTTCAGTAGGCTGAGTAAAAGAGAAGCAGCTTACAGGATTTCTGTACATTGGAAGTAGTTTAGGCAGTTTACAGGAGTTCTGCTTCCTGAGTGCAGGAAACACTTTACTGGAGTTCTGTAGCATGGGAGTAGTCTTATGCACTATGCGGTTTTTCAGTAGTCTGAGTAAAAGAGAAGCAGGTAACAGGATTTCTGTACATTGGAAGTAGTGAGAGGCAGTTTACAGGAGTTCTGCATCCTGAGTGTAGGAAACACTTTACGGGAGTTCTGTAGCATGGGAGTACTCTTACGCACTATGCGGGTTTTCAGTAGTCTGAGTAAAAGAGAAGCAGCTTACAGGATTTCTGTTAGCTGGATGTAGAGAGAGGCAGTTTACTGGAGTTCCGCATCCTCAGTGTAGGAGACAGTTTAAGGGAGTTTTGTAACATGGCTCTAGCCATACTCAATATGCGGGATTTCTGTAGCCTGTGTGTAGGAGATGCATCTTACAAGATTTCTGTAAGCTGGATGTAGAGCTAAGTAGTTTACTGGAATTCTGCTGCCTGAGTGTAGGAAACAGTTGACGGGAGTTCTATGGCATGGGAGTAGCCATATGCACTGCGCGAGTTTTAGGTACCCTGTGTGTAGGATATGCTGCTTATTTGTGTTCAGTAAGCTGAATGTAGAGAGAGGCAGTTTACTGGAATTCTGCATCCTGAGTGTAGCAGACAGTCTATGGGAGTTCTGGAACATGGTTCTAGCCATACACAGTATGTAGCCAGTGTGTGGGAGATGCAGCTTACAGGATTTCTGTATATTGGAAGTAGTGAGAGGCAGTTTACAGGAGTTCTGCATCCTGAGCGCAGGAAACACTTTACGGGAGTTCTGTAGCATGGGAGTAGTCTTACGCACTATGCGGGTTTTCAGTAGTCTGAGTAAAAGAGAAGCAGGTAACAGGATTTCTGTACATTGGAAGTAGTGAGAGGCAGTTTACAGGAGTTCTGCATCCTGAGTGTAGGAAACACTTTACGGGAGTTCTGTAGCATGGGAGTAGTCTTACGCACTATGCGGGTTTTCAGTAGTCTGAGTAAAAGAGAAGCAGCTTACAGGATTTCTGTACATTGGAAGTAGTGAGAGGCAGTTTACCGGAGTTCTGCATCTGAGTATAGGAAACACTTTACGGGAGTTCTGTAGCATGGGAGTACTCTTACGCACGATGCGGGTTTTCAGTAGGCTGAGTAAAAGAGAAGCAGGTAACAGGACTTCTGTACATTCGAAGTAGTGAGAGGCAGTTTACAGGAGTTCTGCATCCTGAGTGCAGGATACACTTTACGGGAGTTCTGTAGCATGGGAGTAGTCTTACGCACTATGCGGGTTTTCAGTAGTCTGAGTAAAAGAGAAGCAGCTTACAGGATTTCTGTACATTGGAAGTAGTGAGAGGCAGTTTACCGGAGTTCTGCATCCTGAGTATAGGAAACACTTTACGGGAGTTCTGTAGCATGGGAGTACTCTTACGCACGATGCGGGTTTTCACTAGGCTGAGTAAAAGAGAAGCAGGTAACAGGACTTCTGTACTTTGGAAGTAGTGAGAGGCAGTTTACAGGAGTTCTGCATCCTGAGTGTAGTAAACACTTTACGGGAGTTCTGTAGCATGGGAGTACTCTTACGCACTATGCGGGTTTTCAGTAGGCTGAGTAAAAGAGAAGCAGGTAACTGGACTTCTGTACTTTGGAAGTAGTGAGAGGCAGTTTACAGGAGTTCTGCATCCTGAGTGCAGGAAACACTTTACGGGAGTTCTGTAGCATGGGAGTAGTCTTACGCACTATGCGGGTTTTCAGTAGTCTGAGTAAAAGAGAAGCAGCTTACAGGATTTCTGTACATTGGAAGTAGTGAGAGGCAGTTTACAGGAGTTCTGCATCCTGAGTATAGGAAACACTTTACGGGAGTTCTGTAGCATGGGAGTACTCTTACGCACTATGCGGGTTTTCAGTAGGCTGAGTAAAACAGACGCAGCTTACAGGATTTCTGTACATTGGAAGTAGTTTAGGCAGTTTACAGGAGTTCTGCATCCTGAGTGCAGGAAAAACTTTACGGGAGTTCTGTAGCATGGGAGTAGTCTTACGCACTATGCGGGTTTTCAGTAGTCTGAGTAAAAGAGAAGCAGCTTACAGGATTTCAATACATTGGAAGTAGATTAAGCAGTTTGCAGGAGTTCTGCATCCTGAGTGCAGGAAACACTTTACGGGAGTTCTGTAGCATGGGAGTAGTCTTACGCACTATGCGGGTTTTCAGTAGTCTGAGTAAAAGAGAAGCAGCTTACAGGATTTCTGTACATGGATGTAGTGAGAGGCAGTTTACAGGAGTTCCGCATCCTGAGTGTAGGAGACAGTTTAAGGGAGTTCTGTAACATGGCTCTAGCCATACTCAATATGCGGGATTTCTGTAGCCTGTGTGTAGGAGATGCAGCTTACAGGATTTCTGTAAGCTGGATGTAGAGCGAAGCAGTTTGCAGGAGTTCTGCAGCCTGAGTGCAGGAAACACTTTACGGGAGTTCTGTAGCATGGGAGTAGTCTTATGCGCTATGCGGGTTTTCAGTATTCTGAGTAAAAGAAAAGCAGCTTACAGGATTTCTGTACATTGGATGTAGTGAGAGGCAGTTTACAGGAGTTCTGCATCCTGAGTGTAGGAAACACTTTATGGGAGTTCTGCAGCATGGGAGTAGTCTTATGCACTATGCGGGCTTTCAGTAGGCTGAGTAAAAGAGAAGCAGGTAACAGGACTTCTGTACTTTGGAAGCAGTGAGAGACAGTTTACAGGAGTTCTGCTTCCTGTGTGTAGGAAACAATTTACGGGAGTTCTGTAGCATGGGAGTAGTCTTACGCACTATGCGGGTTTTCAGTAGGCTGAGTAAAAGAGAAGCAGGTAACTGGACTTCTGTACTTTGGAAGTAGTGAGAGGCAGTTTACAGGAGTTCTGCATCCTGTTGCAGGAAACACTTTACGGGAGTTCTGTATCATGGGAGTAGTCTTACGCACTATGCGGGTTTTCAGTAGTCTGAGTAAAAGAGAAGCAGCTTACAGGATTTCTGTACATTGGAAGTAGTGAGAGGCAGTTTACTGGAGTTCTGCATCCTGAGTGTAGGAGACCGTTTAAGGGAGTTCTGTAACATGGCTCTAGCCATACTCAGTATGCGGGATTTCTGTAGCCTGTGTGTAGGAGATGCATCTTACAAGATTTCTGTAAGCTGGATGTAGAGCTAAGTAGTTTACTGGAATTCTGCTGCCTGAGTGTAGGAAACAGTTGACGGGAGTTCTATGGCATGGGAGTAGACATATGCACTGCGCGAGTTTTAGGTACCCTGTGTGTAGGACATGCTGCTTATTTGTGTTCAGTAAGCTGAATGTAGAGAGAGGCAGTTTACTGGAATTCTGCATCCTGAGTGTAGGAGACAGTCTATGGGAGTTCTGGAACATGGTTCTAGCCAACACAATATGTAGCCTGTGTGTGGGAGATGCAGCTTACAGGATTTCTGTACATTGGAAGTAGTGAGAGGCAGTTTACAGGAGTTCTGCATCCTGAGCGCAGGAAAAACTTTACGGGAGTTCTGTAGCATGGGAGTAGTCTTACGCAATATGCGGGTTTTCAGTAGTCTGAGTAAAAGAGAAGCAGGTAACAGGATTTCTGTACATTGGAAGTAGTGAGAGGCAGTTTACAAGAGTTCTGCATCCTGAGTGTAGGAAACACTTTACGCGAGTTCTGTAGCATGGGAGTAGTCTTACGCACTATGCGGGTTTTCAGTAGTCTGAGTAAAAGAGAAGCAGCTTACAGGATTTCTGTACATTGGAAGTAGTGAGAGGCAGATAACCGGAGTTCTGCATCCTGAGTATAGGAAACACTTTACGGGAGTTCTGTAGCATGGGAGTACTCTTACGCACGATGCGGGTTTTCAGTAGGCTGAGTAAAAGAGAAGCAGGTAACAGGACTTCTGTACTTTGGAAGTAGTGAGAGGCAGTTTACAGGAGTTCTGCAACCTGAGTGTAGGAAACACTTTACGGGAGTTCTGTAGCATTTGAGTACTCTTACGCACTATGCGGATTTTCAGTAATCTGAGTAATAGAGAAGCAGCTTACAGGATTTCTGTACATTGGAAGTAGTGAGAGGCAGTTTACAGGACTTCTGCATCCTGAGTGCAGGAAACAATTTACGGGAGTTCTGTAGCATGGGAGTAGTCTTACGCACAATGTGGGTTTTCAGTAGTCTGAGTAAAAGAGAAGCAGCTTACAGGACTTCGGTACATTGGAAGCAGTGAGAGGCAGTTTACAGGAGTTCTGCATCCTGAGTGTAGGAAACACTTTACGGGAGTTCTGTAGCATGGGACTAGTCTTACGCACTATGCGGGTTTTCAGTAGTCTGAGTAAAAGAGAAGCAGCTTACAGGATTTCTGTACATTGGAAGTAGTGAGAGGCAGTTTACCGGAGTTCTGCATCCTGAGTGTAGGAAACACTTTACGGGAGTTCTGTAGCATGGGAGTAGTCTTACGCACTATGCGGGTTTTCAGTAGGCTGAGTAAAAGAGAAGCATGTAACTGGACTTCTGTACTTTGGAAGTAGTGAGAGGAAGTTTACAGAAGTTCTGCATCCTGAGTGTAGGAAACACTTTACGGGAGTTCTGTAGCATGGGAGTAGTCTTACGCACTATGAGGGTTTTCAGTAGTCTGAGTAAAAGAGAAGCAGGTAACCGGATTTCTGTACATTGGAAGTAGTGAGAGGCAGTTTACAGGAGTTCTGCATCCTGTGTATAGGAAACACTTTACGGGAGTTCTGTAGCATGGGAGTACTGTTACGCACTATGCGGGTTTTCAGTAGTCTGAGTAAAAGAGAAGCAGCTTACAGGATTTCTTTACATTGGAAGTAGTGTGAGGCAGTTTACCGGAGTTCTGCATCCTGAGTGTAGGAAACACTTTACGGGAGTTCTGTAGCATGGGAGTAGTCTTACGCACTATGCGGGTTTTCAGTAGTCTGAGTAAAAGAGAAGCAGCTTACAGGATTTCTTTACATTGGAAGTAGTGAGAGGCAGTTTACAGGAGTTCTGCATCCTGAGTGCAGGAAACACTTTACGGGAGTTCTATAGCATGGGAGTAGTCTTACCCACTATGCGGGTTTTCAGTAGTCTGAGTAAAAGAGAAGCAGGTAACAGGATTTCTGTACTTTGGAAGTAGTGAGAGGCAGTTTACAAGAGTTCTGCATCCTGAGTGTAGGAAACACTTTACGGGAGTTCTGTAGCATGGGAGTAGTCTTATGCACTATGCGGGTTTTCAGTAGTCTGAGTAAAAGAGAAGCAGCTTACAGGATTTCTGTACATTGGAAGTAGTGAGAGGCAGTTTACAGGAGTTCTGCATCCTGAGTATAGGAAACACTTTTCGGGAGTTCTGTAGCATGGTAGTACTCTTACGCACTATGCGGGTTTTCAGTAGTCTGAGTAAAAGAGAAGCAGCTTACAGGATTTCTGTACATTGGAAGTAGTGAGAGGCAGTTTACAGGAGTTCTGCATCCTGAGTGCAGGAAACACTTTACGGGAGTTCTGTAGCATGGGAGTAGTCTTACGCACTATGCGGGTTTTCAGTAGTCTGAGTAAAAGAGAAGCAGCTTACAGGATTTCTGTACATGGATGTAGTGAGAGGCAGTTTACAGGAGTTCCGCATCCTGAGTGTAGGAGACAGTTTAAGGGAGTTCTGTAACATGGCTCTAGCCATACTCAATATGCGGGATTTCTGTAGCCTGTGTGTAGGAGATGCAGCTTACAGGATTTCTGTAAGCTGGATGTAGAGCGAAGCAGTTTGCAGGAGTTCTGCAGCCTGAGTGCAGGAAACACTTTACGGGAGTTCTGTAGCATGGGAGTAGTCTTATGCGCTATGCGGGTTTTCAGTATTCTGAGTAAAAGAAAAGCAGCTTACAGGATTTCTGTACATTGGATGTAGTGAGAGGCAGTTTACAGGAGTTCTGCATCCTGAGTGTAGGAAACACTTTATGGGAGTTCTGCAGCATGGGAGTAGTCTTACGCACTATGCGGGCTTTCAGTAGGCTGAGTAAAAGAGAAGCAGGTAACAGGACTTCTGTACTTTGGAAGCAGTGAGAGGCAGTTTACAGGAGTTCTGCTTCCTGTGTGTAGGAAACACTTTACGGGAGTTCTGTAGCATGGGAGTAGTCTTACGCACTATGCGGGTTTTCAGTAGGCTGAGTAAAAGAGAAGCAGGTAACTGGACTTCTGTACTTTGGAAGTAGTGAGAGGCAGTTTACAGGAGTTCTGCATCCTGTTGCAGGAAACACTTTACGGGAGTTCTGTAGCATGGGAGTAGTCTTACGCACTATGCGGGTTTTCAGTAGTCTGAGTAAAAGAGAAGCAGCTTACAGGATTTCTGTACATTGGAAGTAGTGAGAGGCAGTTTACTGGAGTTCTGCATCCTGAGTGTAGGAGACCGTTTAAGGGAGTTCTGTAACATGGCTCTAGGCATACTCAGTATGCGGGATTTCTGTAGCCTGTGTGTAGGAGATGCATCTTACAAGATTTCTGTAAGCTGGATGTAGAGCTAAGTAGTTTACTGGAATTCTGCTGCCTGAGTGTAGGAAACAGTTGACGGGAGTTCTATGGCATGGGAGTAGACATATGCACTGCGCGAGTTTTAGGTACCCTGTGTGTAGGACATGCTGCTTATTTGTGTTCAGTAAGCTGAATGTAGAGAGAGGCAGTTTACTGGAATTCTGCATCCTGAGTGTAGGAGACAGTCTATGGGAGTTCTGGAACATGGTTCTAGCCAACACAATATGTAGCCTGTGTGTGGGAGATGCAGCTTACAGGATTTCTGTACATTGGAAGTAGTGAGAGGCAGTTTACAGGAGTTCTGCATCCTGAGCGCAGGAAAAACTTTACGGGAGTTCTGTAGCATGGGAGTAGTCTTACGCAATATGCGGGTTTTCAGTAGTCTGAGTAAAAGAGAAGCAGGTAACAGGATTTCTGTACATTGGAAGTAGTGAGAGGCAGTTTACAAGAGTTCTGCATCCTGAGTGTAGGAAACACTTTACGCGAGTTCTGTAGCATGGGAGTAGTCTTACGCACTATGCGGGTTTTCAGTAGTCTGAGTAAAAGAGAAGCAGCTTACAGGATTTCTGTACATTGGAAGTAGTGAGAGGCAGATAACCGGAGTTCTGCATCCTGAGTATAGGAAACACTTTACGGGAGTTCTGTAGCATGGGAGTACTCTTACGCACGATGCGGGTTTTCAGTAGGCTGAGTAAAAGAGAAGCAGGTAACAGGACTTCTGTACTTTGGAAGTAGTGAGAGGCAGTTTAAAGGAGTTCTGCAACCTGAGTGTAGGAAACACTTTACGGGAGTTCTGTAGCATGGGAGTACTCTTACGCACTATGCGGATTTTCAGTAATCTGAGTAATAGAGAAGCAGCTTACAGGATTTCTGTACATTGGAAGTAGTGAGAGGCAGTTTACAGGACTTCTGCATCCTGAGTGCAGGAAACAATTTACGGGAGTTCTGTAGCATGGGAGTAGTCTTACGCACAATGTGGGTTTTCAGTAGTCTGAGTAAAAGAGAAGCAGCTTACAGGACTTCTGTACATTGGAAGCAGTGAGAGGCAGTTTACAGGAGTTCTGCATCCTGAGTGTAGGAAACACTTTACGGGAGTTCTGTAGCATGGGACTAGTCTTACGCACTATGCGGGTTTTCAGTAGTCTGAGTAAACGAGAAGCAGGGAACAGGATTTCTGTACATTGGAAGTAGTGAGAGGCAGTTTACCGGAGTTCTGCATCCTGAGTGTAGGAAACACTTTACGGGAGTTCTGTAGCATGGGAGTAGTCTTACGCACTATGCGGGTTTTCAGTAGGCTGAGTAAAAGAGAAGCATGTAACTGGACTTCTGTACTTTGGAAGTAGTGAGAGGAAGTTTACAGAAGTTCTGCATCCTGAGTGTAGGAAACACTTTACGGGAGTTCTGTAGCATGGGAGTAGTCTTACGCACTATGAGGGTTTTCAGTAGTCTGAGTAAAAGAGAAGCAGGTAACCGGATTTCTGTACATTGGAAGTAGTGAGAGGCAGTTTACAGGAGTTCTGCATCCTGTGTATAGGAAACACTTTACGGGAGTTCTGTAGCATGGGAGTACTGTTACGCACTATGCGGGTTTTCAGTAGTCTGAGTAAAAGAGAAGCAGCTTACAGGATTTCTGTACATTGGAAGTAGTGTGAGGCAGTTTACCGGAGTTCTGCATCCTGAGTGTAGGAAACACTTTACGGGAGTTCTGTAGCATGGGAGTAGTCTTACGCACTATGCGGGTTTTCAGTAGTCTGAGTAAAAGAGAAGCAGCTTACAGGATTTCTTTACATTGGAAGTAGTGAGAGGCAGTTTACAGGAGTTCTGCATCCTGAGTGCAGGAAACACTTTACGGGAGTTCTATAGCATGGGAGTAGTCTTACCCACTATGCGGGTTTTCAGTAGTCTGAGTAAAAGAGAAGCAGGTAACAGGATTTCTGTACATTGGAAGTAGTGAGAGGCAGTTTACAAGAGTTCTGCATCCTGAGTGTAGGAAACACTTTACGGGAGTTCTGTAGCATGGGAGTAGTCTTACGCACTATGTGGGTTTTCAGTAGTCTGAGTAAAAGAGAAGCAGGTAACAGGATTTCTGTACATTGGAAGTAGTGAGAGGCAGTTTACAGGAGTTCTGCATTCTGAGTGTAGGAAACACTTCACGGGAGTTCTGTAGCATGGGAGTAGTCTTATGCACTATGCGGGTTTTCAGTAGTCTGAGTAAAAGAGAAGCAGCTTACAGGATTTCTGTACATTGGAAGTAGTGAGAGGCAGTTTACAGGAGTTCTGCATCCTGAGTATAGGAAACACTTTTCGGGAGTTCTGTAGCATGGTAGTACTCTTACGCACTATGCGGGTTTTCAGTAGTCTGAGTAAAAGAGAAGCAGCTTACAGGATTTCTGTACATTGGAAGTAGTGAGAGGCAGTTTACAGGAGTTCTGCATCCTGAGTGCAGGAAACACTTTAAGGGAGTTCTGTAGCATGGGAGTAGTCTTACGCACTACGCAGGTTTTCAGTAGTCTGAGTAAAAGAGAAACAGGTAACAGGATTTCTGTACATTGGAAGTAGTGAGAGGCAGTTTACAGGAGTTCTGCATCCTGAGTGTAGGAAACACTTCACGGGAGTTCTGTAGCATGGGAGTAGTCTTATGCACTAGGCTGGTTTTCAGTAGTCTGAGTAAAAGAGAAGCAGGTAACAGGATTTCTGTACATTGGAAGTAGTGAGAGGCAGTTTACAGGAGTTCTGCATCCTGAGTATAGGAAACACTTTACGGGAGTTCTGTAGCATGGGAGTACTCTTACGCACTATGCGGGTTTTCAGTAGTCTGAGTAAAAGAGCAGCAGCTTACAGGATTTCTGTACATTGGAAGTAGTGAGAGGCAGTTTACAGGAGTTCTGCATCCTGAGTGCAGGAAACACTTTACGGGAGTTCTGTAGCATGGGAGTAGTCTTACGCACTATGCGGGTTTTCAGTAGTCTGAGTAAAAGAGAAGCAGGTAACAGGATTTCTGTACATTGGAAGTAGTGAGAGGCAGTTTACAGGAGTTCTGCATCCTGAGTGTAGGAAACACTTTACGGGAGTTCTGTAGCATGGGAGTAGTCTTACGCACTATGCGGGTTTTCAGTAGTCTGAGTAAAAGAGAAGCAGCTTACAGGATTTCTGTTAGCAGGATGTAGAGAGAGGCAGTTTACTGGAGTTCCGCATCCTGAGTGCAGGAGACAGTTTAAGGGAGTTCTGTAACATGGCTCTAGCCATACTCAATATGCGGGATTTCTGTAGCCTGTGTGTAGGAGATGCAGCTTACAGGATTTCTGTAAGCTGGATGTAGAGCGAAGCATTTTACAGGAGTTCTGCAGCCTGAGTGTAGGAAACACTTTACAGGAGTTCTCTAGCATGGGAGTACTCTTACGCACTATGCGGGTTTTCAGTAGGCTGAGTAAAACAGACGAAGCTTACAGGATTTCTGTACATTGGAAGTAGTTTAGGCAGTTTACAGGAGTTCTGCTTCCTGAGTGCAGGAAACACTTTACGGGAGTTCTGTAGCATGGGAGTAGTCTTACGCACTATGCGGGTTTTCAGTAGTCTGAGTAAAAGAGAAGCAGCTTACAGGATTTCTGTACATTGGAAGTAGTGAGAGGCAGTTTACCGGAGTTCTGCATCCTGAGTATAGGAAACACTTTACGGGAGTTCTTTTAGCATGGGAGTACTCTTACGCACTATGCGGGTTTTCAGTAGGCTGAGTAAAAGAGAAGCAGGTAACAGGACTTCTGTACTTTGGAAGTAGTGAGAGGCAGTTTACAGGAGTTCTGCTTCCTGAGTGTAGGAAACACTTTACGGGAGTTCTGTAGCATGGGAGTAGTCTTACGCACTATGCGGGTTTTCAGTAGGCTGTGTAAAAGAGAAGCAGGTAATTGGACTTTTCTGTACTTTGGAAGTAGTGGGAGGCAGTTTACAGGAGTTCTGCATCCTGAGTATAGGAAACACTTTACGGGAGTTCTGTAGCATGGGAGTAGTCTTACGCACTATGCGGGTTTTCAGTAGTCTGAGTAAAAGAGAAGCAGCTTACAGGATTTCTGTTAGCTGGATGTAGAGAGAGGCAGTTTACTGGAGTTCCGCATCCTGAGTGTAGGAGACAGTTTAAGGGAGTTCTGTAACATGGCTCTAGCCATACTCAGTATGCGGGATTTCTGTAGCCTGTGTGTAGGAGATGCAGCTTACAGGATTTCTGTAAGCTGGATGTGGAGGGAAGCAGTTTACAGGAGTTCTGCAGCCAGAGTGTAGGAAACACTTTACAGGAGTTCTGTAGCATGGGAGTAGTCTTACGCACTATGCTGGTTTTCAGTAGTCTGAGTAAAAGAGAAGCAGCTTAAAGGATTTCTGTATATTGGAAGTAGTGAGAGGTAGTTTACAGGAGTTCTGCATCCTTAGTGTAGGAAACACTTTACGGGAGTTCTGTAGCATGGGAGTAGTCTTACGCACTATGAGGGTTTTCAGTAGTCTGAGTAAAGAGAAGCAGCTTACAGGATTTCTGTACATTGGAAGTAGTGAGAGGTAGTTTACAGGAGTTCTGCATCCTGAGTATAGGAAACACTTTATGGGAGTTCTGTAGCATGGGAGTACTCTTACGCACTATGCGGCTTTTCAGTAGGCTGAGTAAAACAGACGAAGCTTACAGGATTTCTGTACATTGGAAGTAGTTTAGGCAGTTTACAGGAGTTCTGCTTCCTGAGTGCAGGAAACACTTTACGGGAGTTCTGTAGCATGGGAGTAGTCTTACGCACTATGCGGGTTTTCAGTAGTCTGAGTAAAAGAGAAGCAGCTTACAGGATTTCTGTACATTGGAAGTAGTGAGAGGCAGTTTACCGGAGTTCTGCATCCTGAGTATAGGAAACACTTTACGGGAGTTCTGTAGCATGGGAGTAGTCTTACGCACTATGCGGGTTTTCAGTAGGCTGAGTAAAAGAGAAGCAGTTAACAGGACTTCTCTACTTTGGAAGTAGTGAGAGGCAGTTTACAGGAGTTCTGCATCCTGAGTATAGGAAACACTTTACGGGAGTTCTGTAGCATGGGAGTAGTCTTACGCACTATGCGGGTTTTCAGTAGGCTGAGTAAAAGAGAAGCAGGTAACTGGACTTCTGTACTTTGGAAGTAGTGGGAGGCAGTTTACAGGAGTTCTGCATCCTGAGTGCAGGAAACACTTTACGGGAGTTCTGTAGCATGGGAGTAGTCTTACGCACTATGCGGGTTTTCAGTAGTCTGAGTAAAAGAGAAGCAGCTTACAGGATTTCTGTACATTGGAAGTAGTGAGAGGCAGTTTACTGGAGTTCTGCATCCTGAGTGTAGGAGACCATTTAAGGGAGTTCTGTAACATGGCTCTAGCCATACTCAGTATGCAGGATTTCTGTAGCCTGTGTGTAGGAGATGCAGCTTACAAGATTTCTGTAAGCTGGATGTAGATCGAAGTAGTTTACTGGAATTCTGCTGCCTGAGTGTAGGAAACAGTTGACGGGAGTTCTATGGCATGGGAGTAGCCATATGCACTGCGCGAGTTTTAGGTACCCTGTGTGTAGGACATGCTGCTTATTTGTGTTCAGTAAGCAGAATGTAGAGAGAGGTAGTTTACTGGAATTTTGCATCCTGAGTGTAGGAGACAGTCTATGGCAGTTCTGGAACATGGCTCTAGCCATACACAGTATGTAGCCTGTGTGTGGGAGATGCAGCTTACAGGATTTCTGTACATTGGAAGTAGTGAGAGGCAGTTTACAGGAGTTCTGCATCCTGAGTATAGGAAACACTTTACGGGAGTTCTGTAGCATGGGAGTACTCTTACGCACTATGCGGGTTTTCCGTAGGCTGAGTTAAACAGACGCAGCTTACAGGATTTCTGTACATTGGAAGTAGTTTAGACAGTTTACAGGAGTTCTGTATCCTGAGTGCAGGAAACACTTTACGGGAGTTCTGTAGCATGGGAGTAGTCTTACCCACTATGCGGGTTTTCAGTAGTCTGAGTAAAAGAGAAGCAGGTAACAGGATTTCTGTACATTGGAAGTAGTGAGAGGCAGTTTACAGGAGTTCTGCATCCTGAGTGTAGGAAACACTTTACGGGAGATCTGTAGCATGGGAGTAGTCTTACGCACTATGTGGGTTTTCAGTAGTCTGAGTAAAAGAGAAGCAGGTAACAGGATTTCTGTACATTGGAAGTAGTGAGAGGCAGTTTAAAGGAGTTCTGCATCCTGAGTGTAGGAAACACTTTACGGGAGTTCTGTAGCATGGGAGTAGTCTTATGCACTATGCGGGTTTTCAGTAGGCTGAGTAAAAGAGAAGCAGCTTACAGGATTTCTGTACATTGGAAGTAGTGAGAGGCAGTTTACAGGAGTTCTGCATCCTGAGTGTAGGAAACACTTTACGGGAGTTCTGTAGCATGGGAGTACTCTTACGCACTATGCGGGTTTTCAGTAGTCTGAGTAAAAGAGAAGCAGCTTACAGGATTTCTGTACATTGGAAGTAGTGAGAGGCAGTTTACAGGAGTTCTGCATCCTGAGTGCAGGAAACACTTTACGGGAGTTCTGTAGCATGGGAGTAGTCTTACGCACTATGCGGGTTTTCAGTAGTCTAGTAAAAGAGAAGCAGCTTACAGGATTTCTGTACATTGGAAGTAGTGAGAGGCAGTTTACCGGAGTTCTGCATCCTGAGTATAGGAAACACTTTAAGGGAGTTCTGTAGCATGGGAGTAGTATTATGCACTATGCGGGATTTCAGTAGGCTGAGTAAAAGAGAAGCAGGTAACAGGATTTCTGTACTTTGGAAGTAGTGAGAGGCAGTTTACAGGAGTTCTGCATCCTGAGTATAGGAAACACATTAAGGGAGTTCTGTAGCATGGGAGTATTATTATGCACTATGCGGGTTTTCAATAGTCTGAGTAAAAGAGAAGCAGCTTACAGGATTTCTGTACATTGGAAGTAGTGAGAGGCAGTTTACCGGAGTTCTGCATCCTGAGTATAGGAAACACTTTACGGGAGTTCTGTAGCATGGGAGTACTCTTACGCACTATGCGGGTTTTCAGTAGGCTGAGTAAAACAGACGCAGGTAACAGGACTTCTGTACTTTGGAAGTAGTGAGAGGCAGTTTACAGGAGTTCTGCTTCCTGAGTGTAGGAAACACTTTACGGGAGTTCTGTAGCATGGGAGTAGTCTTACGCACTATGCGGGTTTTCAGTACGCTGAGTAAAAGAGAAGCAGGTAATTGGACTTTTCTGTACTTTGGAAGTAGTGGGAGGCAGTTTACTGGAGTTCTGCATCCTGAGTGCAGGAAACACTTTACGGGAGTTCTGTAGCATGGGAGTAGTCTTACGCACTATGCGGGTTTTCAGTAGTCTGAGTAAAAGAGAAGCAGCTTACAGGATTTCTGTTAGCTGGATGTAGAGAGAGGCAGTTTACTGGAGTTAAGCATCCTCAGTGTAGGAGACAGTTTAAGGGAGTTCTGTAACATGGCTCTAGCCATACTCAGTATGCGGGATTTCTGTAGCATGTGTGTAGGAGATGCAGCTTACAGGATTTCTGTAAGCTGGATGTGGAGCGAAGCAGTTTACAGGAGTTCTGCAGCCAGAGTGTAGGAAACACTTTACGGGAGTTCTGTAGCATGGGAGTAGTCTTACGCACTATGCTGGTTTTCAGTAGTCTGAGTAAAAGAGAAGCAGCTTACAGGATTTCTGTATATTGGAAGTAGTGAGAGGTAGTTTACAGGAGTTCTGCATCCTGAGTGTAGGAAACACTTTACGGGAGTTCTGTAGCATGGGAGTAGTCTTACGCACTATGAGGGTTTTCAGTAGTCTGAGTAAAGAGAAGCAGCTTACAGGATTTCTGTACATTGGAAGTAGTGAGAGGTAGTTTACAGGAGTTCTGCATCCTGAGTATAGGAAACACTTTATGGGAGTTCTGTAGCATGGGAGTACTCTTACGCACTATGCGGGTTTTCAGTAGGCTGAGTAAAACAGACGAAGCTTACAGGATTTCTGTACATTGGAAGTAGTTTAGGCAGTTTACAGGAGTTCTGCTTCCTGAGTGCAGGAAACACTTTACGGGAGTTCTGTAGCATGGGAGTAGTCTTACGCACTATGCGGGTTTTCAGTAGTCTGAGTAAAAGAGAAGCAGCTTACAGGATTTCTGTACATTGGAAGTAGTGAGAGGCAGTTTACCGGAGTTCTGCATCCTGAGTATAGGAAACACTTTACGGGAGTTCTGTAGCATGGGAGTAGTCTTACGCACTATGCGGGTTTTCAGTAGGCTGAGTAAAAGAGAAGCAGGTAACTGGACTTCTGTACTTTGGAAGTAGTGGGAGGCAGTTTACAGGAGTTCTGCATCCTGAGTGCAGGAAACACTTTACGGGAGTTCTGTAGCATGGGAGTAGTCTTACGCACTATGCGGGTTTTCAGTAGTCTGAGTAAAAGAGAAGCAGCTTACAGGATTTCTGTACATTGGAAGTAGTGAGAGGCAGTTTACTGGAGTTCTGCATCCTGAGTGTAGGAGACCATTTAAGGGAGTTCTGTAACATGGCTCTAGCCATACTCAGTATGCGGGATTTCTGTATCCTGTGTGTAGGAGATGCAGCTTACAAGATTTCTGTAAGCTGGATGTAGAGCGAAGTAGTTTACTGGAATTCTGCTGCCTGAGTGTAGGAAACAGTTGACGGGAGTTCTATGGCATGGGAGTAGCCATATACACTGCGCGAGTTTTAGGTACCCTGTGTGTAGGACATGCTGCTTATTTGTGTTCAGTAAGCTGAATGTAGAGAGAGGCAGTTTACTGGAATTTTGCATCCTGAGTGTAGGAGACAGTCTATGGCAGTTCTGGAACATGGCTCTAGCCATACACAGTATGTAGCCTGTGTGTGGGAGATGCAGCTTACAGGATTTCTGTACATTGGAAGTAGTGAGAGGCAGTTTACAGGAGTTCTGCATCCTGAGTATAGGAAACACTTTACGGGAGTTCTGTAGCATGGGAGTACTCTTACACACTATGCGGGTTTTCCGTAGGCTGAGTTAAACAGACACAGCTTACAGGATTTCTGTACATTGGAAGTAGTTTAGACAGTTTACAGGAGTTCTGCATCCTGAGTGCAGGAAACACTTTACGGGAGTTCTGTAGCATGGGAATAGTCTTACCCACTATGCGGGTTTTCAGTAGTCTGAGTAAAAGAGAAGCAGGTAACAGGATTTCTGTACATTGGAAGTAGTGAGAGGCAGTTTACAGGAGTTCTGCATCCTGAGTGTAGGAAACACTTTACGGGAGATCTGTAGCATGGGAGTAGTCTTACGCACTATGTGGGTTTTCAGTAGTCTGAGTAAAAGAGAAGCAGGTAACAGGATTTCTGTACATTGGAAGTAGTGAGAGGCAGTTTAAAGGAGTTCTGCATCCTGAGTGTAGGAAACACTTTACGGGAGTTCTGTAGCATGGGAGTAGTCTTATGCACTATGCGGGTTTTCAGTAGTCTGAGTAAAAGAGAAGCAGCTTACAGGATTTCTGTACATTGGAAGTAGTGATAGGCAGTTTACAGGAGTTCTGCATCCTGAGTATAGGAAACACTTTACGGGAGTTCTGTAGCATGGGAGTACTCTTACGCACTATGCGGGTTTTCAGTAGTCTGAGTAAAAGAGAAGCAGCTTACAGGATTTCTGTACACTGGAAGTAGTGAGAGGCAGTTTGCAGGAGTTCTGCATCCTGAGTGCAGGAAACACTTTACGGGAGTTCTGTAGCATGGGAGTAGTCTTACGCACTATGCGGGTTTTCAGTAGTCTAGTAAAAGAGAAGCAGCTTACAGGATTTCTGTACATTGGAAGTAGTGAGAGGCAGATTACCAGAGTTCTGCATCCTGAGTATAGGAAACACTTTAAGGGAGTTCTGTAGCATGGGAGTAGTATTATTCACTATGCGGGTTTTCAGTAGGCTGAGTAAAAGAGAAGCAGGTAACTGGACTTCTGTACTTTGGAAGTAGTGGCAGGCAGTTTACAGGAGTTCTGCATCCTGAGTGCAGGAAACACTTTACGGGAGTTCTGTAGCATGGGAGTAGTCTTACGCACTATGCAGGTTTTCAGTAGTCTGAGTAAAAGAGAAGCAGGTAACAGGATTTCTGTAAATTGGAAGGAGTGAGAGGCAGTTTACTGGAGTTCTGCATCCTGAGTGTAGGAGACAGTTTAAGGGAGTTCTGTAACATGGCTCTAGCCATACTCAGTATGCGGGATTTCTGTAGCCTGTGTGTAGGAGATGCAGCTAACAAGATTTCTGTAAGCTGGATATAGAGCGAAGTAGTTTACTGGAATTCTGCTGCCTGAGTGTAGGAAACAGCTGACGGGAGTTTTATGGCATGGGAGTAGACATATGCACTGCGCGAGTTTTAGGTACCCTGTGTGTAGGACATGCTGCTTATTTGTGTTCAATAAGCTGAATGTAGAGAGAGGCAGTTTACTGGAATTCTGCATCCTGAGTGTAGGAGACATCTATGGGAGTTCTGGAACATGGCTCTAGCCATACACAATATGTAGCCTGTGTGTGGGAGATGCAGCTCACAGGATTTCTGTACATTGGAAGTAGTGAGAGGCAGTTTACCGGAGTTCTGCATCCTGAGTATAGGAAACACTTTACGGGAGTTCTGTAGCATGGGAGTAGTCTTACCCACTATGCGGGTTTTCAGTAGTCTGAGTAAAAGAGAAGCAGGTAACAGGATTTCTGTACATTGGAAGTAGTGAGAGGCAGTTTACAGGAGTTCAGCATCCTGAGTGCAGGATACAGTTTACGGGAGTTCTGTAGCATGGGAGTAGTCTTACGCACTATGCGGGTTTTCAGTAGTCGGAGTAAAAGAGAAGCAGCTTACAGGATTTCTGTACATTGGAAGTAGTGAGAGACAGTTTACAGGAGTTCTGCATCCTGAGTATAGGAAACACTTTATGGGAGTTCTGTAGCATGGGAGTACTCTTACGCACTATGCGGGTTTTCAGTAGGCTGAGTAAAACAGACGAAGCTTACAGGATTTCTGTACATTGGAAGTAGTGAGAGGCAGTTTACAGGAGTTCAGCATCCTGAGTGCAGGATACAGTTTACGGGAGTTCTGTAGCATGGGAGTAGTCTTACGCACTATGCGGGATTTCAGTAGTCTGAGTAAAAGAGAAGCAGCTTACAGGATTTCTGTACATTGGAAGTAGTGAGAGACAGTTTACCGGAGTTCTGCATCCTGAGTATAGGAAACACTTTACGGGAGTTCTGTAGCATGGGAGTAGTCTTACGCACTATGCGGGTTTTCAGTAGGCTGAGTAAAAGAGAAGCAGGTAACAGGACTTCTGTACTTTGGAAGTAGTGAGAGGCAGTTTACAGGAGTTCTGCTTCCTGAGTGTAGGAAACACTTTACGGGAGTTCTGCTGCATGGGAGTACTCTTACGCACTATGCGGGTTTTCAGTAGTCTCAGTAAAAGAGAAGCAGCTTACAGGATTTCTGTTAGCTGGATGTAGAGAGAGGCAGTTTACTGGAGTTCCGCATCCTGAGTGTAGGAGACAGTTTAAGGGAGTTCTGTAACATGGCTCTAGCCATACTCAATGTGCGGGATTTCTGTAGCCTGTGTGTAGGAGATGCAGCTTACAGGATTTCTGTAAGCTGGATGTAGAGCGAAGCAGTTTACAGGAGTTCTGCAGCCTGAGTGTAGGAAACACTTTACGGTAGTTCTGTAGCATGGGAGTAGTCTTATGCACTATGCGGGTTTTCAGTATTCTGAGTAACAGAGAAGCAGCTTACAGGATTTGTGTACATTGGAAGTAGTGAGAGGCAGTTTACAGGAGTTCTGCATCCTGAGTATAGGAAACACTTTACGGGAGTTCTGTAGCATGGGAGTACTTTTACGCACTATGCGGGTTTTCAGTAGGTTGAGTTAAACAGACGCAGCTTACAGGATTTCTGTACATTGGAAGTAGTTTACGCAGTTTACAGGAGTTCTGCATCCTGAGTACAGGAAACACTTTACGGGAGTTCTGTTGCATGGTAGTAGTCTTACCCACTATGCGGGTTTTCAGTAGTCTGAGTAAAAGAGAAGCAGGTAACAGGATTTCTGTACATTGGAAGTAGTGAGAGGCAGTTTACAGGAGTTCTGCATCCTGAGTGTAGGAAACACTTTACGGGAGTTCTGTAGCATGGGAGTAGTCTTATGCACTATGCGGGTTTTCAGTAGTCTGAGTAAAAGAGAAGCAGCTTACAGGATTTCTGTACATTGGAAGTAGTGAGAGGCAGTTTACAGGAGTTCTGCATCCTGAGTATAGGAAACACTTTACGGGAGTTCTGTAGCATGGGAGTAGTCTTACACACTATGCGGATTTTCAGTATTCTGAGTAAAAGAGAAGCAGGTAACAGGATTTATGTACATTGGAAGTAGTGAGAGGCAGTTTACTGGAGTTCTGCATCCTGAGTGTAGGAAACACTTTACGGGAGTTCTGTAGCATGGGAGTAGTCTTACGCACTATGCAGGTTTTCAGTAGTCTGAGTAAAAGAGAAGCAGCTTACAGGATTTCTGTTAGCTGGATGTAGAGAGAGGCAGTTTACTGGAGTTCCGCATCCTGAGTGTAGGAGACAGTTTAAGGGAGTTCAGTAACATGGCTCTAGCCATACTCAATATGCGGGATTTCTGTAGCCTGTGTGTAGGAGATGCAGCTTACAGGATTTCTGTAAGCTGGATGTAGAGCGAAGCAGTTTACAGGAGTTCTGCAGCCTGAGTGTAGGAAACACTTTACGGGAGTTCTGTAGCATGGGAGTAGTCTTATGCACTATGCTGGTTTTCAGTATTCTGAGTAACAGAGAAGCAGCTTACAGGATTTCTGTACATTGGAAGTAGTGAGAGGCAGTTTACAGGAGTTCTGCATCCTGAGTATAGGAAACACTTTACGGGAGTTCTGTAGCATGGGAGTACTCTTACCCACTATGCGGGTTTTCAGTAGGCTGAGTTAAACAGACGCAGCTTACAGGATTTCTGTACATTGGAAGTAGTTTAGGCAGTTTACAGGAGTTCTGCATCCTGAGTGCAGGAAACACTTTAGTGGAGTTCTGTAGCATGGGAGTAGTCTTACGCACTATGCGGGTTTTCAGTAGTCTGAGTAAAAGAGAAGCAGCTTACAGGATTTCTGTACATTGGAAGTAGTGAGAGGCAGTTTACAGGAGTTCTGCATCCTGAGTGTAGGAAACACTTTACGGGAGTTCTGTAGCATGGGAGTAGTCTTACGCAATATGCGGGTTTTCAGTAGTCTGTGTAAAAGAGAAGCAGCTTACAGGATTTCTGTACATTGGAAGTAGTGAGATTCAGTTTACAGGAGTTCTGCATCCTGAGTGCAGGAAACACTTTACGGGAGTTCTGTAGCATGGGAGTAGTCTTACGCACTATGCGGGCTTTCAGTAGTCTGAGTAAAAGAGAAGCAGCTTACAGGATTTCTGTACATTGGAAGTAGTGAGAGGCAGTTTACTGGAGTTCTGCATCCTGAGTGTAGGAGACCGTTTAAGGGAGTTCTGTAACATGGCTCTAGTCATACTCAGTATGCGGGATTTCTGTAGCCTGTGTGTAGGAGATGCAGCTTACAAGATTTCTGTAAGCTGGATGTAGAGCGAAGTAGTTTACTGGAATTCTGCTGCCTGAGTGTAGGAAACAGTTGACGGGAGTTCTATGGCATGGGAGTAGCCATATGCACTACGCGAGTTTTAGGTACCTTGTGTGTAGGACATGCTGCTTATTTGTGTTCAGTAAGCTGAATGTAGAGAGAGGCAGTTTACTGGAATTCTGCATCCTGAGTGTAGGAGACAGTCTATGGGAGTTCTGGAACATGGCTCTAGCCATACACAGTATGTAGCCTGTGTGTGGGAGACGCAGCTTACGGGATTTCTGTACATTAGAAGTAGTTAAGTCAGTTTACAGGAGTTCTGCATCCTGAGTATAGGAAACACTTTACGGGAGTTCTGTAGCATGGGAGTACTCTTACGCACTATGCGGGTTTTCAGTAGTCTGAGTAAAAGAGAAGCAGGTAACAGGATTTCTGTACATTGGAAGTAGTGAGAGGCAGTTTACAGGAGTTCTGCATCCTGAGTGTAAGAAACACTTTACGGGAGTTCTGTAGCATGGGAGTAGTCTTACGCACTATGCGGGTTTTCAGTAGTCTGAGTAAAAGAGAAGCAGCTTACAGGATTTCTGTTAGCTGGATGTAGAGAGAGGCAGTTTACTGGAGTTCCGCATCCTGAGTGTAGGAGACAGTTTAAGGGAGTTCTGTAACATGGCTCTAGCCATACTCAATATGCCGGATTTCTGTAGCCTGTGTGTAGGAGATGCAGCTACAGGATTTCTGTAAGCTGGATGTAGAGCGAAGCAGTTTACAGGACTTCTGCAGCCTGAGTGTAGGAAACACTGAAAGGGAGTTCTGTAGCATGGGAGTAGTCTTATGCACTATGCGGGTTTTCAGTATTCTGAGTAAAAGAGAAGCAGCTTACAGGATTTCTGTACATTGGAAGTAGTGAGAGGCAGTTTACAGGAGTTCTGCATCCTGAATATAGGAAACACTTTATGGGAGTTCTGTAGCATGGGAGTACTCTTACGCAGTATGCGGGTTTCAAGTAGGCTGAGTAAAACAGATGAAGCTTACAGGATTTCTTTACATTGGAAGTAGTGAGAGGCAGTTTACAGGAGTTCTGCATCCTGAGTGCAGGAAACACTTTACGAGAGTTCTTTCGCATGGGAGTAGTCTTACGCACTATGCGGGTTTTCAGTAGTCTGAGTAAAAGAGAAGCAGCTTACAGGATTTCTGTACATTGGAAGTAGTGAGAGACAGTTTACCGGAGTTCTGCATCCTGAGTATAGGAAACACTTTATGGGAGTTCTGTAGCATGGGAGTAGTCTTACCCACTATGCGGGTTTTCAGTAGGCTGAGTAAAAGAGAAGCAGGTAACTGGACTTCTGTACTTTGGAAGTAGTGAGAGGCAGTTTACAGGAGTTCTGCATCCTGAGTGCAGGAAACACTTTACGGGAGTTCTGTAGCATGGGAGTAGTCTTACGCACTATGCGGGTTTTCAGTAGTCTGAGTAAAAGAGAAGCAACTTACAGGATTTCTGTACATTGGAAGTAGTGAGAGGCAGTTTACAGGAGTTCTGCATCCTGAGTGTAGGAAACACTTTACGGAAGTTCTGTAGCATGGGAGTAGTCTTATGCACTATGCGGGTTTTCAGTAGTCTGAGTAAAAGAGAAGCAGCTTACAGGATTTCTGTTAGCTGGATGTAGAGAGAGGCAGTTTACTGGAGTTCCGCATCCTGAGTGTAGGAGACAGTTTAAGGGAGTTCTGTAACATGGCTCTAGCCATACTCAATATGCGGAATTTCTGTAGCCTGTGTGTAGGAGATGCAGCTACAGGATTTCTGTAAGCTGGATGTAGAGCGAAGCAGTTTACAAGACTTCTGCAGCCTGAGTGTAGGAAACACTTTACGGGAGTTCTGTAGCATGGGAGTACTCTTATGCACTATGCGGGTTTTCAGTATTCTGAGTAAAAGAGAAGCTGCTTACAAGATTTCTGTACATTGGAAGTAGTGAGAGGCAGTTTACAGGAGTTCTGCATCCTGAGTATAGGAAACACTTTACGGGAGTTCTGTAGCATGGGAGTACTCTTACGCACTATGCGGGTTTTCAGTAGGCTGAGTAAAACAGACTAAGCTTACAGGATTTCTGTACATTGTAAGTAGTGAGAGGCAGTTTACAGGAGTTCTGCATCCTGAGTGCAGGAAACACTTTACGGGAGTTCTGTAGCATGGGAGTACTCTTACGCACTATGCGGGTTTTCAGTAGTCTGAGTAAAAGAGAAGCAGGTAACAGGATTTCTGTACATTGGAAGTAGTGAGAGGCAGTTTACAGGAGTTCTGCATCCTGAGTGTAGGAAACACTTTACGGGAGTTCTGTAGCATGCGAGTAGTCTTACGCACTATGCGGGTTTTCAGTAGGCTGAGTAAAAGAGAAGCAGCTTACAGGATTTCTGTACATTGGAAGTAGTGAGAGGCAGTTTACCGGAATTCTGCATCCTGAGTATAGGAAACACTTTACGGGAGTTCTGTAGCATGGGAGTACTCTTGCGCACTATGCGGGTTTTCAGTAGGCTGAGTAAAAAAGAAGCAGGTAACAGGACTTCTGTACTTTGGAAGTAGTGTGAGGCAGTTTACAGGAGTTCTGCATCCTGAGTGTAGGAAACACTTTACGGGAGTTCTGTAGCATGGGAGTACTCTTACGCACTATGCGGGTTTTCAGTAGGCTGAGTAAAAGAGAAGCAGGTAACTGGACTTCTGTACTTTGGAAGTAGTGAGAGGCACTTTACAGGAGTTCTGCATCCTGAGTATAGGAAACACTTTACGGGAGTTCTGTAGCATGGGTGTACTCTTACGCACTATGCGGGTTTTCAGTAGGCTGAGTAAAAGAGAAGCAGCTTACAGGATTTCTGTACATTGGAAGTAGTGAGAGGCAGTTTACAGGAGTTTTGCATCCTGAGTGCAGGAAACACTTTACGGGAGTTCTGTAGCATGGGAGTAGTCTTACGCACTATGCGGGTTTTCAGTAGTCTGAGTAAAAGAGAAGCAGGTAACAGGATTTCTGTACATTGTAAGTAGTGAGAGGCAGTTTACAAGAGTTCTGCATCCTGAGTGTAAGAAACACTTTACGGGAGTTCTGTAGCATGGGAGTAGTCTTACGCACTATGCGGGTTTTCAGTAGTCTGAGTAAAAGAGAAGCAGCTTACAGGATTTCTGTTAGCTGGATGTAGAGAGAGGCAGTTTACTGGAGTTCCGCATCCTGAGTGTAGGAGACAGTTTAAGGGAGTTCTGTAACATGACTCTAGCCATACTCAATATGCGGGATTTCTGTAGCCTGTGTGTAGGAGATGCAGCTTACAGGATTTCTGTTAGCTGGATGTAGAGCGAAGCAGTTTACAGGAGTTCTGCAGCCTGAGTGTAGGAAACACTTTACGGGAGTTCTGTAGCATGGGAGTAGTCTTATGCACTATGCGGGTTTTCAGTATTCTGAGTAAAAGAGAAGCAACTTACAGGATTTCTGTACATTGGAAGTAGTGAGAGACAGTTTACAGGAGTTCTGCATCCTGAGTATAGGAAACACTTTATGGGAGTTCTCTAGCATGGGAGTACTCTTACGCACTATGCGGGTTTTCAGTAGGCTGAGTAAAACAGACGCAGCTTACAGGATTTCTGTACATTGGAAGTAGTTTAGGCAGTTTACAGGAGTTCTGCAACATGAGTGCAGGAAACACTTTACGGGAGTTCTGTAGCATGGGAGTAGTCTTACGCACTATGCGGGTTTTCAGTAGTCTGAGTAAAAGAGAAGCAGGTAACAGGATTTCTGTACATTGGAAGTAGTGAGAGACAGTTTACCGGAGTTCTGCATCCTGAGTATAGGAAACACTTTACGGGAGTTCTGTAGCATGGGAGTACTCTTACGCACTATGCGGGTTTTCAGTAGGCTGAGTAAAAGAGAAGCAGGTAACTGGACCTGTGTACTTTGGAAGTAGTGAGAGGCAGTTTACAGGAGTTCTGCATCCTGAGTGCAGGAAACACTTTACGGGAGTTCTGTAGCATGGGAGTAGTCTTACGCACTATGCGGGTTTTCAGTAGTCTGAGTAAAAGAGAAGCAGCTTACAGGATTTCTGTACATTGGAAGTAGTGAGAGGCAGTTTACTGGAGTTCTGCATCCTGAGTGTAGGAGACTGTTTAAGGGAGTTCTGTAACATGGCTCTAGCCATACTCAGTATGCGGGATTTCTGTAGCCTGTCTGTAGGAGATGCAGCTTACAAGATTTCTGTAAGCTGGATGTAGAGCGAAGTAGTTTACTGGAATTCTGCTGCCTGAGTGTAGGAAACAGTTGACGGGAGTTCTATGGCATGGGAGTAGCCATATGCACTACGCGAGTTTTAGGTACCTTGTGTGTAGGACATGCTGCTTATTTGTGTTCAGTAAGCTGAATGTAGACAGAGGCAGTTTACTGGAATTCTGCATCCTGAATGTAGGAGACAGTCTATGGGAGTTCTGGAACATGGCTCTAGCCATACACAGTATGTAGCCTGTGTGTGGGAGATGCAGCTTACAGGATTTCTGTACATTGGAAGTAGTGAGAGGCAGTTTACAGGAGTTCTGCATCCTGAGTGTAAGAAACACTTTACGGGAGTTCTGTAGCATGGGAGTAGTC
This sequence comes from Oryctolagus cuniculus, assembly GCF_964237555.1. Taxonomy (NCBI): domain Eukaryota; kingdom Metazoa; phylum Chordata; class Mammalia; order Lagomorpha; family Leporidae; genus Oryctolagus; species Oryctolagus cuniculus. The sequence continues at coordinate 1,028,076 of NW_027208206.1, read as the reverse complement.
TTACGCACTATGCGGGTTTTCAGTAGTCTGAGTACAAGAGAAGCAGCTTACGGGATTTCTGTACATTGGAAGTAGTGAGAGACAGTTTACCGGAGTTCTGCATCCTGAGTATAGGAAACACTTTACGGGAGTTCTGTAGCATGGGAGTAGTCTTACCCATTATGCGGGTTTTCAGTAGGCTGAGTAAAAGAGAAGCAGGTAACTGGACTTCTGTACTTTGGAAGTAGTGAGAGGCAGTTTACAGGAGTTCTGCATCCTGAGTGCAGGAAACACTTTACGGGAGTTCTGTAGCATGGGAGTAGTCTTACGCACTATGCGGGTTTTCAGTAGTCTGAGTAAAAGAGAAGCAGCTTACAGGATTTCTGTACATTGGAAGTAGTGAGAGGCAGTTTACAGGAGTTCTGCATCCTGAGTGTAGGAAACACTTTACGGGAGTTCTGTAGCATGGGAGTAGTCTTATGCACTATGCGGATTTTCAGTAGTCTGAGTAAAAGAGAAGCAGCTTACAGGATTTCTGTACATTGGAAGTACTGAGAGGCAGTTTACAGGAGTTCTGCATCCTTAGTGTAGGAAACACTTTACGGGAGTTCTGTAGCATGGGAGTACTCTTACGCACTATGCGGGTTTTCAGTAGGCTGAGTAAAAGAGAAGCAGCTTACAGGATTTCTGTACATTGATAGTAGTGAGAGGCAGTTTACAGGAGTTCTGCATCCTGAGTATAGGAAACACTTTACGGGAGTTCTGTAGCATGGGAGTACTCTTACGCACTATGCGGGTTTTCAGTAGTCTGAGTAAAAGAGAAGCAGGTAACAGGATTTCTGTACATTGGAAGTAGTGAGAGGCAGTTTACAGGAGTTCTGCATCCTGAGTGTAAGAAACACTTTACAGGAGTTCTGTAGCATGGGAGTAGTCTTAAGCACTATGCGGGTTTTCAGTAGTCTGAGTAAAAGAGAAGCAGCTTACAGGATTTCTGTTAGCTGGATGTAGAGAGAGGCAGTTTACTGGAGTTCCGCATCCTGAGTGTAGGAGACAGTTTAAGGGAGTTCTGTAACATGGCTCTAGCCATACTCAATATGCGGAATTTCTGTAGCCTGTGTGTAGGAGATGCAGCTACAGGATTTCTGTAAGCTGGATGTAGAGCGAAGCAGTTTACAAGACTTCTGCAGCCTGAGTGTAGGAAACACTTTAAGGGAGTTCTGTAGCATGGGAGTAGTCTTATGCACTATGCGGGTTTTCAGTATTCTGAGTAAAAGAGAAGCAGCTTACAGGATTTCTGTACATTGGAAGTAGTGAGAGGCAGTTTACAGGAGTTCTGCATCCTGAGTATAGGAAACACTTTACGGGAGTTCTGTAGCATGGGAGTACTCTTACGCACTATGCGGGTTTTCAGTAGGCTGAGTAAAACAGACGAAGCTTACAGGATTTCTGTACATTGTAAGTAGTGAGAGGCAGTTTACAGGAGTTCTGCATCCTGAGTGCAGGAAACACTTTACGGGAGTTCTGTAGCATGGGAGTAGTCTTACGCACTATGCGGGTTTTCAGTAGTCTGAATAAAAGAGAAGCAGGTAACTGGACTTCTGTACTTTGGAAGTAGTGAGAGGCAGTTTACAGGAGTTCTGCATCCTGAGTGCAGGAAACACTTTACGGGAGTTCTGTAGCATGGGAGTAGTCTTACGCACTATGCGGGTTTTCAGAAGTCTGAGTAAAAGAGAAGCAGCTTACAGGATTTCTGTACATTGGAAGTAGTGAGAGGCAGTTTACTGGAGTTCTGCATCCTGAGTGTAGGAGACCGTTTAAGGGAGTTCTGTAACATGGCTCTAGCCATACTCAGTATGCGGGATTTCTGTAGCCTGTCTGTAGGAGATGCAGCTTACAAGATTTCTGTAAGCTGGATGTAGAGCGAAGTAGTTTACTGGAATTCTGCTGCCTGAGTGTAGGAAACAGTTGACGGGAGTTCTATGGCATGGGAGTAGCCATATGCACTACGAGAGTTTTAGGTACCTTGTGTGTAGGACATGCTGCTTATTTGTGTTCAGTAAGCTGAATGTAGAGAGAGCCAGTTACCTGGAATTCCGCATCCTGAGTGTAGGAGACAGTCTATGGGAATTCTGGAAAATGGCTCTAGCCATACACAGTATGTAGCCTGTGTGTGGGAGATGCAGCTTACAGGATTTCTGTACATTGGAAGTAGTGAGAGGCAGTTTACAGGAGTTCTGCATCCTGAGTGCAGGAAACACTTTACGGGAGTTCTGTAGCATGGGAGTAGTCTTACGCACTATGCGGGTTTTCAGTAGTCTGAGTAAAAGAGAAGCAGGTAACAGGATTTCTGTACATTGGAAGTAGTGAGAGGCAGTTTACAGGAGTTCTGCATCCTGAGTGTAGGAAACACTTTACGGGAGTTCTGTAGCATGCGAGTAGTCTTACGCACTATGCGGGTTTTCAGTAGGCTGAGTAAAAGAGAAGCAGCTTACAGGATTTCTGTACATTGGAAGTAGTGAGAGGCAGTTTACCGGAATTCTGCATCCTGAGTATAGGAAACACTTTACGGGAGTTCTGTAGCATGGGAGTACTCTTACGCACTATGCGGGTTTTCAGTAGGCTGAGTAAAAAAGAAGCAGGTAACAGGACTTCTGTACTTTGGAAGTAGTGTGAGGCAGTTTACAGGAGTTCTGCATCCTGAGTGTAGGAAACACTTTACGGGAGTTCTGTAGCATGGGAGTACTCTTACGCACTATGCGGGTTTTCAGTAGTCTGAGTAAAAGAGAAGCAGGTAACTGGACTTCTGTACTATGGAAGTAGTGAGAGGCAGTTTACAGGAGTTCTGCATCCTGAGTGCAGGAAACACTTTACGGGAGTTCTGTAGCATGGGAGTAGTCTTCCGCACTATGCGGGTTTTCAGTAGTCTGAGTAAAAGAGAAGCAGCTTACAGGATTTCTGTACACTGGAAGTAGTGAGAGGCAGTTTACTGGAGTTCTGCATCCTGAGTGTAGGAGACCGTTTAAGGGAGTTCTGTAACATGGCTCTAGCCATATTCAGTATGCGGGATTTCTGTAGCCTGTCTGTAGGAGATGCAGCTTACAAGATTTCTGTAAGCTGGATGTAGAGCGAAGTAGCTTACTGGAATTCTGCTGCCTGAGTGTAGGAAACAGTTGACGGGAGTTCTATGGCATGGGAGTAGCCATATGCACTACGCGAGTTTTAGGTACCTTGTGTGTAGGACATGCTGCTTATTTGTGTTCAGTAAGCTGAATGTAGAGAGAGGCAGTTTACTGGAATTCTGCATCCTGAGTGTAGGAGACAGTCTATGGGAGTTCTGGAACATGGCTCTAGCCATACACAGTATGTAGCCTGTGTGTGGGAGATGCAGCTTACAGGATTTCTGTACATTGGAAGTAGTGAGAGGCAGTTTACAGGAGTTCTGCATCCTGAGTATAGGAAACACTTTACGGGAGTTCTGTAGCATGGGAGTACTCTTACGCACTATGCGGGTTTTCAGTAGTCTGAGTAAAAGAGAAGCAGGTAACAGGATTTCTGTACATTGTAAGTAGTGAGAGGCAGTTTACAGGAGTTCTGCATCCTGAGTGTAAGAAACACTTTACGGGAGTTCTGTAGCATGGGAGTAGTCTTACGCACTATGCGGGTTTTCAGTAGTCTGAGTAAAAGAGAAGCAGCTTACAGGATTTCTGTACATTGGAAGTAGTGAGAGACAGTTTACCGGAGTTCTGCATCCTGAGTATAGGAAACACTTTACGGGAGTTCTGTAGCATGGGAGTAGTCTTACCCACTATGCGGGTTTTCAGTAGGCTGAGGAAAAGAGAAGCAGGTAATTGGACTTCTGTACTTTGGAAGTAGTGAGAGGCAGTTTACAGGAGTTCTGCATCCTGAGTGCAGGAAACACTTTACGGGAGTTCTGTAGCATGGGAGTAGTCTTACGCACTATGCGGGTTTTCAGTAGTCTGAGTAAAAGAGAAGCAGCTTACAGGATTTCTGTACATTGGAAGTAGTGAGAGGCAGTTTACAGGAGTTCTGCATCCTGAGTGTAGGAAACACTTTACGGGAGTTCTGTAGCATGGGAGTAGTCTTATGCACTATGCGGGTTTTCAGTAGTCTGAGTAAAAGAGAAGCAGCTTACAGGATTTCTGTACATTGGAAGTACTGAGAGGCAGTTTACAGGAGTTCTGCATCCTTAGTGTAGGAAACACTTTACGGGAGTTCTGTAGCATGGGAGTACTCTTACGCACTATGCGGGTTTTCAGTAGGCTGAGTAAAAGAGAAGCAGCTTACAGGATTTCTGTACATTGAAAGTAGTGAGAGGCAGTTTACAGGAGTTCTGCATCCTGAGTATAGGAAACACTTTACGGGAGTTCTGTAGCATGGCAGTACTCTTACGCACTATGCGGGTTTTCAGTAGTCTGAGTAAAAGAGAAGCAGGTAACAGGATTTCTGTACATTGGAAGTAGTGAGAGGCAGTTTACAGGAGTTCTGCATCCTGAGTGTAAGAAACACTTTACAGGAGTTCTGTAGCATGGGAGTAGTCTTACGCACTATGCGGGTTTTCAGTAGTCTGAGTAAAAGAGAAGCAGCTTACAGGATTTCTGTTAGCTGGATGTAGAGAGAGGCAGTTTACTGGAGTTCCGCATCCTGAGTGTAGGAGACAGTTTAAGGGAGTTCTGTAACATGGCTCTAGCCATACTCAATATGCGGAATTTCTGTAGCCTGTTTGTAGGAGATGCAGCTACAGGATTTCTGTAAGCTGGATGTAGAGCGAAGCAGTTTACAAGACTTCTGCAGCCTGAGTGTAGGAAACACTTTAAGGGAGTTCTGTAGCATGGGAGTAGTCTTATGCACTATGCGGGTTTTCAGTATTCTGAGTAAAAGAGAAGCAGCTTACAGGATTTCTGTACATTGGAAGTAGTGAGAGGCAGTTTACAGGAGTTCTGCATCCTGAGTATAGGAAACACTTTACGGGAGTTCTGTAGCATGGGAGTACTCTTACGCACTATGCGGGTTTTCAGTAGGCTGAGTAAAACAGACGAAGCTTACAGGATTTCTGTACATTTGAAGTAGTGAGAGGCAGTTTACAGGAGTTCTGCATCCTGAGTGCAAGAAACACTTTACGGGAGTTCTGTAGCATGGGAGTAGTCTTACGCACTATGCGGGTTTTCAGTAGGCTGAGTAAAAGAGAAGCAGGTAACTGGACTTCTGTACTTTGGAAGTAGTGAGAGGCAGTTTACAGGAGTTCTGCATCCTGAGTGCAGGAAACACTTTACGGGAGTTCTGTAGCATGGGAGTAGTCTTACGCACTATGCGGGTTTTCAGTAGGCTGAGTAAAAGAGAAGCAGCTTACAGGATTTCTGTACATTGGAAGTAGTGAGAGGCAGTTTACTGGAGTTCTGCATCCTGAGTGTAGGAGACCGTTTAATGGAGTTCTGTAACATGGCTCTAGCCATACTCAGTATGCGGGATTTCTGTAGCCTGTCTGTAGGAGATGCAGCTTACAAGATTTCTGTAAGCTGGATGTAGAGCGAAGTAGTTTACTGGAATTCTGCTGCCTGAGTGTAGGAAACAGTTGACGGGAGTTCTATGGCATGGGAGTAGCCATATGCACTACGAGAGTTTTAGGTACCTTGTGTGTAGGACATGCTGCTTATTTGTGTTCAGTAAGCTGAATGTAGAGAGAGCCAGTTACCTGGAATTCCGCATCCTGAGTGTAGGAGACAGTCTATGGGAATTCTGGAACATGGCTCTAGCCATACACAGTATGTAGCCTGTGTGTGGGAGATGCAGCTTACAGGATTTCTGTACATTGGAAGTAGTGAGAGGCAGTTTACAGGAGTTCTGCATCCTGAGTGCAGGAAACACTTTACGGGAGTTCTGTAGCATGGGAGTAGTCTTACGCACTATGCGGGTTTTCAGTAGTCTGAGTAAAAGAGAAGCAGGTAACAGGATTTCTGTACATTGGAAGTAGTGAGAGGCAGTTTACAGGAGTTCTGCATCCTGAGTGTAGGAAACACTTTACGGGAGTTCTGTAGCATGGGAGTAGTCTTACGCACTATGCGGGTTTTCAGTAGGCTGAGTAAAAGAGAAGCAGCTTACAGGATTTCTGTACATTGGAAGTAGTGAGAGGCAGTTTACCGGAATTCTGCATCCTGAGTATAGGAAACACTTTACGGGAGTTCTGTAGCATGGGAGTACTCTTACGCACTATGCGGGTTTTCAGTAGGCTGAGTAAATGAGAAGCAGGTAACAGGACTTCTGTACTTTGGAAGTAGTGTGAGGCAGTTTACAGGAGTTCTGCATCCTGAGTGTAGGAAACACTTTACGGGAGTTCTGTAGCATGGGAGTACTCTTACGCACTATGCGGGTTTTCAGTAGGCTGAGTAAAAGAGAAGCAGGTAACTGGACTTCTGTACTTTGGAAGTAGTGAGAGGCAGTTTACAGGAGTTCTGCATCCTGAGTGCAGGAAACACTTTACGGGAGTTCTGTAGCATGGGAGTAGTCTTCCGCACTATGCGGGTTTTCAGTAGTCTGAGTAAAAGAGAAGCAGCTTACAGGATTTCTGTACATTGGAAGTAGTGAGAGGCAGTTTACTGGAGTTCTGCATCCTGAGTGTAGGAGACCGTTTAAGGGAGTTCTGTAACATGGCTCTAGCCATACTCAGTATGCGGGATTTCTGTAGCCTGTCTGTAGGAGATGCAGCTTACAAGATTTCTGTAAGCTGGATGTAGAGCGAAGTAGTTTACTGGAATTCTGCTGCCTGAGTGTAGGAAACAGTTGACGGGAGTTCTATGGCATGGGAGTAGCCATAGCACTATGCGGGTTTTCAGTAGTCTGAGTAAAAGAGAAGCAGCTTACAGGATTTCTGTTAGCTGGATGTAGAGAGAGGCAGTTTACTGGAGTTCCGCATCCTGAGTGTAGGAGACAGTTTAAGGGAGTTCTGTAACATGGCTCTAGCCATACGCAATATGCGGAATTTCTGTAGCCTGTGTGTAGGAGATGCAGCTACAGGATTTCTGTAAGCTGGATGTAGAGCGAAGCAGTTTACAAGACTTCTGCAGCCTGAGTGTAGGAAACACTTTAAGGGAGTTCTGTAGCATGGGAGTAGTCTTATGCACTATGCGGGTTTTCAGTATTCTGAGTAAAAGAGAAGCAGCTTACAGGATTTCTGTACATTGGAAGTAGTGAGAGGCAGTTTACAGGAGTTCTGCATCCTGAGTATAGGAAACACTTTACGGGAGTTCTGTAGCATGGGAGTACTCTTACGCACTATGCGGGTTTTCAGTAGGCTGAGTAAAACAGACGAAGCTTACAGGATTTCTGTACATTGGAAGTAGTGAGAGGCAGTTTACAGGAGTTCTGCATCCTGAGTGCAGGAAACACTTTACGGGAGTTCTGTAGCATGGGAGTAGTCTTACGCACTATGCGGGTTTTCAGAAGTCTGAGTAAAAGAGAAGCAGCTTAAAGGATTTCTGTACATTGGAAGTAGTGAGAGGTAATTTACTGGAGTTCTGCATCCTGAGTGTAGGAGACCGTTTAAGGGAGTTCTGTAACATGGCTCTAGCCATACTCAGTATGCGGGATTTCTGTAGCCTGTCTGTAGGAGATGCAGCTTACAAGATTTCTGTAAGCTGGATGTAGAGCGAAGTAGTTTACTGGAATTCTGCTGCCTGAGTGTAGGAAACAGTTGACGGGAGTTCTATGGCATGGGAGTAGCCATATGCACTACGAGAGTTTTAGGTACCTTGTGTGTAGGACATGCTGCTTATTTGTGTTCAGTAAGCTGAATGTAGAGAGAGCCAGTTACCTGGAATTCCGCATCCTGAGTGTAGGAGACAGTCTATGGGAATTCTGGAACATGGCTCTAGCCATACACAGTATGTAGCCTGTGTGTGGGAGATGCAGCTTACAGGATTTCTGTACATTGGAAGTAGTGAGAGGCAGTTTACAGGAGTTCTGCATCCTGAGTGCAGGAAACACTTTACGGGAGTTCTGTAGCATGGGAGTAGTCTTACGCACTATGCGGGTTTTCAGTAGTCTGAGTAAAAGAGAAGCAGGTAACAGGATTTCTGTACATTGTAAGTAGTGAGAGGCAGTTTACAGGAGTTCTGCATCCTGAGTGTAGGAAACACTTTACGGGAGTTCTGTAGAATGCGAGTAGTCTTACGCACTATGCGGGTTTTCAGTAGGCTGAGTAAAAGAGAAGCAGCTTACAGGATTTCTGTACATTGGAAGTAGTGAGAGGCAGTTTACCGGAATTCTGCATCCTGAGTATAGGAAACACTTTACGGGAGTTCTGTAGCATGGGAGTACTCTTACGCACTATGCGGGTTTTCAGTAGGCTGAGTAAAAAAGAAGCAGGTAACAGGACTTCTGTACATTGGAAGTAGTGTGAGGCAGTTTACAGGAGTTCTGCATCCTGAGTGTAGGAAACACTTTACGGGAGTTCTGTAGCATGGGAGTAGTCTTCCGCACTATGCGGGTTTTCAGTAGTCTGAGTAAAAGAGAAGCAGCTTACAGGATTTCTGTACATTGGAAGTAGTGAGAGGCAGTTTACTGGAGTTCTGCATCCTGAGTGTAGGAGACCGTTTAAGGGAGTTCTGTAACATGGCTCTAGCCATACTCAGTATGCGGGATTTCTGTAGCCTGTCTGTAGGAGATGCAGCTTACAAGATTTCTGTAAGCTGGATGTAGAGCGAAGTAGTTTACTGGAATTCTGCTGCCTGAGTGTAGGAAACAGTTGACGGGAGTTCTATGGCATGGGAGTAGCCATATGCACTACGCGAGTTTTAGGTACCTTGTGTGTAGGACATGCTGCTTATTTGTGTTCAGTAAGCTGAATGTAGACAGAGGCAGTTTACTGGAATTCTGCATCCTGAGTGTAGGAGACAGTCTATGGGAGTTCTGGAACATGGCTCTAGCCATACACAGTATGTAGCCTGTGTGTGGGAGATGCAGCTTACAGGATTTCTGTACATTGGAAGTAGTGAGAGGCAGTTTACAGGAGTTCTGCATCCTGAGTATAGGAAACACTTTACGGGAGTTCTGTAGCATGGGAGTACTCTTACGCACTATGCGGGTTTTCAGTAGTCTGAGTAAAAGAGAAGCAGGTAACAGGATTTCTGTACATTGTAAGTAGTGAGAGGCAGTTTACAGGAGTTCTGCATCCTGAGTGTAAGAAACACTTTACGGGAGTTCTGTAGCATGGGAGTAGTCTTACGCACTATGCGGGTTTTCAGTAGTCTGAGTAAAAGAGAAGCAGCTTACAGGATTTCTGTACATTGGAAGTAGTGAGAGACAGTTTACCGGAGTTCTGCATCCTGAGTATAGGAAACACTTTACGGGAGTTCTGTAGCATGGGAGTAGTCTTACCCACTATGCGGGTTTTCAGTAGGCTGAGTAAAAGAGAAGCAGGTAACTGGACTTCTGTACTTTGGAAGTAGTGAGAGGCAGTTTACAGGAGTTCTGCATCCTGAGTGCAGGAAACACTTTACGGGAGTTCTGTAGCATGGGAGTAGTCTTACGCACTATGCGGGTTTTCAGTAGTCTGAGTAAAAGAGAAGCAGCTTACAGGATTTCTGTACATTGGAAGTAGTGAGAGGCAGTTTACAGGAGTTCTGCATCCTGAGTGTAGGAAACACTTTACGGGAGTTCTGTAGCATGGGAGTAGTCTTATGCACTATGCGGGTTTTAGTAGTCTGAGTAAAAGAGAAGCAGCTTACAGGATTTCTGTACATTGGAAGTAGTGAGAGGCAGTTTACAGGAGTTCTGCATCCTTAGTGTAGGAAACACTTTACGGGAGTTCTGTAGCATGGGAGTACTCTTACGCACTATGCGGGTTTTCAGTAGGCTGAGTAAAAGAGAAGCAGCTTACAGGATTTCTGTACATTGAAAGTAGTGAGAGGCAGTTTACAGGAGTTCTGCATCCTGAGTATAGGAAACACTTTACGGGAGTTCTGTAGCATGGGAGTACTCTTACGCACTATGCGGGTTTTCAGTAGTCTGAGTAAAAGAGAAGCAGGTAACAGGATTTCTGTACATTGGAAGTAGTGAGAGGCAGTTTACAGGAGTTCTGCATCCTGAGTGTAAGAAACACTTTACAGGAGTTCTGTAGCATGGGAGTAGTCTTACGCACTATGCGGGTTTTCAGTAGTCTGAGTAAAAGAGAAGCAGCTTACAGGATTTCTGTTAGCTGGATGTAGAGAGAGGCAGTTTACTGGAGTTCCGCATCCTGAGTGTAGGAGACAGTTTAAGGGAGTTCTGTAACATGGCTCTAGCCATACTCAATATGCGGAATTTCTGTAGCCTGTGTGTAGGAGATGCAGCTACAGGATTTCTGTAAGCTGGATGTAGAGCGAAGCAGTTTACAAGACTTCTGCAGCCTGAGTGTAGGAAACACTTTAAGGGAGTTCTGTAGCATGGGAGTAGTCTTATGCACTATGCGGGTTTTCAGTATTCTGAGTAAAAGAGAAGCAGCTTACAGGATTTCTGTACATTGGAAGTAGTGAGAGGCAGTTTACAGGAGTTCTGCATCCTGAGTGTAGGAAACACTTTACGGGAGTTCTGTAGCATGGGAGTACTCTTACGCACTATGCGGGTTTTCAGTAGGCTGAGTAAAACAGACGAAGCTTACATGATTTCTGTACATTGGAGGTAGTGAGAGGCAGTTTACAGGAGTTCTACATCCTGAGTGCAGGAAACACTTTACGGGAGTTCTGTAACATTGGAGTAGTCTTACGCACTATGCGTGTTTTCAGTAGGCTGAGTAAAAGAGAAGCAGGTAACTGGACTTCTGTACTTTGGAAGTAGTGAGAGGCAGTTTACAGGAGTTCTGCATCCTGAGTGCAGGAAACACTTTACGGGAGTTCTGTAGCATGGGAGTAGTCTTACGCACTATGCGGGTTTTCAGAAGTCTGAGTAAAAGAGAAGCAGCTTACAGGATTTCTGTACATTGGAAGTAGTGAGAGGCAGTTTACTGGAGTTCTGCATCCTGAGTGTAGGAGACCGTTTAAGGGAGTTCTGTAACATGGCTCTCGCCATACTCAGTATGCGGGATTTCTGTAGCCTGTCTGTAGGAGATGCAGCTTACAAGATTTCTGTAAGCTGGATGTAGAGCGAAGTAGTTTACTGGAATTCTGCTGCCTGAGTGTAGGAAACAGTTGACGGGAGTTCTATGGCATGGGAGTAGCCATATGCACTACGCGAGTTTTAGGTACCTTGTGTGTAGGACATGCTGCTTATTGGTGTTCAGTAAGCTGAATGTAGAGAGAGCCAGTTACCTGGAATTCCGCATCCTGAGTGTAGGAGACAGTCTATGGGAATTCTGGAACATGGCTCTAGCCATACACAGTATGTAGCCTGTGTGTGGGAGATGCAGCTTACAGGATTTCTGTACATTGGAAGTAGTGAGAGGCAGTTTACAGGAGTTCTGCATCCTCAGTGCAGGAAACACTTTACGGGAGTTCTGTAGCATGGGAGTAGTCTTACGCACTATGCGGGTTTTCAGTAGTCTGAGTAAAAGAGAAGCAGGTAACAGGATTTCTGTACATTGGAAGTAGTGAGAGGCAGTTTACAGGAGTTCTGCATCCTGAGTGTAGGAAACACTTTACGGGAGTTCTGTAGCATGCGAGTAGTCTTACGCACTATGCGGGTTTTCAGTAGGCTGAGTAAAAGAGAAGCAGCTTACAGGATTTCTGTACATTGGAAGTAGTGAGAGGGAGTTTACCGGAATTCTGCATCCTGAGTATAGGAAACACTTTACGGGAGTTCTGTAGCATGGGAGTACTCTTACGCACTATGCGGGTTTTCAGTAGGCTGAGTAAAAAAGAAGCAGGTAACAGGACTTCTGTACTTTGGAAGTAGTGTGAGGCAGTTTACAGGAGTTCTGCATCCTGAGTGTAGGAAACACTTTACGGGAGTTCTGTAGCATGGGAGTACTCTTACGCACTATGCGGGTTTTCAGTAGGCTGAGTAAAAGAGAAGCAGGTAAGTGGACTTCTGTACTTTGGAAGTAGTGAGAGGCACTTTACAGGAGTTCTGCATCCTGAGTGCAGGAAACACTTTACGGGAGTTCTGTAGCATGGGAGTAGTCTTCCGCACTATGCGGGTTTTCAGTAGTCTGAGTAAAAGAGAAGCAGCTTACAGGATTTCTGTACATTGGAAGTAGTGAGAGGCAGTTTACTGGAGTTCTGCATCCTGAGTGTAGGAGACCGTTTAAGGGAGTTCTGTAACATAGCTCTAGCCATACTCAGTATGCGGGATTTCTGTAGCCTGTGTGTAGGAGATGCAGCTTACAAGATTTCTGTAAGCTGGATGCAGAGCGAAGTAGTTTACTGGAATTCTGCTGCCTGAGTGTAGGTAACAGTTGACGGGAGTTCTATGGCATGGGAGTAGCCATATGCACTACGCGAATTTTAGGTACACTGTGTGTAGGACATGCTGCTTATTTGTGTTCAGAAAGCTGAATGTAGAGAGAGACAGTTTACTGGAATTCTGCATCCTGAGTGTAGGAGACAGTCTATGGGAGTTCTGGAACATGGCTCTAGCCATACACAGTATGTAGCCTGTGTGTGGGAGATGCAGCTTACGGGATTTCTGTACATTAGAAGTAGTTAAGGCAGTTTACAGGAGTTCTGCATCCTGAGTGTAGGAAACACTTTACGGGAGTTCTGTAGCATGGGAGTAGTCTTACGCACTATGCGGGTTTTCAGTAGTCTGAGTAAAAGAGAAGCAGCTTACAGGATTTCTGTTAGCTGGATGTAGAGAGAGGCAGTTTACTGGAGTTCCGCATCCTGAGTGTAGGAGACAGTTTAAGGGAGTTCTGTAACATGGCTCTAGCCATACTCAATATGCGGGATTTCTGTAGCCTGTGTGTAGGAGATGCAGCTACAGGATTTCTGTAAGCTGGATGTAGAGCGAAGCAGTTTACAGGACTTCTGCAGCCTGAGTGTAGGAAACACTTTAAGGGAGTTCTGTAGCATGGGAGTAGTCTTATGCACTATGCGGGTTTTCAGTATTCTGAGTAAAAGAGAAGCAGCTTACAGGATTTCTGTACATTGGAAGTAGTGAGAGGCAGTTTACAGGAGTTCTGCATCCTGAATATAGGAAACACTTTATGGGAGTTCTGTAGCATGGGAGTACTCTTACGCAGTATGCGGGTTTCAAGTAGGCTGAGTAAAACAGATGAAGCTTACAGGATTTCTGTACATTGGAAGTAGTGAGAGACAGTTTACCGGAGTTCTGCATCCTGAGTATAGGAAACACTTTACGGGAGTTCTGTAGCATGGGAGTAGTCTTACCCACTATGCGGGTTTTCAGTAGGCTGAGTAAAAGAGAAGCAGGTAACTGGACTTCTGTACTTTGGAAGTAGTGAGAGGCAGTTTACAGGAGTTCTGCATCCTGAGTGCAGGAAACACTTTACGGGAGTTCTGTAGCATGGGAGTAGTCTTATGCACTATGCGGGTTTTCAGTAGTCTGAGTAAAAGAGAAGCAGCTTACAGGATTTCTGTACATTGGAAGTACTGAGAGGCAGTTTACAGGAGTTCTGCATCCTGAGTGTAGGAAACACTTTACGGGAGTTCTGTAGCATGGGAGTAGTCTTATGCACTATGCGGGTTTTCAGTAGTCTGAGTAAAAGAGAAGCAGCTTACAGGATTTCTGTACATTGGAAGTAGTGAGAGGCAGTTTACAGGAGTTCTGCATCCTTAGTGTAGGAAACACTTTACGGGAGTTCTGTAGCATGGGAGTACTCTTACGCACTATGCGGGTTTTCAGTAGGCTGAGTAAAAGAGAAGCAGCTTACAGGATTTCTGTACATTGAAAGTAGTGAGAGGCAGTTTACAGGAGTTCTGCATCCTGAGTATAGGAAACACTTTACGGGAGTTCTGTAGCATGGGAGTAGTCTTACGCACTATGCGGGTTTTCAGTAGTCTGAGTAAAAGAGAAGCAGGTAACAGGATTATTGTACATTGGAAGTAGTGAGAGGCAGTTTACTGGAGTTCTGCATCCTGAGTGTAGGAAACACTTTACGGGAGTTCTGTAGCATGGGAGTAGTCTTACGCACTATGCAGGTTTTCAGTAGTCTGAGTAAAAGAGAAGCAGCTTACAGGATTTCTGTTAGCTGGATGTAGAGAGAGGCAGTTTACTGGAGTTCCGCATCCTGACTGTAGGAGACAGTTTAAGGGAGTTCAGTAACATGGCTCTAGCCATACTCAATATGCGGGATTTCTGTAGCCTGTGTGTAGGAGATGCAGCTTACAGGATTTCTGTAAGCTGGATGTAGAGCGAAGCAGTTTACAGGAGTTCTGCAGCCTGAGTGTAGGAAACACTTTACGGGAGTTCTGTAGCATGGGAGTAGTCTTATGCACTATGCTGGTTTTCAGTATTCTGAGTAACAGAGAAGCAGCTTACAGGATTTCTGTACATTGGAAGTAGTGAGAGGCAGTTTACAGGAGTTCTGCATCCTGAGTATAGGAAACACTTTACGGGAGTTCTGTAGCATGGGAGTACTCTTACCCACTATGCGGGTTTTCAGTAGGCTGAGTTAAACAGACGCAGCTTACAGGATTTCTGTACATTGGAAGTAGTTTAGGCAGTTTACAGGAGTTCTGCATCCTGAGTGCAGGAAACACTTTAGTGGAGTTCTGTAGCATGGGAGTAGTCTTACGCACTATGCGGGTTTTCAGTAGTCTGAGTAAAAGAGAAGCAGCTTACAGGATTTCTGTACATTGGAAGTAGTGAGAGGCAGTTTACAGGAGTTCTGCATCCTGAGTGTAGGAAACACTTTACGGGAGTTCTCTAGCATGGGAGTAGTCTTACGCACTATGCGGGTTTTCAGTAGTCTGTGTAAAAGAGAAGCAGCTTACAGGATTTCTGTACATTGGAAGTAGTGAGAGGCAGTTTACAGGAGTTCTGCATCCTGAGTGCAGGAAACACTTTACGGGAGTTCTGTAGCATGGGAGTAGTCTTACGTACTATGCGGGTTTTCAGTAGTCTGAGGAAAAGAGAAGCAGCTTACAGGATTTCTGTTAGCTGGATGTAGAGAGAGGCAGTTTACTGGAGTTCCGCATCCTGAGTGTAGGAGACAGTTTAAGGGAGTTCTGTAACATGGCTCTAGCCATACTCAATATGCGGAATTTCTGTAGCCTGTGTGTAGGAGATGCAGCTACAGGATTTCTGTAAGCTGGATGTAGAGCGAAGCAGTTTACAGGAGTTCTGCAGCCTGAGTGTAGGAAACACTTTAAGGGAGTTCTGTAGCATGGGAGTAGTCTTATGCACTATGCGGGTTTTCAGTATTCTGAGTAAAAGAGAAGCAGCTTACAGGATTTCTGTACATTGGAAGTAGTGAGAGGCAGTTTACAGGAGTTCTGCATCCTGAATATAGGAAACACTTTATGGGAGTTCTGTAGCATGGGAGTACTCTTACGCAGTATGCGGGTTTCAATAGGCTGAGTAAAACAGATGAAGCTTACAGGATTTCTGTACATTGGAAGTAGTGAGAGACAGTTTACCGGAGTTCTGCATCCTGAGTATAGGAAACACTTTACGGGAGTTCTGTAGCATGCGAGTAGTCTTACGCACTATGCGGGTTTTCAGTAGGCTGAGTAAAAGAGAAGCAGGTAACTGGACTTCTGTACTTTGGAAGTAGTGAGAGGCAGTTTACAGGAGTTCTGCATCCTGAGTGCAGGAAACACTTTACGGGAGTTCTGTAGCATGGGAGTAGTCTTACGCACTATGCGGGTTTTCAGTAGTCTGAGTAAAAGAGAAGCAGCTTACAGGATTTCTGTACATTGGAAGTAGTGAGAGGCAGTTTCCAGGAGTTCTGCATCCTGAGTGTAGGAAACACTTTACGGGAGTTCTGTAGCATGGGAGTACTCTTACGCACTATGCGGGTTTTCAGTAGGCTGAGTAAAAGAGAAGCAGGTAACTGGACTTCTGTACTTTGGAAGTAGTGAGAGGCAGTTTACAGGAGTTCTGCATCCTGAGTGTAGGAAACACTTTACAGGAGTTCTGTAGCATGGGAGTAGTCTTACGCACTATGCGGGTTTTCAGTAGTCTGAGTAAAAGAGAAGCAGCTTACAGGATTTCTGTACATTGGAAGTAGTTTAGGCAGTTTACAGGAGTTCTGCATCCTGAGTGCAGGAAACACTTTAGTGGAGTTCTGTAGCATGGGAGTAGTCTTCCGCACTATGCGGGTTTTCAGTAGTCTGAGTAAAAGAGAAGCAGCTTACAGGATTTCTGTACATTGGAAGTAGTGAGAGGCAGTTTACTGGAGTTCTGCATCCTCAGTGTAGGAGACCGTTTAAGGGAGTTCTGTAACATGGCTCTCGCCATACTCAGTATGCGGGATTTCTGTAGCCTGTCTGTAGGAGATGCAGCTTACAAGATTTCTGTAAGCTGGATGTAGAGCGAAGTAGTTTACTGGAATTCTGCTGCCTGAGTGTAGGAAACAGTTGACGGGAGTTCTATGGCATGGGAGTAGCCATATGCACTACGAGAGTTTTAGGTACCTTGTGTGTAGGACATGCTGCTTATTTGTGTTCAGTAAGCTGAATGTAGAGAGAGCAAGTTACCTGGAATTCCGCATCCTGAGTGTAGGAGACAGTCTATGGGAATTCTGGAACATGGCTCTAGCCATACACAGTATGTAGCCTGTGTGTGGGAGATGCAGCTTACAGGATTTCTGTACATTGGAAGTAGTGAGAGGCAGTTTACAGGAGTTCTGCATCCTGAGTGCAGGAAACACTTTACGGGAGTTCTGTAGCATGGGAGTAGTCTTACGCACTATGCGGGTTTTCAGTAGTCTGAGTAAAAGAGAAGCAGGTAACAGGATTTCTGTACATTGGAAGTAGTGAGAGGCAGTTTACAGGAGTTCTGCATCCTGAGTGTAGGAAACACTTTACGGGAGTTCTGTGGCGTGGGAGTACTCTTACGCACTATGCGGGTTTTCAGTAGGCTGAGTAAAAGAGAAGCAGCTTACAGGATTTCTGTACATTGGAAGTAGTGAGAGGCAGTTTACCGGAATTCTGCATCCTGAGTATAGGAAACACTTTACGGGAGTTCTGTAGCATGGGAGTACTCTTACGCACTATGCGGGTTTTCAGTAGGCTGAGTAAAAAAGAAGCAGGTAACAGGACTTCTGTACTTTGGAAGTAGTGTGAGGCAGTTTACAGGAGTTCTGCATCCTGAGTGTAGGAAACACTTTACGGGAGTTCTGTAGCATGGGAGTACTCTTACGCACTATGCGGGTTTTCAGTAGTCTGAGTAAAAGAGAAGCAGGTAACTGGACTTCTGTGCTTTGGAAGTAGTGAGAGGCACTTTACAGGAGTTCTGCATCCTGAGTGCAGGAAACACTTTACGGGAGTTCTGTAGCATGGGAGTAGTCTTACGCACTATGCGGGTTTTCAGTAGTCTGAGTAAAAGAGAAGCAGGTAACTGGACTTCTGTACTTTGGAAGTAGTGAGAGGCAGTTTACAGGAGTTCTGCATCCTGAGTGCAGGAAACACTTTACGGGAGTTCTGTAGCATGGGAGTAGTCTTACGCACTATGCGGGTTTTCAGAAGTCTGAGTAAAAGAGAAGCAGCTTACAGGATTTCTGTACATTGGAAGTAGTGAGAGGCAGTTTACTGGAGTTCTGCATCCTGAGTGTAGGAGACCGTTTAAGGGAGTTCTGTAACATGGCTCTAGCCATACTCAGTATGCGGGATTTCTGTAGCCTGTGTGTAGGAGATGCAGCTTACAAGATTTCTGTAAGCTGGATGTAGAGCGAAGTAGTTTACTGGAATTCTGCTGCCTGAGTGTAGGAAACAGTTGACGGGAGTTCTATGGCATGGGAGTAGCCATATGCACTACGCGAGTTTTAGGTACCCTGTGTGTAGGACATGCTGCTTATTTGTGTTCAGTAAGCTGAATGTAGAGAGAGGCAGTTTACTGGAATTCTGCATCCTGAGTGTAGGAGACAGTCTATGGGAGTTCTGGAACATGGCTCTAGCCATACACAGTATGTAGCCTGTGTGTGGGAGATGCAGCTTACAGGATTTCTGTACATTGGAAGTAGTGAGAGGCAGTTTACAGGAGTTCTGCATCCTGAGTGCAGGAAACACTTTACGGGAGTTCTGTAGCATGGGAGTAGTCTTACGCACTATGCGGGTTTTCAGTAGTCTGAGTAAAAGAGAAGCAGCTTACAGGATTTCTGTACATTGGAAGTAGTGAGAGGCAGTTTACAGGAGTTCTGCATCCTGAGTGTAAGAAACACTTTACGGGAGTTCTGTAGCATGGGAGTAGTCTTATGCACTATGCCGGTTTTCAGTAGTCTGAGTAAAAGAGAAGCAGCTTACTGGATTTCTGTTAGCTGGATGTAGAGGGAGGCAGTTTACTGGAGTTCCGCATCCTGAGCGTAGGAGACAGTTTAAGGGAGTTCTGTAACATGGCTCTAGCCATACTCAATATGCGGGATTTCTGTAGCCTGTGTGTAGGAGATGCAGCTTACAGGATTTCTGTAAGCTGGATGTAGAGCGAAGCAGTTTGCAGGAGTTCTGCAGCCTGAGTGTAGGAAACACTTTACGGGAGTTCTGTAGCATGGGAGTAGTCTTATGCACTATGCGGGTTTTCAGTAGGCTGAGTAACACAGATGCAGCTTACAGGATTTCTGTACATTGGAAGTAGTTTAGGCAGTTTACAGGAGTTCTGCATCCTGAGTGCAGGAAACACTTTACGTTAGTTCTGTAGCATGGGAGTAGTCTTACGCACTATGCCGGTTTTCAGTAGTCTGAGTAAAAGAGAAGCAGCTTACAGGACTTCTGTACATTGGAAGTAGTGAGAGGCAGTTTACTGGAGTTCTGCATCCTGAGTGTAGGAGACCGTTTAAGGGAGTTCTGTAACATGGCTCTAGCCATACTCAGTATGCGGGATTTCTGTAGCCTGTGTGTAGGAGATGCAGCTTACAGGATTTCTGTAAGCTGGATGTAGAGCGAAGCAGTTTACGGAAGTTCTGCAGCCTGAGGGTAGGAAACACTTTACGGGAGTTCTGTAGCATGGGAGTAGTCTTATGCACTATGCGGGTTTTCAGTATTCTGAGTAAAAGAGAAGCAGCTTACAGGATTTCTGTACATTGGAAGTAGTGAGAGGCAGTTTACAGGAGTTCTGCATCCTGAGTATTGGAAACACTTTACGGGAGTTCTGTAGCATGGGAGTACTCTTACGCACTATGCGGGTTTTCCGTAGGCTGAGTTAAACAGACGCAGCTTACAGGATTTCTGTACATTGGAAGTAGTTTAGGCAGTTTACAGGAGTTCTGCATCCTGAGTGCAGGAAACACTTTACGGGAGTTCTGTAGCATGGGAGTAGTCTTACGCACTATGCGGGTTTTCAGTAGTCTGAGTAAAAGAGAAGCAGCTTACAGGATTTCTGTACATTGGAAGTAGTGAGAGGCAGTTTACCGGAGTTCTGCATCCTGAGTGCAGGAAACACTTTACGGGAGTTCTGTAGCATGGGAGTAGTCTTACGCACTATGCGGGTTTTCAGTAGTCTGAGTAAAAGAGAAGCAGCTTACAGGATTTCTGTACATTGGAAGTAGTGAGAGGCAGTTTACCGGAGTTCTGCATCCTGAGTGCAGGAAACACTTTACGGGAGTTCTGTAGCATGGGAGTAGTCTTACGCACTATGAGGGTTTTCAGTAGTCTGAGTAAAAGAAAAGCAGCTTACAGGATTTCTCTTAGCTGGATGTAGAGAGAGGCAGTTTACTGCAGTTCCGCATCCTCAGTGTAGGAGACAGTTTAAGGGAGTTCTGTAACATGGCTCTAGCCATACTCAGTATGCGGGATTTCTGTAGCCTGTGTGTAGGAGATGCAGCTTACAGGATTTCTGTAAGCTGGATGTAGAGCGAAGCAGTTTGCAGGAGTTCTGCAGCCTGAGTGTAGGAAACACTTTACGGGAGTTCTGTAGCATGGGAGTAGTCTTATGCACTATGCGGGTTTTCAGTATTCTGAGTAAAACAGAAGCAGCTTACAGGATTTCTGTACATTGGAAGTAGTGAGAGGCAGTTTACAGGAGTTCTGCATCCTGAGTGCAGGAAACACTTTATGGGAGTTCTTAGCATGGGAGTATTCTTACGCACTATGCGGGTTTTCCGTAGGCTGAGTTAAACAGACGCAGCTTACAGGATTTCTGTACATTGGAAGTAGTTTAGGCAGTTTACAGGAGTTCTGCATCCTGAGTGCAGGAAACACTTTACGGGAGTTCTGTAGCATGGGAGTAGTCTTACGCACTATGCGGGTTTTCAGTAGTCTGAGTAAAAGAGAAGCAGCTTACAGGATTTCTGTACATTGGAAGTAGTGAGAGGCAGTTTACAGGAGTTCTGCATCCTGAGTGTAGGAAACACTTTACGGGAGTTCTGTAGCATGGGAGTAGTCTTACGCACTATGCGGGTTTTCAGTAGTCTGAGTAAAAGAGAAGCAGCTTACAGGATTTCTGTACATTGGAAGTAGTGAGAGGCAGTTTACCGGAGTTCTGCATCCTGAGTGCAGGAAACACTTTACGGGAGTTCTGTAGCATGGGAGTAGTCTTACGCACTATGAGGGTTTTCAGTAGTCTGAGTAAAAGAAAAGCAGCTTACAGGATTTCTCTTAGCTGGATGTAGAGAGAGGCAGTTTACTGCAGTTCCGCATCCTCAGTGTAGGAGACAGTTTAAGGGAGTTCTGTAACATGGCTCTAGCCATACTCAGTATGCGGGATTTCTGTAGCCTGTGTGTAGGAGATGCAGCTTACAGGATTTCTGTAAGCTGGATGTAGAGCGAAGGAGTTTACTGGAATTCTGCTGCCTGAGTGTAGGAAACAGTTGACGGGAGTTCTATGGCATGGGAGTAGCCATATGCACTACGCGAGTTTTAGGTACCCTGTGTGTAGGACATGCTGCTTATTTGTGTTCAGTAAGCTGAATGCAGAGAGAGGCAGTTTACTGGAATTCTGCATCCTGAGTGTAGGAGACAGTCTATGGGAGTTCTGGAACATGGCTCTAGCCATACACAGTATGTAGCCTGTGTGTGGGAGATGCAGCTTACAGGATTTCTGTACATTGGAAATAGTGAGAGGCAGTTTACAGGAGTTCTGCATCCTGAGTGTAGGAAACACTTTACGGGAGTTCTGTAGCATGGGAGTAGTCTTACGCACTATGCGGGTTTTCAGTAGTCTGAGTAAAAGAGAAGCAGCTTACAGGATTTCTGTACATTGGAAGTAGTGAGAGGCAGTTTACAGGAGTTCTGCATCCTGAGTGTAGGAAACACTTTACGGGAGTTCTGTAGCATGGGAGTAGTCTTACGCACTATGCGGGTTTTCAGTAGTCTGAGTAAAAGAGAAGCAGCTTACAGGATTTCTGTACATTGGAAGTAGTGAGAGGCAGTTTACCGGAGTTCTGCATCCTGAGTATAGGAAACACTTTACGGGAGTTCTGTAGCATGGGAGTAGTCTTACGCACTATGCGGGTTTTCAGTAGGCTGAGTAAAAGAGAAGCAGGTAACAGGACTTCTGTACTTTGGAAGTAGTGAGAGGCAGTTTACAGGAGTTCTGCTTCCTGAGTGTAGGAAACACTTTACGGGAGTTCTGTAGCATGGGAGTAGTCTTACGCACTATGCGGGTTTTCAGTAGGCTGAGTAAAAGAGAAGCAGGTAACTGGACTTCTGTACTTTGGAAATAGTGAGAGGCAGTTTACTGGAGTTTTGCATCCTGAGTGTAGTAGACCGTTTAAGGGAGTTCTGTAACATGGCTCTAGCCATACTCAGTATGCGGGATTTCTGTAGCTTGTGTGTAGGAGATGCATCTTACAAGATTTCTGTAAGCTGGATGTAGAGCGAAGTAGTTTACTGGAATTCTGCTGCCTGAGTGTAGGAAACAGTTGACGGGAGTTCTGTGGCGTGGGAGTAGCCATATGCACTACGCGAGTTTTAGGTACCCTGTGTGTAGGACATGCTGCTTATTTGTGTTCAGTAAGCTGAATGAAGAGAGA
Source organism: Oryctolagus cuniculus (assembly GCF_964237555.1). Lineage (NCBI taxonomy): Eukaryota > Metazoa > Chordata > Mammalia > Lagomorpha > Leporidae > Oryctolagus > Oryctolagus cuniculus. The sequence continues at coordinate 1,006,082 of NW_027208206.1, read as the reverse complement.
GGCAGTTTACTGGAATTCTGCATCCTGAGTGTAGGAGACAGTCTATGGGAGTTCTGGAACATGGCTCTAGCCATACACAGTATGTAGCCTGTGTGTGGGAGATGCAGCTTACAGGATTTCTGTACATTGGAAGTAGTGAGAGGCAGTTTACAGGAGTTCTGCATCCTGAGTATAGGAAACACTTAACGGGAGTTCTGTAGCATGGGAGTACTCTTACGCACTTTGCGGATTTTCAGTAGGCTGAGTTAAACAGACGCAGCTTACAGGATTTCTGTACATTGGAAGTAGTTTAGGCAGTTTACAGGAGTTCTGCATCCTGAGTGCAGGAAACACTTTACGGGAGTTCTGTAGCATGGGAGTAGTCTTACGCACTATGCGGGTTTTCAGTAGTCTGAGTAAAAGAGAAGCAGGTAACAGGATTTCTGTACATTGGAAGTAGTGAGAGGCAGTTTACAAGAGTTCTGCATCCTGAGTGTAGGAAACACTTTACGGGAGTTCTGTAGCATGGGAGTAGTCTTACGCACTATGCGGGTTTTCAGTAGTCTGAGTAAAAGAGAAGCAGCTTACAGGATTTCGGTACATTGGAAGTAGTTTAGGCAGTTTACAGGAGTTCTGCATCCTGAGTGTAGGAAACACTTTACGGGAGTTCTGTAGCATGGGAGTAGTCTTATGCACTATGCGGGTTTTCAGTAGTCTGAGTAAAAGAGAAGCAGCTTACAGGATTTCTGTACATTGGAAGTAGTGAGAGGCAGTTTACAGGAGTTCTGCATCCTGAGTATAGGAAACACTTTACGGGAGTTCTGTAGCATGGGAGTACTCTTACGCATATGCGGGTTTTCAGTAGGCTGAGTAAAAAAGACGAAGCTTACAGGATTTCTGTACATTGGAATTAGTTTAGGCAGTTTACAGGAGTTCTGCATCCTGAATGCAGGAAACACTTTACGGGAGTTCTGTAGCATGGGAGTACTCTTACGCACTATGCGGGTTTTCAGTAGTCTGAGTAAAAGAGAAGCAGCTTACAGGATTTCTGTACATTGGAAGTAGTGAGAGGCAGTTTACAGGAGTTCTGCATCCTGAGTATAGGAAACACTTTACGGGAGTTCTGTAGCATGGGAGTACTCTTACGCATATGCGGGTTTTCAGTAGGCTGAGTAAAACAGACGCAGCTTACAGGATTTCTGTGCATTGGAAATAGTTTAGGCAGTTTACAGGAGTTCTGCATCATGAGTGCAGGAAACACTTTACGGGAGTTCTCTAGCATGGGAGTAGTCTTACGCACTATGCGGGTTTTCAGTAGTCTGAGTAAAAGAGAAGCAGCTTACAGGATTTCTGTTAGCTGGATGTAGAGAGAGGCAGTTTACTGGAGTTCCGCATCCTGAGTGTAGGAGACAGTTTAAGGGAGTTCTGTAACATGGCTCTAGCCATACTCAATATGCGGGATTTCTGTAGCCTGTGTGTAGGAGATGCAGCTTACAGGATTTCTGTAAGCTGGATGTAGAGCGAAGCAGTTTACAGGGGTTCTGCAGCCTGAGTGTAGGAAACACTTTACGGGAGTTCTGTAGCATGGGAGTAGTCTTATGCACTATGCGGGTTTTAGGTAGGCTGAGTAAAAGAGAAGCAGGTAACTGGACTTCTGTACTTTGGAAGTAGTGAGAGGCAGTTTACAGGAGTTCTGCATCCTGAGTGCAGGAAACACTTTAGTGGAGTTCTGTAGCATGGGAGTAGTCTTCCGCACTATGCGGGTTTTCAGTAGTCTGAGTAAAAGAGAAGCAGCTTACAGGATTTCTGTACATTGGAAGTAGTGAGAGGCAGTTTACTGGAGTTCTGCATCCTGAGTGTAGGAGACCGTTTAAGGGAGATCTGTAACATGGCTCTAGCCATACTCAGTATGCGGGATTTCTGTAGCTTGTGTGTAGGAGATGCATCTTACAAGATTTCTGTAAGCTGGATGTAGAGCGAAGTAGTTTACTGGAATTCTGCTGCCTGAGTGTAGGAAACAGTTGACGGGAGTTCTATGGCATGGGAGTAGCCATATGCGCTATGCGAGTTTTAGGTAACCTGTGTGTAGGACATGCTGCTTATTTCTGTTCAGTAAGCTGAATGAAGAGAGAGGCAGTTTACTGGAATTCTGCATCCTGAGTGCAGGAAACACTTTACGGGAGTTCTGTAGCATGGGAGTAGTCTTACGCACTATGCGGGTTTTCAGTAGTCTGAGTAAAAGAGAAGCAGCTTACAGGATTTCTGTACATTGGAAGTAGTGAGAGGCAGTTTACTGGAGTTCTGCATCCTGAGTGTAGGAGACCGTTTAAGGGAGATCTGTAACATGGCTCTAGCCATACTCAGTATGCGGGATTTCTGTAGCTTGTGTGTAGGAGATGCATCTTACAAGATTTCTGTAAGCTGGATGTAGAGCGAAGTAGTTTACTGGAATTCTGCTGCCTGAGTGTAGGAAACAGTTGACGGGAGTTCTATGGCATGGGAGTAGCCATATGCGCTATGCGAGTTTTAGGTAACCTGTGTGTAGGACATGCTGCTTATTTCTGTTCAGTAAGCTGAATGAAGAGAGAGGCAGTTTACTGGAATTCTGCATCCTGAGTGCAGGAAACACTTTACGGGAGTTCTGTAGCATGGGAGTAGTCTTACGCACTATGCGGGTTTTCAGTAGTCTGAGTAAAAGAGAAGCAGCTTACAGGATTTCTGTACATTGGAAGTAGTGAGAGGCAGTTTACTGGAGTTCTGCATCCTGAGTGTAGGAGACCGTTTAAGGGAGATCTGTAACATGGCTCTAGCCATACTCAGTATGCGGGATTTCTGTAGCTTGTGTGTAGGAGATGCATCTTACAAGATTTCTGTAAGCTGGATGTAGAGCGAAGTAGTTTACTGGAATTCTGCTGCCTGAGTGTAGGAAACAGTTGACGGGAGTTCTATGGCATGGGAGTAGCCATATGCGCTATGCGAGTTTTAGGTAACCTGTGTGTAGGACATGCTGCTTATTTCTGTTCAGTAAGCTGAATGAAGAGAGAGGCAGTTTACTGGAATTCTGCATCCTGAATGTAGGAGACAGTCTATGGGAGTTCTGGAACATGGCTCTAGCCATACACAGTATGTAGCCTGTGTGTGGGAGATGCAGCTTACAGGATTTCTGTACATTGGAAGTAGTGAGAGGCAGTTTACAGGAGTTCTGCATCCTGAGTATAGGAAACAATTTACGGGAGTTCTGTAGCATGCGAGTAGTCTTACGCACTATGCGGGTTTTCAGTAGGCTGAGTAAAACAGACGCAGCTTACAGGATTTCTGTACATTGGAAGTAGTTTGGGCAGTTTACAGGAGTTCTGCATCCTGAGTGCAGGAAACACTTTACGGGAGTTCTGTAGCATGGTAGTAGTCTTACGCACTATGCGGGTTTTCAGTAGTCTGAGTAAAAGAGAAGCAGCTTACAGGATTTCTCTTAGCTGGATGTAGAGAGAGGCAGTTTACTGGAGTTCCGCATCCTGAGCGTAGGAGACAGTTTAAGGGAGTTCTGTAACATGGCTCTAGCCATACTCAATATGCGGGATTTCTGTAGCCTGTGTGTAGGAGATGCAGCTTAAAGGATTTCTGTAAGCTGGATGTAGAGCGAAGCAGTTTACAGGAGTTCTGCAGCCTGAGTGTAGGAAACACTTTACGAGAGTTCTGCAGCATGGGAGTAGTCTTATGAACTATGCGGGTTTTCAATATTCTGAGTAAAAGAGAAGCAGGTAACAGGATTTCTGTACATTGGAAGTAGTGAGAGGCAGTTTACAGGAGTTCTGCATCCTGAGTGTAGGAAACAGTTTACGGGAGTTCTGTAGCATGGGAGTAGTCTTATGCACTATGCGGGTTTTCAGTAGTCTGAGTAAAAGAGAAGCAGCTTACAGGATTTCTATACATTGGAAGTAGTGAGAGGCAGTTTACAGGAGTTTTGCATCCTGAGTATAGGAAACACTTTACGAGAGTTCTGTAGCATGGGAGTACTCTTACGCACTATGCGGGTTTTCAGTAGTCTGAGTAAAAGAGAAGCAGCTTACAGGATTTCTGTACATTTGAATTAGTGAGAGGCAGTTTACTGGAGTTCTGCATCCTGAGTGTAGGAGACCGTTTAAGGGAATTCTGTAACATGGCTCTAGCCATACTCAGTATGCGGGATTTCTGTAGCCTGTGTGTAGGAGATGCAGCTTACAAGATTTTTGTAAGCTGGATGTAGAGCGAAGTAGTTTACTGGAATTCTGCTGCCTGAGTGTAGGAAACAGTTGACGGGAGTTCTATGGCATGTGAGTAGCCATATGCACTACGCGAGTTTTAGGTACCCTGTGTGTAGGACATGCTGCTTATTTGTGTTCAGTAAGCTGAATGTAGAGAGAGGCAGTTTACTGGAATTCTGCATCCTGAGTGTAGGAGACAGTCTATGGGAGTTCTGGAACATGGCTCTAGCCATACACAGTATGTAGCCTGTGTGTGGGAGATGCAGCTTACAGGATTTCTGTACCTTGAAGTAGTGAGAGCAGTTTACAGGAGTTCTGCATCCTGAGTGTAGGAAACACTTTACGGGAGTTCTGTAGCATGGGAGTAGTCTTACGCACTATGCGGGTTTTCAATATTCTGAGTAAAAGAGAAGCAGCTTACAGGATTTCTGTACATTGGAAGTAGTGAGAGGCAGTTTACAGGAGTTCTGCATCCTGAGTGTAGGAAACACTTTACGGGAGTTCTGTAGCTTGTGAGTAGTCTTATGCACTATGCGGTTTTTCAGTATTCTGAGTAAAAGAGAAGCAGCTTACAGGATTTCTGTACATTGGAAGTAGTGAGAGGCAGTTTCCAGGAGTTCTGCATCCTGAGTATAGGAAACACTTTACGGGAATTCTGTAGCATGTGAGTAGTCTTACGCACTATGCGGGTTTTCAGTAGGCTGAGTAAAACAGACGCAGCTTACAGGATTTCTGTACATTGGAAGTAGTTTAGGCAGTTTACAGGAGTTCTGCATCCTGAGTGCAGGAAACACTTTACGGGAGTTCTGTAGCATGATAGTAGTCTTACGCACTATGAGGGTTTTCAGAAGTCTGAGTAAAAGAGAAGCAGCTTACAGGATTTCTGTACACTGGAAGTAGTGAGAGGCAGTTTACTGGAGTTCTGCATCCTGAGTGTAGGAGACCGTTTAAGGGAGTTCTGTAACATGGCTCTAGCCCTACTCAGTATGCGGGATTTCTGTAGCCTGAGTGTAGGAGATGCAGCTTACAGGATTTCTGTACATTGGAAGTAGTGAGAGGCAGTTTACAGGAGTTCTGCATCCTGAGTGTAGGAAACACTTTAAGGGAGTTCTGTAGCATGGGAGTACTCTTACGCACTATGCGGGTTTTCAGTAGTCTGAGTAAAAGAGAAGCAGCTTACAGGATTTCTATACATTGGAAGTAGTTTAGGCAGTTTACAGGAGTTCTGCATCCTGAGTGCAGGAAACACTTTACTGGAGTTCTGTAGCATGGGAGTAGTCTTACGCACTATGCAGGTTTTCAGTAGTCTGAGTAAAAGAGAAGCAGCTTACAGGATTTCTCTTAGCTGGATGTAGAGAGAGGCAGTTTACTGGAGTTCCGCATCCTGAGCGTAGGAGACAGTTTAAGGGAGTTCTGTAACATGGCTCTAGCCATACTCAATATGCGGGATTTCTGTAGCCTGTGTGTAGGAGATGCAGCTTAAAGGATTTCTGTGAGCTGGATGTAGAGCGAAGCAGTTTACAGGAGTTCTGCAGCCTGAGTGTAGGAAACACTTTACGAGAGTTCTGTAGCATGGGAGTAGTCTTATGCACTATGCGGGTTTTCAGTATTCTGAGTAAAAGAGAAGCAGCTTACAGGATTTGTGTACATTGGAAGTAGTGAGAGGCAGTTTACAGGAGTTCTGCATCCTGAGTATAGGAAATACTTTATGGGAGTTCTGTAGCATGGGAGTACTATTACGCACTATGCGGGTTTTCAATAGGCTGAGTAACACAGATGCAGCTTACAGGATTTCTGTACATTGGAAGTAGTTTAGGCAGTTTACAGGAGTTCTGCATCCTGAGTGCAGGAAACACTTTACGGGAGTTCTGTAGCATGGGAGTAGTCTTACGCACTATGCGGGTTTTCAGTAGTCTGAGTAAAAGAGAAGCAGCTTACAGGACTTCTGTACATTGGAAGTAGTGAGAGGCAGTTTACAGGAGTTCTGCATCCTGAGTGCAGGAAACACTTTACGGGAGTTCTGTAGCATGGGAGTACTCTTACGCACTATGCAGGTTTTCAGTAGTCTGAGTAAAAGAGAAGCAGCTTACAGGATTTCTGTACATTGGAAGTAGTGAGAGGCAGTTTACTGGAGTTCTGCATCCTGAGTGTAGGAGACCGTTTAAGGGAATTCTGTAACATGGCTCTAGCCATACTCAGTATGCGGGATTTCTGTAGCCTGTGTGTAGGAGATGCAGCTTACAAGATTTCTGTAAGCTGCATGTAGAGTGAAGGAGTTTACTGGAATTCTGCTGCCTGAGTGTAGGAAACAGTTGACGGGAGTTCTATGACATGGGAGTAGCCATATGCGCTACGCGAGTTTTAGGTACCCTGTGTGTAGAACATGCTGCTTATTTGTGTTCAGTAAGCTGAATGTAGAGAGAGGCAGTTTACTGGAATTCTGCATCCTGAGTGTAGGAGACAGTCTATGGGAGTTCTGGAACATGGCTCTAGCCATACACAGTATGTAGCCTGTATGTGGGAGATGCAGCTTACAGGATTTCTGTACATTGGAAGTAGTGAGAGGCAGTTTACAGGAGTTCTGCATCCTGAGTGTAGGAAACACTTTACGGGAGTTCTGTTGCATGGGAGTAGTCTTACGCACTATGAGGGTTTTCAGTAGTCTGAGTAAAAGAGAAGCAGGTAACAGGATTTCTGTATATTGGAAGTAGTGAGAGGCAGTTTACAGGAGTTCTGCATCCTGAGTGCAGGAAACACTTTACGGGAGTTCTCTAGCATGGGAGTACTCTTACGCACTATGCGGGTTTTCAGTAGTCTGAGTAAAAGAGAAGCAGGTAACAGGATTTCTGTACATTGGAAGTAGTTTAGGCAGTTTACAGGAGTTCTGCATCCTGAGTGCAGGAAACACTTTACGGGAGTTCTGTAGCATGGGAGTAGTCTTACGCACTATGCGGGTTTTCAGTAGTCTGAGTAAAAGAGAAGCAGGTAACAGGATTTCTGTACATTGGAAGTAGTGAGAGGCAGTTTACAGGAGTTCTGCATCCTGAGTGTAGGAAACACTTTACGGGAGTTCTGTAGCATGGGAGTAGTCTTACGCACTATGCGGGTTTTCAGTAGTCTGAGTAAAAGAGAAGCAGCTTACAGGATTTCTTTTAGCTGGATGTAGAGAGAGGCAGTTTACTGGAGTTCCGCATCCTGAGCGTAGGAGACAGTTTAAGGGAGTTCTGTAACATGGCTCTAGCCATACTCAATATGCGGGATTTCTGTAGCCTGTGTGTAGGAGATGCAGCTTACAGGATTTCTGTAAGCTGGATGTAGAGCGAAGCAGTTTCCGGAAGTTCTGCAGCCTGAGTGTAGGAAACACTTTACGGGAGTTCTGTAGCATGGGAGTAGTCTTATGCACTATGCGGGTTTTCAGTATTCTGAGTAAAAGAGAAGCAGCTTACAGGATTTCTGTACATTGGAAGTAGTGAGAGGCAGTTTCCAGGAGTTCTGCATCCTGAGTATAGGAAACACTTTACGGGAATTCTGTAGCATGTGAGTAGTCTTACGCACTATGCGGGTTTTCAGTAGGCTGAGTAAAACAGACGCAGCTTACAGGATTTCTGTACATTGGAAGTAGTGAGAAGCAGTTTACAGGAGTTCTGCATCCTGAGTGTAGGAAACACTTTACGGGAGTTCTGTAGCATGATAGTAGTCTTACGCACTATGAGGGTTTTCAGAAGTCTGAGTAAAAGAGAAGCAGCTTACAGGATTTCTGTACACTGGAAGTAGTGAGAGGCAGTTTACTGGAGTTCTGCATCCTGAGTGTAGGAGACCGTTTAAGGGAGTTCTGTAACATGGCTCTAGCCCTACTCAGTATGCGGGATTTCTGTAGCCTGAGTGTAGGAGATGCAGCTTACAGGATTTCTGTACATTGGAAGTAGTGAGAGGCAGTTTACAGGAGTTCTGCATCCTGAGTGTAGGAAACACTTTACGGGAGTTCTGTAGCATGGGAGTACTCTTACGCACTATGCGGGTTTTCAGTAGTCTGAGTAAAAGAGAAGCAGCTTACAGGATTTCTATACATTGGAAGTAGTTTAGGCAGTTTACAGGAGTTCTGCATCCTGAGTGCAGGAAACACTTTACTGGAGTTCTGTAGCATGGGAGTAGTCTTACGCACTATGCGGGTTTTCAGTAGTCTGAGTAAAAGAGAAGCAGCTTACAGGATTTCTCTTAGCTGGATGTAGAGAGAGGCAGTTTACTGGAGTTCCGCATCCTGAGCGTAGGAGACAGTTTAAGGGAGTTCTGTAACATGGCTCTAGCCATACTCAATATGCGGGATTTCTGTAGCCTGTGTGTAGGAGATGCAGCTTAAAGGATTTCTGTGAGCTGGATGTAGAGCGAAGCAGTTTACAGGAGTTCTGCAGCCTGAGTGTAGGAAACACTTTACGAGAGTTCTGTAGCATGGGAGTAGTCTTATGCACTATGCGGGTTTTCAGTATTCTGAGTAAAAGAGAAGCAGCTTACAGGATTTGTGTACATTGGAAGTAGTGAGAGGCAGTTTACAGGAGTTCTGCATCCTGAGTATAGGAAATACTTTATGGGAGTTCTGTAGCATGGGAGTACTATTACGCACTATGCGGGTTTTCAATAGGCTGAGTAACACAGATGCAGCTTACAGGATTTCTGTACATTGGAAGTAGTTTAGGCAGTTTACAGGAGTTCTGCATCCTGAGTGCAGGAAACACTTTACGGGAGTTCTGTAGCATGGGAGTAGTCTTACGCACTATGCGGGTTTTCAGTAGTCTGAGTAAAAGAGAAGCAGCTTACAGGACTTCTGTACATTGGAAGTAGTGAGAGGCAGTTTACAGGAGTTCTGCATCCTGAGTGCAGGAAACACTTTACGGGAGTTCTGTAGCATGGGAGTACTCTTACGCACTATGCAGGTTTTCAGTAGTCTGAGTAAAAGAGAAGCAGCTTACAGGATTTCTGTACATTGGAAGTAGTGAGAGGCAGTTTACTGGAGTTCTGCATCCTGAGTGTAGGAGACTGTTTAAGGGAATTCTGTAACATGGCTCTAGCCATACTCAGTATGCGGGATTTCTGTAGCCTGTGTGTAGGAGATGCAGCTTACAAGATTTCTGTAAGCTGCATGTAGAGTGAAGGAGTTTACTGGAATTCTGCTGCCTGAGTGTAGGAAACAGTTGACGGGAGTTCTATGACATGGGAGTAGCCATATGCGCTACGCGAGTTTTAGGTACCCTGTGTGTAGAACATGCTGCTTATTTGTGTTCAGTAAGCTGAATGTAGAGAGAGGCAGTTTACTGGAATTCTGCATCCTGAGTGTAGGAGACAGTCTATGGGAGTTCTGGAACATGGCTCTAGCCATACACAGTATGTAGCCTGTATGTGGGAGATGCAGCTTACAGGATTTCTGTACATTGGAAGTAGTGAGAGGCAGTTTACAGGAGTTCTGCATCCTGAGTGTAGGAAACACTTTACGGGAGTTCTGTTGCATGGGAGTAGTCTTACGCACTATGAGGGTTTTCAGTAGTCTGAGTAAAAGAGAAGCAGGTAACAGGATTTCTGTATATTGGAAGTAGTGAGAGGCAGTTTACAGGAGTTCTGCATCCTGAGTGCAGGAAACACTTTACGGGAGTTCTCTAGCATGGGAGTACTCTTACGCACTATGCGGGTTTTCAGTAGTCTGAGTAAAAGAGAAGCAGGTAACAGGATTTCTGTACATTGGAAGTAGTTTAGGCAGTTTACAGGAGTTCTGCATCCTGAGTGCAGGAAACACTTTACGGGAGTTCTGTAGCATGGGAGTAGTCTTACGCACTATGCGGGTTTTCAGTAGTCTGAGTAAAAGAGAAGCAGGTAACAGGATTTCTGTACATTGGAAGTAGTGAGAGGCAGTTTACAGGAGTTCTGCATCCTGAGTGTAGGAAACACTTTACGGGAGTTCTGTAGCATGGGAGTAGTCTTACGCACTATGCGGGTTTTCAGTAGTCTGAGTAAAAGAGAAGCAGGTAACAGGATTTCTGTACATTGGAAGTAGTGAGAGGCAGTTTACAGGAGTTCTGCATCCTGAGTGTAGGAAACACTTTACGGGAGTTCTGTAGCATGGGAGTAGTCTTACGCACTATGCGGGTTTTCAGTAGTCTGAGTAAAAGAGAAGCAGCTTACAGGATTTCTTTTAGCTGGATGTAGAGAGAGGCAGTTTACTGGAGTTCCGCATCCTGAGCGTAGGAGACAGTTTAAGGGAGTTCTGTAACATGGCTCTAGCCATACTCAATATGCGGGATTTCTGTAGCCTGTGTGTAGGAGATGCAGCTTACAGGATTTCTGTAAGCTGGATGTAGAGCGAAGCAGTTTCCGGAAGTTCTGCAGCCTGAGTGTAGGAAACACTTTACGGGAGTTCTGTAGCATGGGAGTAGTCTTATGCACTATGCGGGTTTTCAGTATTCTGAGTAAAAGAGAAGCAGCTTACAGGATTTGTGTACATTGGAAGTAGTGAGAGGCAGTTTCCAGGAGTTCTGCATCCTGAGTATAGGAAACACTTTACGGGAATTCTGTAGCATGTGAGTAGTCTTACGCACTATGCGGGTTTTCAGTAGGCTGAGTAAAACAGACGCAGCTTACAGGATTTCTGTACATTGGAAGTAGTTTAGGCAGTTTACAGGAGTTCTGCATACTGAGTGCAGGAAACACTTTACGGGAGTTCTGTAGCATGATAGTAGTCTTACGCACTATGAGGGTTTTCAGAAGTCTGAGTAAAAGAGAAGCAGCTTACAGGATTTCTGTACACTGGAAGTAGTGAGAGGCAGTTTACTGGAGTTCTGCATCCTGAGTGTAGGAGACCGTTTAAGGGAGTTCTGTAACATGGCTCTAGCCCTACTCAGTATGCGGGATTTCTGTAGCCTGAGTGTAGGAGATGCAGCTTACAGGATTTCTGTACATTGGAAGTAGTGAGAGGCAGTTTACAGGAGTTCTGCATCCTGAGTGTAGGAAACACTTTACGGGAGTTCTGTAGCATGGGAGTACTCTTACGCACTATGCGGGTTTTCAGTAGTCTGAGTAAAAGAGAAGCAGCTTACAGGATTTCTATACATTGGAAGTAGTTTAGGCAGTTTACAGGAGTTCTGCATCCTGAGTGCAGGAAACACTTTACTGGAGTTCTGTAGCATGGGAGTAGTCTTACGCACTATGCGGGTTTTCAGTAGTCTGAGTAAAAGAGAAGCAGCTTACAGGATTTCTCTTAGCTGGATGTAGAGAGAGGCAGTTTACTGGAGTTCCGCATCCTGAGCGTAGGAGACAGTTTAAGGGAGTTCTGTAACATGGCTCTAGCCATACTCAATATGCGGGATTTCTGTAGCCTGTGTGTAGGAGATGCAGCTTAAAGGATTTCTGTGAGCTGGATGTAGAGCGAAGCAGTTTACAGGAGTTCTGCAGCCTGAGTGTAGGAAACACTTTACGAGAGTTCTGTAGCATGGGAGTAGTCTTATGCACTATGCGGGTTTTCAGTATTCCGAGTAAAAGAGAAGCAGCTTACAGGATTTGTGTACATTGGAAGTAGTGAGAGGCAGTTTACAGGAGTTCTGCATCCTGAGTATAGGAAATACTTTATGGGAGTTCTGTAGCATGGGAGTACTATTACGCACTATGCGGGTTTTCAGTAGGCTGAGTAACACAGATGCAGCTTACAGGATTTCTGTACATTGGAAGTAGTTTAGGCAGTTTACAGGAGTTCTGCATCCTGAGTGCAGGAAACACTTTATGGGAGTTCTGTAGCATGGGAGTAGTCTTACGCACTATGCGGGTTTTCAGTAGTCTGAGTAAAAGAGAAGCAGGTAACAGGATTTCTGTACATTGGAAGTAGTGAGAGGCAGTTTACAAGAGTTCTGCATCCTGAGTGTAGGAAACACTTTACGGGAGTTCTGTAGCATGGGAGTAGTCTTACGCACTATGCGGATTTTCAGTAGTCTGAGTGAAAGAGAAGCAGAAAACTGGACTTCTGTACTTTGGAAGTAGTGAGAGGCAGTTTACAGGAGTTCTGCATCCTGAGTGCAGGAAACACTTTACGGGAGTTCTGTAGCATGGGAGTACCCTTACGCACTATGCAGGTTTTCAGTAGTCTGAGTAAAAGAGAAGCAGCTTACAGGATTTCTGTACATTGGAAGTAGTGAGAGGCAGTTTACTGGAGTTCTGCATCCTGAGTGTAGGAGACCGTTTAAGGGAATTCTGTAACATGGCTCTAGCCATACTCAGTATGCGGGATTTCTGTAGCCTGTGTGTAGAAGATGCAGCTTACAAGATTTCTGTAAGCTGGATGTAGAGTGAAGGAGTTTACTGGAATTCTGCTGCCTGAGTGTAGGAAACAGTTGACGGGAGTTCTATGACATGGGAGTAGCCATATGCACTACGCGAGTTTTAGGTACCCTGTGTGTAGAACATGCTGCTTATTTGTGTTCAGTAAGCTGAATGTAGAGAGAGGCAGTTTACTGGAATTCTGCATCCTGAGTGTAGGAGACAGTCTATGGGAGTTCTGGAACATGGCTCTAGCCATACACAGTATGTAGCCTGTATGTGGGAGATGCAGCTTACAGGATTTCTGTACATTGGAAGTAGTGAGAGGCAGTTTACAGGAGTTCTGCATCCTGAGTGTAGGAAACACTTTACGGGAGTTCTGTTGCATGGGAGTAGTCTTACGCACTATGAGGGTTTTCAGTAGTCTGAGTAAAAGAGAAGCAGGTAACAGGATTTCTGTATATTGGAAGTAGTGAGAGGCAGTTTACAGGAGTTCTGCATCCTGAGTGCAGGAAACACTTTACGGGAGTTCTGTAGCATGGGAGTAGTCTTACGCACTATGCGGGTTTTCAGTAGTCTGAGTAAAAGAGAAGCAGGTAACAGGATTTCTGTACATTGGAAGTAGTGAGAGGCAGTTTACAGGAGTTCTGCATCCTGAGTGTAGGAAACACTTTACGGGAGTTCTGTAGCATGGGAGTAGTCTTACGCACTATGCGGGTTTTCAGTAGTCTGAGTAAAAGAGAAGCAGCTTACAGGATTTCTCTTAGCTGGATGTAGAGAGAGGCAGTTTACTGGAGTTCCGCACCCTGAGCGTTGGAGACAGTTTAAGGGAGTTCTGTAACATTGCTCTAGCCATACTCAATATGCGGGATTTCTGTAGCCTGTGTGTAGGAGATGCAGCTTACAGGATTTCTGTACATTGGAAGTAGTGAGAGGCAGTTTACAATAGTTCTGCATCCTGAGTGTAGGAAACACTTTACGGGAGTTCTGTAGCATGGGAGTACTCTTACGCACTATGCGGGTTTTCAGTAGTCTGAGTAAAAGAGAAGCAGCTTACAGGATTTCTATACATTGGAAGTAGTTTAGGCAGTTTACAGGAGTTCTGCATCCTGAGTGCAGGAAACACTTTACTGGAGTTCTGTAGCATGGGAGTAGTCTTACGCACTATGCGGGTTTTCAGTAGTCTGAGTAAAAGAGAAGCAGCTTACAGGATTTCTCTTAGCTGGATGTAGAGAGAGGCAGTTTACTGGAGTTCCGCATCCTGAGCGTAGGAGACAGTTTAAGGGAGTTCTGTAACATGGCTCTAGCCATACTCAATATGCGGGATTTCTGTAGCCTGTGTGTAGGAGATGCAGCTTAAAGGATTTCTGTGAGCTGGATGTAGAGCGAAGCAGTTTACAGGAGTTCTGCAGCCTGAGTGTAGGAAACACTTTACGAGAGTTCTGTAGCATGGGAGTAGTCTTATGCACTATGCTGGTTTTCAGTATTCCGAGTAAAAGAGAAGCAGCTTACAGGATTTGTGTACATTGGAAGTAGTGAGAGGCAGTTTACAGGAGTTCTGCATCCTGAGTATAGGAAATACTTTATGGGAGTTCTGTAGCATGGGAGTACTATTACGCACTATGCGGGTTTTCAGTAGGCTGAGTAACACAGATGCAGCTTACAGGATTTCTGTACATTGGAAGTAGTTTAGGCAGTTTACAGGAGTTCTGCATCCTGAGTACAGGAAACACTTTACGGGAGTTCTGTAGCATGGGAGTAGTCTTACGCACTATGCGGGTTTTCAGTAGTCTGAGTAAAAGAGAAGCAGCTTACAGGATTTCTGTACATTGGAAGTAGTGAGAGGCAGTTTACAGGAGTTCTGCATCCTGAGTGTAGGAAACACTTTACGGGAGTTCTGTAGCATGGGAGTAGTCTTATGCACTATGCGGGTTTTCAGTAGTCTGAGTAAAAGAGAAGCAGCTTACAGGATGTCTGTACATTGGAAGTAGTGAGAGGCAGTTTACCGGAGTTCTGCATCCTGAGTATAGGAAACACTTTACGGGAGTTCTGTAGCATGGGAGTACTCTTACGCACTATGCGGGTTTTCAGTAGGCTGAGTAAAAGAGAAGCAGGTAACAGGACTTCTGTACTTTGGAAGTAGTGAGAGGCAGTTCACAGGAGTTCGGCATCCTGAGTGTAGGAAACACTTTACGGGAGTTCTGTAGCATGGGAGTAGTCTTACGCACTATGCGGATTTTCAGTAGTCTGAGTAAAAGAGAAGCAGGTAACTGGACTTCTGTACTTTGGAAGTAGTGAGAGGCAGTTTACAGGAGTTCTGCATCCTGAGTGCAGGAAACACTTTACGGGAGTTCTGTAGCATGGGAGTACTCTTACGCACTATGCAGGTTTTCAGTAGTCTGAGTAAAAGAGAAGCAGCTTACAGGATTTCTGTACATTGGAAGTAGTGAGAGGCAGTTTACTGGAGTTCTGCATCCTGAGTGTAGGAGACCGTTTAAGAGAATTCTGTAACATGGCTCTAGCCATACTCAGTATGCGGGATTTCTGTAGCCTGTGTGTAGGAGATGCAGCTTACAAGATTTCTGTAAGCTGGATGTAGAGTGAAGGAGTTTACTGGAATTCTGCTGCCTGAGTGTAGGAAACAGTTGACGGGAGTTCTATGACATGGGAGTAGCGATATGCACTACGCGAGTTTTAGGTACCCTGTGTGTAGAACATGCTGCTTATTTGTGTTCAGTAAGCTGAATGTAGAGAGAGGCAGTTTACTGGAATTCTGCATCCTGAGTGTAGGAGACAGTCTATGGGAGTTCTGGAACATGGCTCTAGCCATACACAGTATGTAGCCTGTATGTGGGAGATGCAGCTTACAGGATTTCTGTACATTGGAAGTAGTGAGAGGCAGTTTACAGGAGTTCTGCATCCTGAGTGTAGGAAACACTTTACGGGAGTTCTGTTGCATGGGAGTAGTCTTACGCACTATGAGGGTTTTCAGTAGTCTGAGTAAAAGAGAAGCAGGTAACAGGATTTCTGTATATTGGAAGTAGTGAGAGGGAGTTTACAGGAGTTCTGCATCCTGAGTGCAGGAAACACTTTACGGGAGTTCTGTAGCATGGGAGTAGTCTTACGCACTATGCGGGTTTTCAGTAGTCTGAGTAAAAGAGAAGCAGGTAACAGGATTTCTGTACATTGGAAGTAGTGAGAGGCAGTTTACAGGAGTTCTGCATCCTGAGTGTAGGAAACACTTTACGGGAGTTCTGTAGCATGGGAGTAGTCTTACGCACTATGCGGGTTTTCAGTAGTCTGAGTAAAAGAGAAGCAGCTTACAGGATTTCTCTTAGCTGGATGTAGAGAGAGGCAGTTTACTGGAGTTCCGCATCCTGAGCGTTGGAGACAGTTTAAGGGAGTTCTGTAACATTGCTCTAGCCATACTCAATATGCGGGATTTCTGTAGCCTGTGTGTAGGAGATGCAGCTTACAGGATTTCTGTAAGCTGGATGTAGAGCGAAGCAGTTTCCGGAAGTTCTGCAGCCTGAGTGTAGGAAACACTTTACGGGAGTTCTGTAGCATGGGAGTAGTCTTATGCACTATGCGGGTTTTCAGTATTCTGAGTAAAAGAGAAGCAGCTTACAGGATTTCTGTACATTGGAAGTAGTGAGAGGCAGTTTCCAGGAGTTCTGCATCCTGAGTATAGGAAACACTTTACGGGTATTCTGTAGCATGTGAGTAGTCTTACGCACTATGCGGGTTTTCAGTAGGCTGAGTAAAACAGACGCAGCTTACAGGATTTCTGTACATTGGAAGTAGTTTAGGCAGTTTACAGGAGTTCTGCATCCTGAGTGCAGGAAACACTTTACGGGAGTTCTGTAGCATGATAGTAGTCTTACGCACTATGAGGGTTTTCAGAAGTCTGAGTAAAAGAGAAGCAGCTTACAGGATTTCTGTACACTGGAAGTAGTGAGAGGCAGTTTACTGGAGTTCTGCATCCTGAGTGTAGGAGACCGTTTAAGGGAGTTCTGTAACATGGCTCTAGCCCTACTCAGTATGCGGGATTTCTGTAGCCTGAGTGTAGGAGATGCAGCTTACAGGATTTCTGTACATTGGAAGTAGTGAGAGGCAGTATACAGGAGTTCTGCATCCTGAGTGTAGGAAACACTTTACGGGAGTTCTGTAGCATGGGAGTAGTCTTACGCACTATGCGGGTTTTCAGTAGTCTGAATAAAAGAGAAGCAGCTTACAGGACTTCTGTACATTCGAAGTAGTGAGAGGCAGTTTACAGGAGTTCTGCATCCTGAGTGTAGGAAACACTTTACGGGAGTTCTGTAGCATGGGAGTAGTCTTACGCACTATGCGGGTTTTCAGTAGTCTGAATAAAAGAGAAGCAGCTTACAGGACTTCTGTACATTGTAAGTAGTGAGAGGCAGTTTACAGGATTTCTGCATCCTGAGTGTAGGAAACACTTTACGGGAGTTCTGTAGCATGGGAGTAGTCTTACGCACTATGCGGGTTTTCAGAAGTCTGAGTAAAAGAGAAGCAGCTTACAGGATTTCTGTACACTGGAAGTAGTGAGAGGCAGTTTACTGGAGTTCTGCATCCTGAGTGTAGGAGACCGTTTAAGGGAGTTCTGTAACATGGCTCTAGCCCTACTCAGTATGCGGGATTTCTGTAGTCTGAGTGTAGGAGATGCAGCTTACAGGATTTCTGTAAGCTGGATGTAGAGCGAAGTAGTTTACTGGAATTCTGCTGCCTGAGTGTAGGAAACAGTTGACGGGAGTTCTATAGCATGGGAGTAGCGATATGCACTACGCGAGTTTTAGGTACCCTGTGTGTAGGACATGCTGCTTATTTGTGTTCAGTAAGCTGAATGTAGAGAGAGGCAGTTTACTGGAATTCTGCATCCTGAGTGTAGGAGACAGTCTATGGGAGTTCTGGAACATGGCTCTAGCCATACACAGTATGTAGCCTGTGTGGGAGATGCAGCTTAAAGGATTTCTGTACATTGGAAGTAGTGAGAGGCAGTTTACAGGAGTTCTGCATCCTGAGTGTAGGAAACACTTTACGGGAGTTCTGTAGCATGGGAGTACTCTTACGCACTATGCGGGTTTTCAGTAGTCTGAGTAAAAGAGAAGCAGCTTACAGGATTTCTGTACATTGGAAGTAGTGAGAGGCAGTTTACAGGAGTTCTGCATCCTGAGTGCAGGAAACACTTTACGGGAGTTCTGTAGCATGGGAGTAGTCTTACGCACTATGCGGGTTTTCAGTAGTCTGAGTAAAAGAGAAGCAGCTTACAGGACTTCTGTACATTTGAAGTAGTGAGAGGCAGTTTACAGGAGTTCTGCATCCTGAGTGTAGGAAACACTTTACTGGAGTTCTGTAGCATGGGAGTAGTCTTACGCACTATGCGGGTTTTCAGTAGTCTGAGTAAAAGAGAAGCAGCTTACAGGATTTCTGTACATTGGAATTAGTGAGAGGCAGTTTACAGGAGTTCTGCATCCTGAGTGTAAGAGACCGTTTAAGGGAGTTCTGTAACATGGCTCTAGCCATACTCAGTATGCGGGATTTCTGTAGCCTGTGTGTGGGAGATGCAGCTTACAGGATTTCTCTTAGCTGGATGTAGAGAGAGGCAGTTTACAGGAGTTCTGCATCCTGAGTGCAGGAAACACTTTACGGGAGTTCTGTAGCATGGGAGTAGTCTTACGCACTATGTGGGTTTTCAGTAGTCTGAGTAAAAGAGAAGCCGCTTACAGGATTTCTTTACATTGTAAGTAGTGAGAGGCATTTTACAGGAGTTCTGCACCCTGAGTGTAGGAAACACTTTACGGGAGTTCTGTAGCATGGGAGTAGTCTTATGCACTATGCGGGTTTTCAGTATTCTGAGTAAAAGAGAAGCAGGTAATAGGATTTCTGTACATTGGAAGTAGTGAGAGGCAGTTTCCAGGAGTTCTGCATCCTGAGTATAGGAAACACTTTACGGGAGTTCTGTAGCATGGGAGTAGTCTTACGCACTATGCGGGTTTTCAGTAGGCTGAGTAAAACAGACGCAGCTTACAGGATTTCTGTACATTGGAAGTAGTTTAGGCAGTTTACAGGAGTTCTGCATCCTGAGTGTAGGAAACACTTTACGGGAGTTCTGTAGCATGGGAGTAGTCTTACGCACTATGCGGGTTTTCAGTAGTCTGAGTAAAAGAGAAGCAGCTTACAGGATTTCTGTACATTGGAAGTAGTGAGAGGCAGTTTACAGGAGTTCTGCATCCTGAGTGTAGGAAACACTTTACGGGAGTTCTGTAGCATGGGAGTAGTCTAACGCGCTATGCGGGTTTTTAGTAGTCTGAGTAAAAGAGAAGCAGGTAACAGGATTTCTGTACATTGGAAGTAGTGAGAGGCAGTTTACAGGAGTTCTGCATCCTGAGTGTAGGCAACACTTTACGGGAGTTCTGTAGCATGGGAGTAGTCTTACGCACTATGCGGGTTTTCAGTAGTCTGAGTAAAAGAGAAGCAGCTTACAGGATTTCTCTTAGCTGGATGTAGAGAGAGGCAGTTTACTGGAGTTCCGCAACCTCAGTGTAGGAGACAGTTTAAGGGAGTTCTGTAACATGCCTCTAGCCATACTCAGTATGCGGGATTTCTGTAGCCTGTGTGTAGGAGATGTTTCTTACAGGATTTCTGTAAGCTGGATGTAGAGCGAAGCAGTTTATAGGAGTTCTGCAGCCTAAGTGTAGGAAACACTTTACGGGAGTTCTGTAGCATGGGAGTAGTCTTACGCACTATGCGGGTTTTCAGTAGTCTGAGTGAAAGAGAAGCAGCTTACAGGATTTCTGTACATTGGAAGTAGTGAGAGGCAGTTTACAGGAGTTCTGCATCCTGAGTGTAGGAAACACTTTACGGGAGTTCTGTAGCATGGGAGTAGTCTTACGCACTATGCGGGTTTTCAGTAGTCTGAGTAAAAGAGAAGCAGGTAACTGGACTTCTGTACTTTGGAAGTAGTGAGAGGCAGTTTACAGGAGTTCTGCATCCTGAGTGCAGGAAACACTTTACGGGAGTTCTGTAGCATGGGAGTAGTCTTACGCACTATGCGGGTTTTCAGTAGTCTGAGTAAAAGAGAAGCAGCTTACAGGATTTCTGTACATTGGAAGTAGTGAGAGGCAGTTTACTGGAGTTCTGCATCCTGAGTGTAGGAGACCATTTAAGGGAGTTCTGTAACATGGCTCTAGCCCTACTCAGTATGCGGGATTTCTGTAGCCTGTGTGTAGGAGATGCAGCTTACAGGATTTCTGTAAGCTGGATGTAGAGCGAAGTAGTTTACTGGAATTCTGCTGCCTGAGTGTAGGAAACAGTTGACGGGAGTTCTATAGCATGGGAGTAGCGATATGTACTACGCGAGTTTTAGGTACCCTGTGTGTAGGACATGCTGCTTATTTGTGTTCAGTAAGCTGAATGTAGAGGGAGGCAGTTTACTGGAATTCTGCATCCTGAGTGTAGGAGACAGTCTATGGGAGTTATGGAACATGGCTCTAGCCATACACAGTATGTAGCCTGTGTGTGGGAGATGCAGCTTACAGGATTTCTGTACATTGGAAGTAGTGAGAGGCAGTTTACAGGAGTTCTGCATCCTGAGTGTAGGAAACACTTTACGGGAGTTCTGTAGCATGGGAGTACTCTTACGCACTATGCGGGTTTTCAGTAGTCTGAGTAAAAGAGAAGCAGGTAACAGGATTTCTGTACATTGGAAGTAGTGAGAGGCAGTTTACAGGAGTTCTGCATCCTGAGTGTAGGAAACACTTTACGGGAGTTCTGTAGCATGGGAGTAGTCTTACGCACTATGCGGGTTTTCAGTAGTCTGAGTAAAAGAGAAGCCGCTTACAGGATTTCTTTACATTGGAAGTAGTGAGAGGCAGTTTACAGGAGTTCTGCATCCTGAGTGTAGGAGACCGTTTAAGGGAGTTCTGTAACATGGCTCTAGCCATACTCAGTATGTGGGATTTCTGTAGCCTGTGTGTAGGAGATGCAGCTTACAGGATTTCTCTTAGCTGCATGTAGAGAGAGGCAGTTTACAGGAGTTCTGCATCCTGAGTGTAGGAAACACTTTACGGGAGTTCTGTAGCATGGGAGTAGTCTTACGCACTATGCGGGTTTTCAGTAGTCTGAGTAAAAGAGAAGCAGCTTACTGGA
The DNA here is from genome assembly GCF_964237555.1 of Oryctolagus cuniculus. Taxonomy (NCBI): domain Eukaryota; kingdom Metazoa; phylum Chordata; class Mammalia; order Lagomorpha; family Leporidae; genus Oryctolagus; species Oryctolagus cuniculus. Next base: position 985,407 of record NW_027208206.1, on the reverse strand, counting down.
TTTCTGTTAGCTGGATGTAGAGAGAGGCAGTTTACTGGAGTTCCGCATCCTGAGCGTAGGAGACAGTTTAAGGGAGTTCTGTAACATGGCTCTAGCCATACTCAGTATGCGGGATTTCTGTAGCCTGTGTGTAGGAGATGCAGCTTACAGGATTTCTGTAAGCTGGATGTAGAGCGCAGCAGTTTACAGGAGTTCTGCAGCCTGAGAATAGAAAACACTTTACGGGAGTTCTGTAGCATGGGAGTAGTCTTATGCACTATGTGGGTTTTCAGTATTCTCAGTAAAAGAGAAGCAGCTTACAGGAATTCTGTACATTGGAAGTAGTGAGAGGCAGTTTCCAGGAGTTCTGCACCCTGAGTATAGGAAACACTTTACGGGAGTTCTGTAGCATGGGAGTAGTCTTACGCACTATGCGGATTTTCAGTAGGCTGAGTAAAACAGACGCAGCTTACAGGATTTCTGTACATTGGAAGTAGTGAGAGGCAGTTTACAGGAGTTCTGCATCCTGAGTGTAGGAAACACTTTACGGGAGTTCTGTAGCATGGGAGTAGTCTTACGCACTATGCGGGTTTTCAGTAGTCTGAGTAAAAGAGAAGCAGCTTACAGGATTTCTGTACATTGGAAGTAGTGAGAGGCAGTTTACAGGAATTCTGCATCCTGAGTGTAGGAAACACTTTACGGGAGTTCTGTAGCATGGGAGTAGTCTAACGCACTATGCGGGTTTTCAGTAGTCTGAGTAAAAGAGAAGCAGCTTCCAGGATTTCTGTACATTGGAAGTAGTGAGAGGCAGTTTACAGGAGTTCTGCATCCTGAGTGTAGGAAACACTTTACGGGAGTTCTGTAGCATGGGAGTAGTCTTACGCACTATGCGGGTTTTCCTTATTCTGAGTAAAACAGACGCAGCTTACAGGATTTCTGTACATTGGAAGTAGTGAGAGGCAGTTTACAGGAGTTCTGCATCCTGAGTATAGGAAACACTTTACGGGAGTTCTGTAGCATGGGAGTAGTCTTACGCACTATGCGGGTTTTCAGTAGTCTGAGTAAAAGAGAAGCAGCTTACAGGATTTCTCTTAGCTGGATGTAGAGAGAGGCAGTTTACTGGAGTTCCGCAACCTCAGTGTAGGAGACAGTTTAAGGGAGTTCTGTAACATGGCTCTAGCCATACTCAGTATGCGGGATTTCTGTAGCCTGTGTGTAGGAGATGCAGCTTACAGGATTTCTGTAAGCTGGATGTAGAGCGAAGCAGTTTATAGGAGTTCTGCAGCCTAAGTGTAGGAAACACTTTACGGGAGTTCTGTAGCATGGGAGTAGTCTTACGCACTATGCGGGTTTTCAGTAGTCTGAGTGAAAGAGAAGCAGCTTACAGGATTTCTGTACATTGGAAGTAGTGAGAGGCAGTTTACAGGAGTTCTGCATCCTGAGTGTAGGAAACACTTTACGGGAGTTCTGTAGCATGGGAGTAGTCTTACGCACTATGCGGGTTTTCAGTAGTCAGAGTAAAAGAGAAGCAGCGTACAGGATTTCTGTACATTAGAAGTAGTGAGAAGCAGTTTACAGGAGTTCTGCATCCTGAGTGTAGGAAACACTTTACGGGAGTTCTGTAGCATGGGATTAGTCTTACGCACTATGCGGGTTTTCAGTAGTCTGAGTAAAAGAGAAGCAGGTAACAGGATTTCTGTACATTGGAAGTAGTGAGAGGCAGTTTACTGGAGTTCTGCATCCTGAGTGTAGGAAACACTTTACGGGAGTTCTGTAACATGGCTCTAGCCCTACTCAGTATGCGGGATTTCTGTAGCCTGTGTGTAGGAGATGTAGCTTACAGGATTTCTGTAAGCTGGATGTAGAGCGAAGTAGTTTACTGGAATTCTGCTGCCTGAGTGTAGGAAACAGTTGACGGGAGTTCTATAGCATGGGAGTAGCGATACGCACTACGCGAGTTTTAGGTACCCTGTGTGTAGGACATGCTGCTTATTTGTGTTCAGTAAGATGAATGTAGAGAGAGGCAGTTTACTGGAATTCTGCATCCTGAGTGTAGGAGATACTCTATGGGAGTTCTGGAACATGGCTCTAGCCATACACAGTATGTAACCTGTGTGTGGGAGATGCCGCTAACAGGATTTCTGTAAATTGGAAGTAGTGAGAGGCAGTTTACAGGAGTTCTGCATCCTGAGTGTAGGAAACACTTTACGGGAGTTCTGTAGCATGGGAGTAGTCTTACGCACTATGCGGGTTTTCAGTAGTCTGAGTAAAAGAGAAGCAGCTAACAGGATTTCTGTACATTGGAAGTAGTTTAGGCAGTTTACAGGAGTTCTGCAGCCTGAGTGTAGGAAACACTTTACGGGAGTTCTGTAGCATGGTAGTAGTCTTACGCACTATGCGGGTTTTCAGCAGTCAGAGTAAAAGAGAAGCAGCTTACAGGATTTCTGTACATTGGAAGTAGTGAGAGGCAGTTTACAGGAATTCTGCATCCTGAGTGCAGGAGACCGTTTAAGGGAGTTCTTTAACATGGCTCTAGCCCTACGCAGTATGCGGGATTTCTGTAGCCTCTGTGTAGGAGATGCAGCTTACAGGATTTCTGTAAGCTGGATGTAGAGCGAAGTAGTTTATTGGAATTCTGCTGCCTGAGTGTAGGAAACAGTTGACGGGAGTTCTATAGCATGGGAGTAGCCATATGCACTACGCGAGTTTTAGGTACCCTGTGTGTAGGACATGCTGCTTATTTGTGTTCAGTAAGCTGAATGTAGAGAGAGGCAGTTTACTGGAATTCTGCATCCTGAGTGTAGGAGACAGTCTATGGGAGTTCTAGAACATGGCTCTAGCCATACACAGTATGTAGCCTGTGTATGGGAGATGCAGCTTACAGGATTTCTGTACATTGGAAGTAGTGAGAGGCAGTTTACAGGAGTTCTGCATCCTGAGTGTAGGAAACACTTTACGGGAGTTCTGTAGCATGGGAGTAGTCTTACGCACTATGCGGGTTTTCAGTAGTCTGAGTAAAAGAGAAGCAGCTTACAGGATTTCTGTACACTGGAAGTAGTGAGAGGCAGTTTACTGGAGTTCTGCATCCTGAGTGTAGGAGACCGTTTAAGGGAGTTCTTTAACATGGCTCTAGCCCTACTCAGTATGCGGGATTTCTGTAGCCTGTGTGTAGGAGATGCAGCTTACAGGATTTCTGTAAGCTGGATGTAGAGCGAAGTAGTTTACTGGAATTCTGCTGCCTGAGTGTAGGAAACAGTTGACGGGAGTTCTATGGCATGGGAGTAGCGATATGCACTACGCGAATTTTAGGTACCCTGTGTGTAGGACATGCTGCTTATTTGTGTTCAGTAAGCTGAATGTAGAGAGAGGCAGTTTACTGGAATTCTGCATCCTGAGTGTAGGAGACAGTCTATGGGAGTTCTGGAACATGGCTCTAGCCATACACAGTATGTAGCCTGTGTGTGGGAGATGCAGCTTACAGGATTTCTGTACATTGGAAGTAGTGAGAGGCAGTTTACAGGAGTTCTGCATCCTGAGTGTAGGAAACACTTTACGGGAGTTCTGTAGCATGGGAGTACTCTTACGCACTATGCGGGTTTTCAGTAGTCTGAGTAAAAGAGAAGCAGGTAACAGGATTTCTGTACATTGGAAGTAGTGAGAGGCAGTTTAAAGGAGTTCTGCATCCTGAGTGCAGGAAACACTTTACGGGAGTTCTGTAGCATGGGAGTAGTCTTACGCACTATGCGGGTTTTCAGTAGTCTGAGTAAAAGAGAAGTAGCTTCCAGGATTTCTGTACATTGGAAGTAGTGAGAGGCAGTTTAGAGGAGTTCTGCATCCTGAGTGTAGGAAACACTTTACGGGAGTTCTGTAGCATGGGAGTAGTCCTACGCACTATGCGGGTTTTCAGTATTCTGAGTAAAAGAGAAGCAGCTTACCGGATTTCTGTACATTGGAAGTAGTGAGAGACAGTTTACTGGAGTTCTGCATCCTGAGTGTAGGAGACCGTTTAAGGGAGTTCTGTAACATGGCTCTAGCCATACTCAGTATGCGGGATTTCTGTAGCCTGTGTGTAGGAGATGCAGCTTACAGGATTTCTGTAAGCTGGATGTAGAGAGAGGCAGTTTACAGGAGTTCTTAAGCCTGAGTGTAGGAAACACTTTACGAGAGTTCTGTAGCATGGGAGTAGTCTTACGCACTCTTCTGGTTTTCAGTAGGCTGAGTAAAAGAGAAGCAGCTTACAGGATTTCTGTACATTGGAAGTAGTGAGAGGCAGTTTACAGGAGTTCTGCATCCTGAGTGTAGGAAAAACTTTACGGGAGTTCTGTAGCATGGGAGTAGTCTTACGCACTATGTGGGTTTTCAGTAGTCTGAGTAAAAGAGAAGCAGCTTACAGGATTTCTGTACATTGGAAGTAGTGAGAGGCAGTTTACAGGAGTTCTGCATCCTGAGTATAGGAAACACTTTACGGGAGTTCTGTAGCATGGGAGTACTCTTACGCACTATGCGTGTTTTCAGTAGTCTGAGTAAAAGAGAAGCAGCTTATAGGATTTCTATACATTGGAAGTAGTTTAGGCAGTTTACAGGAGTTCTGCATCCTGAGTGCAGGAAACACTTTACAGGAGTTCTGTAGCATGGGAGTAATCTTACGCACTATGCGGGTTTTCAGTAGTCTGAGTAAAAGAGAAGCAGGTAACAGGATTTCTGTACATTGGAAGTAGTGAGAGGCAGTTTACAGGAGTTCTGCTTCCTGAGTGTAGGAAACACTTTACGGGAGTTCTGTAGCATGGGAGTAGTCTTACGCACTATGTGGGTTTTCAGTAGTCTGAGTAAAAGAGAAGCAGCTTACTGGATTTCTGTTAGCTGGAAGTAGAGAGAGGCAGTTTCCTGGAGTTCCGCATCCTGAGCGTAGGAGACAGTTTAAGGCAGTTCTGTAACATGGCTCTAGCCATACCCAATATGCGGTATATCTGCAGCCTGTGTGTAGGAGATGCAGCTTACAGGATTTCTGTAAGCTGGATGTAGAGCGAAGCAGTTTACAGGAGTTCTGCAGCCTGAGTGTAGGAAACACTTTACAGGAGTTCTGTAGCATGGGAGTAGTCTTATGCACTATTCGGGTTTTCAGTATTCTGAGTAAAAGAGAAGCAGGTAACAGGATTTCTGTACATTGGAAGTAGTTTAGGCAGTTTACAGGAGTTCTGCATCCTGAGTGTAGGAAACACTTTACGGGAGTTCTGTAGCATGGGAGTACTCTTACGCACTATGCGGGTTTTCAGTAGTCTGAGTAAAAGAGAAGCAGGTAACAGGATTTCTGTACATTGGAAGCAGTTTAGGCAGTTTACAGGAGTTCTGCATCCTGAGTGCAGGAAACACTTTACGGGAGTTCTGTAGCATGGGAGTAGTCTTACGCACTATGCGGGTTTTCAGAAGTCTGAGTAAAAGAGGAGCAGCTTACAGGATTTCTGTACACTGGAAGTAGTGAGAGGCAGTTTACTGGAGTTCTGCATCCTGAGTGTAGGAGACCGTTTAAGGGAGTTCTGTAACATGGCTCTAGCCATACTCAGTATGCGGGATTTCTGTAGCCTCTGTGTAGGTTATGCAGCTTACAGGATTTCTCTTAGCTGGATGTAGAGAGAGGCAGTTTACAGGAGTTCTGCAGCCTGAGTGTAGGAAACACTTTACGGGAGTTCTGTAGCATGGGAGTAGTCTTACGCACTATGCGGGTTTTCAGTAGGCTGAGTAAAACAGACGCAGCTTACAGGATTTCTGTACATTGGAAGTAGTGAGAGGCAGTTTACAGGAGTTCTGCATCCTGAGTGTAGGAAACACTTTACGGGAGTTCTGTAGCATGGGAGTAGTCTAACGCACTATGAGGGTTTTCAGTAGTCTGAGTAAAAGAGACGCAGCTTACAGGATTTCTGTACATTGGAAGTAGTGAGAGGCAGTTTACAGGAGTTCTGCATCCTGAGTATAGGAAACACTTTACCGGAGTTCTGTAGCATGATAGTAGTCTTACGCACTATGCGGGTTTTCAGTAGTCTGAGTAAAAGAGAAGCAGCTTACAGGATTTCTATACATTGGAAGTAGTTTAGGCAGTTTACAGGAGTTCTGCATCCTGAGTGCAGGAAACACTTTACGGGAGTTCTGTAGCATGGGAGTAGCCTTACGCACTATGTGGGTTTTCAGTAGTCTGAGTAAAAGAGAAGCAGCTTACAGGATTTCTTTACATTGGAAGTAGTGAGAGGCAGTTTACAGGAGTTCTGCATCCTGAGTGTAGGAAACACTTTACGGGAGTTCTATAGCATGGGAGTAGTCTTACGCACTATGCGGGTTTTCTGTAGTCTGAGTAAAAGAGAAGCAGCTTACTTGATTTTTGTTAGCTGGATGTAGAGAGAGGCAGTTTACTGGAGTTCCGCATCCTGAGCGTAGGAGACAGTTTAAGGGAGTTCTGTAACATGGCTCTAGCCATACTCAATATGCGGTATTTCTGTAGCCTGTTTGTAGGAGATGCAGCTTACAGGATTTCTGTAAGCTGGATGTAGAGCGAAGCAGTTTACAGGAGTTCTGCAGCCTGAGTGTAGGAAACACTTTACGGGAGTTCTGTAGCATGGGAGTAGTCTTATGCACTATTCGGGTTTTCAGTATTCTGAGTAAAAGAGAAGCAGGTAACAGGATTTCTGTACATTGGAAGTAGTGAGAGGCAGTTTCCAGGAGTTCTGCATCCTGAGCATAGGAAACGCTTTACGGGAGTTCTGTAGCATGGGAGTAGTCTTACGCACTATGCGGGTTTTCAGTAGGCTAAGTAAAACAGACGCAGCTTACTGGATTTGTGTACATTGGAAGTAGTGAGAGGCAGTTTACAGGAGTTCTGCATCCTGAGTGTAGGAAACACTTTACAGGAGTTCTGTAGCATGGGAGTAGTCTTACGCACTATGCGGGTTTTCAGTAGTCTGAGTAAAAGAGAAGCAGCTTACAGGATTTCTGTACATTGGAAGTAGTGAGAGGCAGTTTACAGGAGTTCTGCATCCTGAGTGTAGGAAACACTTTACGGGAGTTCTGTAGCATGGGAGTAGTCTAACACACTATGCGGGTTTTCAGTAGTCTGAGTAAAAGAGAAGCAGCTTACAGGATTTCTGTACACTGGAAGTAGTGAGAGGCAGTTTACAGGAGTTCTGCATCCTGAGTGTAGGAAACACTTTACGGGAGTTCTGTAGCATGGGAGTAGTCTTACGCACTATGCGGGTTTTCCTTATTCTGAGTAAAAGAGAAGCAGCTTACAGGATTTCTCTTAGCTGGATGTAGAGAGAGGCAGTTTATTGGAGTTCCGCATCCTCAGTGTAGGAGACAGTTTAAGGGAGTTCTGTAACATGGCTCTAGCCATACTCAATATGCGGGATTTCTGTAGCCTGTGTGTAGGAGATGCAGCTTACAGGATTTCTGTAAGCTGGATGTAGAGCGAAGCAGTTTACGGAAGTTCTGCAGCCTGAGTGTAGGAAACACTTTACGGGAGTTCTGTAGCATGGGAGTAGTCTTATGCACTATGCGGGTTTTCAGTATTCTGAGTAAAAGAGAAGCAGCTTACAGGATTTCTGTACATTGGAAGTAGTGAGAGGCAGTTTCCAGGAGTTCTGTATCCTGAGTGTAGGAAACACTTTACGGGAGTTCTGTAGCATGGGAGTAGTCTTACGCACTATGCGGGTTTTCAGTAGTCTGAGTAAAACAGACGCAGCGTACAGGATTTCTGTACATTGGAAGTATTTTAGGCAGTTTACAGGAGTTCTGCATCCTGAGTGCAGGAAACACTTTACAGGAGTTCTGTAGCATGATAGTAGTCTTACGCACTATGCGGGTTTTCAGTAGTCTGAGTAAAAGAAAAGCAGCTTACAGGATTTCTGTACATTGGAAGTAGTGAGAGGCAGTTTACAGGAGTTCTGCATCCTGAGTATAGGAAACACTTTACGGGAGTTCTGTAGCATGGGAGTAGTCTTACGCACTATGCGGGTTTTCAGTAGTCTGAGTAAAAGAGAAGCAGCTTACAGGATTTCTGTACATTGGAATTAGTGAGAGGCAGTTTACTGGAGTTCTGCATCCTGAATGTAGGAGACAGTTTAAGGGAGTTCTGTAACATGGATCTAGCCATACTCAGTATGCGGGATTTCTGTAGCCTGTGTGGAGGAGATGCAGCTTACAGGATTTCTGTAAGCTGGATGTAGAGCGAAGCAGTTTACAGGAGTTCTGCATCCTGAGTGTAGGAAACACTTTACGGGAGTTCTGTACCATGGGAGTACTCTTACGCACTATGCGGGTTTTCAGTAGTCTGAGTAAAAGAGAAGCAGGTAACAGGATTTCTGTACATTGGAAGTAGTGAGAGGCAGTTTACAGGAGTTCTGCATCCTGAGTGTAGGCAACACTTTACGGGAGTTCTGTAGCATGGGAGTAGTCTTACGCACTATGCGGGTTTTCCTTATTCTGAGTAAAAGAGAAGCAGCTTACAGGATTTCTGTACATTGGAAGTAGTGAGAGGCAGTTTACAGGAGTTCTGCATCCTGAGTATAGGAAACACTTTACGGGAGTTCTGTAGCATGGGAGTAGTCTTACGCACTATGCGGGTTTTCAGTAGTCTGAGTAAAAGAGAAGCAGCTTACAGGACTTCTGTACATTGGAAGTAGTGAGAGGCAGTTTACAGGAGTTCTGCATCCTGAGTGCAGGAAACACTTTACGGGAGTTCTGTAGCATGGGAGTAGTCTTACGCACTATGCGGGTTTTCAGAAGTCTGAGTAAAAGAGAAGCAGCTTACAGGATTTCTGTACACTGGAAGTAGTGAGAGGCAATTTACTGGAGTTCTGCATCCTGAGTGTAGGAGACCGTTTAAGGGAGTTCTGTAACATGGCTCTAGCCCTACTCAGTATGCGAGATTTCTCTAGCCTGAATGTAGGAGATGCAGCTTACAGGATTTCTGTAAGCTGGATGTAGAGCGAAGTAGTTTACTGGAATTCTGCTGCCTGAGTGTAGGAAACAGTTGACGGGAGTTCTATAGCATGGGAGTAGCGATACTTACTACGCGAGTTTTAGGTACCCTGTGTGTAGGACATGCTGCTTATTTGTGTTCCGTAAGCTGAATGTAGAGAGAGGCAGTTTACTGGAATTCTGCATCCTGAGTGTAGGAGACAGTCTATGGGAGTTCTGGAACATGGCTCTAGCCATACACAGTATGTAGCCTGTGTGTGGGAGATGCAGCTTACAGGATTTCTGTACATTGGAAGTAGTGAGAGGCAGTTTACAGGAGTTCTGCATCCTGAGTGCAGGAAACACTTTACGGGAGTTCTGTAGCATGGGAGTACTCTTACGCACAATGCGGGTTTTCAGTCGGCTGAGTAAAAGAGAAGCAGGTAACAGGATTTCTGTACATTGGAAGTAGTGAGAGGCAGTTTACAGGAGTTCTGCATCCTGAGTGTAGGAAACACTTTATGGGAGTTCTGTACCATGGGAGTACTCTTACGCACTATGCGGGTTTTCAGTAGTCTGAGTAAAAGAGAAGCAGCTTACAGGATTTCTCTTAGCTGGATGTAGAGAGAGGCAGTTTACTGGAGTTCCGCAACCTCTGTGTAGGAGACAGTTTAAGGGAGTTCTGTAACATGGCTCTAGCCATACTCAGTATGCGGGATTTCTGTAGCCTGTGTGTAGGAGATGTTTCTTACAGGATTTCTGTAAGCTGGATGTAGAGCGAAGCAGTTTATCGGAGTTCTGCAGCCTAAGTGTAGGAAACACTTTACGGGAGTTCTGTAGAATGGGAGTAGTCTTACGCACAATGCGGGTTTTCAGTAGTCTGAATGAAAGAGAAGCAGCTTACAGGATTTCTGTACATTGGAAGTAGTGAGAGGCAGTTTACAGGAGTTCTGCATCCTGAGTGTAGGAAACACTTTACGGGAGTTCTGTAGCATGGGAGTAGTCTTACGCACTATGCGGGTTTTCAGTAGTCAGAGTAAAAGAGAAGCAGCGTACAGGATTTCTGTACATTGGAAGTAGTGAGAAGCAGTTTACAGGAGTTCTGCATCCTGAGTGTAGGAAACACTTTACGGGAGTTCTGTAGCATGGGAGTAGTCTTACGCACTATGCGGGTTTTCAGTATTCTGAGTAAAAGAGAAGCAGCTTACCGGATTTCTGTACATTGGACGTAGTGAGAGGCAGTTTACTGGAGTTCTGCATCCTGAGTGTAGGAGACCGTTTAAGGGAGTTCTGTAACATGGCTCTAGCCCTACTCAGTATGCGGGATTTCTGTAGCCTGTGTGTAGTAGATGTAGCTTACAGGATTTCTGTAAGCTGGATGTAGAGCGAAGTAGTTTACTGGAATTCTGCTGCCTGAGTGTAGGAAACAGTTGACGGGAGTTCTATAGCATGGGAGTAGCGATACTTACTACGCGAGTTTTAGGTACCCTGTGTGTAGGACATGCTGCTTATTTGTGTTCAGTAAGCTGGATGTAGAGAGAGGCAGTTTACTGGAATTCTGCATCCTGAGTGTAGGAGACAGTCTATGGGAGTTCTGGAACATGGCTCTAGCCATACACAGTATGTAGCCTGTGTGTGGGAGATGCAGCTTACAGGATTTCTGTACATTGGAAGTAGTGAGAGGCAGTTTACAGGAGTTCTGCATCCTGAGTGTAGGAAACACTTTACGGGAGTTCTGTAGCATGGGAGTACTCTCACGCACTATGCGGGTTTTCAGTAGGCTGAGTAAAAGAGAAGCAGGTAACAGGATTTCTGTACATTGGAAGTAGTGAGAGGCAGTTTACTGGAGTTCTGCATCCTGAGTGTAGGAGACCGTTTAAGGGAGTTCTGTAACATGGCTCTAGCCCTACTCAGTATGCGGGATTTCTGTAGCCTGTGTGTAGGAGATGTAGCTTACAGGATTTCTGTAAGCTGGATGTAGAGCGAAGTAGTTTACTGGAATTCTGCTGCCTGAGTGTAGGAAACAGTTGACGGGAGTTCTATAGCATGGGAGTAGCGATACGCACTACGCGAGTTTTAGGTCCCCTGTGTGTAGGACATGCTGCTTATTTGTGTTCAGTAAGATGAGTGTAGAGAGAGGCAGTTTACTGGAATTCTCCATCCTGAGTGTAGGAGACACTCTATGGGAGTTCTGGAACATGGCTCTAGCCATACACAGTATGTAGACTGTGTGTGGGAGATGCAGCTAACAGGATTTCTGTACATTGGAAGTAGTGAGAGGCAGTTTACAGGAGTTCTGCATCCTGAGTGTAGGAAACACTTTACGGGAGTTCTGTAGCATGGGACTACTCTTACGCACAATGCGGGTTTTCAGTAGGCTGAGTAAAAGAGAAGCAGGTAACAGGATTTCTGTACATTGGAAGTAGTGAGAGGCAGTTTACAGGAGTTCTGCATCCTGAGTGTAGGAAACACTTTACGGGAGTTCTGTAGCATGGGAGTAGTCTTACGCACTATGCGGGTTTTCAGTTGTCTGAGTGAAAGAGAAGCAGCTTACAGGATTTCTGTACATTGGAAGTAGTGAGAGGCAGTTTACAGGAGTTCTGCATCCTGAGTATAGGAAACACTTTACGGGAGTTTTGTAGCATGGGAGTAGTCTTACGCACTATGCGGGTTTTCAGTAGTCTGAGTAAAAGAGAAGCAGCTTACAGGATTTCTCTTAGCTGGATGTAGAGAGAGGCAGTTTACAGGAGTTCTGCATTCTGAGTATAGGAAACACTTTACGGGAGTTCTGTAGCATGGGAGTACTCTTACGCACTATGCGGGTTTTCAGTAGTCTGAGTAAAAGAGAAGCAGCTTACTTGATTTCTGTTAGCTGGATGTAGAGAGAGGCAGTTTACTGGAGTTCCGCATCCTGAGCGTAGGAGACAGTTTAAGGGAGTTCTGTAATATGGCTCTAGCCATACTCAATATGCGGTATTTCTGTAGCCTGTTTGTAGGAGATGCAGCTTACAGGATTTCTGTAAGCTGGATGTAGAGCGAAGCAGTTTACAGGAGTTCTGCAGCCTGAGTGTAGGAAACACTTTACGGGAGTTCTGTAGCATGGGAGTAGTCTTATGCACTATTCGGGTTTTCAGTATTCTGAGTAAAAGAGAAGCAGGTAACAGGATTTCTGTACATTGGAAGTAGTGAGAGGCAGTTTCCAGGAGTTCTGCATCCTGAGCATAGGAAACGCTTTACGGGAGTTCTGTAGCATGGGAGTAGTCTTACGCACTATGCGGGTTTTCAGTAGGCTAAGTAAAACAGACGCAGCTTACAGGATTTGTGTACATTGGAAGTAGTGAGAGGCAGTTTACAGGAGTTCTGCATCCTGAGTGTAGGAAACACTTTACAGGAGTTCTGTAGCATGGGAGTAGTCTTACGCACTATGCGGGTTTTCAGTAGTCTGAGTAAAAGAGAAGCAGCTTACAGGATTTCTGTACATTGGAAGTAGTGAGAGGCAGTTTACAGGAGTTCTGCATCCTGAGTGTAGGAAACACTTTACGGGAGTTCTGTAGCATGGGAGTAGTCTAACACACTATGCGGGTTTTCAGTAGTCTGAGTAAAAGAGAAGCAGCTTACAGGATTTCTGTACACTGGAAGTAGTGAGAGGCAGTTTACAGGAGTTCTGCATCCTGAGTGTAGGAAACACTTTACGGGAGTTCTGTAGCATGGGAGTAGTCTTACGCACTATGCGGGTTTTCAGTAGTCTGAGTAAAAGAGAAGCAGCTTACAGGATTTCTGTTAGCTGGATGTAGAGAGAGGCAGTTTACTGGAGTTCCGCATCCTGAGTGTAGGAGACAGTTTAAGGGAGTTCTGTAACATGGCTCTAGCCATACTCAATATGCGGGATTTCTGTAGCCTGTGTGTAGGAGATGCAGCTTACAGGATTTCTGTAAGCTGGATGTAGAGCGAAGCAGTTTACGGAAGTTCTGCAGCCTGAGTGTAGGAAACACTTTACGGGAGTTCTGTAGCATGGGAGTAGTCTTATGCACTATGCGGGTTTTCAGTATTCTGAGTAAAAGAGAAGCAGCTTACAGGATTTCTGTACATTGGAAGTAGTGAGAGGCAGTTTCCAGGAGTTCTGTATCCTGAGTGTAGGAAAAACTTTACGGGAGTTCTGTAGCATGGGAGTAGTCTTACGCACTATGCGGGTTTTCAGTAGTCTGAGTAAAACAGACGCAGCGTACAGGATTTCTGTACATTGGAAGTATTTTAGGCAGTTTACAGGAGTTCTGCATCCTGAGTGCAGGAAACACTTTACAGGAGTTCTGTAGCATGGGAGTAGTCTTACGCACTATGCGGGTTTTCAGTAGTCTGAGTAAAAGAAAAGCAGCTTACAGGATTTCTGTACATTGGAAGTAGTGAGAGGCAGTTTACAGGAGTTCTGCATCCTGAGTATAGGAAACACTTTACGGGAGTTCTGTAGCATGGGAGTAGTCTTACGCACTATGCGGGTTTTCAGTAGTCTGAGTAAAAGAGAAGCAGCTTACAGGATTTCTGTACATTGGAATTAGTGAGAGGCAGTTTACTGGAGTTCTGCATCCTGAATGTAGGAGACAGTTTAAGGGAGTTCTGTAACATGGATCTAGCCATACTCAGTATGCGGGATTTCTGTAGCCTGTGTGTAGGAGATGCAGCTTACAGGATTTCTGTAAGCTGGATGTAGAGCGAAGCAGTTTACAGGAGTTCTGCATCCTGAGTGTAGGAAACACTTTACGGGAGTTCTGTACCATGGGAGTACTCTTACGCACTATGCGGGTTTTCAGTAGTCTGAGTAAAAGAGAAGCAGCTTACAGGATTTCTGTACATTGGAAGTAGTGAGAGGCAGTTTACAGGAGTTCTGCATCCTGAGTGTAGGCAACACTTTACGGGAGTTCTGTAGCATGGGAGTAGTCTTACGCACTATGCGGGTTTTCCTTATTCTGAGTAAAAGAGAAGCAGCTTACAGGATTTCTGTACATTGGAAGTAGTGAGAGGCAGTTTACAGGAGTTCTGCATCCTGAGTATAGGAAACACTTTACGGGAGTTCTGTAGCATGGGAGTAGTCTTACGCACTATGCGGGTTTTCAGTAGTCTGAGTAAAAGAGAAGCAGCTTACAGGACTTCTGTACATTGGAAGTAGTGAGAGGCAGTTTACAGGAGTTCTGCATCCTGAGTGCAGGAAACACTTTACGGGAGTTCTGTAGCATGGGAGTAGTCTTACGCACTATGCGGGTTTTCAGAAGTCTGAGTAAAAGAGAAGCAGCTTACAGGATTTCTGTACACTGGAAGTAGTGAGAGGCAATTTACTGGAGTTCTGCATCCTGAGTGTAGGAGACCGTTTAAGGGAGTTCTGTAACATGGCTCTAGCCCTACTCAGTATGCGAGATTTCTCTAGCCTGAATGTAGGAGATGCAGCTTACAGGATTTCTGTAAGCTGGATGTAGAGCGAAGTAGTTTACTGGAATTCTGCTGCCTGAGTGTAGGAAACAGTTGACGGGAGTTCTATAGCATGGGAGTAGCGATATGCACTACGCGAGTTTTAGGTACCCTGTGTGTAGGACATGCTGCTTATTTGTGTTCAGTAAGCTGAATGTAGAGAGAGGCAGTTTACTGGAATTCTGCATCCTGAGTGTAGGAGACAGTCTATGGGAGTTCTGGAACATGGCTCTAGCCATACACAGTATGTAGCCTGTGTGTGGGAGATGCAGCTTACAGGATTTCTGTACATTGGAAGTAGTGAGAGGCAGTTTACAGGAGTTCTGCATCCTGAGTGTAGGAAACACTTTACGGGAGTTCTGTAGCATGGGAGTACTCTTACGCACAATGCGGGTTTTCAGTCGGCTGAGTAAAAGAGAAGCAGGTAACAGGATTTCTGTACATTGGAAGTAGTGAGAGGCAGTTTACAGGAGTTCTGCATCCTGAGTGTAGGAAACACTTTATGGGAGTTCTGTACCATGGGAGTACTCTTACGCACTATGCGGGTTTTCAGTAGTCTGAGTGAAAGAGAAGCAGCTTACAGGATTTCTCTTAGCTGGATGTAGAGAGAGGCAGTTTACTGGAGTTCCGCAACCTCAGTGTAGGAGACAGTTTAAGGGAGTTCTGTAACATGGCTCTAGCCATACTCAGTATGCGGGATTTCTGTAGCCTGTGTGTAGGAGATGTTTCTTACAGGATTTCTGTAAGCTGGATGTAGAGCGAAGCAGTTTATCGGAGTTCTGCAGCCTAAGTGTAGGAAACACTTTACGGGAGTTCTGTAGCATGGGAGTAGTCTTACGCACAATGCGGGTTTTCAGTAGTCTGAATGAAAGAGAAGCAGCTTACAGGATTTCTGTACATTGGAAGTAGTGAGAGGCAGTTTACAGGAGTTCTGCATCCTGAGTGTAGGAAACACTTTACGGGAGTTCTGTAGCATGGGAGTAGTCTTACGCACTATGCGGGTTTTCAGTAGTCAGAGTAAAAGAGAAGCAGCGTACAGGATTTCTGTACATTGGAAGTAGTGAGAAGCAGTTTACAGGAGTTCTGCATCCTGAGTGTAGGAAACACTTTACGGGAGTTCTGTAGCATGGGAGTAGTCTTACGCACTATGCGGGTTTTCAGTATTCTGAGTAAAAGAGAAGCAGCTTACCGGATTTCTGTACATTGGACGTAGTGAGAGGCAGTTTACTGGAGTTCTGCATCCTGAGTGTAGGAGACCGTTTAAGGGAGTTCTGTAACATGGCTCTAGCCCTACTCAGTATGCGGGATTTCTGTAGCCTGTGTGTAGGAGATGTAGCTTACAGGATTTCTGTAAGCTGGATGTAGAGCGAAGTAGTTTACTGGAATTCTGCTGCCTGAGTGTAGGAAACAGTTGACGGGAGTTCTATAGCATGGGAGTAGCGATACTTACTACGCGAGTTTTAGGTACCCTGTGTGTAGGACATGCTGCTTATTTGTGTTCAGTAAGCTGAATGTAGAGAGAGGCAGTTTACTGGAATTCTGCATCCTGAGTGTAGGAGACAGTCTATGGGAGTTCTGGAACATGGCTCTAGCCATACACAGTATGTAGCCTGTGTGTGGGAGATGCAGCTTACAGGATTTCTGTACATTGGAAGTAGTGAGAGGCAGTTTACAGGAGTTCTGCATCCTGAGTGTAGGAAACACTTTACGGGAGTTCTGTAGCATGGGAGTACTCTCACGCACTATGCGGGTTTTCAGTAGGCTGAGTAAAAGAGAAGCAGGTAACAGGATTTCTGTACATTGGAAGTAGTGAGAGGCAGTTTACTGGAGTTCTGCATCCTGAGTGTAGGAGACCGTTTAAGGGAGTTCTGTAACATGGCTCTAGCCCTACTCAGTATGCGGGATTTCTGTAGCCTGTGTGTAGGAGATGTAGCTTACAGGATTTCTGTAAGCTGCATGTAGAGCGAAGTAGTTTACTGGAATTCTGCTGCCTGAGTGTAGGAAACAGTTGACGGGAGTTCTATAGCATGGGAGTAGCGATACGCACTACGCGAGTTTTAGGTCCCCTGTGTGTAGGACATGCTGCTTATTTGTGTTCAGTAAGATGAGTGTAGAGAGAGGCAGTTTACTGGAATTCTCCATCCTGAGTGTAGGAGACACTCTATGGGAGTTCTGGAACATGGCTCTAGCCATACACAGTATGTAGACTGTGTGTGGGAGATGCAGCTAACAGGATTTCTGTACATTGGAAGTAGTGAGAGGCAGTTTACAGGAGTTCTGCATCCTGAGTGTAGGAAACACTTTACGGGAGTTCTGTAGCATGGGACTACTCTTACGCACAATGCGGGTTTTCAGTAGGCTGAGTAAAAGAGAAGCAGGTAACAGGATTTCTGTACATTGGAAGTAGTGAGAGGCAGTTTACAGGAGTTCTGCATCCTGAGTGTAGGAAACACTTTACGGGAGTTCTGTAGCATGGGAGTAGTCTTACGCACTATGCGGGTTTTCAGTTGTCTGAGTGAAAGAGAAGCAGCTTACAGGATTTCTGTACATTGGAAGTAGTGAGAGGCAGTTTACAGGAGTTCTGCATCCTGAGTATAGGAAACACTTTACGGGAGTTTTGTAGCATGGGAGTAGTCTTACGCACTATGCGGGTTTTCAGTAGTCTGAGTAAAAGAGAAGCAGCTTACAGGATTTCTCTTAGCTGGATGTAGAGAGAGGCAGTTTACAGGAGTTCTGCATTCTGAGTATAGGAAACACTTTACGGGAGTTCTGTAGCATGGGAGTACTCTTACGCACTATGCGGGTTTTCAGTAGTCTGAGTAAAAGAGAAGCAGGTAACAGGATTTCTGTACATTGGAAGTAGTGAGAGGCAGTTTACAGGAGTTCTGCATCCTGAGTGTAGGCAACACTTTACGGGAGTTCTGTAGCATGGGAGTAGTCTTACGCACTATGCGGGTTTTCCTTATTCTGAGTAAAAGAGAAGCAGCTTACAGGATTTCTGTACATTGGAAGTAGTGAGAGGCAGTTTACAGGAGTTCTGCATCCTGAGTATAGGAAACACTTTACGGGAGTTCTGTAGCATGGGAGTAGTCTTACGCACTATGCGGGTTTTCAGTAGTCTGAGTAAAAGAGAAGCAGCTTACAGGATTTCTCTTAGCTGCATGTAGAGAGAGGCAGTTTACTGGAGTTCCGCAACCTCAGTGTAGGAGACAGTTTAAGGGAGTTCTGTAACATGGCTCTAGACATACTCAGTATGCGGGATTTCTGTAGCCTGTGTGTAGGAGATGTTTCTTACAGGATTTCTGTAAGCTGGATGTAGAGCGAAGCAGTTTACAGGAATTCTGCATCCTGAGTGTAGGAAACACTTTAAGGGAGTTCTGTAACATGGCTCTAGCCATACACAGTATGTAGACTGTGTGTGGGAGATGCAGCTAACAGGATTTCTGTACATTGGAAGTAGTGAGAGGCAGTTTACAGGAGTTCTGCATCCTGAGTGTAGGAAACACTTTACGGGAGTTCTGTAGCATGGGAGACTCTTACGCACTATGCGGGTTTTCAGTAGGCTGAGTAAAAGAGAAGCAGGTAACAGGATTTCTGTACATTGGAAGTAGTGAGAGGCAGTTTACAGGAGTTCTGCATCCTGAGTGTAGGAAACACTTTACGGGAGTTCTGTAGCATGGGAGTAGTCTTACGCACTCTGCGGGTTTTCAGTAGTCTGAGTAAAAGAGAAGCAGCTTACAGGATTTCTGTACATTCAAAGTAGTGAGAGGCAGTTTACAGGAGTTCTGCATCCTGAGTGTAGGAAACACTTTACGGGAGTTCTGTAGCATGGGAGTAGTCTTACGCACTATGCGGGTTTTCAGTATTCTGAGTAAAAGAGAAGCAGCTTACCGGATTTCTGTACATTGGAAGCAGTGAGAGGCAGTTTACAGGAGTTCTGCATCCTGAGTATAGGAAACACTTTACGGGAGTTCTGTAGCATGGGAGTACTCTTACGCACTATGCTGGTTTTCAGTAGGCTGAGTAAAACAGACGCAGCTTACAGGATTTCTGTACATTGGAAGTAGTTTAGGCAGTTTACAGGAGTTCTGCATCCTGAGTGCAGGAAACAATTTACGGTAGTTCTGTAGCATGGGAGTAGTCTTACGCACTCTGCGGGTTTTCAGTAGTCTGAGTAAAAGAGAAGCAGCTTACAGGATTTCTGTACATTCGAAGTAGTGAGAGGCAGTTTACAGGAGTTCTGCATCCTGAGTGTAGGAAACACTTTACGGGAGTTCTGTAGCATGGGAGTAGTCTTACGTACTATGCGGGTTTTCAATAGTCTGAGTAAAAGAGAAGCAGCTTACAGGATTTCTCTTCGCTGGATATAGAGAGACTCAGTTTACTGGAGTTCCGCATCCTCATTGTAGGAGACAGTTTAAGGGAGTTCTGTAACATGGCTCTAGCCATACTCAGTATGCGGGATTTCTGTAGCCTGTGTGTAGGAGATGCAACTTACAGGATTTCTGTAAGCTGGATGTAGAGCGAAGCAGTTTACAGGAGTTCTGCAGCCTGAGTGTAGGAAACACTTTACGGGAGTTCTGTCGCATGGGAGTAGTCTTACGCACTATGCGGGTTTTCAGTAGGCTGAGTGAAAGAGAAGCAGCTTACAGGATTTCTGTACATTGAAAGTAGTGAGAGGCAGTTTACAGGAGTTCTGCATCCTGAGTGTAGGAAACACTTTACGGGAGTTCTGTAGCATGGGAATAGTCTTACGCACTATGCGGGTTTTCAGTAGTCTGAGTAAAAGAGAAACAGCGTACAGGATTTCTGTACATTGGAAGTAGTGAGAAGCAGTTTACAGGAGTTCTGCATCCTGAGTGTAGGAAACACTTTACGGGAGTTCTGTAGCATGGGAGTAGTCTTACGCACTATGCGGGTTTTCAGTAGGCTGAGTAAAAGAGAAGCAGGTAACAGGATTTCTGTACATTGGAAGTAGTGAGAGGCAGTTTACAGGAGTTCTGCATCCTGAGTATAGGAAACACTTTACGGGAGTTTTGTAGCATGGGAGTAGTCTTACGCACTATGCGGGTTTTCAGTAGTCTGAGTAAAAGAGAAGCAGCTTACAGGATTTCTCTTAGCTGGATGTAGAGAGAGGCAGTTTACAGGAGTTCTGCATTCTGAGTATAGGAAACACTTTACGGGAGTTCTGTAGCATGGGAGTACTCTTACGCACTATGCGGGTTTTCAGTAGTCTGAGTAAAAGAGAAGCAGCTTACTTGATTTCTGTTAGCTGGATGTAGAGAGAGGCAGTTTACTGGAGTTCCGCATCCTGAGCGTAGGAGACAGTTTAAGGGAGTTCTGTAATATGGCTCTAGCCATACTCAATATGCGGTATTTCTGTAGCCTGTTTTAGGAGATGCAGCTTACAGGATTTCTGTAAGCTGGATGTAGAGCGAAGCAGTTTACAGGAGTTCTGCAGCCTGAGTGTAGGAAACACTTTACGGGAGTTCTGTAGCATGGGAGTAGTCTTATGCACTATTCGGGTTTTCAGTGTTCTGAGTAAAAGAGAAGCAGGTAACAGGATTTCTGTACATTGGAAGTAGTGAGAGGCAGTTTCCAGGAGTTCTGCATCCTGAGCATAGGAAACGCTTTACGGGAGTTCTGTAGCATGGGAGTAGTCTTACGCACTATGCGGGTTTTCAGTAGGCTAAGTAAAACAGACGCAGCTTACAGGATTTGTGTACATTGGAAGTAGTGAGAGGCAGTTTACAGGAGTTCTGCATCCTGAGTGTAGGAAACACTTTACAGGAGTTCTGTAGCATGGGAGTAGTCTTACGCACTATGCGGGTTTTCAGTAGTCTGAGTAAAAGAGAAGCAGCTTACAGGATTTCTGTACATTGGAAGTAGTGAGAGGCAGTTTACAGGAGTTCTGCATCCTGAGTGTAGGAAACACTTTACGGGAGTTCTGTAGCATGGGAGTAGTCTAACACACTATGCGGGTTTTCAGTAGTCTGAGTAAAAGAGAAGCAGCTTACAGGATTTCTGTACACTGGAAGTAGTGAGAGGCAGTTTACAGGAGTTCTGCATCCTGAGTGTAGGAAACACTTTACGGGAGTTCTGTAGCATGGGAGTAGTCTTACGCACTATGCGGGTTTTCCTTATTCTGAGTAAAAGAGAAGCAGCTTACAGGATTTCTCTTAGCTGGATGTAGAGAGAGGCAGTTTACTGGAGTTCCGCATCCTCAGTGTAGGAGACAGTTTAAGGGAGTTCTGTAACATGGCTCTAGCCATACTCAATATGCGGGATTTCTGTAGCCTGTGTGTAGGAGATGCAGCTTACAGGATTTCTGTAAGCTGGATGTAGAGCGAAGCAGTTTACGGAAGTTCTGCAGCCTGAGTGTAGGAAACACTTTACGGGAGTTCTGTAGCATGGGAGTAGTCTTATGCACTATGCGGGTTTTCAGTATTCTGAGTAAAAGAGAAGCAGCTTACAGGATTTCTGTACATTGGAAGTAGTGAGAGGCAGTTTCCAGGAGTTCTGTATCCTGAGTGTAGGAAACACTTTACGGGAGTTCTGTAGCATGGGAGTAGTCTTACGCACTATGCGGGTTTTCAGTAGTCTGAGTAAAACAGACGCAGCGTACAGGATTTCTGTACATTGGAAGTATTTTAGGCAGTTTACAGGAGTTCTGCATCCTGAGTGCAGGAAACACTTTACAGGAGTTCTGTAGCATGATAGTAGTCTTACGCACTATGCGGGTTTTCAGTAGTCTGAGTAAAAGAAAAGCAGCTTACAGGATTTCTGTACATTGGAAGTAGTGAGAGGCAGTTTACAGGAGTTCTGCATCCTGAGTATAGGAAACACTTTACGGGAGTTCTGTAGCATGGGAGTAGTCTTACGCACTATGCGGGTTTTCAGTAGTCTGAGTAAAAGAGAAGCAGCTTACAGGATTTCTGTACATTGGAATTAGTGAGAGGCAGTTTACTGGAGTTCTGCATCCTGAATGTAGGAGACAGTTTAAGGGAGTTCTGTAACATGGATCTAGCCATACTCAGTATGCGGGATTTCTGTAGCCTGTGTGTAGGAGATGCAGCTTACAGGATTTCTGTAAGCTGGATGTAGAGCGAAGCAGTTTACAGGAGTTCTGCATCCTGAGTGTAGGAAACACTTTACGGGAGTTCTGTACCATGGGAGTACTCTTACGCACTATGCGGGTTTTCAGTAGTCTGAGTAAAAGAGAAGCAGGTAACAGGATTTCTGTACATTGGAAGTAGTGAGAGGCAGTTTACAGGAGTTCTGCATCCTGAGTGTAGGCAACACTTTACGGGAGTTCTGTAGCATGGGAGTAGTCTTACGCACTATGCGGGTTTTCCTTATTCTGAGTAAAAGAGAAGCAGCTTACAGGATTTCTGTACATTGGAAGTAGTGAGAGGCAGTTTACAGGAGTTCTGCATCCTGAGTATAGGAAACACTTTACGGGAGTTCTGTAGCATGGGAGTAGTCTTACGCACTATGCGGGTTTTCAGTAGTCTGAGTAAAAGAGAAGCAGCTTACAGGACTTCTGTACATTGGAAGTAGTGAGAGGCAGTTTACAGGAGTTCTGCATCCTGAGTGCAGGAAACACTTTACGGGAGTTCTGTAGCATGGGAGTAGTCTTACGCACTATGCGGGTTTTCAGAAGTCTGAGTAAAAGAGAAGCAGCTTACAGGATTTCTGTACACTGGAAGTAGTGAGAGGCAATTTACTGGAGTTCTGCATCCTGAGTGTAGGAGACCGTTTAAGGGAGTTCTGTAACATGGCTCTAGCCCTACTCAGTATGCGAGATTTCTCTAGCCTGAATGTAGGAGATGCAGCTTACAGGATTTCTGTAAGCTGGATGTAGAGCGAAGTAGTTTACTGGAATTCTGCTGCCTGAGTGTAGGAAACAGTTGACGGGAGTTCTATAGCATGGGAGTAGCGATATGCACTACGCGAGTTTTAGGTACCCTGTGTGTAGGACATGCTGCTTATTTGTGTTCAGTAAGCTGAATGTAGAGAGAGGCAGTTTACTGGAATTCTGCATCCTGAGTGTAGGAGACAGTCTATGGGAGTTCTGGAACATGGCTCTCGCCATACACAGTATGTAGCCTGTGTGTGGGAGATGCAGCTTACAGGATTTCTGTACATTGGAAGTAGTGAGAGGCAGTTTACAGGAGTTCTGCATCCTGAGTGTAGGAAACACTTTACGGGAGTTCTGTAGCATGGGAGTACTCTTACGCACAATGCGGGTTTTCAGTCGGCTGAGTAAAAGAGAAGCAGGTAACAGGATTTCTGTACATTGGAAGTAGTGAGAGGCAGTTTACAGGAGTTCTGCATCCTGAGTGTAGGAAACACTTTATGGGAGTTCTGTACCATGGGAGTACTCTTACGCACTATGCGGGTTTTCAGTAGTCTGAGTAAAAGAGAAGCAGCTTACAGGATTTCTCTTAGCTGGATGTAGAGAGAGGCAGTTTACTGGAGTTCCGCAACCTCAGTGTAGGAGACAGTTTAAGGGAGTTCTGTAACATGGCTCTAGCCATACTCAGTATGCGGGATTTCTGTAGCCTGTGTGTAGGAGATGTTTCTTACAGGATTTCTGTAAGCTGGATGTAGAGCGAAGCAGTTTATCGGAGTTCTGCAGCCTAAGTGTAGGAAACACTTTACGGGAGTTCTGTAGCATGGGAGTAGTCTTACGCACAATGCGGGTTTTCAGTAGTCTGAATGAAAGAGAAGCAGCTTACAGGATTTCTGTACATTGGAAGTAGTGAGAGGCAGTTTACAGGAGTTCTGCATCCTGAGTGTAGGAAACACTTTACGGGAGTTCTGTAGCATGGGAGTAGTCTTACGCACTATGCGGGTTTTCAGTAGTCAGAGTAAAAGAGAAGCAGCGTACAGGATTTCTGTACATTGGAAGTAGTGAGAAGCAGTTTACAGGAGTTCTGCATCCTGAGTGTAGGAAACACTTTACGGGAGTTCTGTAGCATGGGAGTAGTCTTACGCACTATGCGGGTTTTCAGTATTCTGAGTAAAAGAGAAGAAGCTTACCGGATTTCTGTACATTGGACGTAGTGAGAGGCAGTTTACTGGAGTTCTGCATCCTGAGTGTAGGAGACCGTTTAAGGGAGTTCTGTAACATGGCTCTAGCCCTACTCAGTATGCGGGATTTCTGTAGCCTGTGTGTAGGAGATGTAGCTTACAGGATTTCTGTAAGCTGGATGTAGAGCGAAGTAGTTTACTGGAATTCTGCTGCCTGAGTGTAGGAAACAGTTGACGGGAGTTCTATAGCATGGGAGTAGCGATACTTACTACGCGAGTTTTAGGTACCCTGTGTGTAGGACATGCTGCTTATTTGTGTTCAGTAAGCTGAATGTAGAGAGAGGCAGTTTACTGGAATTCTGCATCCTGAGTGTAGGAGACAGTCTATGGGAGTTCTGGAACATGGCTCTAGCCATACACAGTATGTAGCCTGTGTGTGGGAGATGCAGCTTACAGGATTTCTGTACATTGGAAGTAGTGAGAGGCAGTTTACAGGAGTTCTGCATCCTGAGTGTAGGAAACACTTTACGGGAGTTCTGTAGCATGGGAGTACTCTCACGCACTATGCGGGTTTTCAGTAGGCTGAGTAAAAGAGAAGCAGGTAACAGGATTTCTGTACATTGGAAGTAGTGAGAGGCAGTTTACTGGAGTTCTGCATCCTGAGTGTAGGAGACCGTTTAAGGGAGTTCTGTAACATGGCTCTAGCCCTACTCAGTATGCGGGATTTCTGTAGCCTGTGTGTAGGAGATGTAGCTTACAGGATTTCTGTAAGCTGCATGTAGAGCGAAGTAGTTTACTGGAATTCTGCTGCCTGAGTGTAGGAAACAGTTGACGGGAGTTCTATAGCATGGGAGTAGCGATACGCACTACGCGAGTTTTAGGTCCCCTGTGTGTAGGACATGCTGCTTATTTGTGTTCAGTAAGATGAGTGTAGAGAGAGGCAGTTTACTGGAATTCTCCATCCTGAGTGTAGGAGACACTCTATGGGAGTTCTGGAACATGGCTCTAGCCATACACAGTATGTAGACTGTGTGTGGGAGATGCAGCTAACAGGATTTCTGTACATTGGAAGTAGTGAGAGGCAGTTTACAGGAGTTCTGCATCCTGAGTGTAGGAAACACTTTACGGGAGTTCTGTAGCATGGGACTACTCTTACGCACAATGCGGGTTTTCAGTAGGCTGAGTAAAAGAGAAGCAGGTAACAGGATTTCTGTACATTGGAAGTAGTGAGAGGCAGTTTACAGGAGTTCTGCATCCTGAGTGTAGGAAACACTTTACGGGAGTTCTGTAGCATGGGAGTAGTCTTACGCACTATGCGGGTTTTCAGTTGTCTGAGTGAAAGAGAAGCAGCTTACAGGATTTCTGTACATTGGAAGTAGTGAGAGGCAGTTTACAGGAGTTCTGCATCCTGAGTATAGGAAACACTTTACGGGAGTTTTGTAGCATGGGAGTAGTCTTACGCACTATGCGGGTTTTCAGTAGTCTGAGTAAAAGAGAAGCAGCTTACAGGATTTCTCTTAGCTGGATGTAGAGAGAGGCAGTTTACAGGAGTTCTGCATTCTGAGTATAAGAAACACTTTACGGGAGTTCTGTAGCATGGGAGTACTCTTACGCACTATGCGGGTTTTCAGTAGTCTGAGTAAAAGAGAAGCAGGTAACAGGATTTCTGTACATTGGAAGTAGTGAGAGGCAGTTTACAGGAGTTCTGCATCCTGAGTGTAGGCAACACTTTACGGGAGTTCTGTAGCATGGGAGTAGTCTTACGCACTATGCGGGTTTTCCTTATTCTGAGTAAAAGAGAAGCAGCTTACAGGATTTCTGTACATTGGAAGTAGTGAGAGGCAGTTTACAGGAGTTCTGCATCCTGAGTATAGGAAACACTTTACGGGAGTTCTGTAGCATGGGAGTAGTCTTACGCACTATGCGGGTTTTCAGTAGTCTGAGTAAAAGAGAAGCAGCTTACAGGATTTCTCTTAGCTGCATGTAGAGAGAGGCAGTTTACTGGAGTTCCGCAACCTCAGTGTAGGAGACAGTTTAAGGGAGTTCTGTAACATGGCTCTAGACATACTCAGTATGCGGGATTTCTGTAGCCTGTGTGTAGGAGATGTTTCTTACAGGATTTCTGTAAGCTGGATGTAGAGCGAAGCAGTTTACAGGAATTCTGCATCCTGAGTGTAGGAAACACTTTAAGGGAGTTCTGTAACATGGCTCTAGCCATACACAGTATGTAGACTGTGTGTGGGAGATGCAGCTAACAGGATTTCTGTACATTGGAAGTAGTGAGAGGCAGTTTACAGGAGTTCTGCATCCTGAGTGTAGGAAACACTTTACGGGAGTTCTGTAGCATGGGAGTACTCTTACGCACTATGCGGGTTTTCAGTAGGCTGAGTAAAAGAGAAGCAGGTAACAGGATTTCTGTACATTGGAAGTAGTGAGAGGCAGTTTACAGGAGTTCTGCATCCTGAGTGTAGGAAACACTTTACGGGAGTTCTGTAGCATGGGAGTAGTCTTACGCACTCTGCGGGTTTTCAGTAGTCTGAGTAAAAGAGAAGCAGCTTACAGGATTTCTGTACATTCAAAGTAGTGAGAGGCAGTTTACAGGAGTTCTGCATCCTGAGTGTAGGAAACACTTTACGGGAGTTCTGTAGCATGGGAGTAGTCTTACGCACTATGCGGGTTTTCAGTATTCTGAGTAAAAGAGAAGCAGCTTACCGGATTTCTGTACATTGGAAGCAGTGAGAGGCAGTTTACAGGAGTTCTGCATCCTGAGTGTAGGAAACACTTTACGGGAGTTCTGTAGCATGGGAGTAGTCTTACGTACTATGCGGGTTTTCAATAGTCTGAGTAAAAGAGAAGCAGCTTACAGGATTTCTCTTCGCTGGATATAGAGAGACTCAGTTTACTGGAGTTCCGCATCCTCATTGTAGGAGACAGTTTAAGGGAGTTCTGTAACATGGCTCTAGCCATACTCAGTATGCGGGATTTCTGTAGCCTGTGTGTAGGAGATGCAACTTACAGGATTTCTGTAAGCTGGATGTAGAGCGAAGCAGTTTACAGGAGTTCTGCAGCCTGAGTGTAGGAAACACTTTACGGGAGTTCTGTCGCATGGGAGTAGTCTTACGCACTATGCGGGTTTTCAGTAGGCTGAGTGAAAGAGAAGCAGCTTACAGGATTTCTGTACATTGAAAGTAGTGAGAGGCAGTTTACAGGAGTTCTGCATCCTGAGTGTAGGAAACACTTTACGGGAGTTCTGTAGCATGGGAATAGTCTTACGCACTATGCGGGTTTTCAGTAGTCTGAGTAAAAGAGAAACAGCGTACAGGATTTCTGTACATTGGAAGTAGTGAGAAGCAGTTTACAGGAGTTCTGCATCCTGAGTGTAGGAAACACTTTACGGGAGTTCTGTAGCATGGGAGTAGTCTTACGCACTATGCGGGTTTTCAGTATTCTGAGTAAAAGAGAAGCAGCTTACCGGATTTCTGTACATTGGAAGTAGTGAGAGGCAGTTTACTGGAGTTCTGCATCCTGAGTGTAGGAGACCGTTTAAGGGAGTTCTGTAACATGGCTCTAGCCCTACTCAGTATGCGGGATTTCTGTAGCCTGTGTGTAGGAGATGTAGCTTACAGGATTTCTGTAAGCTGGATGTAGAGCGAAGTAGTTTACTGGAATTCTGCTGCCTGAGTGTAGGAAACAGTTGACGGGAGTTCTATAGCATGGGAGTAGCGATACGCACTACGCGAGTTTTAGGTACCCTGTGTGTAGGACATGCTGCTTATTTGTGTTCAGTAAGATGAGTTTAGAGAGAGGCAGTTTACTGGAATTCTGCATCCTGAGTGTAGGAGACACTCTATGGGAGTTCTGGAACATGGCTCTAGCCATACACAGTATGTAGCCTGTGTGTGGGAGATGCAGCTAACAGGATTTCTGTACATTGGAAGTAGTGAGAGGCAGTTTACAGGAGTTCTGCATCCTGAGTGTAGGAAACACTTTACGGGAGTTCTGTAGCATGGGAGTACTCTTACGCACTATGCTGGTTTTCAGTAGGCTGAATAAAACAGACGCAGCTTACAGGATTTCTGTACATTGGAAGTAGTTTAGGCAGTTTACAGGAGTTCTGCAGCCTGAGTGCAGGAAACACTTTACGGGAGTTCTGTAGCATGGGAGTAGTCTTACGCACTCTGCGGGTTTTCAGTAGTCTGAGTAAAAGAGAAGCAGCTTACAGGATTTCTTTACATTGGAAGTAGTGAGAGGCAGTTTACAGGAGTTCTGCATCCTGAGTGTAGGAAACACTTTACGGGAGTTCTGTAGCATGGGAGTAGTCTTACGCACTATGCGGGTTTTCAGTAGTCTGAGTAAAAGAGAAGCAGCTTACAGGATTTCTCTTAGCTGGATATAGAGAGAGGCAGTTTACTGGAGTTCCGCATCCTCAGTGTAGGAGACAGTTTAAGGGAGTTCTGTAACATGGCTCTAGCCATACTCAGTATGCGGGATTTCTGTAGCCTGTGTTTAGGAGATGCAACTTACAGGATTTCTGTAAGCTGGATGTAGAGCGAAGCAGTTTACAGGAGTTCTGCAGCCTGAGTGTAGGAAACACTTTACGGGAGTTCTGTAGCATGGGAGTAGTCTTACGCACTATGCGGGTTTTCAGTAGTCAGAGTAAAAGAGAAGCAGCTTACCGGATTTCTGTACATTGGAAGTAGTGAGAGGCAGTTTACAGGAGTTCTGCATCCTGAGTGTAGGAAACACTTTACGGGAGTTCTGTAGCATGGGAGTAGTCTTACGCACTATGCGGGTTTTCAGTAGTCTGAGTAAAAGAGAAGCAGCTTACAGGATTTCTGTACACTGGAAGTAGTGAGAGGCAGTTTACTGGAGTTCTGCATCCTGAGTATAGGAGACCGTTTAAGGGAGTTCTGTAACATGGCTCTAGCCCTACTCAGTATGCGGGATTTCTGTAGCCTGTGTGTAGGAGATGCAGCTTACAGGATTTCTGTAAGCTGGATGTAGAGCGAAGTAGTTTACTGGAATTCTGCTGCCTGAGTGTAGGAAACAGTTGACGGGAGTTCTATAGCATGGGAGTAGCCATATGCACTACGCGAGTTTTAGGTACCCTGTGTGTAGGACAAGCTGCTTATTTGTGTTCAGTAAGCTGAATGTAGAGAGAGGCAGTTTACTGGAATTCTGCATCCTGAGTGTAGGAGACAGTCTATGGGAGTTCTGGAACATGGCTCTAGCCATACACAGTATGTAGCCTGTGTGTGGGAGATGCAGCTTACAGGATTTCTGTACATTGGAAGTAGTGAGAGGCAGTTTACAGGAGTTCTGCATCCTGAGTGCAGGAAACACTTTACGGGAGTTCTGTAGCATGGGAGTACTCTTACGCACTATGCGGGTTTTCAGTAGTCTGAGTAAAAGAGAAGCAGGTAACAGGATTTCTGTACATTGGAAGTAGTGAGAGGCAGTTTACAGGAGTTCTGCATCCTGAGTGCAGGAAACACTTTACGGGAGTTCTGTAGCATGGGAGTAGTCTTACGCACTATGCGGGTTTTCAGTAGTCTGAGTAAAAGAGAAGCAGCTTACAGGATTTCTGTACATTGGAAGTAGTGAGAGGCAGTTTACAGGAGTTCTGCAGCCTGAGTGCAGGAAACACTTTACGGGAGTTCTGTAGCATGGGAGTAGTCTTACGCACTATGCGGGTTTTCAGTAGTCTGAGTAAAAGAGAAGCAGCTTACAGGATTTCTGTACATTGGAAGTAGTGAGAGGCAGTTTACAGGAGTTCTGCAGCCTGAGTGTAGGAAACACTTTACGGGAGTTCTGTAGCATGGGAGTAGTCTTACGCACTATGCGGGTTTTCAGTATTCTGAGTAAAAGAGAAGCAGCTTCCCGGATTTCTGTACATTGGAAGTAGTGAGAGGCAGTTTACAGGAGTTCTGCATCCTGAGTATAGGAAACACTTTACGGGAGTTCTGTAGCATGGGAGTACTCTTACGCACTATGCTGGTTTTCAGTAGGCTGAGTAAAACAGACGCAGCTTCCAGGATTTCTGTACATTGGAAGTAGTGAGAGGCAGTTTACAGGAGTTCTGCATTCTGAGTGTAGGAAACACTTTACGGGAGTTCTGTAGCATGGGAGTAGTCTTACGCACTATGCGGGTTTTCAGTACTCTGAGTAAAAGAGAAGCAGCTTACCGGATTTCTGTACATTGGAAGTAGTGAGAGGCAGTTTACTGGAGTTCTGCATCCTGAGTGTAGGAGACCGTTTAAGGGAGTTCTGTAACATGGCTCTAGCAATTCTCAGTATGTGGGATTTCTGTAGCCTGTGTGTAGGAGATGCAACTTACAGGATTTCTGTAAGCTGGATGTAGAGCGAAGCAGTTTACAGGAGTTCTGCAGCCTGAGTGTAGGAAACACTTTACGGGAGTTCTGTAGCATGGGAGTAGTCTTACGCACTATGCGGGTTTTCAGTACTCAGAGTAAAAGAGAAGCAGCTTACAGGATTTCTGTACATTGGAAGTACTGAGAGGCAGTTTACAGGAGTTCTGCATCCTGAGTGTAGGAAACACTTTACGGGAGTTCTGTAGCATGGGAGTAGTCTTACGCACTATGCGGGTTTTCAGTAGTCTGAGTAAAAGAGAAGCAGCTTACAGGATTTCTGTACACTGGAAGTAGTGAGAGGCAGTTTACTGGAGTTCTGCATCCTGAGTGTAGGAGACCGTTTAAGGGAGTTCTGTAACATGGCTCTAGCCCTACTCAGTATGCGGGATTTCTGTAGCCTGTGTGTAGGAGATGCAGCTTACAGGATTTCTGTAAGCTGGATGTAGAGCGAAGTAGTTTACTGGAATTCTGCTGCCTGAGTGTAGGAAACAGTTGACGGGAGTTCTATAGCATGGGAGTAGCCCTATGCACTACGCGAGTTTTAGGTACCCTGTGTGTAGGACAAGCTGCTTATTTGTGTTCAGTAAGCTGAATGTAGAGAGAGGCAGTTTACTGGAATTCTGCATCCTGGGTGTAGGAGACACTCTATGGGAGTTCTGGAACATGGCTCTAGCCATACACAGTATGTGGACTGTGTGTGGGAGATGCAGCTTACAGGATTTCTGTACATTGGAAGTAGTGAGAGGCAGTTTACAGGAGTTCTGCATCCTGAGTGTAGGAAACACTTTACGGGAGTTCTGTAGCATGGGAGTAGTCTTACGCACTATGCGGGTTTTCAGTAGTCTGAGTAAAAGAGAAGCAGCTTACAGGATTTCTGTACATTGGAAGTAGTGAGAGGCAGTTTACAGGAGTTCTGTAGCCTGAGTGTAGGAAACACTTTACGGGAGTTCTGTAGCATGGGAGTAGTCTTACGCACTCTGCGGGTTTTCAGTAGTCTGAGTAAAAGAGAAGCAGCTTACCGGATTTCTGTACATTGGAAGTAGTGAGAGACAGTTTACTGGAGTTCTGCATCCTGAGTGTAGGAGACCGTTTAAGGGAGTTCTGTAACATGGCTCTAGCCATACTCAGTATGCGGGATTTCTGTAGCCTGTGTGTAGGAGATGCAGCTTACAGGATTTCTCTTAGCTGGATGTAGAGAGAGGCAGTTTACAGGAGTTCTTAAGCCTGAGTGTAGGAAACACTTTACGGGAGTTCTGTAGCGTGTGAGTAGTCTTACGCACTATGCTGGTTTTCAGTAGGCTGAGTAAAAGAGAAGCAGGTAACAGGATTTCTGTACATTGGAAGTAGTGAGAGGCAGTTTACAGGAGTTCTGCATCCTGAGTATAGGAAACACTTTAGGGGAGTTCTGTAGCATGGGAGTACTCTTACGCACTATGCGGGTTTTCAGTAGTCTGAGTAAAAGAGAAGCAGCTTACAGGATTTCTCTTAGCTGGATGTAGAGAGAAGCAGTTTACTAGAGTTCCGCATCCTCAGTGTAGGAGACAGTTTAAGGGAGTTTTGTAACATGGCTCTAGCCATACTCAGTATGCGGGATTTCTGTAGCCTGTGTGTAGGAGATGCAGCTTACAGGATTTCTGTAAGCTGGATGTAGAGCGAAGCAGTTTACAGGAGTTCTGCAGCCTGAGTGTAGGAAAAACTTTACGGGAGTTCTGTAGCATGGGAGTAGTCTTACGCACTATGAGGGTTTTCAGTAGTCTGAGTAAAAGAGAAGCAGCTTACAGGATTTCTGTACACTGGAAGTAGTGAGAGGCAGTTTACTGGAGTTCTGCATCCTGAGTGTAGGAGACCGTTTAAGGGAGTTCTGTAACATGGCTCTAGCCTTACTCAGTATGCGGGATTTCTGTAGCCTGTGTGTAGGAGATGCAGCTTACAGGATTTCTGTGAGCTGGATGTAGAGCGAAGTAGTTTACTGGAATTCTGCTGCCTGAGTGTAGGAAACAGTTTACGGGAGTTCTATAGCATGGGAGTAGCGATATGCACTACGCGAGTTTTAGGTACCCTGTGTGTAGGACATGCTGCTTATTTGTGTTCCGTAAGCTGAATGTAGAGAGAGGCAGTTTACTGGAATTCTGCATCCTGAGTGTAGGAGACAGTCTATGGGAGTTCTGGAACATGGCTCTAGCCATACACAGTATGTAGCCTGTGTGTGGGAGATGCAGCTTACAGGATTTCTGTACATTGGAAGTAGTGAGAGGCAGTTTACAGGAGTTCTGCATCCTGAGTGCAGGAAACACTTTACGGGAGTTCTGTAGCATGGGAGTAGTCTTACGCACTATGCGGGTTTTCAGTAGTCTGAGTAAAAGAGAAGCAGCTTACAGGATTTCTGTACATTGGAAGTAGTGAGAGGCAGTTTACAGGAGTTCTGCAGCCTGAGTGTAGGAAACACTTTACGGGAGTTCTGTAGCATGGGAGTAGTCTTACGCACTCTGCGGGTTTTCAGTAGTCTGAGTAAAAGAGAAGCAGCTTACAGGATTTCTGTACATTCGAAGTAGTGAGAGGCAGTTTACAGGAGTTCTGCATCCTGAGTGTAGGAAACACTTTACGGGAGTTCTGTAGCATGGGAGTAGTCTTACGCACTATGCGGGTTTTCAGTACTCTGAGTAAAAGAGAAGCAGCTTACCGGATTTCTGTACATTGGAAGTAGTGAGAGGCAGTTTACTGGAGTTCTGCATCCTGAGTGTAGGAGACCGTTTAAGGGAGTTCTGTAACATGGCTCTAGCAATTCTCAGTATGCGGGATTTCTGTAGCCTGTGTGTAGGAGATGCAACTTACAGGATTTCTGTAAGCTGGATGTAGAGCGAAGCAGTTTACAGGAGTTCTGCAGCCTGAGTGTAGGAAACACTTTACGGGAGTTCTGTAGCATGGGAGTAGTCTTACGCACTATGCGGGTTTTCAGTACTCTGAGTAAAAGAGAAGCAGGTAACAGGATTTCTGTACATTGGAAGTAGTGAGAGGCAGTTTACTGGAGTTCTGCATCCTGAGTGTAGGAGACCGTTTAAGGGAGTTCTGTAACATGGCTCTAGCCATACTCAGTATGCGGGATTTCTGTAGCCTGTGTGTAGGAGATGCAGCTTACAGGATTTCTGTAAGCTGGATGTAGAGCGAAGTAGTTTACTGGAATTCTGCTGCCTGAGTGTAGGAAACAGTTGACGGGAGTTCTATAGCATGGGAGTAGCCATATGCACTACGCGAGTTTTAGGTACCCTGTGTGTAGGACATGCTGCTTATTTGTGTTCAGTAAGCTGAATGTAGAGAGAGGCAGTTTACTGGAATTCTGCATCCTGAGTGTAGGAGACACTCTATGGGAGTTCTGGAACATGGCTCTAGCCATACACAGTATGTAGACTGTGTGTGGGAGATGCAGCTTACAGGATTTCTGTACATTGGAAGTAGTGAGAGGCAGTTTACAGGAGTTCTGCATCCTGAGTGTAGGAAACACTACGGGAGTTCTGTAGCATGGGAGTACTCTTACGCACTATGCGGGTTTTCAGTAGTCTGAGTAAAAGAGAAGCAGGTAACAGGATTTCTGTACATTGGAAGTAGTGAGAGGCAGTTTACAGGAGTTCTGCAGCCTGAGTGCAGGAAATACTTTACGGGAGTTCTGTAGCATGGGAGTACTCTTACGCACTATGCGTGTTTTCAGTAGTCTGAGTAAAAGAGAAGTAGCTTATAGGATTTCTATACATTGGAAGTAGTTTAGGCAGTTTACAGGAGTTCTGCATCCTGAGTGCAGGAAACACTTTACTGGAGTTCTGTAGCATGGGAGTAATCTTACGCACTATGCGGGTTTTCAGTATTCTGAGTAAAAGAGAAGCAGGTAACGGGATTTCTGTACATTGGAAGTAGTGAGAGGCAGTTTACAGGAGTTCTGCATCCTGAGTGTAGGAAACACTTTACGGGAGTTCTGTAGCATGGGAGTAGTCTTACGCACTATGCGGGTTTTCAGTAGTCTGAGTAAAAGAGAAGCAGCTTACCGGATTTCTGTACATTGGAAGTAGTGAGAGGCAGTTTACTGGAGTTCTGCATCCTGAGTGTAGGAGACCGTTTAAGGGAGTTCTGTAACATGGCTTTAGCAATACTCAGTATGCGGGATTTCTGTAGCCTGTGTGTAGGAGATGCAGCTTACAGGATTTCTCTTAGCTGGATGTAGAGAGAGGCAGTTTACAGGAGTTCTGCAGCCTGAGTGTAGGAAACACTTTACGGGAGTTCTGTAGCATGGGAGTAGTCTTACGCACTATGCTGGTTTTCAGTAGTCTGAGTAAAAGAGAAGCAGGTAACAGGATTTCTGTACATTGGAAGTAGTGAGAGGCAGTTTACAGGAGTTCTGCATCCTGAGTGTAGGAAACACTTTACGGGAGTTCTGTAGCATGGGAGTAGTCTTACGCACTATGAGGGTTTTCAGTAGTCTGAGTAAAAGAGAAGCAGCTTACAGGATTTCTGTACATTGGAAGTAGTGAGAGGCAGTTTACAGGAGTTCTGCATCCTGAGTATAGGAAACACTTTACGGGAGTTCTGTAGCATGGGAGTAGTCCTACGCACTATGCGGGTTTTCAGTATTCTGAGTAAAAGAGAAGCAGCTTACAGGATTTCTGTACATTGGAAGTAGTGAGAGGCAGTTTACAGGAGTTCTGCATCCTGAGTATAGGAAACACTTTACGGGAGTTCTGTAGCATGGGAGTAGTCTTACGCACTATGCGGGTTTTCAGTAGTCTGAGTAAAAGAGAAGCAGCTTACAGGATTTCTATACATTGGAAGTAGTTTACGCAGTTTACAGGAGTTCTGCATCCTGAGTGCAGGAAACACTTTACGGGAGTTCTGTAGCATGGCAGTAGTCTTACGCACTATGTGGGTTTTCAGTAGTCTGAGTAAAAGAGAAGCAGCTTACAGGATTTCTGTACATTGGAAGTAGTGAGAGGCAGTTTACAGGAGTTCTGCATCCTGAGTGTAGGAAACACTTTACGGGAGTTCTGTAGCATGGGAGTAGTCTTACGCACTATGCGGGTTTTCAGTACTCTGAGTAAAAGAGAAGTAGCTTACAGGATTTCTGTACACTGGAAGTAGTGAGAGGCAGTTTACTGGAGTTCTGCATCCTGAGTGTAGGAGACCGTTTAAGGGAGTTTTGTAACATGGCTCTAGCCCTACTCAGTATGCGGGATTTCTGTAGCCTGTGTGTAGGAGATGCAGCTTACAGGATTTCTGTAAGCTGGATGTAGAGCGAAGTAGTTTACTGGAATTCTGCTGCCTGAGTGTAGGAAACAGTTGACGGGAGTTCTATAGCATGGGAGTAGCCATATGCCCTACGCGAGTTTTAGGTACCCTGTGTGTAGGACATGCTGCTTATTTGTGTTCAGTAAGCTGAATGTAGAGAGAGGCAGTTTACTGGAATTCTGCATCCTGAGTGTAGGAGACAGTCTATGGGAGTTCTGGAACATGGCTCTAGCCATACACAGTATGTAGCCTGTGTGTGGGAGATGCAGCTTACAGGATTTCTGTACATTGGAAGTAGTGAGAGGCAGTTTACAGGAGTTCTGCATCCTGAGTGTAGGAAACACTTTACGGGAGTTCTGTAGCATGGGAGTAGTCTTACGCACTATGCGGGTTTTCAGTAGTCTGAGTAAAAGAGAAGCAGGTAACAGGATTTCTGTACATTGGAAGTAGTGAGAGGCAGTTTACCGGAGTTCTGCATCCTGAGTATAGGAAACACTTTAAGGGAGTTCTGTAGCATGGGAGTAGTATTATGCACTATGCGGGATTTCAGTAGGCTGAGTAAAAGAGAAGCAGGTAACAGGATTTCTGTACATTGGAAGTAGTGAGAGGCAGTTTACAGGAGTTCTGCATCCTGAGTGCAGGAAACACTTTACGGGAGTTCTGTAGCATGGGAGTAGTCTTACGCACTATGCGGGTTTTCAGTAGTCTGAGTAAAAGAGAAGCAGCTTACAGGATTTCTGTACATTGGAAGTAGTGAGAGGCAGTTTACAGGAGTTCTGCATCCTGAGTGTAGGAAACACTTTACGGGAGTTCTGTAGCATGGGAGTAGTCTTACGCACTATGCGGGTTTTCAGTAGTCTGAGTAAAAGAGAAGCAGCTTACAGGATTTCTATACATTGGAAGTAGTTTACGCAGTTTACAGGAGTTCTGCATCCTGAGTGCAGGAAACACTTTACGGGAGTTCTGTAGCATGGCAGTAGTCTTACGCACTATGTGGGTTTTCAGTAGTCTGAGTAAAAGAGAAGCAGCTTACAGGATTTCTGTACATTGGAAGTAGTGAGAGGCAGTTTACAGGAGTTCTGCATCCTGAGTGTAGGAAACACTTTACGGGAGTTCTGTAGCATGGGAGTAGTCTTACGCACTATGCGGGTTTTCAGTAGTCTGAGTAAAAGAGAAGCAGGTAACAGGATTTCTGTACATTGGAAGTAGTGAGAGACAGTTTACTGGAGTTCTGCATCCTGAGTGTAGGAGACCGTTTAAGGGAGTTCTGTAACATGGCTCTAGCCATACTCAGTATGCGGGATTTCTGTAGCCTGTGTGTAGGAGATGCAGCTTACAGATTTCTCTTAGCTGGATGTAGAGAGAGGCAGTTTACAGGAGTTCTTAAGCCTGAGTGTAGGAAACACTTTACGGGAGTTCTGTAGCGTGGGAGTAGTCTTACGCACTATGCTGGTTTTCAGTAGGCTGAGTAAAAGAGAAGCAGGTAACAGGATTTCTGTACATTGGAAGTAGTGAGAGGCAGTTTACAAGAGTTCTGCATTCTCAGTGTAGGAAACACTTTACGGGAGTTCTGTAGCATGGGAGTAGTCTTACGCACTATGAGGGTTTTCAGTAGTCTGAGTAAAAGAGAAGCAGCTTACAGGATTTCTGTACATTGGAAGTAGTGAGAGGCAGTTTACAGGAGTTCTGCATCCTGAGTGTAGGAAACACTTTACGGGAGTTCTGTAGCATGGGAGTAGTCTTACGCACTATGCGGGTTTTCAGTATTCTGAGTAAAAGAGAAGCAGCTTACCGGATTTCTGTACATTGGAAGTAGTGAGAGGCAGTTTACAGGAGTTCTGCATCCTGAGTGTAGGAAACACTTTACGGGAGTTCTGTAGCATGGGAGTACTCTTACGCACTATGCTGGTTTTCAGCAGGCTGAGTAAAACAGACGCAGCTTCCAGGATTTCTGTACATTGGAAGTAGTGAGAGGCAGTTTACAGGAGTTCTGCATCCTGAGTGCAGGAAATACTTTACGGGAGTTCTGTAGCATGGGAGTAGTCTTACGCACTCTGCGGGTTTTCAGTAGTCTGAGTAAAAGAGAAGCAGCTTACAGGATGTCTGTACATTGGAAGTAGTGAGAGGCAGTTTACAGGAGTTCTGCATCCTGAGTGTAGGAAACACTTTACGGGAGTTCTGTAGCATGGGAGTAGTCTTACGCACTATGCGGGTTTTCAGTACTCTGAGTAAAAGAGAAGCAGCTTACCGGATTTCTGTACATTGGAAGTAGTGAGAGGCAGTTTACTGGAGTTCTGCATCCTGAGTGTAGGAGACCGTTTAAGGGAGTTCTGTAACATGGCTCTAGCAATTCTCAGTATGCGGGATTTCTGTAGCCTGTGTGTAGGAGATGCAACTTACAGGATTTCTGTAAGCTGGATGTAGAGCGAAGCAGTTTACAGGAGTTCTGCAGCCTGAGTGTAGGAAACACTTTACGGGAGTTCTGTAGCATGGGAGTAGTCTTACGCACTATGCGGGTTTTCAGTACTCTGAGTAAAAGAGAAGCAGCTTACAGGATTTCTGTACACTGGAAGTAGTGAGAGGCAGTTTACTGGAGTTCTGCATCCTGAGTGTAGGAGACCGTTTAAGGGAGTTCTGTAACATGGCTCTAGCCCTACTCAGTATGCGGGATTTCTGTAGCCTGTGTGTAGGAGATGCAGCTTACAGGATTTCTGTAAGCTGGATGTAGAGCGAAGTAGTTTACTGGAATTCTGCTGCCTGAGTGTAGGAAACAGTTGACGGGAGTTCTATAGCATGGGAGTAGCCCTATACACTACGCGAGTTTTAGGTACCCTGTGTGTAGGACAAGCTGCTTATTTGTGTTCAGTAAGCTGAATGTAGAGAGAGGCAGTTTACTGGAATTCTGCATCCTGAGTGTAGGAGACACTCTATGGGAGTTCTGGAACATGGCTCTAGCCATACACAGTATGTAGCCTGTGTGTGGGAGATGCAGCTTACAGGATTTCTGTACATTGGAAGTAGTGAGAGGCAGTTTACAGGAGTTCTGCATCCTGAGTGTAGGAAACACTTTACGGGAGTTCTGTAGCATGGGAGTACTCTTACGCACTATGCGGGTTTTCAGTAGTCTGAGTAAAAGAGAAGCAGGTAACAGGATTTCTGTACATTGGAAGTAGTGAGAGGCAGTTTACAGGAGTTCTGCATCCTGAGTGCAGGAAACACTTTACGGGAGTTCTGTAGCATGGGAGTAGTCTTACGCACTATGCGGGTTTTCAGTAGTCTGAGTAAAAGAGAAGCAGCTTACAGGATTTCTGTACATTGGAAGTAGTGAGAGGCACTTTACAGCAGTTCTGCAGCCTGAGTGTAGGAAACACTTTACGGGAGTTCTGTAGCATAGGAGTAGTCTTACGCACTCTGCGGGTTTTCAGTAGTCTGAGTAAAAGAGGAGCAGCTTACCGGAATTCTGTACATTGGAAGTAGTGAGAGACAGTTTACTGGAGTTCTGCATCCTGAGTGTAGGAGACCGTTTAAGGGAGTTCTGTAACATGGCTCTAGCCATACTCAGTATGCGGGATTTCTGTAGCCTGTGTGTAGGAGATGCAACTTACAGGATTTCTCTTAGCTGGATGTAGAGAGAGGCAGTTTACAGGAGTTCTGAAGCCTGAGTGTAGGAAACACTTTACGGGAGTTCTGTAGCGTGGGAGTAGTCTTACGCACTATGCTGGTTTTCAGTAGGCTGAGTAAAAGAGAAGCAGGTAACAGGATTTCTGTACATTGGAAGTAGTGAGAGGCAGTTTACAGGAGTTCTGCATCCTGAGTGCAGGAAACACTTTACGGGAGTTCTGTAGCATGGGAGTAGTCTTACGCACTATGAGGGTTTTCAGTAGTCTGAGTAAAAGAGAAGCAGCTTACAGGATTTCTGTACATTGGAAGTAGTGAGAGGCAGTTTACAGGAGTTCTGCATCCTGAGTATAGGAAACACTTTACGGGAGTTCTGTAGCATGGGAGTACTCTTACGCACTATGCGTGTTTTCAGTAGTCTGAGTAAAAGAGAAGTAGCTTATAGGATTTCTATACATTGGAAGTAGTTTAGGCAGTTTACAGGAGTTCCGCATCCTGAGTGCAGGAAACACTTTACTGGAGTTCTGTAGCATGGGAGTAATCTTACGCACTATGCGGGTTTTCAGTATTCTGAGTAAAAGAGAAGCAGGTAACGGGATTTCTGTACATTGGAAGTAGTGATAGGCAGTTTACAGGAGTTCTGCATCCTGAGTGTAGGAAACACTTTACGGGAGTTCTGTAGCATGGGAGTAGTCTTACGCACTATGCGGGTTTTCAGTAGTCTGAGTAAAAGAGAAGCAGCTTACAGGATTTCTGTACATTGGAAGTAGTGAGAGGCAGTTTACTGGAGTTCTGCATCCTGAGTGTAGGAGACCGTTTAAGGGAGTTCTGTAACATGGCTCTAGCAATACTCAGTATGCGGGATTTCTGTAGCCTGTGTGTAGGAGATGCAGCTTACAGGATTTCTCTTAGCTGGATGTAGAGAGAGGCAGTTTACAGGAGTTCTGCAGCCTGAGTGTAGGAAACACTTTACGGGAGTTCTGTAGCATGGGAGTAGTCTTACGCACTATGCTGGTTTTCAGTAGGCTGAGTAAAAGAGAAGCAGGTAACAGGATTTCTGTACATTGGAAGTAGTGAGAGGCAGTTTACAGGAGTTCTGCATCCTGAGTGTAGGAAACACTTTACGGGAGTTCTGTAGCATGGGAGTAGTCTTACGCACTATGAGGGTTTTCAGTAGTCTGAGTAAAAGAGAAGCAGCTTACAGGATTTCTGTACATTGGAAGTAGTGAGAGGCAGTTTACAGGAGTTCTGCATCCTGAGTATAGGAAACACTTTACGGGAGTTCTGTAGCATGGGAGTAGTGTTACGCACTATGCGGGTTTTCAGTAGTCTGAGTAAAAGAGAAGCAGCTTACAGGATTTCTATACATTGGAAGTAGTTTACGCAGTTTACAGGAGTTCTGCATCCTGAGTGCAGGAAACACTTTACGGGAGTTCTGTAGCATGGCAGTAGTCTTACGCACTATGTGGGTTTTCAGTAGTCTGAGTAAAAGAGAAGCAGCTTACAGGATTTCTGTACATTGGAAGTAGTGAGAGGCAGTTTACAGGAGTTCTGCATCCTGAGAGTAGGAAACACTTTACGGGAGTTCTGTAGCATGGGAGTAGTCTTACGCACTATGCGGGTTTTCAGTACTCTGAGTAAAAGAGAAGCAGCTTACAGGATTTCTGTACACTGGAAGTAGTGAGAGGCAGTTTACTGGAGTTCTGCATCCTGAGTGTAGGAGACCGTTTAAGGGAGTTTTGTAACATGGCTCTAGCCCTACTCAGTATGCGGGATTTCTGTAGCCTGTGTGTAGGAGATGCAGCTTACAGGATTTCTGTAAGCTGGATGTAGAGTGAAGTAGTTTACTGGAATTCTGCTGCCTGAGTGTAGGAAACAGTTGACGGGAGTTCTATAGCATGGGAGTAGCCATATGCACTACGCGAGTTTTAGGTACCCTGTGTGTAGGACATGCTGCTTATTTGTGTTCAGTAAGCTGAATGTAGAGAGAGGCAGTTTACTGGAATTCTGAATCCTGAGTGTAGGAGACAGTCTATGGGAGTTCTGGAACATGGCTCTAGCCATACACAGTATGTAGCCTGTGTGTGGGAGATGCAGCTTACAGGATTTCTGTACATTGGAAGTAGTGAGAGGCAGTTTACAGGAGTTCTGCATCCTGAGTGTAGGAAACACTTTACGGGAGTTCTGTAGCATGGGAGTACTCTTACGCACTATGCGGGTTTTCAGTAGTCTGAGTAAAAGAGAAGCAGGTAACAGGATTTCTGTACATTGGAAGTAGTGAGAGACAGTTTACTGGAGTTCTGCATCCTGAGTGTAGGAGACCGTTTAAGGGAGTTCTGTAACATGGCTCTAGCCATACTCAGTATGCGGGATTTCTGTAGCCTGTGTGTAGGAGATGCAGCTTACAGATTTCTCTTAGCTGGATGTAGAGAGAGGCAGTTTACAGGAGTTCTTAAGCCTGAGTGTAGGAAACACTTTACGGGAGTTCTGTAGCATGGGAGTAGTCTTACGCACTATGCGGGTTTTCAGTATTCTGAGTAAAAGAGAAGCAGGTAACAGGATTTCTGTACATTGGAAGTAGTGAGAGGCAGTTTACAAGAGTTCTGCATTCTCAGTGTAGGAAACACTTTACGGGAGTTCTGTAGCATGGGAGTAGTCTTACGCACTATGAGGGTTTTCAGTAGTCTGAGTAAAAGAGAAGCAGCTTACAGGATTTCTGTACATTGGAAGTAGTGAGAGGCAGTTTACCGGAGTTCTGCATCCTGAGTATAGGAAACACTTTAAGGGAGTTCTGTAGCATGGGAGTAGTATTATGCACTATGCGGGATTTCAGTAGGCTGAGTAAAAGAGAAGCAGGTAACAGGATTTCTGTACATTGGAAGTAGTGAGAGGCAGTTTACAGGAGTTCTGCATCCTGAGTGCAGGAAACACTTTACGGGAGTTCTGTAGCATGGCAGTAGTCTTACGCACTATGCGGGTTTTCAGTAGTCTGAGTAAAAGAGAAGCAGCTTACAGGATTTCTGTACATTGGAAGTAGTGAGAGGCACTTTACAGGAGTTCTGCATCCTGAGTGTAGGAAACACTTTACGGGAGTTCTGTAGCATGGGAGTAGTCTTACGCACTCTGCGGGTTTTCAGTAGTCTGAGTAAAAGAGAAGCAGCTTACAGGATTTCTGTACATTCGAAGTAGTGAGAGGCAGTTTACAGGAGTTCTGCATCCTGAGTGTAGGAAACACTTTACGGGAGTTCTGTAGCATGGGAGTACTCTTACGCACTATGCTGGTTTTCAGTAGGCTGAGTAAAACAGACGCAGCTTCCAGGATTTCTGTACATTGGAAGTAGTGAGAGGCAGTTTACAGGAGTTCTGCATCCTGAGTGCAGGAAACACTTTACGGGAGTTCTGTAGCATGGGAGTAGTCTTACGCACTCTGCGGGTTTTCAGTAGTCTGAGTAAAAGAGAAGCAGCTTACAGGATGTCTGTACATTGGAAGTAGTGAGAGGCAGTTTACAGGAGTTCTGC
Organism: Oryctolagus cuniculus; assembly: GCF_964237555.1. Classification (NCBI taxonomy): domain Eukaryota; kingdom Metazoa; phylum Chordata; class Mammalia; order Lagomorpha; family Leporidae; genus Oryctolagus; species Oryctolagus cuniculus. Next base: position 943,216 of record NW_027208206.1, on the reverse strand, counting down.
ATCCTGAGTGTAGGAAACACTTTACGGGAGTTCTGTAGCATGGGAGTAGTCTTACGCACTATGCGGGTTTTCAGTACTCTGAGTAAAAGAGAAGCAGCTTACCGGATTTCTGTACATTGGAAGTAGTGAGAGGCAGTTTACTGGAGTTCTGCATCCTGAGTGTAGGAGACCGTTTAAGGGAGTTCTGTAACATGGCTCTAGCAATTCTCAGTATGCGGGATTTCTGTAGCCTGTGTGTAGGAGATGCAACTTACAGGATTTCTGTAAGCTGGATGTAGAGCGAAGCAGTTTACAGGAGTTCTGCAGCCTGAGTGTAGGAAACACTTTAAGGGAGTTCTGTAGCATGGGAGTAGTCTTACGCACTATGCGGGTTTTCAGTAGTCTGAGTAAAAGAGAAGCAGCTTACCGGATTTCTGTACATTGGAAGTAGTGAGAGGCAGTTTACTGGAGTTCTGCATCCTGAGTGTAGGAGACCGTTTAAGGGAGTTCTGTAACATGGCTCTAGCCCTACTCAGTATGCGGGATTTCTGTAGCCTGTGTGTAGGAGATGCAGCTTACAGGATTTCTGTAAGCTGGATGTAGAGCGAAGTAGTTTACTGGAATTCTGCTGCCTGAGTGTAGGAAACAGTTGACGGGAGTTCTATAGCATGAGAGTAGCCCTATACACTACGCGAGTTTTAGGTACCCTGTGTGTAGGACAAGCTGCTTATTTGTGTTCAGTAAGCTGAATGTAGAGAGAGGCAGTTTACTGGAATTCTGCATCCTGAGTGTAGGAGACACTCTATGGGAGTTCTGGAACATGGCTCTAGCCATACACAGTATGTAGCCTGTGTGTGGGAGATGCAGCTTACAGGATTTCTGTACATTGGAAGTAGTGAGAGGCAGTTTACAGGAGTTCTGCATCCTGAGTGTAGGAAACACTTTACGGGAGTTCTGTAGCATGGGAGTACTCTTACGCACTATGCGGGTTTTCAGTAGTCTGAGTAAAAGAGAAGCAGGTAACAGGATTTCTGTACATTGGAAGTAGTGAGAGGCAGTTTACAGGAGTTCTGCATCCTGAGTGCAGGAAACACTTCATGGGAGTTCTGTAGCATGGGAGTAGTCTTCCGCACTATGCGGGTTTTCAGTAGTCTGAGTAAAAGAGAAGCAGCTTACAGGATTTCTGTACATTGGAAGTAGTGAGAGGCACTTTACAGCAGTTCTGCAGCCTGAGTGTAGGAAACACTTTACGGGAGTTCTGTAGCATACGAGTAGTCTTACGCACTCTGCGGGTTTTCAGTAGTCTGAGTAAAAGAGGAGCAGCTTACCGGATTTCTGTACATTGGAAGTAGTGAGAGACAGTTTACTGGAGTTCTGCATCCTGAGTGTAGGAGACCGTTTAAGGGAGTTCTGTAACATGGCTCTAGCCATACTCAGTATGCGGGATTTCTGTAGCCTGTGTGTAGGAGATGCAACTTACAGGATTTCTCTTAGCTGGATGTAGAGAGAGGCAGTTTACAGGAGTTCTGAAGCCTGAGTGTAGGAAACACTTTACGGGAGTTCTGTAGCGTGGGAGTAGTCTTACGCACTATGCTGGTTTTCAGTAGGCTGAGTAAAAGAGAAGCAGGTAACAGGATTTCTGTACATTGGAAGTAGTGAGAGGCAGTTTACAGGAGTTCTGCATCCTGAGTGCAGGAAACACTTTACTGGAGTTCTGTAGCATGGGAGTAGTCTTACGCACTATGAGGGTTTTCAGTAGTCTGAGTAAAAGAGAAGCAGCTTACAGGATTTCTGTACTTTGGAAGTAGTGAGAGGCAGTTTACAGGAGTTCTGCATCCTGAGTATAGGAAACACTTTACGGGAGTTCTGTAGCATGGGAGTACTCTTACGCACTATGCGTGTTTTCAGTAGTCTGAGTAAAAGAGAAGTAGCTTATAGGATTTCTATACATTGGAAGTAGTTTAGGCAGTTTACAGGAGTTCTGCATCCTGAGTGCAGGAAACACTTTACTGGAGTTCTGTAGCATGGGAGTAATCTTACGCACTATGCGGGTTTTCAGTATTCTGAGTAAAAGAGAAGCAGGTAACGGGATTTCTGTACATTGGAAGTAGTGAGAGGCAGTTTACAGGAGTTCTGCATCCTGAGTGTAGGAAACACTTTACGGGAGTTCTGTAGCATGGGAGTAGTCTTACGCACTATGCGGGTTTTCAGTAGTCTGAGTAAAAGAGAAGCAGCTTACCGGATTTCTGTACATTGGAAGTAGTGAGAGGCAGTTTACTGGAGTTCTGCATCCTGAGTGTAGGAGACCGTTTAAGGGAGTTCTGTAACATGGCTCTAGCCCTACTCAGTATGCGGGATTTCTGTAGCCTGTGTGTAGGAGATGCAGCTTACAGGATTTCTCTTAGCTGGATGTAGAGAGAGGCAGTTTACAGGAGTTCTGCAGCCTGAGTGTAGGAAACACTTTACGGGAGTTCTGTAGCATGGGAGTAGTCTTACGCACTATGCTGGTTTTCAGTAGGCTGAGTAAAAGAGAAGCAGGTAACAGGATTTCTGTACATTGGAAGTAGTGAGAGGCAGTTTACAGGAGTTCTGCATCCTGAGTGTAGGAAACACTTTACGGGAGTTCTGTAGCATGGGAGTAGTCTTACGCACTATGAGGGTTTTCAGTAGTCTGAGTAAAAGAGAAGCAGCTTACAGGATTTCTGTACATTGGAAGTAGTGAGAGGCAGTTTACAGGAGTTCTGCATCCTGAGTATAGGAAACACTTTAAGGAAGTTCTGTAGCATGGGAGTAGTCTTACGCACTATGCGGGTTTTCAGTAGTCTGAGTAAAAGAGAAGCAGCTTACAGGATTTCTATACATTGGAAGTAGTTTACGCAGTTTACAGGAGTTCTGCATCCTGAGTGCAGGAAACACTTTACGGGAGTTCTGTAGCATGGCAGTAGTCTTACGCACTATGTGGGTTTTCAGTAGTCTGAGTAAAAGAGAAGCAGCTTACAGGATTTCTGTACATTGGAAGTAGTGAGAGGCAGTTTACAGGAGTTCTGCATCCTGAGTGTAGGAAACACTTTACGGGAGTTCTGTAGCATGGGAGTACTCTTACGCACTATGCGTGTTTTCAGTAGTCTGAGTAAAAGAGAAGTAGCTTATAGGATTTCTATACATTGGAAGTAGTTTAGGCAGTTTACAGGAGTTCTGCATCCTGAGTGCAGGAAACACTTTACTGGAGTTCTGTAGCATGGGAGTAATCTTACGCACTATGCGGGTTTTCAGTATTCTGAGTAAAAGAGAAGCAGGTAACGGGATTTCTGTACATTGGAAGTAGTGAGAGGCAGTTTACAGGAGTTCTGCATCCTGAGTGTAGGAAACACTTTACGGGAGTTCTGTAGCATGGGAGTAGTCTTACGCACTATGCGGGTTTTCAGTAGTCTGAGTAAAAGAGAAGCAGCTTACCGGATTTCTGTACATTGGAAGTAGTGAGAGGCAGTTTACTGGAGTTCTGCATCCTGAGTGTAGGAGACCGTTTAAGGGAGTTCTGTAACATGGCTCTAGCCCTACTCAGTATGCGGGATTTCTGTAGCCTGTGTGTAGGAGATGCAGCTTACAGGATTTCTCTTAGCTGGATGTAGAGAGAGGCAGTTTACAGGAGTTCTGCAGCCTGAGTGTAGGAAACACTTTACGGGAGTTCTGTAGCATGGGAGTAGTCTTACGCACTATGCGGGTTTTCAGTAGTCTGAGTAAAAGAGAAGCAGCTTACCGGATTTCTGTACATTGGAAGTAGTGAGAGGCAGTTTACTGGAGTTCTGCATCCTGAGTGTAGGAGACCGTTTAAGGGAGTTCTGTAACATGGCTCTAGCCCTACTCAGTATGCGGGATTTCTGTAGCCTGTGTGTAGGAGATGCAGCTTACAGGATTTCTCTTAGCTGGATGTAGAGAGAGGCAGTTTACAGGAGTTCTGCAGCCTGAGTGTAGGAAACACTTTACGGGAGTTCTGTAGCATGGGAGTAGTCTTACGCACTATGCTGGTTTTCAGTAGGCTGAGTAAAAGAGAAGCAGGTAACAGGATTTCTGTACATTGGAAGTAGTGAGAGGCAGTTTACAGGAGTTCTGCATCCTGAGTGTAGGAAACACTTTACGGGAGTTCTGTAGCATGGGAGTAGTCTTACGCACTATGAGGGTTTTCAGTAGTCTGAGTAAAAGAGAAGCAGCTTACAGGATTTCTGTACATTGGAAGTAGTGAGAGGCAGTTTACAGGAGTTCTGCATCCTGAGTATAGGAAACACTTTACGGGAGTTCTGTAGCATGGGAGTAGTCTTACGCACTATGCGGGTTTTCAGTAGTCTGAGTAAAAGAGAAGCAGCTTACAGGATTTCTATACATTGGAAGTAGTTTACGCAGTTTACAGGAGTTCTGCATCCTGAGTGCAGGAAACACTTTACGGGAGTTCTGTAGCATGGCAGTAGTCTTACGCACTATGTGGGTTTTCAGTAGTCTGAGTAAAAGAGAAGCAGCTTACAGGATTTCTGTACATTGGAAGTAGTGAGAGGCAGTTTACAGGAGTTCTGCATCCTGAGTGTAGGAAACACTTTACGGGAGTTCTGTAGCATGGGAGTAGTCTTACGCACTATGCGGGTTTTCAGTACTCTGACTAAAAGAGAAGCAGCTTACAGGATTTCTGTACACTGGAAGTAGTGAGAGGCAGTTTACTGGAGTTCTGCATCCTGAGTGTAGGAGACCGTTTAAGGGAGTTTTGTAACATGGCTCTAGCCCTACTCAGTATGCGGGATTTCTGTAGCCTGTGTGTAGGAGATGCAGCTTACAGGATTTCTGTAAGCTGGATGTAGAGCGAGGTAGTTTACTGGAATTCTGCTGCCTGAGTGTAGGAAACAGTTGACGGGAGTTCTATAGCATGGGAGTAGCCATATGCACTACGCGAGTTTTAGGTACCCTGTGTGTAGGACATGCTGCTTATTTGTGTTCAGTAAGCTGAATGTAGAGAGAGGCAGTTTACTGGAATTCTGCATCCTGAGTGTAGGAGACAGTCTATGGGAGTTCTGGAACATGGCTCTAGCCATACACAGTATGTAGCCTGTGTGTGGGAGATGCAGCTTACAGGATTTCTGTACATTGGAAGTAGTGAGAGGCAGTTTACAGGAGTTCTGCATCCTGAGTGTAGGAAACACTTTACGGGAGTTCTGTAGCATGGGAGTACTCTTACGCACTATGCGGGTTTTCAGTAGTCTGAGTAAAAGAGAAGCAGGTAACAGGATTTCTGTACATTGGAAGTAGTGAGAGGCAGTTTACAGGAGTTCTGCAGCCTGAGTGCAGGAAATACTTTACGGGAGTTCTGTAGCATGGGAGTAGTCTTACGCACTATGCGGGTTTTCAGTAGTCTGAGTAAAAGAGAAGCAGCTTACAGGAATTCTGTACATTGGAAGTAGTGAGAGGCAGTTTACAGGAGTTCTGCATCCTGAGTGTAGGAAACACTTTACGGGAGTTCTGTAGCATGGGAGTACTCTTACGCACTATGCGGGTTTTCAGTAGTCTGAGTAAAAGAGAAGCAGGTAACAGGATTTCTGTACATTGGAAGTAGTGAGAGGCAGTTTACAGGAGTTCTGCAGCCTGAGTGCAGGAAATACTTTACGGGAGTTCTGTAGCATGGGAGTAGTCTTACGCACTATGCGGGTTTTCAGTATTCTGAGTAAAAGAGAAGCAGCTTACCGGAATTCTGTACATTGGAAGTAGTGAGAGACAGTTTACTGGAGTTCTGCATCCTGAGTGTAGGAGACCGTTTAAGGGAGTTCTGTAACATGGCTCTAGCCATACTCAGTATGCGGGATTTCTGTAGCCTGTGTGTAGGAGATGCAGCTTACAGATTTCTCTTAGCTGGATGTAGAGAGAGGCAGTTTACAGGAGTTCTTAAGCCTGAGTGTAGGAAACACTTTACGGGAGTTCTGTAGCGTGGGAGTAGTCTTACGCACTATGCTGGTTTTCAGTAGGCTGAGTAAAAGAGAAGCAGGTAACAGGATTTCAGTACATTGGAAGTAGTGAGAGGCAGTTTACAAGAGTTCTGCATTCTCAGTGTAGGAAACACTTTACAGGAGTTCTGTAGCATGGGAGTAGTCTTACGCACTATGAGGGTTTTCAGTAGTCTGAGTAAAAGAGAAGCAGCTTACAGGATTTCTGTACATTGGAAGTAGTGAGAGGCAGTTTACAGGAGTTCTGCATCCTGAGTATAGGAAACACTTTACGGTAGTTCTGTAGCATGGGAGTATTCTTACGCACTATGCGGGTTTTCAGTAGGCTGAGTAAAAGAGAAGCAGCTTACAGGATTTCTATACATTGGAAGTAGTTTACGCAGTTTACAGGAGTTCTGCATCCTGAGTGCAGGAAACACTTTACGGGAGTTCTGTAGCATGGCAGTAGTCTTACGCACTATGTGGGTTTTCAGTAGTCTGAGTAAAAGAGAAGTAGCTTACAGGATTTCTGTACATTGGAAGTAGTGAGAGGCAGTTTACAGGAGTTCTGCATCCTGAGTGTAGGAAACACTTTACGGGAGTTCTGTAGCATGGGAGTAGTCTTACGCACTATGCGGGTTTTCAGTACTCTGAGTAAAAGAGAAGCAGCTTACAGGATTTCTGTACACTGGAAGTAGTGAGAGGCAGTTTACTGGAGTTCTGCATCCTGAGTGTAGGAGACCGTTTAAGGGAGTTTTGTAACATGGCTCTAGCCCTACTCAGTATGCGGGATTTCTGTAGCCTGTGTGTAGGAGATGCAGCTTACAGGATTTCTGTAAGCTGGATGTAGAGCGATGTAGTTTACTGGAATTCTGCTGCCTGAGTGTAGGAAACAGTTGACGGGAGTTCTATAGCATGGGAGTAGCCATATGCACTACGCGAGTTTTAGGTACCCTGTGTGTAGGACATGCTGCTTATTTGTGTTCAGTAAGCTGAATGTAGAGAGAGGCAGTTTACTGGAATTCTGCATCCTGAGTGTAGGAGACAGTCTATGGGAGTTCTGGAACATGGCTCTAGCCATACACAGTATGTAGCCTGTGTGTGGGAGATGCAGCTTACAGGATTTCTGTACATTGGAAGTAGTGAGAGGCAGTTTACAGGAGTTCTGCATCCTGAGTGTAGGAAACACTTTACGGGAGTTCTGTAGCATGGGAGTACTCTTACGCACTATGCGGGTTTTCAGTAGTCTGAGTAAAAGAGAAGCAGGTAACAGGATTTCTGTACATTGGAAGTAGTGAGAGACAGTTTACTGGAGTTCTGCATCCTGAGTGTAGGAGACCGTTTAAGGGAGTTCTGTAACATGGCTCTAGCCATACTCAGTATGCGGGATTTCTGTAGCCTGTGTGTAGGAGATGCAGCTTACAGATTTCTCTTAGCTGGATGTAGAGAGAGGCAGTTTACAGGAGTTCTTAAGCCTGAGTGTAGGAAACACTTTACGGGAGTTCTGTAGCGTGGGAGTAGTCTTACGCACTATGCTGGTTTTCAGTAGGCTGAGTAAAAGAGAAGCAGGTAACAGGATTTCTGTACATTGGAAGTAGTGAGAGGCAGTTTACAAGAGTTCTGCATTCTCAGTGTAGGAAACACTTTACGGGAGTTCTGTAGCATGGGAGTAGTCTTACGCACTATGAGGGTTTTCAGTAGTCTGAGTAAAAGAGAAGCAGCTTACAGGATTTCTGTACATTGGAAGTAGTGAGAGGCAGTTTACAGGAGTTCTGCATCCTGAGTATAGGAAACACTTTACGGGAGTTCTGTAGCATGGGAGTAGTCTTACGCACTATGCGGGTTTTCAGTAGTCTGAGTAAAAGAGAAGCAGCTTACAGGATTTCTATACATTGGAAGTAGTTTAGGCAGTTTACAGGAGTTCTGCATCCTGAGTGCAGGAAACACTTTACGGGAGTTCTGTAGCATGGCAGTAGTCTTACGCACTATGTGGGTTTTCAGTAGTCTGAGTAAAAGAGAAGCAGCTTACAGGATTTCTGTACATTGGAAGTAGTGAGAGGCAGTTTACAGGAGTTCTGCATCCTGAGTGTAGGAAACACTTTACGGGAGTTCTGTAGCATGGGAGTAGTCTTACGCACTATGCGGGTTTTCAGTACTCTGAGTAAAAGAGAAGCAGCTTACAGGATTTCTTTACATTGGAAGTAGTGAGAGGCAGTTTACTGGAGTTCTGCATCCTGAGTGTAGGAGACCGTTTAAGGGAGTTCTGTAACATGGCTCTAGCCCTCCTCAGTATGCGGGATTTCTGTAGCCTGTGTGTAGGAGATGCAGCTTACAGGATTTCTGTAAGCTGGATGTAGAGCGAAGTAGTTTACTGGAATTCTGCTGCCTGAGTGTAGGAAACAGTTGACGGGAGTTCTATAGCATGGGAGTAGCCATATGCACTACGCGAGTTTTAGGTACCCTGTGTGTAGGACATGCTGCTTATTTGTGTTCAGTAAGCTGAATGTAGAGAGAGGCAGTTTACTGGAATTCTGCATCCTGAGTGTAGGAGACAGTCTATGGGAGTTCTGGAACATGGCTCTAGCCATACACAGTATGTAGCCTGTGTGTGGGAGATGCAGCTTACAGGATTTCTGTACATTGGAAGTAGTGAGAGGCAGTTTACAGGAGTTCTGCATCCTGAGTGTAGGAAACACTTTACGGGAGTTCTGTAGCTTGGGAGTACTCTTACGCACTATGCGGGTTTTCAGTAGTCTGAGTAAAAGAGAAGCAGGTAACAGGATTTCTGTACATTGGAAGTAGTGAGAGGCAGTTTACAGGAGTTCTGCAGCCTGAGTGCAGGAAACACTTTACGGGAGTTCTGTAGCATGGGAGTAGTCTTACGCACTATGCGGGTTTTCAGTAGTCTGAGTAAAAGAGAAGCAGCTTACAGGAATTCTGTACATTGGAAGTAGTGAGAGGCAGTTTACAGGAGTTCTGCATCCTGAGTGTAGGAAACACTTTACGGGAGTTCTGTAGCATGGGAGTAGTCCTACGCACTATGCGGGTTTTCAGTATTCTGAGTAAAAGAGAAGCAGCTTACCGGAATTCTGTACATTGGAAGTAGTGAGAGACAGTTTACTGGAGTTCTGCATCCTGAGTGTAGGAGACCGTTTAAGGGAGTTCTGTAACATGGCTCTAGCCATACTCAGTATGCGGGATTTCTGTAGCCTGTGTGTAGGAGATGCAGCTTACAGGATTTCTCTTAGCTGGATGTAGAGAGAGGCAGTTTACAGGAGTTCTTAAGCCTGAGTGTAGGAAACACTTTACGGGAGTTCTGTAGCGTGGGAGTAGTCTTACGCACTATGCTGGTTTTCAGTAGGCTGAGTAAAAGAGAAGCAGGTAACAGGATTTCTGTACATTGGAAATAGTGAGAGGCAGTTTACAGGAGTTCTGCAGCCTGAGTGTAGGAAACACTTTACGGGAGTTCTGTAGCATGGGAGTAGTCTTACGCACTATGAGGGTTTTCAGTAGTCTGAGTAAAAGAGAAGCAGCTTACAGGATTTCTGTACATTGGAAGTAGTGAGAGGCAGTTTACAGGAGTTCTGCATCCTGAGTATAGGAAACACTTTACGGGAGTTCTGTAGCATGGGAGTAGTCTTACGCACTATGCGGGTTTTCAGTAGTCTGAGTAAAAGAGAAGCAGCTTACAGGATTTCTATACATTGGAAGTAGTTTACGCAGTTTACAGGAGTTCTGCATCCTGAGTGCAGGAAACACTTTACGGGAGTTCTGTAGCATGGCAGTAGTCTTACGCACTATGTGGGTTTTCAGTAGTCTGAGTAAAAGAGAAGCAGCTTACAGGATTTCTGTACATTGGAAGTAGTGAGAGGCAGTTTACAGGAGTTCTGCATCCTGAGTGTAGGAAACACTTTACGGGAGTTCTGTAGCATGGGAGTAGTCTTACGCACTATGCGGGTTTTCAGTACTCTGAGTAAAAGAGAAGCAGCTTACAGGATTTCTGTACACTGGAAGTAGTGAGAGGCAGTTTACTGGAGTTCTGCATCCTGAGTGTAGGAGACCGTTTAAGGGAGTTCTGTAACATGGCTCTAGCCCTACTCAGTATGCGGGATTTCTGTAGCCTGTGTGTAGGAGATGCAGCTTACAGGATTTCTGTAAGCTGGATGTAGAGCGAAGTAGTTTACTGGAATTCTGCTGCCTGAGTGTAGGAAACAGTTGACGGGAGTTCTATAGCATGGGAGTAGCCATATGCACTACGCGAGTTTTAGGTACCCTGTGTGTAGGACATGCTGCTTATTTGTGTTCAGTAAGCTGAATGTAGAGAGAGGCAGTTTACTGGAATTCTGCATCCTGAGTGTAGGAGACAGTCTATGGGAGTTCTGGAACATGGCTCTAGCCATACACAGTATGTAGCCTGTGTGTGGGAGATGCAGCTTACAGGATTTCTGTACATTGGAAGTAGTGAGAGGCAGTTTACAGGAGTTCTGCATCCTGAGTGTAGGAAACACTTTACGGGAGTTCTGTAGCATGGGAGTACTCTTACGCACTATGCGGGTTTTCAGTAGTCTGAGTAAAAGAGAAGCAGGTAACAGGATTTCTGTACATTGGAAGTAGTGAGAGGCAGTTTACAGAAGTTCTGCAGCCTGAGTGCAGGAAACACTTTACGGGAGTTCTGTAGCATGGGAGTAGTCTTACGCACTATGCGGGTTTTCAGTAGTCTGAGTAAAAGAGAAGCAGCTTACAGGAATTCTGTACATTGGAAGTAGTGAGTGGCAGTTTACAGGAGTTCTGCATCCTGAGTGTAGGAAACACTTTACTGGAGTTCTGTAGCATGGGAGTAGTCCTACGCACTATGCGGGTTTTCAGTATTCTGAGTAAAAGAGAAGCAGCTTACCGGAATTCTGTACATTGGAAGTAGTGAGAGACAGTTTACTGGAGTTCTGCATCCTGAGTGTAGGAGACCGTTTAAGGGAGTTCTGTAACATGGCTCTAGCCATACTCAGTATGCGGGATTTCTGTAGCCTGTGTGTACTAGATGCAGCTTACAGGATTTCTCTTAGCTGGATGTAGAGAGAGGCAGTTTACAGGAGTTCTTAAGCCTGAGTGTAGGAAACACTTTACGGGAGTTCTGTAGCGTGGGAGTAGTCTTACGCACTATGCTGGTTTTCAGTAGGCTGAGGAAAAGAGAAGCAGGTAACAGGATTTCTGTACATTGGAAGTAGTGAGAGGCAGTTTACAGGAGTTCTGCATCCTGAGTGTAGGAAACACTTTACGGGAGTTCTGTAGCATGGGAGTAGTCTTACGCACTATGAGGGTTTTCAGTAGTCTGAGTAAAAGAGAAGCAGCTTACAGGATTTCTGTACATTGGAAGTAGTTTAGGCAGTTTACAGGAGTTCTGCATCCTGAGTGCAGGAAACACTTTACTGGAGTTCTGTAGCATGGGAGTCATCTTACGCACTATGCGGGTTTTCAGTATTCTGAGTAAAAGAGAAGCAGGTAACAGGATTTCTGTACATTGGAAGTAGTGAGAGGCAGTTTACAGGAGTTCTGCATCCTGAGTGTAGGAAACACTTTACGGGAGTTCTGTAGCATGGGAGTACTCTTACGCACTATGCGGGTTTTCAGTAGTCTGAGTAAAAGAGAGCAGCTTACCGGATTTCTGTACATTGGAAGTAGTGAGAGGCAGTTTATTGGAGTTCTGCATCCTGAGTGTAGGAGACCGTTTAAGGGAGTTCTGTAACATGGCACTAGCCATACTCAGTATGCGGTATTTCTGTAGCCTGTGTGTAGGAGATGCAGCTTACAGAATTTCTATTAGCTGGATGTAGAGAGAGGCAGTTTACAGGAGTTCTGCAGCCTGAGTGTAGGAAACACTTTACGGGAGTTCTTTAGCATGGGAGTAGTCTTACGCACTATGCTGGTTTTCAGTAGGCTGAGTTAAACGGAAGCAGGTAACAGGATTTCTGTACATTGGAAGTAGTGAGAGGCAGTTTACAGGAGTTCTGCATCCTGAGTGTAGGAAACACTTTACGGGAGTTCTGTAGCATGGGAGTAGTCTTACGCACTATGCGGGTTTTCAGTAGTCTGAGTAAAAGAGAAGCAGCTTACAGGATTTCTGTACATTGGAAGTAGTGAGAGGCAGTTTACAGGAGTTCTGCATCCTGAGTATAGGAAACACTTTAGGGGAGTTCTGTAGCATGGGAGAACTCTTACGCACTATGCGGGTTTTCAGTAGTCTGAGTAAAAGAGAAGCAGCTTACCGGATTTCTCTTAGCTGGATGTAGAGAGAAGCAGTTTACTGGAGTTCCGCAACCTCAGTGTAGGAGACAGTTTAAGGGAGTTTTGTAACATGGCTCTAGCAATTCTCAGTATGCGGGATTTTTGTAGCCTGTGTGTAGGAGATGCAGCTTACAGGATTTCTGTAAGCTGGATGTAGAGCGAAGCAGTTTACAGGAGTTCTGCAGCCTGAGTGTAGGAAACACTTTACGGGAGTTCTGTAGCATGGGAGTAGTCTTACGCACTATGAGGGTTTTCAGTAGTCTGAGTAAAAGAGAAGCAGCTTACAGGATTTCTGTACACTGGAAGTAGTGAGAGGCAGTTTACTGGAGTTCTGCATCCTGAGTGTAGGAGACCGTTTAAGGGAGTTCTGTAACATGGCTCTAGCCTTACTCAGTATGCGGGATTTCTGTAGCCTGTGTGTAGGAGATGCAGCTTACAGGATTTCTGTGAGCTGGATGTAGAGCGAAGTAGTTTACTGGAATTCTGCTGCCTGAGTGTAGGAAACAGTTGACGGGAGTTCTATAGCATGGGAGTAGCGATATGCACTACGCGAGTTTTAGGTACCCTGTGTGTAGGACATGCTGCTTATTTGTGTTCCGTAAGCTGAATGTAGAGAGAGGCAGTTTACTGGAATTCTGCATCCTGAGTGTAGGAGACAGTCTATGGGAGTTCTGGAACATGGCTCTAGCCATACACAGTATGTAGCCTGTGTGTGGGAGATGCAGCTTACAGGATTTCTGTACATTGGAAGTAGTGAGAGGCAGTTTACAGGAGTTCTGCATCCTGAGTGTAGGAAACACTTTACGGGAGTTCTGTAGCATGGGAGTAGTCTTACGCACTATGCGGGTTTTCAGTAGTCTGAGTAAAAGAGAAGCAGCTTACAGGATTTCTCTTAGCTGGATGTAGAGAGAGGCAGTTTACTGGAGTTCAGCATCCTCAGTGTAGGAGACAGTTTAAGAGAGTTCTGTAACATGGCTCTAGCCATACTCAGCATGCGGGATTTCTGTAGCCTGTGTGTAGGAGATGCAGCTTACAGGATTTCTGTAAGCTGGATGTAGAGCGAAGCAGTTTTTAGGAGTTCTGCAGCCTGAGTGTAGGAAACACTTTACGGGAGTTCTGTAGCATGGGAGTAGTCTTACGCACTATGCGGGTTTTCAGTAGTCAGAGTAAAAGAGAAGGAGCGTACAGGATTTCTGTACATTGGAAGTAGTGAGTGGCAGTTTACAGGAGTTCTGCATCCTGAGTGTAGGAAACACTTTACTGGAGTTCTGTAGCATGGGAGTAGTCCTACGCACTATGCGGGTTTTCAGTATTCTGAGTAAAAGAGAAGCAGCTTACCGGAATTCTGTACATTGGAAGTAGTGAGAGACAGTTTACTGGAGTTCTGCATCCTGAGTGTAGGAGACCGTTTAAGGGAGTTCTGTAACATGGCTCTAGCCATACTCAGTATGCGGGATTTCTGTAGCCTGTGTGTACTAGATGCAGCTTACAGGATTTCTCTTAGCTGGATGTAGAGAGAGGCAGTTTACAGGAGTTCTTAAGCCTGAGTGTAGGAAACACTTTACGGGAGTTCTGTAGCGTGGGAGTAGTCTTACGCACTATGCTGGTTTTCAGTAGGCTGAGGAAAAGAGAAGCAGGTAACAGGATTTCTGTACATTGGAAGTAGTGAGAGGCAGTTTACAGGAGTTCTGCATCCTGAGTGTAGGAAACACTTTACGGGAGTTCTGTAGCATGGGAGTAGTCTTACGCACTATGAGGGTTTTCAGTAGTCTGAGTAAAAGAGAAGCAGCTTACAGGATTTCTGTACATTGGAAGTAGTTTAGGCAGTTTACAGGAGTTCTGCATCCTGAGTGCAGGAAACACTTTACTGGAGTTCTGTAGCATGGGAGTCATCTTACGCACTATGCGGGTTTTCAGTATTCTGAGTAAAAGAGAAGCAGGTAACAGGATTTCTGTACATTGGAAGTAGTGAGAGGCAGTTTACAGGAGTTCTGCATCCTGAGTGTAGGAAACACTTTACGGGAGTTCTGTAGCATGGGAGTACTCTTACGCACTATGCGGGTTTTCAGTAGTCTGAGTAAAAGAGAGCAGCTTACCGGATTTCTGTACATTGGAAGTAGTGAGAGGCAGTTTATTGGAGTTCTGCATCCTGAGTGTAGGAGACCGTTTAAGGGAGTTCTGTAACATGGCACTAGCCATACTCAGTATGCGGTATTTCTGTAGCCTGTGTGTAGGAGATGCAGCTTACAGAATTTCTATTAGCTGGATGTAGAGAGAGGCAGTTTACAGGAGTTCTGCAGCCTGAGTGTAGGAAACACTTTACGGGAGTTCTTTAGCATGGGAGTAGTCTTACGCACTATGCTGGTTTTCAGTAGGCTGAGTTAAACGGAAGCAGGTAACAGGATTTCTGTACATTGGAAGTAGTGAGAGGCAGTTTACAGGAGTTCTGCATCCTGAGTGTAGGAAACACTTTACGGGAGTTCTGTAGCATGGGAGTAGTCTTACGCACTATGCGGGTTTTCAGTAGTCTGAGTAAAAGAGAAGCAGCTTACAGGATTTCTGTACATTGGAAGTAGTGAGAGGCAGTTTACAGGAGTTCTGCATCCTGAGTATAGGAAACACTTTAGGGGAGTTCTGTAGCATGGGAGAACTCTTACGCACTATGCGGGTTTTCAGTAGTCTGAGTAAAAGAGAAGCAGCTTACCGGATTTCTCTTAGCTGGATGTAGAGAGAAGCAGTTTACTGGAGTTCCGCAACCTCAGTGTAGGAGACAGTTTAAGGGAGTTTTGTAACATGGCTCTAGCAATTCTCAGTATGCGGGATTTTTGTAGCCTGTGTGTAGGAGATGCAGCTTACAGGATTTCTGTAAGCTGGATGTAGAGCGAAGCAGTTTACAGGAGTTCTGCAGCCTGAGTGTAGGAAACACTTTACGGGAGTTCTGTAGCATGGGAGTAGTCTTACGCACTATGAGGGTTTTCAGTAGTCTGAGTAAAAGAGAAGCAGCTTACAGGATTTCTGTACACTGGAAGTAGTGAGAGGCAGTTTACTGGAGTTCTGCATCCTGAGTGTAGGAGACCGTTTAAGGGAGTTCTGTAACATGGCTCTAGCCTTACTCAGTATGCGGGATTTCTGTAGCCTGTGTGTAGGAGATGCAGCTTACAGGATTTCTGTGAGCTGGATGTAGAGCGAAGTAGTTTACTGGAATTCTGCTGCCTGAGTGTAGGAAACAGTTGACGGGAGTTCTATAGCATGGGAGTAGCGATATGCACTACGCGAGTTTTAGGTACCCTGTGTGTAGGACATGCTGCTTATTTGTGTTCCGTAAGCTGAATGTAGAGAGAGGCAGTTTACTGGAATTCTGCATCCTGAGTGTAGGAGACAGTCTATGGGAGTTCTGGAACATGGCTCTAGCCATACACAGTATGTAGCCTGTGTGTGGGAGATGCAGCTTACAGGATTTCTGTACATTGGAAGTAGTGAGAGGCAGTTTACAGGAGTTCTGCATCCTGAGTGTAGGAAACACTTTACGGGAGTTCTGTAGCATGGGAGTAGTCTTACGCACTATGCGGGTTTTCAGTAGTCTGAGTAAAAGAGAAGCAGCTTACAGGATTTCTCTTAGCTGGATGTAGAGAGAGGCAGTTTACTGGAGTTCAGCATCCTCAGTGTAGGAGACAGTTTAAGAGAGTTCTGTAACATGGCTCTAGCCATACTCAGCATGCGGGATTTCTGTAGCCTGTGTGTAGGAGATGCAGCTTACAGGATTTCTGTAAGCTGGATGTAGAGCGAAGCAGTTTTTAGGAGTTCTGCAGCCTGAGTGTAGGAAACACTTTACGGGAGTTCTGTAGCATGGGAGTAGTCTTACGCACTATGCGGGTTTTCAGTAGTCAGAGTAAAAGAGAAGGAGCGTACAGGATTTCTGTACATTGGAAGTAGTGAGAGGCAGTTTACAGGAGTTCTGCATCCTGAGTGTAGGAAACACTTTACGGGAGTTCTGTGGCGTGGGAGTACTCTTACGCCTTATGCGGGTTTTCAGTAGCCTGAGTTAAACAGACGCAGCTTACAGGATGTCTGTACATTGGAAGTAGTGAGAGGCAGTTTAAAGGAGTTCTGCATCCTCAGTGCAGGAAACACTTTACTGGAGTTCTGTAGCATGGGAGTAGTCTTACGCACTATGCGGGTTTTCAGTAGTCTGAGTAAAAGAGAAGCAGCTTACAGGATTTCTGTACATTGGAAGTAGTGATAGGCAGTTTACAGGAGTTCTGCATCCTGAGTATAGGAAACACTTTGCGGGAGTTCTGTAGCATGGGAGTACTCTTACGCACTATGCGGGTTTTCAGTAGGCTGAGTAAAACAGACGCAGCTTACAGGATTTCTGTACATTGGAAGTAGTTTAGGCAGTTTACAGGAGTTCTGCATCGTGAGTGCAGGAAACACTTTACGGGAGTTCTGTAGCATGGGAGTAGTCTTACGTACTATGTGGGTTTTCAGTAGTCTTAGTAAAAGATAAGCAGCTTACAGGATTTCTTTACATTGGAAGTAGTGAGAGGCAGTTTACAGGAGTTCTGCATCCTGAGTGTAGGAAACACTTTACGGGAGTTCTGTAGCATGGGAGTAGTCTTACGCACTATGCGGGTTTTCAGTAGTCTGAGTAAAAGAGAAGCAGATAACAGGATTTCTGTACATTGGAAATAGTGAGAGGCAGTTTACAGGAGTTCTGCATCCTGAGTGTAGGAAACACTTTACGGGAGTTCTGTAACATGGGAGTAGTCTAACGCACTATGCGGGTTTTCAGTAGTCTGAGTAAAAGAGAAGCAGCTTACAAGATTTCTGTTAGCTGGATGTAGAGAGAGGCAGTTTACTGGAGTTCTGCATCCTGAGTTTAGGAGACAGTTTAAGGGAGTTCTGTAACATGGCTCTAGCCCTACTCAGTATGCGGGATTTCTGTAGCCTGTGTGTAGGAGATGCAGCTTACAGGATTTTTGTAAGCTGGATGTAGAGCGAAGCAGTTTACAGGAGTTCTGCATCCTGAGTGTAGGAAACACTTTACGGGAGTTCTGTAGCATGGGAGTAGTCTTACGCACTATGCAGGTTTTCAGTAGTCTGAGTAAAAGAGAAGCAGCTTGCAGGATTTCTGTACATTGGAAGCAGTTTAGGCAGTTTACAGGAGTTCTGCATCCTGAGTGCAGGAAACACTTTACGGGAGTTCTGTAGCATGGGAGTAGTCTTACGCACTATGCGGGTTTTCAGCAGTCTGTTTAAAAGAGAAGCAGCTTCCAGGATTTCTGTACATTGGAAGCAGTGAGAGGCAGTTTACAGGAGTTCTGCATCCTGAGTGTAGGAAACACTTTACGGGAGTTCTGTGGGAACTTAAGCACTATGCGGGTTTTCAGTAGTCTGAGTAAAAGAGAAGCAGCTTACCGGATTTCTGTACATTGGAATTAGTGAGAGGCAGTTTACTGGAGTTCTGCATCCTGAATGTAGGAGAACGTTTAAGGGAGTTCTGTAACATGGCTCTGGCCCTACTCAGTATGCGGGATTTCTGTAGCCTGTGTGTAGGAGATGCAGCTTACAGGATTTCTGTAAGCTGGATGTAGAGCGAAGCAGTTTACAGGAGTTCTGCAGCCTGAGTGTAGGAAACACTTTACGGGAGTTCTGTAGCATGGGAGTAGTCTTACGCACTATGAGGGTTTTCAGTAGTCTGAGTAAAAGAGAAGCAGCTTACAGGATTTCTGTACACTGGAAGTAGTGAGAGGCAGTTTACTGGAGTTCTGCATCCTGAGTGTAGGAGACCGTTTAAGGGAGTTCTGTAACATGGCTCTAGCCTTACTCAGTATGCGGGATTTCTGTAGCCTGTGTGTAGGAGATGCAGCTTACAGGATTTCTGTGAGCTGGATGTAGAGCGAAGTAGTTTACTGGAATTCTGCTGCCTGAGTGTAGGAAACAGTTGACGGGAGTTCTATAGCATGGGAGTAGCGATATGCACTACGCGAGTTTTAGGTACCCTGTGTGTAGGACATGCTGCTTATTTGTGTTCCGTAAGCTGAATGTAGAGAGAGGCAGTTTACTGGAATTCTGCATCCTGAGTGTAGGAGACAGTCTATGGGAGTTCTGGAACATGGCTCTAGCCATACACAGTATGTAGCCTGTGTGTGGGAGATGCAGCTTACAGGATTTCTGTACATTGGAAGTAGTGAGAGGCAGTTTACAGGAGTTCTGCATCCTGAGTGTAGGAAACACTTTACGGGAGTTCTGTAGCATGGGAGTAGTCTTACGCACTATGCGGGTTTTCAGTAGTCTGAGTAAAAGAGAAGCAGCTTACAGGATTTCTCTTAGCTGGATGTAGAGAGAGGCAGTTTACTGGAGTTCAGCATCCTCAGTGTAGGAGACAGTTAAAGAGATCTGTAACATGGCTCTAGCCATACTCAGCATGCGGGATTTCTGTAGCCTGTGTGTAGGAGATGCAGCTTACAGGATTTCTGTAAGCTGGATGTAGAGCGAAGCAGTTTTTAGGAGTTCTGCAGCCTGAGTGTAGGAAACACTTTACGGGAGTTCTGTAGCATGGGAGTAGTCTTACGCACTATGCGGGTTTTCAGTAGTCAGAGTAAAAGAGAAGGAGCGTACAGGATTTCTGTACATTGGAAGTAGTGAGAGGCAGTTTACAGGAGTTCTGCATCCTGAGTGTAGGAAACACTTTACGGGAGTTCTGTGGCGTGGGAGTACTCTTACGCCTTATGCGGGTTTTCAGTAGCCTGAGTTAAACAGACGCAGCTTACAGGATGTCTGTACATTGGAAGTAGTGAGAGGCAGTTTAAAGGAGTTCTGCATCCTCAGTGCAGGAAACACTTTACTGGAGTTCTGTAGCATGGGAGTAGTCTTACGCACTATGCGGGTTTTCAGTAGTCTGAGTAAAAGAGAAGCAGCTTACAGGATTTCTGTACATTGGAAGTAGTGATAGGCAGTTTACAGGAGTTCTGCATCCTGAGTATAGGAAACACTTTGCGGGAGTTCTGTAGCATGGGAGTACTCTTACGCACTATGCGGGTTTTCAGTAGGCTGAGTAAAACAGACGCAGCTTACAGGATTTCTGTACATTGGAAGTAGTTTAGGCAGTTTACAGGAGTTCTGCATCGTGAGTGCAGGAAACACTTTACGGGAGTTCTGTAGCATGGGAGTAGTCTTACGTACTATGTGGGTTTTCAGTAGTCTTAGTAAAAGATAAGCAGCTTACAGGATTTCTTTACATTGGAAGTAGTGAGAGGCAGTTTACAGGAGTTCTGCATCCTGAGTGTAGGAAACACTTTACGGAAGTTCTGTAGCATGGGAGTAGTCTTACGCACTATGCGGGTTTTCAGTAGTCTGAGTAAAAGAGAAGCAGATAACAGGATTTCTGTACATTGGAAATAGTGAGAGGCAGTTTACAGGAGTTCTGCATCCTGAGTGTAGGAAACACTTTACGGGAGTTCTGTAACATGGGAGTAGTCTAACGCACTATGCGGGTTTTCAGTAGTCTGAGTAAAAGAGAAGCAGCTTACAAGATTTCTGTTAGCTGGATGTAGAGAGAGGCAGTTTACTGGAGTTCTGCATCCTGAGTTTAGGAGACAGTTTAAGGGAGTTCTGTAACATGGCTCTAGCCCTACTCAGTATGCGGGATTTCTGTAGCCTGTGTGTAGGAGATGCAGCTTACAGGATTTTTGTAAGCTGGATGTAGAGCGAAGCAGTTTACAGGAGTTCTGCATCCTGAGTGTAGGAAACACTTTACGGGAGTTCTGTAGCATGGGAGTAGTCTTACGCACTATGCAGGTTTTCAGTAGTCTGAGTAAAAGAGAAGCAGCTTGCAGGATTTCTGTACATTGGAAGCAGTTTAGGCAGTTTACAGGAGTTCTGCATCCTGAGTGCAGGAAACACTTTACGGGAGTTCTGTAGCATGGGAGTAGTCTTACGCACTATGCGGGTTTTCAGCAGTCTGACTAAAAGAGAAGCAGCTTCCAGGATTTCTGTACATTGGAAGCAGTGAGAGGCAGTTTACAGGAGTTCTGCATCCTGAGTGTAGGAAACACTTTCCGGGAGTTCTGTGGGAACTTAAGCACTATGCGGGTTTTCAGTAGTCTGAGTAAAAGAGAAGCAGCTTACCGGATTTCTGTACATTGGAATTAGTGAGAGGCAGTTTACTGGAGTTCTGCATCCTGAATGTAGGAGACCGTTTAAGGGAGTTCTGTAACATGGCTCTGGCCCTACTCAGTATGCGGGATTTCTGTAGCCTGTGTGTAGGAGATGCAGCTTACAGGATTTCTGTAAGCTGCATGTAGAGCGAAGTAGTTTACTGGAATTCTGCTGCCTGAGTGTAGGAAACAGTTGACGGGAGTTCTATAGCATGGGAGTAGCCATATGCACTACGCGAGTTTTAGGTACCCTGTGTGTAGGACATGCTGCTTATTTGTGTTCAGTAAGCTGAATGTAGAGAGAGGCAGTTTACTGGAATTCTGCATCCTGAGTGTAGGAGACAGTCTATGGGAGTTCTGGAACATGGCTCTAGCCATACACAGTATGTAGCCTGTGTGTGGGAGATGCAGCTTACAGGATTTCTGTACATTGGAAGTAGTGAGAGGCAGTTTACAGGAGTTCTGCATCCTGAGTGTAGGAAACACTTTACGGGAGTTCTGTAGCATGGGAGTACTCTTACGCACTATGCGGGTTTTCAGTAGTCTGAGTAAAAGAGAAGCAGGTAACAGGATTTCTGTACATTGGAAGTAGTGAGAGGCAGTTTACTGGAGTTCTGCAGCCTGAGTGCAGGAAACACTTTACGGGAGTTCTGTAGCATGGGAGTAGTCTTACGCACTATGCGGGTTTTCAGTAGTCTGAGTAAAAGAGAAGCAGCTTACAGGAATTCTGTACATTGGAAGTAGTGAAAGGCAGTTTACAGGAGTTCTGCATCCTGAGTGTAGGAAACACTTTACGGGAGTTCTGTAGCATGGGAGTAGTCCTACGCACTATGCGGGTTTTCAGTATTCTGAGTAAAAGAGAAGCAGCTTACCGGAATTCTGTACATTGGAAGTAGTGAGAGACAGTTTACTGGAGTTCTGCATCCTGAGTGTAGGAGACCGTTTAAGGGAGTTCTGTAACATGGCTCTAGCCATACTCAGTATGCGGGATTTCTGTAGCCTGTGTGTACTAGATGCAGCTTACAGGATTTCTCTTAGCTGGATGTAGAGAGAGGCAGTTTACAGGAGTTCTTAAGCCTGAGTGTAGGAAACACTTTACGGGAGTTCTGTAGCGTGGGAGTAGTCTTACGCACTATGCTGGTTTTCAGTAGGCTGAGTAAAAGAGAAGCAGGTAACAGGATTTCTGTACATTGGAAGTAGTGAGAGGCAGTTTACAGGAGTTCTGCATCCTCAGTGTAGGAAACACTTTACGGGAGTTCTGTAGCATGGGAGTAGTCTTACGCACTATGAGGGTTTTCAGTAGTCTGAGTAAAAGAGAAGCAGCTTACAGGATTTCTGTACATTGGAAGTAGTGAGAGGCAGTTTACAGGAGTTCTGCATCCTGAGTATAGGAAACACTTTACGGGAGTTCTGTAGCATGGGAGTACTCTTACGCACTATGCGGGTTTTCAGTAGTCTGAGTAAAAGAGAAGCAGCTTATAGGATTTCTATACATTGGAAGTAGTTTAGGCAGTTTACAGGAGTTCTGCATCCTGAGTGCAGGAAACACTTTACTGGAGTTCTGTAGCATGGGAGTAATCTTACGCACTATGCGGGTTTTCAGTAGTCTGAGTAAAAGAGAAGCAGGTAACAGGATTTCTGTACATTGGAAGTAGTGAGAGGCAGTTTACAGGAGTTCTGCATCCTGAGTGTAGGAAACACTTTACGGGAGTTCTGTAGCATGGGAGTACTCTTACGCACTATGCGGGTTTTCAGTAGTCTGAGTAAAAGATAAGCAGCTTACAGGATTTCTGTACATTGGAAGTAGTGAGAGGCAGTTTACAGGAGTTCTGCATCCTGAGTGTAGGAAACACTTTACGGGAGTTCTGTAGCATGGGAGTAGTCTTACGCACTATGCGGGTTTCAGTAGTCTGAGTAAAAGAGAAGCAGCTTACCGGATTTCTGTACATTGGAAGTAGTGAGAGGCAGTTTATTGGAGTTCTGCATCCTGAGTGTAGGAGACCGTTTAAGGGAGTTCTGTAACATGGCTCTAGCCATACTCAGTATGCGGGATTTCTGTAGCCTGTGTGTAGGAGATGCAGCTTACAGAATTTCTATTAGCTGGATGTAGAGAGAGGCAGTTTACAGGAGTTCTGCAGCCTGAGTGTAGGAAACACTTTACGGGAGTTCTTTAGCATGGGAGTAGTCTTACGTACTATGCTGGTTTTCAGTAGGCTGAGTTAAACGGAAGCAGGTAACAGGATTTCTGTACATTGGAAGTAGTGAGAGGCAGTTTACAGGAGTTCTGCATCCTGAGTGTAGGAAACACTTTACGGGAGTTCTGTAGCATGGGAGTAGTCTTACGCACTATGAGGGTTTTCAGTAGTCTCAGTAAAAGAGAAGCAGCTTACAGGATTTCTGTACATTGGAAGTAGTGAGAGGCAGTTTACAGGAGTTCTGCATCCTGAGTATAGGAAACACTTTAGGGGAGTTCTGTAGCATGGGAGTACTCTTACGCACTATGCGGGTTTTCAGTAGTCTGAGTAAAAGAGAAGCAGCTTACAGGATTTCTCATAGCTGGATGTAGAGAGAAGCAGTTTACTGGAGTTCCGCAACCTCAGTGTAGGAGACAGTTTAAGGGAGTTTTGTAACATGGCTCTAGCCATACTCAGTATGCGGGATTTCTGTAGCCTGTGTGTAGGAGATGCAGCTTACAGGATTTCTGTAAGCTGGATGTAGAGCGAAGCAGTTTACAGGAGTTCTGCAGCCTGAGTGTAGGAAACACTTTACGGGAGTTCTGTAGCATGGGAGTAGTCTTACGCACTATGAGGGTTTTCAGTAGTCTGAGTAAAAGAGAAGCAGCTTACAGGATTTCTGTACACTGGAAGTAGTGAGAGGCAGTTTACTGGAGTTCTGCATCCTGAGTGTAGGAGACCGTTTAAGGGAGTTCTGTAACATGGCTCTAGCCTTACTCAGTATGCGGGATTTCTGTAGCCTGTGTGTAGGAGATGCAGCTTACAGGATTTCTGTGAGCTGGATGTAGAGCGAAGTAGTTTACTGGAATTCTGCTGCCTGAGTGTAGGAAACAGTTGACGGGAGTTCTATAGCATGGGAGTAGCGATATGCACTACGCGAGTTTTAGGTACCCTGTGTGTAGGACATGCTGCTTATTTGTGTTCCGTAAGCTGAATGTAGAGAGAGGCAGTTTACTGGAATTCTGCATCCTGAGTGTAGGAGACAGTCTATGGGAGTTCTGGAACATGGCTCTAGCCATACACAGTATGTAGCCTGTGTGTGGGAGATGCAGCTTACAGGATTTCTGTACATTGGAAGTAGTGAGAGGCAGTTTACAGGAGTTCTGCATCCTGAGTGTAGGAAACACTTTACGGGAGTTCTGTAGCATGGGAGTAGTCTTACGCACTATGCGGGTTTTCAGTAGTCTGAGTAAAAGAGAAGCAGCTTACAGGATTTCTCTTAGCTGGATGTAGAGAGAGGCAGTTTACTGGAGTTCAGCATCCTCAGTGTAGGAGACAGTTTAAGAGAGTTCTGTAACATGGCTCTAGCCATACTCAGCATGCGGGATTTCTGTAGCCTGTGTGTAGGAGATGCAGCTTCCAGGATTTCTGTAAGCTGGATGTAGAGCGAAGCAGTTTTTAGGAGTTCTGCAGCCTGAGTGTAGGAAACACTTTACGGGAGTTCTGTAGCATGGGAGTAGTCTTACGCACTATGCGGGTTTTCAGTAGTCAGAGTAAAAGAGAAGCAGCGTACAGGATTTCTGTACATTGGAAGTAGTGAGAGGCAGTTTACAGGAGTTCTGCATCCTGAGTGTAGGAAACACTTTACGGGAGTTCTGTGGCGTGGGAGTACTCTTACGCCTTATGCGGGTTTTCAGTAGCCTGAGTTAAACAGACGCAGCTTACAGGATGTCTGTACATTGGAAGTAGTGAGAGGCAGTTTAAAGGAGTTCTGCATCCTCAGTGCAGGAAACACTTTACTGGAGTTCTGTAGCATGGGAGTAGTCTTACGCACTATGCGGGTTTTCAATAGTCTGAGTAAAAGAGAAGCAGCTTACAGGATTTCTGTACATTGGAAGTAGTGAGAGGCAGTTTACAGGAGTTCTGCATCCTGAGTATAGGAAACACTTTGCGGGAGTTCTGTAGCATGGGAGTACTCTTACGCACTATGCGGGTTTTCAGTAGGCTGAGTAAAACAGACGCAGCTTACAGGATTTCTGTACATTGGAAGTAGTTTAGGCAGTTTACAGGAGTTCTGCATCGTGAGTGCAGGAAACACTTTACGGGAGTTCTGTAGCATGGGAGTAGTCTTACGTACTATGTGGGTTTTCAGTAGTCTTAGTAAAAGATAAGCAGCTTACAGGATTTCTTTACATTGGAAGTAGTGAGAGGCAGTTTACAGGAGTTCTGCATCCTGAGTGTAGGAAACACTTTACGGAATTCTGTAGCATGGGAGTAGTCTTACGCACTATGCGGGTTTTCAGTAGTCTGAGTAAAAGAGAAGCAGATAACAGGATTTCTGTACATTGGAAATAGTGAGAGGCAGTTTACAGGAGTTCTGCATCCTGAGTGTAGGAAACACTTTACGGGAGTTCTGTAACATGGGAGTAGTCTAACGCACTATGCGGGTTTTCAGTAGTCTGAGTAAAAGAGAAGCAGCTTACAGGATTTCTGTTAGCTGGATGTAGAGAGAGGCAGTTTACTGGAGTTCTGCATCCTGAGTTTAGGAGACAGTTTAAGGGAGTTCTGTAACATGGCTCTAGCCCTACTCAGTATGCGGGATTTCTGTAGCCTGTGTGTAGGAGATGCAGCTTACAGGATTTTTGTAAGCTGGATGTAGAGCGAAGCAGTTTACAGGAGTTCTGCATCCTGAGTGTAGGAAACACTTTACGGGAGTTCTGTAGCATGGGAGTAGTCTTACGCACTATGCAGGTTTTCAGTAGTCTGAGTAAAAGAGAAGCAGCTTGCAGGATTTCTGTACATTGGAAGCAGTTTAGGCAGTTTACAGGAGTTCTGCATCCTGAGTGCAGGAAACACTTTAAGGGAGTTCTGTAGCATGGGAGTAGTCTTACGCACTATGCGGGTTTTCAGCAGTCTGAGTAAAAGAGAAGCAGCTTCCAGGATTTCTGTACATTGGAAGCAGTGAGAGGCAGTTTACAGGAGTTCTGCATCCTGAGTGTAGGAAACACTTTCCGGGAGTTCTGTGGCATGGGAGTAGTCTTAAGCACTATGCGGGTTTTCAGTAGTCTGAGTAAAAGAGAAGCAGCTTACCGGATTTCTGTACATTGGAATTAGTGAGAGGCAGTTTACTGGAGTTCTGCATCCTGAATGTAGGAGACCGTTTAAGGGAGTTCTGTAACATGGCTCTGGCCCTACTCAGTATGCGGGATTTCTGTAGCCTGTGTGTAGGAGATGCAGCTTACAGGATTTCTGTAAGCTGGATGTAGAGTGAAGTAGTTTACTGGAATTCTGCTGCCTGAGTGTAGGAAACAGTTGACGGGAGTTCTATAGCATGGGAGTAGCCATATGCACTACGCGAGTTTTAGGTACCCTGTGTGTAGGACATGCTGCTTATTTGTGTTCAGTAAGCTGAATGTAGAGAGAGGCAGTTTACTGGAATTCTGCATCCTGAGTGTAGGACACAGTCTATGGGAGTTCTGGAACATGGCTCTAGCCATACACAGTATGTAGCCTGTGTGTGGGAGATGCAGCTTACAGGATTTCTGTACATTGGAAGTAGTTTAGGCAGTTTACAGGAGTTCTGCATCGTGAGTGCAGGAAACACTTTACGGGAGTTCTGTAGCATGGGAGTAGTCTTACGCACTATGCGGGTTTTCAGTAGTCTGAGTAAAAGAGAAGCAGGTAACAGGATTTCTGTACATTGGAAGTAGTGAGAGGCAGTTTACAGGAGTTCTGCATCCTGCGTGCAGGAAACACTTTACGGGAGTTCTGTAGCATGGGAGTAGTCTTACGCACTATGCAGGTTTTCAGTAGTCTGAGTAAAAGAGAAGCAGCTTACCGGATTTCTGTACATTTGAAGTAGTGAGAGGCAGTTTACTGGAGTTCTGCATCGTGAGTACAGGAAACACTTTACGGGAGTTCTGTAGCATGGGAGTAGTCTTATGTACTATGCGGGTTTTCAGTAGGCTGAGTAAAAGAGAAGCAGCTTACAGGATTTCTGTTAGCTGGATGTAGAGAGAGGCAGTTTACTGGAGTTCCGCATTCTGAGTGTAGGAGACAGTTTAAGGGAGTTCTGTAACATGGCTCCAGCCCTACTCAGTATGCGGGATTTCTGTAGCCTGTGTATAGGAGATGCAGCTTACAGGATTTTTGTAAGCTGGATGTAGAGCGAAGCAGTTTACAGGAGTTGTGCAGCCTGAGTGTAGGAAACACTTTACGGGAATTCTGTAGCATGGGAGAAGTCTTACGTACTATGCGGGTTTTCAGTAGTCTGAGTAAAAGAGAAGCAGCTTACAGGATTTCTGTACATTGGAAGTAGTGAGAGGCAGTTTACAGGAGTTCTGCATCCTGAGTAAAGGAAACACTTTACGGGAGTTCTGTAGCATGAGAGTACTCTTACGCACTATGCGGGTTTTCAGTAGGCTGAGTAAAAGAGAAGCAGGTAACAGGACTTCTGTACTTTGGAAGTAGTGACAGGCAGTTTACAGGAGTTCTGCTTCCTGAGTGTAGGAAACAATTTACGGGGGTTCTGTAGCATGGGAGTAGTCTTACGCACTATGCGGGTTTTCAGTAGTCTGAGTAAAAGAGAAGCAGCTTACAGGATTTCTGTACATTGGAAGTAGTTTAGGCAGTTTACAGGAGTTCTGCATCCTGAGTGCAGGAAACACTTTACGGGAGTTCTGTAGCATGGGATTAGTCTTACGCACTATGCGGGTTTCAGTAGTCTGAGTAAAAGAGAAGCAGGTAACAGAATTTCTGTACATTGGAAGTAGTGAGAGGCAGTTTACAGGAGTTCTGCATCCTGAGTATAGGAAACACTTTACGGGAGTTCTGTAGCATGGGAGTACTCTTACGCACTATGCGGGTTTTCAGTAGGCTGAGTTAAACAGATGCAGCTTACAGGATTTCTGTACATTGGAAGTAGTTTAGGCAGTTTACAGGAGTTCTGCATCCTGAGTGCAGGAAACACTTTACGGGAGTTCTGTAGCATGGGAGTAGTCTTACGTACTATGTGGGTTTTCAGTAGTCTGAGTAAAAGAGAAGCAGCTTACAGGATTTCTTTACATTGCAAGTAGTGAGAGGCAGTTTACAGGAGTTCTGCATCCTGAGTGTAGGAAACACTTTACGGGAGTTCTGTAGCATGGGAGTAGTCTTACGCACTATGCCGGTTTTCAGCAGTCTGAGTAAAAGAGAAGCAGCTTACAGGATTTCTGTTAGCTGGATGTAGAGAGAGGCAGTTTACTGGAGTTCCGCATCCTGAGTGTAGGAGACAGTTTAAGGGAGTTCTGTAACATGGCTCTAGCCATACTCAATATGCGGGATTTCTGTAGCCTGTGTGTAGGAGATGCAGCTTACAGGATTTCTGTAAGCTGGATGTAGAGCGAAGCAGTTTACAGGAGTTCTGCAGCCTGAGTGTAGGAAACACTTTACGGGAGTTCTGTAGCATGGGAGTAGTCTTATGCACTATGCGGGTTTTCAGTATTCTGAGTAAAAGAGAAGCAGCTTACAGGACTTCTGTACATTGGAAGTAGTGAGAGGCAGTTTACAGGAGTTCTGCATCCTGAGTGTAGGAAACACTTTACGGGAGTTCTGTAGCATGGGAGTAGTCTTACGCACTATGCGGGTTTTCAGTAGGCTGAGTAAAACAGACGAAGCTTCCAGGACTTCTGTACATTGGAAGTAGTGAGAGGCAGTTTACAGGAGTTCTGCATCCTGAGTGTAGGAAACACTTTACGGGAGTTCTGTAGCATGGGAGTAGTCTTACGCACTATGCGGGTTTTCAGTAGTCTGAATCAAAGGGAAGCAGCTTACAGGACTTCTGTACATTGGAAGTAGTGAGAGGCAGTTTACAGGAGTTCTACATCCTGAGTGTAGGAAACACTTTACGGGAGTTCTGTAGCATGGGAGTAGTCTTACGCACTATGCGGGTTTTCAGTAGTCTGAGTAAAAGAGAAGCAGCTTACAGGATTTCTGTACATTGGAAGTAGTGAGAGGCAGTTTACTGGAGTTCTGCATCCTGAGTGTAGGAGACCGTTTAAGGGAGTTCTGTAACATGGCTCTAGCCCTACTCAGTATGCGGGATTTCTGTAGCCTGTGTGTAGGAGATGCAGCTTACAGGATTTCTGTAAGCTGGATGTAGAGCGAAGTAGTTTACTGGAATTCTGCTGCCTGAGTGTAGGAAACAGTTGACGGGAGTTCTATAGCATGGGAGTAGCGATATGCACTACGCGAGTTTTAGGTACCCTGTGTGTAGGACATGCTGCTTATTTGTGTTCAGTAAGCTGAATGTAGAGAGAGGCAGTTTACTGGAATTCTGCATCCTGAGTGTAGGAGACAGCCTATGGGAGTTCTGGAACATGGCTTAGCCATACACAGTATGTAGCCTGTGTGTGGGAGATGCAGCTTACAGGATTTCTGTACATTGGAAGTAGTGAGAGGCAGTTTACAGGAGTTCTGCATCCTGAGTATAGGAAACACTTTACGGGAGTTCTGTAGCATGGGAGTACTCTTACGCACTGTACGGGTTTTCAGCAGTCTGAGTAAAAGAGAAGCAGCTTACAGGATTTCTGTTAGCTGGATGTAGAGAGAGGCAGTTTACTGGAGTTCCGCATCCTGAGTGTAGGAGACAGTTTAAGGGAGTTCTGTAACATGGCTCTAGCCATACTCAATATGCGGGATTTCTGTAGCCTGTGTGTAGGAGATGCAGCTTACAGGATTTCTGTAAGCTGGATGTAGAGCGAAGAAGTTTACAGGAGTTCTGCAGCCTGAGTGTAGGAAACACTTTACGGGAGTTCTGTAGCATGGGAGTAGTCTTATGCACTATGCGGGTTTTCAGTATTCTGAGTAAAAGAGAAGCAGCTTACAGGACTTCTGTACATTGGAAGTAGTGAGAGGCAGTTTACAGGAGTTCTGAATCCTGAGTATAGGAAACACTTTACGGGAGTTCTGTAGCATGGGAGTAGTCTTACGCACTATGCGGGTTTTCAGTAGGCTGAGTAAAACAGACGCAGCTTCCAGGATTTCTGTACATTGGAAGTAGTGAGAGGCAGTTTACAGGAGTTCTGCATCCTGAGTGTAGGAAACACTTTACGGGAGTTCTGTAGCATGGGAGTAGTCTTACGCACTATGCGGGTTTTCAGTAGTCTGAATCAAAGAGAAGCAGCTTACAGGACTTCTGTACATTGGAAGTAGTGAGAGGCAGTTTACAGGAGTTCTGCATCCTGAGTGTAGGAAACACTTTACGGGAGTTCTGTAGCATGGGAGTAGTCTTACGCACTATGCGGGTTTTCAGTAGTCTGAGTAAAAGAGAAGCAGCTTACAGGATTTCTTTACATTGGAAGTAGTGAGAGGCAGTTTACTGGAGTTCTGCATCCTGAGTGTAGGAGACCGTTTAAGGGAGTTCTGTAACATGGCTCTAGCCCTACCCAGTATGCGGGATTTCTGTAGCCTGTGTGTAGGAGATGCAGCTTACAGGATTTCTGTAAGCTGGATGTAGAGCGAAGTAGTTTACTGGAATTCTGCTGCCTGAGTGTAGGAAACAGTTGACGGGAGTTCTATAGCATGGGAGTAGCGATATGCACTACGCGAGTTTTAGGTACCCTGTGTGTAGGACATGCTGCTTATTTGTGTTCAGTAAGCTGAATGTAGAGAGAGGCAGTTTACTGGAATTCTGCATCCTGAGTGTAGGAGACAGTCTATGGGAGTTCTGGAACATGGCTCTAGCCATACACAGTATGTAGCCTGTGTGTGGGAGATGCAGCTTACAGGATTTCTGTACATTGGAAGTAGTGAGAGGCAGTTTACAGGAGTTCTGCATCCTGAGTATAGGAAACACTTTACGGGAGTTCTGTAGCATGGGAGTACTCTTACGCATTGTGCGGATTTTCAGTAGTCTGAGTAAAAGAGAAGCAGCTTCCAGGATTTCTGTACATTGGAAGTAGTTTAGGCAGTTTACAGGAGTTCTGCATCCTGAGTGCAGGAAACACTTTACGGGAGTTCTGTAGCATGGGAGTAGTCTTACGCACTATGCGGGTTTTCAGTAGTCTGAGTAAAAGAGAAGCAGGTAACAGGATTTCTGTACATTGGAAGTAGTGAGAGGCAGTTTACAGGAGTTCTGCATCCTGAGAATAGGAAACACTTTACGGGAGTTCTGTAGCATGGGAGTACTCTTACGCACTATGTGGGTTTTCAGTAGGCTGAGTAAAACAGATGCAGCTTACAGGATTTCTGTACATTGGAAGTAGTTTAGGCAGTTTACAGGAGTTCTGCATCCTGAGTGCAGGAAACACTTTACGGGAGTTCTGTAGCATGGGAGTAGTCTTACGTACTATGTGGGTTTTCAGTAGTCTGAGTAAAAGAGAAGCAGCTTACAGGATTTCTGTTAGCTGGATGTAGAGAGAGGCAGTTTACTGGAGTTCCGCATCCTGAGTGTAGGAGACAGTTTAAGGGAGTTCTGTAACATGGCTCTAGCCATACTCAATATGCGGGATTTCTGTAGCCTGTGTGTAGGAGATGCAGCTTACAGGATTTCTGTAAGCTGGATGTAGAGCGAAGCAGTTTACAGCAGTTCTGCAGCCTGAGTGTAGGAAACACTTTACGGGAGTTCTGTAGCATGGGAGTAGTCTTATGCACTATGCGGGTTTTCAGTATTCTGAGTAAAAGAGAAGCAGCTTACAGGATTTCTGTACATTGGAAGTAGTGAGAGGCAGTTTACAGGAGTTCTGCATCCTGAGTGCAGGAAACACTTTACGGGAGTTCTGTAGCATGGGAGTAGTCTTACGCACTATGCGGGTTTTCAGTAGTCTGAGTAAAAGAGAAGCAGCTTACAGGATTTCTCTTAGCTGGATGTAGAGAGAGGCAGTTTACTGGAGTTCCGCATCCTGAGTGTAGGAAACACTTTACGGGAGTTCTGTAGCATGGGAGTAGTCTTACGCACTATGCGGGTTTTCAGTAGTCTGAGTAAAAGAGAAGCAGCTTACAGGATTTCTGTACATTGGAAGTAGTGAGAGGCAGTTTACTGGAGTTCTGCATCCTGAGTTTAGGAGACCGTTTAAGGGAGTTCTGTAACATGGCTCTAGCCCTACTCAGTATGCGGGATTTCTGTAGCCTGTGTGTAGGAGATACAGCTTACAGGATTTCTGTAAGCTGGATGTAGAGCGAAGTAGTTTACTGGAATTCTGCTGCCTGAGTGTAGGAAACAGTTGACGGGAGTTCTATAGCATGGGAGTAGCGATATGCACTACGCGAGTTTTAGGTACCCTGTGTGTAGGACATGCTGCTTATTTGTGTTCAGTAAGCTGAATGTAGAGAGAGGCAGTTTACTGGAATTCTGCATCCTGAGTGTAGGAGACAGTCTATGGGAGTTCTGGAACATGGCTCTAGCCATACACAGTATGCAGCCTGTGTGTGGGAGATGCAGCTTACAGGATTTCTGTACATTGGAAGTAGTGAGAGGCAGTTTACAGGAGTTCTGCATCCTGAGTGTAGGAAACACTTTACGGGAGTTCTGTAGCATGGGAGTACTCTTACGCACTATGCGGGTTTTCAGTAGTAGAGTAAAAGAGAAGCAGGTAACAGGATTTCTGTACATTGGAAGTAGTGAGAGGCAGTTTACAGGAGTTCTGCATCCTCAGTGTAGGAAACACTTTACGGGAGTTCTGTAGCATGGGAGTAGTCTTACGCACTATGCGGGTTTTCAGTAGTCTGAATATAGGAGAAGCAGCTTACAGGACTTCTGTACATTGGAAGTAGTGAGAGGCAGTTTACAGGAGTTCTGCATCCTGAGTGTAGAAAACACTTTACGGGAGTTCTGTAGCATGGGAGTAGTCTTACGCACTATGCGGGTTTTCAGTATTCTGAACCAAAGAGAAGCAGCTTACAGGATTTCTGTACATTGGAAGTAGTGAGAGGCAGTTTACAGGAGTTCTGCATCCTGAGTGTAGGAATCACTTTACGGGAGTTCTGTAGCATGGGAGTAGTCTTACGCACTATGTGGGTTTTCAGTAGTCTGAATAAAGGAGAAGCAGCTTACAGGACTTCTGTACATTGGAAGTAGTGAGAGGCAGTTTACAGGAGTTCTGCATCCTGAGTGTAGGAAACACTTTACGGGAGTTCTGTAGCATGGGAGTAGTCTTACGCACTATGCGGGTTTTCAGTAGTCTGAGTAAAAGAGAAGCAGCTGACAGGATTTCTGTACATTGGAAGTAGTGAGAGGCAGTTTACAGGAGTTCTGCTTCCTGAGTGTAGGAAACACTTTACGGGAGTTCTGTAGCATGGGAGTAGTCTTATGCACTATGCGGGTTTTCAGTATTCTGAGTAAAAGAGAAGCAGCTTACAGGATTTCTGTACATTGGAAGTAGTGAGAGGCAGTTTACCGGAGTTTTGCATCCTGAGTATAGGAAACACTTTACGGGAGTTCTGTAGCATGGGAGTACTCTTACCCACTATGCGGGTTTTCCGTAGTCTGAGTAAAAGAGAAGCAGCTTACAGGATTTCTGTACATTGGAAGTAGTTTAGGCAGTTTACAGCAGTTCTGCATCCTGAGTGCAGGAAACACTTTACGGGAGTTCTGTAGCATGGGAGTAGTCTTACGCACTATGTGGGTTTTCAGTAGTCTGAGTAAAAGAGAAGCAGCTTCCAGGATTTCTGTACATTGGAAGTAGTGAGAGGCAGTTTACTGGAGTTCTGCATCCTGAGTGTAGGAGACCGTTTAAGGGAGTTCTGTAACATGGCTCTAGCCATACTCAGTATGCGGGATTTCTGTAGCCTGTGTGTAGGAGATGCAGCTTACAGGATTTCTGTAAGCTGGATGTAGAGCGAAGTAGTTTACTGGAATTCTGCTGCCTGAGTGTAGGAAACAGTTGACGGGAGTTCTATAGCATGGGAGTAGCGATATGCACTACGCGAGTTTTAGGTACCCTGTGTGTAGGACATGCTGCTTATTTGTGTTCAGTAAGCTGAATGTAGAGAGAGGCAGTTTACTGGAATTTTGCATCCTGAGTGTAGGAGACAGTCTATGGGAGTTCTGGAACATGGCTCTAGCCATACACAGTATGTAGCCTGTGTGTGGGAGATGCAGCTTACAGGATTTCTGTACATTGGAAGTAGTGAGAGGCTGTTTACAGGAGTTCTGCATCCTGAGTGTAGGAAACACTTTACGGGAGTTCTGTAGCATGGGAGTACTCTTACGCACTGTGCGGATTTTCAGTAGTCTGAGTAAAAGAGAAGCAGCTTACAGGATTTCTGTACATTGGAAGTAGTGAGAGGCAGTTTACAGGAGTTCTGCATCCTGAGTGCAGGAAACACTTTACGGGAGTTCTGTAGCATGGGAGTAGTCTTACGCACTATGCGGGTTTTCAGTAGTCTGAGTAAAAGAGAAGCAGCTTACAGGATTTCTTTACATTGGAAGTAGTGAGAGGCAGTTTACAGGAGTTCTGCATCCTGAGTGTAGGAAACACTTTACGGGAGTTCTGTAGCATGGGAGTAGTCTTACGCACTATGCGGGTTTTCAGCAGTCTGAGTAAAAGAGAAGCAGCTTACAGGATTTCTGTTAGCTGGATGTAGAGAGAGGCAGTTTACTGGAGTTCCGCATCCTGATATAGGAGACAGTTTAAGGGAGTTCTGTAACATCGCTCTAGCCCTACTCAGTATGCGGGATTTCTGTAGCCTGTGTGTAGGAGATGCAGCTTACAGGATTTCTGTAAGCTGGATGTAGAGCGAAGTAGTTTACTGGAATTCTGCTGCCTGAGTGTAGGAAACAGTTGACGGGAGTTCTATAGCATGGGAGTAGCGATATGCACTACGCGAGTTTTAGGTACCCTGTGTGTAGGACATGCTGCTTATTTGTGTTCAATAAGCTGAATGTAGAGAGAGGCAGTTTACTGGAATTCTGCATCCTGAGTGTAGGAGACAGTCTATGGGAGTTCTGGAACATGGCTCTAGCCATACACAGTATGTAGCCTGTGTGTGGGAGATGCAGCTTACAGGATTTCTGTACATTGGAAGTAGTGAGAGGCAGTTTACAGGAGTTCTGCATCCTGAGTATAGGAAACACTTTACGGGAGTTCTGTAGCATGGGAGTACTCTTACGCACTATGCGGGTTTTCAGTAGGCTGAGTAAAACAGATGCAGCTTACAGGATTTCTGTACATTGGAAGAAGTGAGAGGCAGTTTATAGGAGTTCTGCATCCTGAGTGCAGGAAACACTTTACGGGAGTTCTGTAGCATGGGAGTAGTCTTACGCACTATGCGGGTTTTCAGTAGTCTGAGTAAAAGAGAAGCAGGTAACAGGATTTCTGTACATTGGAAGTAGTGAGAGGCAGTTTACAGGAGTTCTGCATCCTGAGTATAGGAAACACTTTACGGGAGTTCTGTAGCATGGGAGTAGTCTTACGCACTATGCGGGTTTTCAGTAGGCTGAGTAAAACAGATGCAGCTTACAGGATTTCTGTACATTGGAAGTAGTTTAGGCAGTTTACAGGAGTTCTGCATCCTGAGTGCAGGAAACACTTTACGGGAGTTCTGTAGCATGGGAGTAGTCTTACGTACTATGTGGGTTTTCAGTAGTCTGAGTAAAAGTGAAGCAGCTTACAGGATTTCTTTACATTAGAAGTAGTGAGAGGCAGTTTACAGGAGTTCTGCATCCTGAGTGTAGGAAACACTTTACGGGAGTTCTGTAGCATGGGAGTTCTTACGCACTATGCGGGTTTTCAGCAGTCTGAGTAAAAGAGAAGCAGCTTACAGGATTTCTGTTAGCTGGATGTAGAGAGAGGCAGTTTACTGGAGTTCTGCATCCTGAGTGTAGGAGACAGTTTAAGGGAGTTCTGTAACATGGCTCTAGCCATACTCAATATGCGTGATTTCTGTAGCCTGTGTGTAGGAGATGCAGCTTACAGGATTTCTGTAAGCTGGATGTAGAGCGAAGCAGTTTACAGGAGTTCTGCATCCTGAGTGTAGGAAACACTTTACGGGAGTTCTGTAGCATGGGAGTAGTCTTACGCACTATGTGGGTTTTCAGTAGTCTGAATAAAGGAGAAGCAGCTTACAGGACTTCTGTACATTGGAAGTAGTGAGAGGCAGTTTACAGGAGTTCTGCATCCTGAGTGTAGGAAACACGTTACGGGAGTTCTGTAGCATGGGAGTAGTCTTATGCACTATGCGGGTTTTCAGTAGTCTGAGTAAAAGAGAAGCAGCTTACAGGATTTCTGTACATTGGAGGTAGTGAGAGGCAGTTTACAGGAGTTCTGCTTCCTGAGTGTAGGAAACACTTTACGGGAGTTCTGTATCATGGGAGTAGTCTTATGCACTATGCGGGTTTTCAGTAGTCTGAGTAAAAGAGAAGCAGCTTACAGGATTTTTGTACATTGGAAGTAGTGAGAGGCAGTTTACCGGAGTTTTGCATCCTGAGTATAGGAAACACTTTACGGGAGTTCTGTAGCATGGGAATAGTCTTACGCACTATGCGGGTTTTCAGTAGTCTGAGTAAAAGAGAAGCAGCTTACAGGATTTCTGTACATTGGAAGTAGTGAGAGGCAGTTTACCGGAGTTCTGCATCCTGAGTGCAGGAAACACTTTACGGGAGTTCTGTAGCATGGGAGTAGTCTTACGCACTATGTGGGTTTTCAGTAGTCTGAGTAAAAGAGAAGCAGCTTACAGGATTTCTGTACATTGGAAGTAGTGAGAGGCAGTTTACTGGAGTTCCGCATCCTGAGTGTAGGAGACCGTTTAAGGGAGTTCTGTAACATGGCTCTGGCCCTACTCAATATTCGGGATTTCTGTAACCTGTGTGTAGGAGATGCAGCTTACAGGATTTCTGTAAGCTGGATGTAGAGCCAAGCAGTTTACAGGAGTTTCGCAGCCTGAGTGTAGGAAACACTTTATGGGAGTTCTGTAGCATGGGAGTAGTCTTATGCACTATGCGGGTTTTCAGTATTCTGAGTAAAAGAGAAGCAGCTTACAGGATTTCTGTACATTGGAAGTAGTGAGAGGCAGTTTACAGGAGTTCTGCATCCTGAGTGTAGGAAACACTTTACGGGAGTTCTGTAGCATGGGAGTAGTCTTACGCACTATGCGGGTTTTCAGTAGTCTGAGTAAAAGAGAAGCAGCTTACAGGATTTCTGTACATTGGAAGTAGTGAGAGGCAGTTTACTGGAGTTCTGCATCCTGAGTGTAGGAGACCGTTTAAGGGAGTTCTGTAACATGGCTCTGGCCCTACTCAATATTCGGGATTTCTGTAACCTGTGTGTAGGAGATGCAGCTTACAGGATTTCTGTAAGCTGGATGTAGAGCCAAGCAGTTTACAGGAGTTTCGCAGCCTGAGTGTAGGAAACACTTTATGGGAGTTCTGTAGCATGGGAGTAGTCTTATGCACTATGCGGGTTTTCAGTATTCTGAGTAAAAGAGAAGCAGCTTACAGGATTTCTGTACATTGGAAGTAGTGAGAGGCAGTTTACAGGAGTTCTGCATCCTGAGTGTAGGAAACACTTTACGGGAGTTCTGTAGCATGGGAGTAGTCTTACGCACTATGCGGGTTTTCAGTA
The DNA here is from genome assembly GCF_964237555.1 of Oryctolagus cuniculus. Classification (NCBI taxonomy): domain Eukaryota; kingdom Metazoa; phylum Chordata; class Mammalia; order Lagomorpha; family Leporidae; genus Oryctolagus; species Oryctolagus cuniculus. Next base: position 906,131 of record NW_027208206.1, on the reverse strand, counting down.
GTCTGAGTAAAAGAGAAGCAGCTTACAGGATTTCTGTACATTGGAAATAGTGAGAGGCAGTTTACAGGAGTTCTGCATCCTGAGTGTAGGAAACACTTTACGGGAGTTCTGTAGCATGGGAGTACTCTTACGCACTATGCGGGTTTTCAGTAGTCTGAATCAAAGAGAAGCAGCTTACAGGACTTCTGTACATTGGAAGTAGTGAGAGGCAGTTTACAGGAGTTCTGCATCCTGAGTGTAGGAAACACTTTACGGGAGTTCTGTAGCATGGGAGTAGTCTTACGCACTATGCGCGTTTTCAGTAGTCTGAGTAAAAGAGAAGCAGCTTACAGGATTTCTGTACATTGGAAGTAGTGAGAGGCAGTTTACTGGAGTTCTGCATCCTGAGTGTAGGAGACCGTTTAAGGGAGTTCTGTAACATGGCTCTAGCCCTACCCAGTATGCGGGATTTCTGTAGCCTGTGTGTAGGAGATGCAGCTTACAGGATTTCTGTGAGCTGGATGTAGAGCGAAGTAGTTTACTGAAATTCTGCTTCCTGAGTGTAGGAAACAGTTGAGGGGAGTTCTATAGCATGGGAGTAGCGATATGCACTACGCGAGTTTTAGGTACCCTGTGTGTAGGACATGCTGCTTATTTGTGTTCAGTAAGCTGAATGTAGAGAGAGGCAGTTTACTGGAATTCTGCATCCTGAGTGTAGGAGACAGTCTATGGGAATTCTGGAACATGGCTCTAGCCATACACAGTATGTAGCCTGTGTGTGGGAGATGCAGCATACAGGATTTCTGTACATTGGAAGTAATGAGAGGCAGTTTACAGGAGTTCTGCATCCTGAGTGTAGGAAACACTTTACGGGAGTTCTGTAGCATGGGAGTAGTCTTACGTACTATGCGGGTTTTCAGTAGTCTGAGTAAAAGAGAAGCAGCTTACAGGATTTCTGTACATTGGAATTAGTGAGACCAGTTTACAGGAGTTCTGCATCCTGAGTATAGGAAACACTTTACGGGAGTTCTGTAGCATGGGAGTAGTCTTACGCACTATGCGGGTTTTCAGTAGGCTGAGTAAAACAGACGCAGCTTACAGGATTTCTGTACATTGGAAGTAGTGAGAGGCAGTTTACAGGAGTTCTGCATCCTGAGTGCAGGAAACACTTTACGGGAGTTCTGTAGCATGGGAGTAGTCTTACGCACTATGCGGGTTTTCAGTAGTCTGAGTAAAAGCGAAGCAGCTTACAGGATTTCTGTACATTGGAAGTAGTGAGAGGCAGTTTACAGGAGTTCTGCATCCTGAGTGTAGGAAACACTTTACGGGAGTTCTGTAGCATGGGAGTAGTCTTACGCACTATGCGGGTTTTCAGTAGTCTGAGTAAAAGAGAAGCAGCTTACTGGATTTCTGTCAGCTGGATGTAGAGAGAGGCAGTTTACTGGAGTTCCGCATCCTGAGCGAAGGAGACAGTTTAAGGGAGTTCTGTAACATGGCTCTAGCCATACTCAATATTCGGGATTTCTGTAGCCTGTGTGTAGGAGATGCAGCTTACAGGATATCTGTAAGCTGGATGTAGAGCGAAGCAGTTTACAGGAGTTCTGCAGCCTGAGTGTAGGAAACACTTTACGGGAGTTCTGTAGCATGGGAGTAGTCTTACGCACTATGCGGGTTTTCAGTAGTCTGAGTAAAAGAGAAGCAGCTTACAGGATTTCTGTACATTGGAAGTAGTGAGAGGCAGTTTACTGGAGTTCTGCATCCTGAGTGTAGGAGACCGTTTAAGGGAGTTCTGTAACATGGCTCTAGCCCTACTCAGTATGCGGGATTTCTGTAGCCTGTGTGTAGGAGATGCAGCTTACAGGATTTCTGTAAGCTGGATGTAGAGCGAAGTAGTTTACTGAAATTCTGCTTCCTGAGTGTAGGAAACAGTTGAGGGGAGTTCTATAGCATGGGAGTAGCGATATGCACTACGCGAGTTTTAGGTACCCTGTGTGTAGGACATGCTGCTTATTTGTGTTCAGTAAGCTGAATGTAGAGAGAGGCAGTTTACTGGAATTCTGCATCCTGAGTGTAGGAGACAGTCTATGGGAGTTCTGGAACATGGCTCTAGCCATACACAGTATGTAGCCTGTGTGTGGGAGATGCAGCTTACAGGATTTCTGTACATTGGAAGTAGTGAGAGGCAGTTTACAGGAGTTCTGCATCCTGAGTGTAGGAAACACTTTACGGGAGTTCTGTAGCATGGGAGTAGTCTTACGTACTATGCGGGTTTTCAGTAGTCTGAGTAAAAGAGAAGCAGCTTACAGGATTTCTGTACATTGGAATTAGTGAGAGGCAGTTTACTGGAGTTCCGCATCCTGAGTGTAGGAGACAGTTTAATGGAGATCTGTAACATGGCTCTAGCCCTACTCAGTATGCGGGATTTCTGTAGCCTGTGTGTAGGAGATGCAGCTTACAGGATTTTTGTAAGCTGGATGTAGAGCGAAGCAGTTTACAGGAGTTCTGCAGCCTGAGTGTAGGAAACACTTTACGGGAGTTCTGTAGCATGGGAGTAGTCTTACGCACTATGCGGGTGTTCAGTAGTCTGAGTAAAAGAGAAGCAGCTTACAGGATTTCTGTACATTGGAAGTAGTGAGAGGCAGTTTACAGGAGTTCTGCATCCTGAGTGTAGGAAACACTTTACGGGAGTTCTGTAGCATGGGAGTAGTCTTACGCACTATGCGGGTTTTCAGTAGTCTGAGTAAAAGAGAAGCAGCTTACAGGATTTCTGTACATTGGAAGTAGTGAGTGGCAGTTTAGAGGAGTTCTGCATCCTGAGTGTAGGAAACACTTTACGGGAGTTCTGTAGCATGGGAGTAGTCTTACGCACTATGCGGGTTTTCAGTATTCTGAGTAAAAGAGAAGCTGCTTACCGGATTTCTGTACATTGGAAGTAGTGAGAGGCAGTTTACAGGAGTTCTGCATCCTGAGTACAGGAAACACTTTACGGGAGTTCTGTAGCATGGGAGTAGTCTTACGCACTATGCGGGTTTTCAGTAGTCTGAGTAAAAGAGAAGCAGCTTACAGGATTTCTGTACATTGGAAGTAGTGAGAGGCAGTTTATAGGAGTTCTGCATCCTGAGTGTAGGAAACAATTTACGGGGGTTCTGTAGCATGGGAGTAGTCTTACGCACTATGCGGGTTTTCAGTAGTCTGAGTAAAACAGACTCAGCTTACAGGATTTCTGTACATTGGAAGTAGTGAGAGGCAGTTTACAGGAGTTCTGCATCCTGAGTGTAGGAAACACTTTACGGGGGTTGTGTAGCATGGGAGTAGTCTTACGCACTATGCGGGTTTTCAGTAGTCTGAGTAAAAGAGAAGCAGATTACAGGATTTCTGTATATTGGAAGTAGTGAGAGGCAGTTTACAGGAGTTCTGCATCCTGAGTATAGGAAACACTTTACGGGAGTTCTGTAGCATGGGAGTACTCTTACGCACTATGCGGGTTTTCAGTAGGCTGAGTAAAACAGACGCAGCTTACAGGATTTCTGTACATTGGAAGTAGTTTAGGGAGTTTACAGGAGTTCTGCATCCTGAGTGCAGGAAACACTTTACGGGAGTTCTGTAGCATGGGAGTAGTCTTACGCACTATGTGGGTTTTCAGTAGTCTGAGTAAAAGAGAAGCAGCTTCCAGGATTTCTGTACATTGGAAGTAGTGAGAGGCAGTTTACTGGAGTTCTGCATCCTGAGTGTAGGAGACCGTTTAAGGGAGTTCTGTAACATGGCTCTAGCCATACTCAGTATGCGGGATTTCTGTAGCCTGTGTGTAGGAGATGCAGCTTACAAGATTTCTGTTAGCTGGATGTAGAGCGAAGTAGTTTACTGGAATTCTGCTGCCTGAGTGTAGGAAACAGTTGACGGGAGTTCTATGGCATGGGAGTAGCCATATGCACTACGCGAGTTTTAGGTACCCTGTGTGTAGGACATGCTGCTTATTTGTGTTCAGTAAGCTGAATGTAGAGAGAGGCAGTTTACTGGAATTCTGCATCCTGAGTGTAGGAGACAGTCTATGGGAGTTCTGGAACATGGCTCTAGCCATACACAGTATGTAGCCTGTGTGTGGGAGATGCAGCTTACAGGATTTCTGTACATTGGAAGTAGTGAGAGGCAGTTTACAGGAGTTCTGCATCCTGAGTGTAGGAAACACTTTACGGGAGTTCTGTAGCATGGGACTAGTCTTATGCACTATGCGGGTTTTCATTATTCTGAGTAAAAGAGAAGCAGCTTACAGGATTTCTGTACATTGGAAGTAGTGAGAGGCAGTTTACAGGAGTTCTGCATCCTGAGTATAGGAAACACTTTACGGGAGTTCTGTAGCATGGGAGTAGTCTTAAGCACTATGCGGGTTTTCAGTAGTCTGAGTAAAAGAGAAGCAGCTTACTGGATTTCTGTTAGCTGGATGTAGAGAGAGGCAGTTTACTGGAGTTCCGCATCCTGAGCGTAGGAGACAGAATAAGGGAGTTCTGTAACATGGCTCTAGCCATACTCAATATTCGGGATTTCTGTAGTCTGTGTGTAGGAGATGCAGCTTACAGGATTTCTGTAAGCTGGATGTAGAGCGAAGCAGTTTACCGGAGTTCTGCAGCCTGAGTGTAGGAAACACTTTACGGGAGTTCTGTAGCATGGGAGTAGTCTTATGAACTATGCGGGTTTTCAGTATTCTGAGTAAAAGAGAAGCAGCTTACAGGATTTCTGTACATTGGAAGTAGTGAGAGGCAGTTTACTGGAGTTCTGCATCCTGAGTGTAGGAGACCGTTTAAGGGAGTTCTGTAACATGGCTCTAGCCATACTCAGTATGCGGGATTTCTGTAGCCTGTCTGTAGGAGATGCAGCTTACAGGATTTCTGTAAGCTGGATGTAGAGCGAAGTAGTTTACTGAAATTCTGCTTCCTGAGTGTAGGAAACAGTTGACGGGAGTTCTATAGCATGGGAGTAGCGATATGCACTACGCGAGTTTTAGGTACCCTGTGTGTAGGACATGCTGCTTATTTGTGTTCAGTAAGCTGAATGTAGAGAGAGGCAGTTTACTGGAATTCTGCATCCTGAGTGTAGGAGACAGTCTATGGGAGTTCTGGAACATGGCTCTAGCCATACACAGTATGTAGCCTGTGTGTGGGAGATGCAGCTTACAGGATTTCTGTACATTGGAAGTAGTGAGAGGCAGTTTACAGGAGTTCTGCATCCTGAGTGTAGGAAACACTTTACGGGAGTTCTGTAGCATGGGAGTAATCTTACGCACTATGCGGGTTTTCAGTAGTCTGAGTAAAAGAGAAGCAGCTTACAGGACTTCTGTACATTGGAAGTAGTGAGAGGCAGTTTACAGGAGTTCTGCATCCTGAGTATAGGAAACACTTTACGGGAGTTCTGTAGCATGGGAGTAGTCTTACGCACTGTGCGGGTTTTCAGTAGTCTGAGTAAAACAGACGCAGCTTACAGGATTTCTGTACATTGGAAGTAGTGAGAGGCAGTTTACTGGAGTTCTGCATCGTGAGTGCAGGAAACACTTTACGGGAGTTCTGTAGCATGGGAGTAGTCTTACGTACTATGCGGGTTTTCAGTAGTCTAAGTAAAAGAGAAGCAGCTTACAGGATTTCTGTTAGCTGGATGTAGAGAGAGGCAGTTTAATGGAGTTCCGCATCCTGAGTGTAGGAGACAGTTTAAGGGAGTTCTGTAACATGGCTCTAGCCCTACTCAGTATGCGGGATTTCTGTAGCCTGTGTGTAGGAGATGCAGCTTACATAATTTTTGTAAGCTGGATGTAGAGCGAAGCAGTTTAGAGGAGTTCTGCAGCCTGAGTGTAGGAAACACTTTACGGGAGTTCTGTAGCATGGGAGTAGTCTTACGCACTATGCGGGTTTTCAGTAGTCTGAGTAAAAGAGAAGCAGCTTACAGGATTTCTGTACATTGGAATTAGTGAGAGGCAGTTTACTGGAGTTCTGCATCCTGAGTGTAGGAGACCGTTTAAGGGAGTTCTGTAACATGGCTCTGGCCCTACTCAGTATGCGGGATTTCTGTAGCCTGTGTGTAGGAGATGCAGCTTACAGGATTTTTGTCAGCTGGATGTAAAGCGAAGCAGTTTACAGGAGTTCTGCAGCCTGAGTGTAGGAAACACTTTACGGGAGTTCTGTAGCATGGGAGTAGTCTTACGCACTATGCGGGTTTTCAGTAGTATGAGTAAAAGAGAATCAGCTTATAGGATTTCTGTACATTGGAATTAGTGAGAGGCAGGTTACTGCAGTTCTGCATCCTGAGTGTAGGAGACCGTTTAAGGGAGTTCTGTAACATTGCTCTGGCCCTACTCTGTTTGCGGGATTTCTGTAGCCTGTGTGTAGGAGATGCAGCTTCCAGGATTTCTGTAAGCTGGATGTAGAGCCAAGCAGTTTACAGGAGTTCTGCAGCCTGAGTGTAGGAAACACTTTACGGGAGTTCTGTAGCATGGGAGTAGTCTTATGCACTATGCGGGTTTTCAGTATTCTGAGTAAAAGAGAAGCAGCTTAAAGGATTTCTGTCCATTGGAAGTAGTGAGAGGCAGTTTACAGGAGTTCTGCATCCTGAGTGTAGGAAACACTTTACGGGAGTTCTGTAGCATGGGAGTAGTCTTACGCACTATGCGGGTTTTCAGTAGTCTGAGTAAAAGAGAAGCAGCTTACAGGATTTCTGTACATTGGAAATAGTGAGAGGCAGTTTACAGGAGTTCTGCATCCTGAGTGTAGGAAACACTTTACGGGAGTTCTGTAGCATGGGAGTACTCTTACGCACTATGCGGGTTTTCAGTAGTCTGAATCAAAGAGAAGCAGCTTACAGGACTTCTGTACATTGCAAGTAGTGAGAGGCAGTTTACAGGAGTTCTGCATCCTGAGTGTAGGAAACACTTTACGGGAGTTCGGTAGCATGGGAGTAGTCTTACGCACTATGCGGGTTTTCAGTAGTCTGCGTAAAAGAGAAGCAGCTTACAGGATTTCTGTACATTGGAAGTAGTGAGAGGCAGTTTACAGGAGTTCTGCATCCTGAGTGTAGGAAACACTTTACGGGAGTTCTCTAGCATGGGAGTAGTCTTAAGCACTATGCGGGTTTTCAGTAGTCTGAGTAAAAGAGAAGCAGCTTACAGGATTTCTGTAAGCTGGATGTAGAGAGAGGCAGTTTACTGGAGTTCCGCATACTGAGTGTAGGAGACAGTTTAAGGGAGTTCTGTAACATGGCTCTAGCCCTACTCAGTATGCGGGGTTTCTGTAGCCTGTGTGTAGGAGATGCAGCTTACAGGATTTTTGTAAGCTGGATGTAGAGCGAAGCAGTTTACAATAGTTCTGCAGCCTGAGTGTAGGAAACACTTTACGGGAGTTCTGTAGCATGGGAGTAGTCTTACGCACTATGCGGGTTTTCAGTAGTCGGAGTAAAAGAGAAGCAGCTTACAGGATTTCTGTACATTGGAAGTAGTGAGAGGCAGTTTACAGGAGTTCTGCATCCTGAGTGTAGGAAACACTTTACGGGAGTTCTGTAGCATGGGAGTAGTCTTACGCACTATGCGGGTTTTCAATAGTCAGAGTAAAAGAGAAGCAGCTTCCAGGATTTCTGTACATTGGAAGTAGTTTTGGGCAGTTTACAGGAGTTCTGCATCCTGAGTGTAGGAAACACTTTACGGGAGTTCTGTAGCATGGGAGTAGTCTTACGCACTATGCGGGTTTTCAGTAGTCTGAGTAAAAGAGAAGCAGCTTACAGGATTTCTGTTAGCTGGATGTAGAGAGAGGCAGTTTACTGGAGTTCCGCATCCTGAGTGTAGGAGACTTTTTAAGGGAGTTCTGTAACATGGCTCTAGCCCTACTCAGTATGCGGGATTTCTGTAGCCTGTGTGTAGGAGATGCAGCTTACAGGATTTTTGTAAGCTGGATGTAAAGCGAAGCAGTTTACAGGAGTTCTGCATCCTGAGTGTAGGAAACACTTTACGGGAGTTCTGTAGCATGGGAGTAGTCTTACGCACTATGCGGGTTTTCAGTAGTCTGAGTAAAAGAGAAGCAGCTTCCAGGATTTCTGTACATTGGAAGCAGTGAGAGGCAGTTTACAGGAGTTCTGCATCCTGAGTGTAGGAAACACTTTACGGAGTTCTGTAGCATGGGAGTAGTCTTAAGCAATATGCGGGTTTTCTGTAGTCTGAGTAAAAGAGAAGCAGCTTAAAGAATTTCTGTACATTGGAAGTAGTGAGAGGCAGTTTACAGGAGTTCTGCATCCTGAGTGTAGGAAACACTTTACGGGAGTTCTGTAGCATGGGAGTAGTCTTACGCACTATGCGGGTTTTCAGTAGTCTGAGTAAAAGAGAAGCAGCTTACAGGATTTCTGTACATTGGAAGTAGTGAGAGGCAGTTTACTGGAGTTCTGCATCCTGAGTGTTGGAGACCGTTTAAGGGAGTTCTGTAACATGGCTCTAGCCCTACTCAGTATGCGGGATTTCTGTAGCCTGTGTGTAGGAGATGCAGCTTACAGGATTTCTGTAAGCTGGATGTAGAGCGAAGTAGTTTACTGAAATTCTGCTTCCTGAGTGTAGGAAACAGTTGACGGGAGTTCTATAGCATGGGAGTAGCGATATGCACTACGCGAGTTTTAGGTACCCTGTGTGTAGGACATGCTGCGTATTTGTGTTCAGTAAGCTGAATGTAGAGAGAGGCAGTTTACTGGAATTCTGCATCCTGAGTGTAGGAGACAGTCTATGGGAGTTCTGGAACATGGCTCTAGCCATACACAGTATGTAGCCTGTGTGTGGGAGATGCAGCTTACAGGATTTCTGTACATTGGAAGTAGTGAGAGGCAGTTTACAGGAGTTCTGCATCCTGAGTGTAGGAAACACTTTACGGGAGTTCTGTAGCATGGGAGTAGTCTTACGCACTATGCGGGTTTTCAGTAGTCTGAGTAAAAGAGAAGCAGCTTACAGGATTTCTGTACATTGGAATTAGTGAGAGGCAGTTTACTGGAGTTCTGCATCCTGAGTGTAGGAGACCGTTTAAGGGAGTTCTGTAACATGGCTCTGCCCTACTCAGTATGCGGGATTTCTGTAGCCTGTGTGTAGGAGATGCAGCTTACAGGATTTTTGTAAGCTGGATGTAGAGCGAAGCAGTTTACAGGAGTTCTGCAGCCTGAGTGTAGGAAACACTTTACGGGAGTTCTGTAGCATGGGAGTAGTCTTACGCACTATGCGGGTTTTCAGTAGTCTGAGTAAAAGAGAAGCAGCTTACAGGATTTCTGTACATTGGAATTAGTGAGAAGCAGTTTACTGGAGTTCTGCATCCTGAGTGTAGGAAACCGTTTAAGGGAGTTCTGTAACATTGCTCTGGCCCTACTCTGTATGTGGGATTTCTGTAGCCTGTGTGTAGGAGATGCAGCTTACAGGATTTCTGTAAGCTGGATGTAGAGCCAAGCAGTTTACAGGAGTTCTGCAGCCTGAGTGTAGGAAACACTTTACGGGAGTTCTGTAGCATGGGAGTAGTCTTACGCACTATGCGGGTTTTCAGTAGTCTGAGTAAAAGAGAAGCAGCTTACAGGATTTCTGTACATTGGAAATAGTGAGAGGCAGTTTACAGGAGTTCTGCATCCTGAGTGTAGGAAACACTTTACGGGAGTTCTGTAGCATGGGAGTACTCTTACGCACTATGCGGGTTTTCAGTAGTCTGAATCAAAGAGAAGCAGCTTACAGGACTTCTGTACATTGGAAGTAGTGAGAGGCAGTTTACAGGAGTTCTGCATCCTGAGTGTAGGAAACACTTTACGGGAGTTCGGTAGCATGGGAGTAGTCTTACGCACTATGCGGGTTTTCAGTAGTCTGCGTAAAAGAGAAGCAGCTTACAGGATTTCTGTACATTGGAAGTAGTGAGAGGCAGTTTACAGGAGTTCTGCATCCTGAGTGTAGGAAACACTTTACGGGAGTTCTCTAGCATGGGAGTAGTCTTAAGCACTATGCGGGTTTTCAGTAGTCTGAGTAAAAGAGAAGCAGCTTACAGGATTTCTGTTAGCTGGATGTAGAGAGAGGCAGTTTACTGGAGTTCCGCATACTGAGTGTAGGAGACAGTTTAAGGGAGTTCTGTAACATGGCTCTAGCCCTACTCAGTATGCGGGGTTTTTGTAGCCTGTGTGTAGGAGATGCAGCCTACAGGATTTTTGTAAGCTGGATGTAGAGCGAAGCAGTTTACAATAGTTCTGCAGCCTGAGTGTAGGAAACACTTTACGGGAGTTCTGTAGCATGGGAGTAGTCTTACGCACTATGCGGGTTTTCAGTAGTCGGAGTAAAAGAGAAGCAGCTTACAGGATTTCTGTACATTGGAAGTAGTGAGAGGCAGTTTACTGGAGTTCTGCATCCTGAGTGTAGGAAACACTTTACGGGAGTTCTGTAGCATGGGAGTAGTCTTACGCACTATGCGGGTTTTCAATAGTCAGAGTAAAAGAGAAGCAGCTTCCAGGATTTCTGTACATTGGAAGTAGTGAGAGGCAGTTTACAGGAGTTCTGCATCCTGAGTGTAGGAAACACTTTACGGGAGTTCTGTAGCATGGGAGTAGTCTTATGCACTATGCGGATTGTCAGTAGTCTGAGTAAATGAGAAGCAGCTTACAGGAATTCTGTACATTGGAATTAGTGAGAGGCAGTTTACTGGAGTTCTGCATCCTGAGTGTAGGAGACCGTTTAAGGGAGTTCTGTAACATGGCTCTAGCCATACTCAGTATGCGGGATTTCTGTAGCCTCTGTGTAGGAGATGCAGCTTACAGGATTTCTGTAAGCTTGATGTAGAGCGAAGCAGTTTACAGGAGTTCTGCATCCTGAGTGTAGGAAACACTTTACGGGAGTTCTGTAGCATGGGAGTAGTCTTACGCACTATGCGGGTTTTCAGTAGTCTGAGTAAAAGAGAAGCAGCTTACAGGATTTCTGTTAGCTGGATGTAGAGAGAGGCAGTTTACTGGAGTTCCGCATCCTGAGTGTAGGAGACAGTTTAAGGGAGTTCTGTAACATGGCTCTAGCCCTACTCAGTATGCGTGGTTTCTGTAGCCTGTGTGTAGGAGATGCAGCTTACAGGATTTTTGTAAGCTGGATGTAGAGCGAAGCAGTTTACAGGAGTTCTGCATCCTGAGTGTAGGAAACACTTTACGGGAGTTCTGTAGCATGGGAGTAGTCTTACGCACTATGCGGGTTTTCAGTAGTCTGAGTAAAAGAGAAGCAGCTTCCAGGATTTCTGTACATTGGAAGCAGTGAGAGGCAGTTTACAGGAGTTCTGCATCCTGAGTGTAGGAAACACTTTACGGGAGTTCTGTAGCATGGGAGTAGTCTTACGCACTATGCGGGTTTTCAGTAGTCTGAGTAAAAGAGAAGCAGCTTAAGGATTTCTGTACATTGGAAGTAGTGAGAGGCAGTTTACTGGAGTTCTGCATCCTGAGTGTAGGAGACCGTTTAAGGGAGTTCTGTAACATGGCTCTAGCCCTACTCAGTATGCGGGATTTCTGTAGCCTGTGTGTAGGAGATGCAGCTTACAGGATTTCTGTAAGCTGGAGGTAGAGCGAAGCAGTTTACAGGAGTTCTGCAGCCTGAGTGTAGGAAACACTTTACGGGAGTTCTGTAGCATGGGAGTACTCTTACGCACTATGCGGGTTTTCAGCAGGCTGATTTAAACAGACGCAGCTTACAGGATTTCTGTACATTGGAAGTAGTTTTGCGCAGTTTACAGGAGTTCTGCATCCTGAGTGTAGGAAACACTTTACGGGAGTTCTGTAGCATGGGAGTAGTCTTACGCACTATGCGGATTTTCAGTAGTCTGAGTAAAAGAGAAGCAGCTTACAGGATTTCTCTTAGCTGGATGTAGAGAGAAGCAGTTTACTGGAGTTCCGCATCCTGAGTGTAGGAGACACTTTACGGGAGTTCTGTAGCATGGGAGTAGTCTTATGCACTATGCGGGTTTTCAGTAGTCTGAGTAAAAGAGAAGCAGCTTCCAGGATTTCTGTACATTGGAAGCAGTGAGAGGCAGTTTACAGGAGTTCTGCATCCTGAGTGTAGGAAACACTTTACGGGAGTTCTGTAGCATGGGAGTAGTCTTAAGCACTATGCGGGTTTTCAGTAGTCTGAGTAAAAGAGAAGCAGCTTAAAGAATTTCTGTACATTGGAATTAGTGAGAGGCAGTTTACTGGAGTTCTGCATCCTGAGTGTAGGAGACCATTTAAGGGAGTTCTGTAACATGGCTCTGGCCCTACTCCGTATGCGGGATTTCTGTAGCCTGTGTGTAGGAGATGCAGCTTACAGGATTTCTGTAAGCTGGATGTAGAGCGAAGTAGTTTTCTGGAATTCTGCTGCCTGAGTGTAGGAAACAGTTGACGGGAGTTCTATAGCATGGGAGTAGCGATATGCACTACGCGAGTTTTAGGTACCCTGTGTGTAGGATATGCTGCTTATTTGTGTTCAGTAAGCTGAATGTAGAGAGAGGCAGTTTACTGGAATTCTGCATCCTGAGTGTAGGAGACAGTCTATGGGAGTTCTGGAACATGGCTCTAGCCATACACAGTATGTAGCCTGTGTGTGGGAGATGCAGCTTACAGGATTTCTGTACATTGGAAGTAGTGAGAGGCAGTTTACAGGAGTTCTGCATCCTGAGTGTAGGAAACACTTTACGGGAGTTCTGTAGCATGGGAGTAGTCTTACGCACTATGCGGGTTTTCAGTAGTCTGAGTAAAAGAGAAGCAGGTAACAGGATTTCTGTTAGCTGGATGTAGAGAGAGGCAGTTTACTGGAGTTCCGCATCCTCAGTGTAGGAGACAGTTTAAGGGAGTTCTGTAACATGGCTCTAGCCCTACTCAGTATGCGTGGTTTCTGTAGCCTGTGTGTAGGAGATGCAGCTTACAGGATTTTTGTAAGCTGGATGTAGAGCAAAGCAGTTTACAGGAGTTCTGCATCCTGAGTGTAGGAAACACTTTACGGGAGTTCTGTAGCATGGGAGAAGTCTTACGCACTATGCGGGTTTTCAGTAGTCTGAGTAAAACAGAAGCAGCTTACAGGATTTCTGTACATTGGAAGTAGTGAGAGGCAGTTTACAGGAGTTCTGCATTCTGAGTGTAGGAAACACTTTACGGGAGTTCTGTAGCATGGGAGTAGTCTTACGCACTATGCGGGTTTTCAATAGTCAGAGTAAAAGAGAAGCAGCTTCCAGGATTTCTGTACATTGGAAGTAGTGAGAGGCAGTTTACAGGAGTTCTGCATCCTGAGTGTAGGAAACACTTTACGGGAGTTCTGTAGCATGGGAGTAGTCTTACGCACTATGCGGGTTTTCAGTAGTCTGAGTAAAAGAGAAGCATCTTACAGGATTTCTGTACATTGGAATTAGTGAGAGGCAGTTTACTGGAGTTCTGCATCCTGAGTGTAGGAGACTGTTTAAGGGAGTTCTGTAACATGGCTCTGGCCCTACTCAGTATGCGGGATTTCTGTAGCCTGTGTGTAGGAGATGCAGCTTACAGGATTTCTGTAAGCTGGATGTAGAGCGAAGCAGTTTACAGGAGTTCTGCAGCCTGAGTGTAGGAAACACTTTACGGGAGTTCTGTAGCATGGGAGTAGTCTTACGCACTATGCGGATTTTAAGTAGTCTGAGTAAAAGAGAAGCAGCTTACAGGATTTCTGTACATTGGAATTAGTGAGAGGCAGTTTACTGGAGTTCTGCATCCTGAGTGTAGGAGACCGTTTAAGGGAGTTCTGAAACATGGCTCTGGCCCCACTCAGTATGCGGGATTTCTGTAGCCTGTGTGTAGGAGATGCAGCTTACAGGATTTTTGTAAGCTGGATGTAGAGCGAAGCAGTTTACAGGAGTTCTGCATCCTGAGTGTAGGAAACACTTTACGGGAGTTCTGTAGCATGGGAGTAGTCTTACGCACTATGCAGGTTTTCAGTAGTCTGAATCAAAGAGAAGCAGCTTACAGGATTTCTGTACATTGGAAGTAGTGAGAGGCAGTTTACTGGAGTTCTGCATCCTGAGTGTAGGAGACCGTTTAAGGGAGTTCTGTAACATGGCTCTGGCCCTACTCAGTATGCGGGATTTCTGTAGCCTGTGTGTAGGAGATGCAGCTTACAGGATTTCTGTAAGCTGGATGTAGAGCGAAGCAGTTTACAGGAGTTCTGCAGCCTGAGTGTAGGAAACACTTTACGGGAGTTCTGTAGCATGGGAGTACTCTTACGCACTATGCGGGTTTTCAGCAGGCTGATTTAAACAGACGCAGCTTACAGGATTTCTGTACATTGGAAGTAGTTTTGGGCAGTTTACAGGAGTTCTGCATCCTGAGTGCAGGAAACACTTTACGGGAGTTCTGTAGCATGGGAGTACTCTTACGCACTATGCGGGTTTTCAGTAGTCTGAGTAAAAGAGAAGCAGCTTACAGGATTTCTGTACATTGGAAGTAGTGAGAGGCAGTTTACAGGAGTTCTGCATTCTGAGTGTAGGAAACACTTTACGGGAGTTCTGTAGCATGGGAGTAGTCTTACGCACTATGCGGGTTTTCAATAGTCAGAGTAAAAGAGAAGCAGCTTCCAGGATTTCTGTACATTGGAAGTAGTGAGAGGCAGTTTACAGGAGTTCTGCATCCTGAGTGTAGGAAACACTTTACGGGAGTTCTGTAGCATGGGAGTAGTCTTACGCACTATGCGGGTTTTCAGTAGTCTGAGTAAAAGAGAAGCATCTTACAGGATTTCTGTACATTGGAATTAGTGAGAGGCAGTTTACTGGAGTTCTGCATCCTGAGTGTAGGAGACTCTTTAAGGGAGTTCTGTAACATGGCTCTGGCCCTACTCAGTATGCGGGATTTCTGTAGCCTGTGTGTAGGAGATGCAGCTTACAGGATTTCTGTAAGCTGGATGTAGAGCGAAGCAGTTTACAGGAGTTCTGCAGCCTGAGTGTAGGAAACACTTTACGGGAGTTCTGTAGCATGGGAGTAGTCTTACGCACTATGCGGATTTTAAGTAGTCTGAGTAAAAGAGAAGCAGCTTACAGGATTTCTGTACATTGGAATTAGTGAGAGGCAGTTTACTGGAGTTCTGCATCCTGAGTGTAGGAGACCGTTTAAGGGAGTTCTGAAACATGGCTCTGGCCCCACTCAGTATGCGGGATTTCTGTAGCCTGTGTGTAGGAGATGCAGCTTACAGGATTTTTGTAAGCTGGATGTAGAGCGAAGCAGTTTACAGGAGTTCTGCATCCTGAGTGTAGGAAACACTTTACGGGAGTTCTGTAGCATGGGAGTAGTCTTACGCACTATGCAGGTTTTCAGTAGTCTGAATCAAAGAGAAGCAGCTTACAGGATTTCTGTACATTGGAAGTAGTGAGAGGCAGTTTACTGGAGTTCTGCATCCTGAGTGTAGGAGACCGTTTAAGGGAGTTCTGTAACATGGCTCTGGCCCTACTCAGTATGCGGGATTTCTGTAGCCTGTGTGTAGGAGATGCAGCTTACAGGATTTCTGTAAGCTGGATGTAGAGCGAAGCAGTTTACAGGAGTTCTGCAGCCTGAGTGTAGGAAACACTTTACGGGAGTTCTGTAGCATGGGAGTACTCTTACGCACTATGCGGGTTTTCAGCAGGCTGATTTAAACAGACGCAGCTTACAGGATTTCTGTACATTGGAAGTAGTTTTGGGCAGTTTACAGGAGTTCTGCATCCTGAGTGCAGGAAACACTTTACGGGAGTTCTGTAGCATGGGAGTACTCTTACGCACTATGCGGGTTTTCAGTAGGCTGAGTAAAACAGATGCAGCTTACAGGATTTCTGTACATTGGAAGTAGTTTAGGGAGTTTACAGGAGTTCTGCATCCTGAGTGCAGGAAACACTTTACGGGAGTTCTGCAGCATGGGAGTAGTCTTACGTACTATGTGGGTTTTCAGTAGTCTAAGTAAAAGAGAAGCAGCTTACAGGATTTCTGTACATTGGAAGTAGTTTTTGGCAGTTTACAGGAGTTCTGCATCCTGAGTGTAGGAAACACTTTACGGGAGTTCTGTAGCATGGGAGTAGTCTTACGCACTATGCGGGTTTTCAGTAGTCTGAGTAAAAGAGAAGCAGCTTACAGGATTTCTGTTAGCTGGATGTAGAGAGAGGCAGTTTACTGGAGTTCCGCATCCTGAGTGTAGGAGACAGTTTAAGGGAGTTCTGTAACATGGCTCTAGCCCTACTCAGTATGCGGGATTTCTGTAGCCTGTGTGTAGGAGATGCAGCTTACAGGATTTTTGTAAGCTAGATGTAGAGCGAAGCAGTTTACAGGAGTTCTGCATCCTGAGTATAGGAAACACTTTACGGGAGTTCTGTAGCATGGGAGTAGTCTTACGCACTATGCGGGTTTTCAGTAGTCTGAGTAAAAGAGAAGCAGCTTCCAGGATTTCTGTACATTGGAAGCAGTGAGAGGCAGTTTACAGGAGTTCTGCATCCTGAGTGTAGGAAACACTTTACGGGAGTTCTGTAGCATGGGAGTAGTCTTAAGCACTATGCGGGTTTTCAGTAGTCTGAGTAAAAGAGAAGCAGCTTAAAGAATTTCTGTACATTGGAATTAGTGAGAGGCAGTTTACTGGAGTTCTGCATCCTGAGTGTAGGAGACCGTTTAAGGGAGTTCTGTAACATGGCTCTGGCCCTACTCCGTATGCGGGATTTCTGTAGCCTGTGTGTAGGAGATGCAGCTTACAGGATTTCTGTAAGCTGGATGTAGAGCGAAGTAGTTTTCTGGAATTCTGCTGCCTGAGTGTAGGAAACAGTTGACGGGAGTTCTATAGCATGGGAGTAGCGATATGCACTACGCGAGTTTTAGGTACCCTGTGTGTAGGACATGCTGCTTATTTGTGTTCAGTAAGCTGAATGTAGAGAGAGGCAGTTTACTGGAATTCTGCATCCTGAGTGTAGGAGACAGTCTATGGGAGTTCTGGAACATGGCTCTAGCCATACACAGTATGTAGCCTGTGTGTGGGAGATGCAGCTTACAGGATTTCTGTACATTGGAAGTAGTGAGAGGCAGTTTACAGGAGTTCTGCATCCTGAGTGTAGGAAACACTTTACGGGAGTTCTGTAGCATGGGAGTAGTCTTACGTACTATGCGGGTTTTCAGTAGTCTGAGTAAAAGAGAAGCAGGTAACAGGATTTCTGTACATTGGAAGTAGTGAGAGGCAGTTTACAGGAGTTCCGCATCCTGAGTGTAGGAGACAGTTTAAGGGAGTTCTGTAACATGGCTCTAGCCCTACTCAGTATGCGGGATTTCTGTAGCCTGTGTGTAGGAGATGCAGCTTACAGTATTTTTGTAAGCTGGATGTAGAGCGAAGCAGTTTACAGGAGTTCTGCATCCTGAGTGTAGGAAACACTTTACGGGAGTTCTGTAGCATGGGAGTAGTCTTACGCACTATGCAGGTTTTCAGTAGTCTGAATCAAAGAGAAGCAGCTTACAGGATTTCTGTACATTGGAAGTAGTGAGAGGCAGTTTACTGGAGTTCTGCATCCTGAGTGTAGGAGACCGTTTAAGGGAGTTCTGTAACATGGCTCTGGCCCTACTCAGTATGCGGGATTTCTGTAGCCTGTGTGTAGGAGATGCAGCTTACAGGATTTCTGTAAGCTGGATGTAGAGCGAAGCAGTTTACAGGAGTTCTGCAGCCTGAGTGTAGGAAACACTTTACGGGAGTTCTGTAGCATGGGAGTACTCTTACGCACTATGCGGGTTTTCAGCAGGCTGATTTAAACAGACGCAGCTTACAGGATTTCTGTACATTGGAAGTAGTTTTGGGCAGTTTACAGGAGTTCTGCATCCTGAGTGCAGGAAACACTTTACGGGAGTTCTGTAGCATGGGAGTACTCTTACGCACTATGCGGGTTTTCAGTAGGCTGAGTAAAACAGATGCAGCTTACAGGATTTCTGTACATTGGAAGTAGTTTAGGGAGTTTACAGGAGTTCTGCATCCTGAGTGCAGGAAACACTTTACGGGAGTTCTGCAGCATGGGAGTAGTCTTACGTACTATGTGGGTTTTCAGTAGTCTAAGTAAAAGAGAAGCAGCTTACAGGATTTCTGTACATTGGAAGTAGTTTTGGGCAGTTTACAGGAGTTCTGCATCCTGAGTGTAGGAAACACTTTACGGGAGTTCTGTAGCATGGGAGTAGTCTTACGCACTATGCGGGTTTTCAGTAGTCTGAGTAAAAGAGAAGCAGCTTACAGGATTTCTGTTAGCTGGATGTAGAGAGAGGCAGTTTACTGGAGTTCCGCATCCTGAGTGTAGGAGACAGTTTAAGGGAGTTCTGTAACATGGCTCTAGCCCTACTCAGTATGCGGGATTTCTGTAGCCTGTGTGTAGGAGATGCAGCTTACAGGATTTTTGTAAGCTAGATGTAGAGCGAAGCAGTTTACAGGAGTTCTGCATCCTGAGTATAGGAAACACTTTACGGGAGTTCTGTAGCATGGGAGTAGTCTTATGCACTATGCGGGTTTTCAATAGTCAGAGTAAAAGAGAAGCAGCTTCCAGGATTTCTGTACATTGGAAGTAGTGAGAGGCAGTTTACAGGAGTTCTGCATCCTGAGTGTAGGAAACACTTTACGGGAGTTCTGTAGCATGGGAGTAGTCTTACGCACTATGCGGGTTTTCAGTAGTCTGAGTAAAAGAGAAGTAGCTTACAGGATTTCTGTACGCTGGATGTAGAGAGAGGCAGTTTACTGGAGTTCTGCATCCTGAGTGTAGGAGACAGTTTAAGGGAGTTCTGTAACATGGCTCTGGCCCTACTCAATATTCGGGATTTCTGTAGTCTGTGTGTAGGAGATGCAGCTTACAGGATTTCTGTAAGCTGGATGTAGAGCGAAGCAGTTTACAGGAGTTCTGCAGCCTGAGTGTAGGAAACACTTTACGGGAGTTCTGTAGCATGGGAGTAGTCTTACGCACTATGCGCGTTTTCAGTAGTCTGAGTAAAGAGAAGCAGCTTACAGGATTTCTGTACATTGGAAGTAGTGAGAGGCAGTTTACTGGAGTTCTGCATCCTGAGTGTAGGAGACCGTTTAAGGGAGTTCTGTAACATGGCTCTAGCCCTACTCAGTATGCGGGATTTCTGTAGCCTGTGTGTAGGAGATGCAGCTTACAGGATTTCTGTAAGCTGGATGTAGCGTGAAGTAGTTTACTGAAATTCTGCTTCCTGAGTGTAGGAAACAGTTGACGGGAGTTCTATAGCATGGGAGTAGCGATATGCACTACGCGAGTTTTAGGTACCCTGTGTGTAGGACATGCTGCTTATTTGTGTTCAGTAAGCTGAATGTAGAGAGAGGCAGTTTACTGGAATTCTGCATCCTGAGTGTAGGAGACAGTCTATGGGAGTTCTGGAACATGGCTCTAGCCATACACAGTATGTAGCCTGTGTGTGGGAGATGCAGCTTACAGGATTTCTGTACATTGGAAGTAGTGAGAGGCAGTTTACAGGAGTTCTGCATCCTGAGTGTAGGAAACAATTTACGGGGGTTCTGTAGCATGGGAGTAGTCTTACGCACTATGCGGGTTTTCAGTAGTCTGAGTAAAAGAGAAGCAGCTTACAGGATTTCTGTACATTGGAATTAGTGAGAGGCAGTTTACTGGAGTTCTGCATCCTGAGTGTAGGAGACCGTTTAAGGGAGTTCTGTAACATTGCTCTGGCCCTACTCTGTATGCGGGATTTCTGTAGCCTGTGTGTAGGAGATGCAGCTTACAGGATTTCTGTAAGCTGGATGTAGAGCCAAGCAGTTTACAGGAGTTCTGCAGCCTGAGTGTAGGAAACACTTTACGGGAGTTCTGTAGCATGGGAGTAGTCTTACGCACTATGCGGGTTTTCAGTATTCTGAGTAAAAGAGAAGCAGCTTACAGGATTTCTGTACATTGGAAGTAGTGAGAGGCAGTTTACAGGAGTTCTGCATCCTGAGTGTAGGAAACACTTTACAGGAGTTCTGTAGCATGGGAGTAGTCTTACGCACTATGCGGGTTTTCAGTAGTCTGAGTAAAAGAGAAGCAGCTTACAGGATTTCTTTATATTGGAAATAGTGAGAGGCAGTTTACAGGAGTTCTGCATCCTGAGTGTAGGAAACACTTTACGGGAGTTCTGTAGCATGGGAGTACTCTTACGCACTATACGGGTTTTCAGTAGTCTGAATCAAAGAGAAGCAGCTTACAGGACTTCTGTACATTGGAAGTAGTGAGAGGCAGTTTACAGGAGTTCTGCATCCTGAGTGTAGGAAACACTTTACGGGAGTTCTGTAGCATGGGAGTAGTCTTACCCACTATGCGCGTTTTCAGTAGTCTGAGTAAAAGAGAAGCAGCTTACAGGATTTCTGTACATTGGAAGTAGTGAGAGGCAGTTTACTGGAGTTCTGCATCCTGAGTGTAGGAGACCGTTTAAGGGAGTTCTGTAACATGGCTCTAGCCCTACTCAGTATGCGGGATTTCTGTAGCCTGTGTGTAGGAGATGCAGCTTACAGGATTTCTGTAAGCTGGATGTAGAGCGAAGCAGTTTACTGAAATTCTGCTTCCTGAGTGTAGGAAACAGTTGATGGGAGTTCTATAGCATGGGAGTAGCGATATGCACTACGCGAGTTTTAGGTACCCTGTGTGTAGGACATGCTGCTTATTTGTGTTCAGTAAGCTGAATGTAGAGAGAGGCAGTTTACTGGAATTCTGCATCCTGAGTGTAGGAGACAGTCTATGGGAGTTCTGGAACATGGCTCTAGCCATACACAGTATGTAGCCTGTGTGTGGGAGATGCAGCTTACAGGATTTCTGTACATTGGAAGTAGTGAGAGGCAGTTTACAGGAGTTCTGCATCCTGAGTGTAGGAAACACTTTACGGGAGTTCTGTAGCATGGGAGTAGTCTTACGTACTATGCGGGTTTTCAGTAGTCTGAGTAAAAGAGAAGCAGGTAACAGGATTTCTGTACATTGGAAGTAGTGAGAGGCAGTTTACAGGAGTGCCGCATCCTGAGTGTAGGAGACAGTTTAAGGGAGTTCTGTAACATGGCTCTAGCCCTACTCAGTATGCGGGATTTCTGTAGCCTGTGTGTAGGAGATGCAGCTTACAGTATTTTTGTAAGCTGGATGTAGAGCGAAGCAGTTTACAGGAGTTCTGCATTCTGAGTGTAGGAAACACTTTACGGGAGTTCTGTAGCATGGGAGTAGTCTTACGCACTATGCGGGTTTTCAGTAGTCTGAGTAAAAGAGAAGCAGCTTACAGGATTTCTGTACATTGGAAGTAGTGAGAGGCAGTTTACTGGAGTTCTGCATCCTGAGTGTAGGAGACCATTTAAGGGAGTTCTGTAACATGGCTCTAGCCCTACTCAGTATGCGGGATTTCTGTAGCCTGTGTGTAGGAGATGCAGCTTACAGGATTTCTGTAAGCTGGATGTAGAGCGAAGTAGTTTACTGGAATTCTGCTGCCTGAGTGTAGGAAACAGTTGACGGGAGTTCTATAGCATGGGAGTAGCGATATGCACTACGCGAGTTTTAGGTACCCTGTGTGTAGGACATGCTGCTTATTTGTGTTCAGTAAGCTGAATGTAGAGAGAGGCAGTTTACTGGAATTCTGCATCCTGAGTGTAGGAGACAGTCTATGGGAGTTCTGGAACATGGCTCTAGCCATACACAGTATGTAGCCTGTGTGTGGGAGATGCAGCTTACAGGATTTCTGTACATTGGAAGTAGTGAGAGGCAGTTTACAGGAGTTCTGCATCCTGAGTGTAGGAAACACTTTACGGGAGTTCTGTAGCATGGGAGTAGTCTTACGTACTATGCGGGTTTTCAGTAGTCTGAGTAAAAGAGAAGCAGGTAACAGGATTTCTGTACATTGGAAGTAGTGAGAGGCAGTTTACAGGAGTTCCGCATCCTGAGTGTAGGAGACAGTTTAAGGGAGTTCTGTAACATGGCTCTAGCCCTACTCAGTATGCGGGATTTCTGTAGCCTGTGTGTAGGAGATGCAGCTTACAGTATTTTTGTAAGCTGGATGTAGAGCGAAGCAGTTTACAGGAGTTCTGCATTCTGAGTGTAGGAAACACTTTACGGGAGTTCTGTAGCATGGGAGTAGTCTTACGCACTATGCGGGTTTTCAGTAGTCTGAGTAAAAGAGAAGCAGCTTACAGGATTTCTGTACATTGGAAGTAGTGAGAGGCAGTTTACTGGAGTTCTGCATCCTGAGTGTAGGAGACCGTTTAAGGGAGTTCTGTAACATGGCTCTAGCCCTACTCAGTATGCGGGATTTCTGTAGCCTGTGTGTAGGAGATGCAGCTTACAGGATTTCTGTAAGCTGGATGTAGAGCGAAGTAGTTTACTGGAATTCTGCTGCCTGAGTGTAGGAAACAGTTGACGGGAGTTCTATAGCATGGGAGTAGCGATATGCACTACGCGAGTTTTAGGTACCCTGTGTGTAGGACATGCTGCTTATTTGTGTTCAGTAAGCTGAATGTAGAGAGAGGCAGTTTACTGGAATTCTGCATCCTGAGTGTAGGAGACAGTCAATGGGAGTTCTGGAACATGGCTCTAGCCATACACAGTATGTAGCCTGTGTGTGGGAGATGCAGCTTACAGAATTTCTGTACATTGGAAGTAGTGAGAGGCAGTTTACAGGAGTTCTGCATCCTGAGTGTAGGAAACACTTTACGGGAGTTCTGTAGCATGGGAGTACTCTTACGCACTATGCGGGTTTTCAGCAGGCTGAATAAAAGAGAAGCAGCTTACAGGATTTCTGTACATTGGAAGTAGTTTTGGGCAGTTTACAGGAGTTCTGCATCCTGAGTGCAGGAAACACTTTACGGGAGTTCTGTAGCATGGGAGTAGTCTTACGCACTATGCGGGTTTTCAGTAGTCTGAGTAAAAGAGAAGCAGCTTACAGGATTTCTGTTAGCTGGATGTAGAGAGAGGCAGTTTACTGGAGTTCCGCATCCTGAGTGTAGGAGACAGTTTAAGGGAGTTCTGTAACATGGCTCTAGCCCTACTCAGTATGCGGGATTTCTGTAGCCTGTGTGTAGGAGATGCAGCTTACAGGATTTTTGTAAGCTGGATGTAGAGCGAAGCAGTTTACAGGAGTTCTGCATCCTGAGTGTAGGAAACACTTTACGGGAGTTCTGTAGCATGGGAGTAGTCTTACGCACTATGCGGGTTTTCAGTAGTCTGAGTAAAAGAGAAGCAGCTTCCAGGATTTCTGTACATTGGAAGCAGTGAGAGGCAGTTTACAGGAGTTCTGCATCCTGAGTGTAGGAAACACTTTACGGGAGTTCTCTAGCATGGGAGTAGTCTTAAGCACTATGCGGGTTTTCAGTAGTCTGAGTAAAAGAGAAGCAGCTTAAAGAATTTCTGTACATTGGAATTAATGAGAGGCAGTTTACTGGAGTTCTGCATCCTGAGTGTAGGAGACCGTTTAAGGGAGTTCTGTAACATGGCTCTGGCCCTACTCCGTATGCGGGATTTCTGTAGCCTGTGTGTAGGAGATGCAGCTTACAGGATTTCTGTAAGCTGGATGTAGAGCGAAGTAGTTTACTGGAATTCTGCTGCCTGAGTGTAGGAAACAGTTGACGGGAGTTCTATAGCATGGGAGTAGCGATATGCACTACGCGAGTTTTAGGTACCCTGTGTGTAGGACATGCTGCTTATTTGTGTTCAGTAAGCTGAATGTAGAGAGAGGCAGTTTACTGGAATTCTGCATCCTGAGTGTAGGAGACAGTCTATGGGAGTTCTGGAACATGGCTCTAGCCATACACAGTATGTAGCCTGTGTGTGGGAGATGCAGCTTACAGGATTTCTGTACATTGGAAGTAGTGAGAGGCAGTTTACAGGAGTTCTGCATCCTGAGTGTAGGAAACACTTTACGGGAGTTCTGTTGCATGGGAGTAGTCTTACGCACTATGCGGGTTTTCAATAGTCAGAGTAAAAGAGAAGCAGCTTCCAGGATTTCTGTACATTGGAAGTAGTGAGAGGCAGTTTACAGGAGTTCTGCATCCTGAGTGTAGGAAACACTTTACGGGAGTTCTGTAGCATGGGAGTAGTCTTACGCACTATGCGGGTTTTCAGTAGTCTGAGTAAAAGAGAAGCAGCTTACAGGATTTCTGTACATTGGAATTAGTGAGAGGCAGTTTACTGGAGTTCTGCATCCTGAGTGTAGGAGACCGTTTAAGGGAGTTCTGTAACATGGCTCTGGCCCTACTCTGTATGCGGGATTTCTGTAGCCTGTGTGTAGGAGATGCAGCTTACAGGATTTCTGTAAGCTGGATATAGAGCGAAGCAGTTTACAGGAGTTCTGCAGCCTGAGTGTAGGAAACACTTTACGGGAGTTCTGTAGCATGGGAGTAATCTTACGCACTATGCGGGTTTTCAGTAGTCTGAGTAAAAGAGAAGCAGCTTACAGGATTTCTGTACATTGGAATTAGTGAGAGGCAGTTTACTGGAGTTCTGCATCCTGAGTGTAGGAGACAGTTTAAGGGAGTTCTGTAACATGGCTCTAGCCCTACTCAGTATGAGGGATTTCTGTAGCCTGTGTGTAGGAGATGCAGCTTACAGGATTCTTGTAAGCTGGATGTAGAGAGAGGCAGTTTACTGGAGTTCTGCATCCTGAGTGTAGGAAACACTTTACGGGAGTTCTGTAGCATGGGAGTACTCTTACGCACTATGCGGGTTTTCAGTAGGCTGAGTAAAAGAGAAGCAGGTAACTGGACTTCTGTCCTTTAGAAGTAGTGAGAGGTAGTTTACAGGAGTTCTGCATCCTGAGTGCAGGAAACAATTTACGGGAGTTCGGTAGCATGGGAGTAGTCTTACGCACTATGCGGGTTTTCAGTAGTCTGAGTAAAAGAGAAGCAGCTTACAGTATTTCTGTACATTGGAAGTAGTGAGAGGCAGTTTACAGGAGTTCTGCATCCTGAGTGTAGGAAACACTTTACGGGAGTTCTGTAGCATGGGAGTAGTCTTAAGCACTATGCGGGTTTTCAGTAGTCTGAGTAAAAGAGAAGCAGCTTAAAGAATTTCTGTACATTGGAATTAGTGAGAGGCAGTTTACTGGAGTTCTGCATCCTGAGTGTAGGAGACCGTTTAAGGGAGTTCTGTAACATGGCTCTGGCCCTACTCCGTATGCGGGATTTCTGTAGCCTGTGTGTAGGAGATGCAGCTTACAGGATTTCTGTAAGCTGGATGTAGAGCGAAGTAGTTTACTGGAATTCTGCTGCCTGAGTGTAGGAAACAGTTGACGGGAGTTCTATAGCATGGGAGTAGCGATATGCACTACGCGAGTTTTAGGTACCCTGTGTGTAGGACATGCTGCTTATTTGTGTTCAGTAAGCTGAATGTAGAGAGAGGCAGTTTACTGGAATTCTGCATCCTGAGTGTAGGAGACAGTCTATGGGAGTTCTGGAACATGGCTCTAGCCATACACAGTATGTAGCCTGTGTGTGGGAGATGCAGCTTACAGGATTTCTGTACATTGGAAGTAGTGAGAGGCAGTTTACAGGAGTTCTGCATCCTGAGTGTAGGAAACACTTTACGGGAGTTCTGTTGCATGGGAGTAGTCTTACGCACTATGCGGGTTTTCAATAGTCAGAGTAAAAGAGAAGCAGCTTCCAGGATTTCTGTACATTGGAAGTAGTGAGAGGCAGTTTACAGGAGTTCTGCATCCTGAGTGTAGGAAACACTTTACGGGAGTTCTGTAGCATGGGAGTAGTCTTACGCACTATGCGGGTTTTCAGTAGTCTGAGTAAAAGAGAAGCAGCTTACAGGATTTCTGTACATTGGAATTAGTGAGAGGCAGTTTACTGGAGTTCTGCATCCTGAGTGTAGGAGACCGTTTAAGGGAGTTCTGTAACATGGCTCTGGCCCTACTCTGTATGCGGGATTTCTGTAGCCTGTGTGTAGGAGATGCAGCTTACAGGATTTCTGTAAGCTGGATATAGAGCGAAGCAGTTTACAGGAGTTCTGCAGCCTGAGTGTAGGAAACACTTTACGGGAGTTCTGTAGCATGGGAGTAGTCTTACGCACTATGCGGGTTTTCAGTAGTCTGAGTAAAAGAGAAGCAGCTTACAGGATTTCTGTACATTGGAATTAGTGAGAGGCAGTTTACTGGAGTTCTGCATCCTGAGTGTAGGAGACAGTTTAAGGGAGTTCTGTAACATGGCTCTAGCCCTACTCAGTATGAGGGATTTCTGTAGCCTGTGTGTAGGAGATGCAGCTTACAGGATTCTTGTAAGCTGGATGTAGAGAGAGGCAGTTTACTGGAGTTCTGCATCCTGAGTGTAGGAAACACTTTACGGGAGTTCTGTAGCATGGGAGTACTCTTACGCACTATGCGGGTTTTCAGTAGGCTGAGTAAAAGAGAAGCAGGTAACTGGACTTCTGTCCTTTAGAAGTAGTGAGAGGTAGTTTACAGGAGTTCTGCATCCTGAGTGCAGGAAACAATTTACGGGAGTTCGGTAGCATGGGAGTAGTCTTACGCACTATGCGGGTTTTCAGTAGTCTGAGTAAAAGAGAAGCAGCTTACAGTATTTCTGTACATTGGAAGTAGTGAGAGGCAGTTTACAGGAGTTCTGCATCCTGAGTGTAGGAAACACTTTACGGGAGTTCTCTAGCATGGGAGTAGTCTTAAGCACTATGCGGGTTTTCAGTAGTCTGAGTAAAAGAGAAGCAGCTTAAAGAATTTCTGTACATTGGAATTAGTGAGAGGCAGTTTACTGGAGTTCTGCATCCTGAGTCTAGGAGACCGTTTAAGGGAGTTCTGTAACATGGCTCTGGCCCTACTCCGTATGCGGGATTTCTGTAGCCTGTGTGTAGGAGATGCAGCTTACAGGATTTCTGTAAGCTGGATGTAGAGCGAAGTAGTTTACTGGAATTCTGCTGCCTGAGTGTAGGAAACAGTTGACGGGAGTTCTATAGCATGGGAGTAGCGATATGCACTACGCGAGTTTTAGGTACCCTGTGTGTAGGACATGCTGCTTATTTGTGTTCAGTAAGCTGAATGTAGAGAGAGGCAGTTTACTGGAATTCTGCATCCTGAGTGTAGGAGACAGTCTATGGGAGTTCTGGAACATGGCTCTAGCCATACACAGTATGTAGCCTGTGTGTGGGAGATGCAGCTTACAGGATTTCTGTACATTGGAAGTAGTGAGAGGCAGTTTACAGGAGTTCTGCATCCTGAGTGTAGGAAACACTTTACGGGAGTTCTGTTGCATGGGAGTAGTCTTACGCACTATGCGGGTTTTCAATAGTCAGAGTAAAAGAGAAGCAGCTTCCAGGATTTCTGTACATTGGAAGTAGTGAGAGGCAGTTTACAGGAGTTCTGCATCCTGAGTGTAGGAAACACTTTACGGGAGTTCTGTAGCATGGGAGTAGTCTTACGCACTATGCGGGTTTTCAGTAGTCTGAGTAAAAGAGAAGCAGCTTACAGGATTTCTGTACATTGGAATTAGTGAGAGGCAGTTTACTGGAGTTCTGCATCCTGAGTGTAGGAGACCGTTTAAGGGAGTTCTGTAACATGGCTCTGGCCCTACTCTGTATGCGGGATTTCTGTAGCCTGTATGTAGGAGATGCAGCTTACAGGATTTCTGTAAGCTGGATATAGAGCGAAGCAGTTTACAGGAGTTCTGCAGCCTGAGTGTAGGAAACACTTTACGGGAGTTCTGTAGCATGGGAGTAGTCTTACGCACTATGCGGGTTTTCAGTAGTCTGAGTAAAAGAGAAGCAGCTTACAGGATTTCTGTACATTGGAATTAGTGAGAGGCAGTTTACTGGAGTTCTGCATCCTGAGTGTAGGAGACAGTTTAAGGGAGTTCTGTAACATGGCTCTAGCCCTACTCAGTATGAGGGATTTCTGTAGCCTGTGTGTAGGAGATGCAGCTTACAGGATTCTTGTAAGCTGGATGTAGAGAGAGGCAGTTTACTGGAGTTCTGCATCCTGAGTGTAGGAAACACTTTACGGGAGTTCTGTAGCATGGGAGTACTCTTACGCACTATGCGGGTTTTCAGTAGGCTGAGTAAAAGAGAAGCAGGTAACTGGACTTCTGTACTTTAGAAGTAGTGAGAGGTAGTTTACAGGAGTTCTGCATCCTGAGTGCAGGAAACAATTTACGGGAGTTCGGTAGCATGGGAGTAGTCTTACGCACTATGCGGGTTTTCAGTAGTCTGAGTAAAAGAGAAGCAGCTTACAGGATTTCTGTACATTGGAAGTAGTGAGAGGCAGTTTACAGGAGTTCTGCATCCTGAGTGTAGGAAACACTTTACGGGAGTTCTGTAGCATGGGAGTAGTCTTACGCACTATGCGAGTTTTCAGTAGTCTGAGTAAAAGAGAAGCAGCTTACAGGACTTCTGTACATTGGAAGTAGTGAGAGGCAGTTTACAGGAGTTCTGCATCCTGAGTGTATGAAACACTTTACGGGAGTTCTGTAGCATGGCAGTATTCTTACGAACTATGCGGGTTTTCAGTAGGCTGAGTAAAACAGACGCAGCTTACAGGATTTCTGTACATTGGAAGTAGTTGAGGCAGTTTACAGGAGTTCTGCATCCTGAGTGTAGGAAACACTTTCCGGGAGTTCTGTAGCATGGGAGCAGTCTTACGCACTATGCGGGTTTTCAGTAGTCTGAATAAAAGAGAAGCAGCTTACAGGATTTCTGTTAGCTGGATGTAGAGAGAGGCAGTTTACTGGAGTTCCGCATCCTGAGCGTAGGAGACAGTTTAAGGAAGTTCTGTAACATGGCTCTAGCCCTACTCAGTATGCGGGATTTCTGTAGACTGTGTGTAGGAGATGCAGCTTACAGGATTTTTGTAAGCTGGATGTAGAGCGAAGCAGTTTACAGGAGTTCTGCAGCCTGAGTGTAGGAAACACTTTACGGGAGTTCTGTAGCATGGGAGTAGTCTTACGCACTATGCGGGTTTTCAGTAGTCTGAGTAAAAGAGAAGCAGGTAACAGGATATCTGTACATTGGAAGTAGTGAGAGGCAGTTTACAGGAGTTCTGCATCCTGAGTGTAGGAAACACTTTACGGGAGTTCTGCAGCATGGGAATAGTCTTACGCACTATGCGGGTTTTCAGTATTCTGAGTAAAACAGACGCAGCTAACAGGATTTCTGTACATTGGAAGTAGTTTTGGGCAGTTTACAGGAGTTCTGCATCCTGAGTGCAGGAAACACTTTACGGGAGTTCTGTAGCATGGGAGTACTCTTACGCACTATGCGGGTTTACAGTAGGCTGAGTAAAAGAGAAGCAGCTTACAGGATTTCTGTACATTGGAAGTAGTTTAGGGAGTTTACAGGAGTTCTGCATCCTGAGTGCAGGAAACACTTTACGGGAGTTCTGCAGCATGGGAGTAGTCTTACGTACTATGTGGGTTTTCAGTAGTCTAAGTAAAAGAGAAGCATCTTACAGGATTTCTTTACATTGGAAGTAGTGAGAGGCAGTTTACAGGAGTTCTGCATCCTGAGTGCAGGAAACAATTTACGGGAGTTCTGTAGCAAGGGAGTAGTCTTACGCACTATGCGGGTTTTCAGTAGTCTGAGTAAAAGAGAAGCAGCTTACAGGATTTCTGTACATTGGAAGTAGTGAGAGGCAGTTTACAGGAGTTCTGCATCCTGAGTGTAGGAAACACTTTACGGGAGTTCTGTAGCATGGGAGTAGTCTTACGCACTATGCGGGTTTTCAGTATTCTGAGTAAAAGAGAAGCAGCTTACCGGATTTCTGTACATTGGAAGTAGTGAGAGGCAGTTTACAGGAGTTCTGCATCCTGAGTATAGGAAACACTTTATGGGAGTTCTGTAGCATGGGAGTACTCTTACGCACTATGCGGGTTTTCAGTAGTCTGAGTAAAAGAGAAGCAGCTTACAGGATTTCTGTACATTGGAATTAGTTTAGGCAGTTTACAGGAGTTCTGCATCCTGAGTGCAGGAAACACTTTACGGGAGTTCTGTAGCATGGGAGTAGTCTTACGTACTATGTGGGTTTTCAGTAGTCTGATTAAAAGAGAAGCAGCTTACAGGATTTCTTTACATTGGAAGTAGTGAGAGGCAGTTTACAGGAGTTCTGCATCCTGAGTGTAGGAAACACTTTACGGGAGTTCTGTAGCATGGGAGTAGTCTTACGCACTATGCGGGTTTTCAGTAGTCTGAGTAAAAGAGAAGCAGCTTACAGGATTTCAGTTAGCTGGATGTAGAGTCAGGCAGTTTACTGGAGTTCCGCATAATCAGTGTAGGAGACAGTTTAAGGGAGTTCTGTAACATGGCTCTAGCCCTACTCAGTATGCGGGATTTCTGTAGCCTGTGTGTAGGAGATGCAGCTTACAGGATTTCTGTAAGCTGGATGTAGAGCGAAGCAGTTTACAGGAGTTCTGCAGCCTGAGTGTAGGAAACACTTTACGGGAGTTCTGTAGCATGGGAGTAGTCTTACGCACTATGCGGGTTTTCAGTAGTCTGAGTAAAAGAGAAGCAGCTTACAGGATTTCTGTACATTGGAAGTAGTGAGAGGCAGTTTACTGGAGTTCTGCATCCTGAGTGTAGGACACCGTTCAAGGGAGTTCTGTAACATGGCTCTGGCCCTACTCAGTATGTGGGATTTCTGTAGCCTGTGTGTAGGAGATGCAGCTTACAGGATTTCTGTAAGCTGGATGTAGAGCGAAGTAGTTTTCTGGAATTCTGCTGCCTGAGTGTAGGAAACAGTTGACGGGAGTTCTATAGCATGGGAGTAGCGATATGCACTACGCGAGTTTTAGGTACCCTGTGTGTAGGACATGCTGCTTATTTGTGTTCAGTAAGCTGAATGTAGAGAGAGGCAGTTTACTGGAATTCTGCATCCTGAGTGTAGGAGACAGTCTATGGGAGTTCTGGAACATGGCTCTAGCCATACACAGTATGTAGCCTGTGTGTGGGAGATGCAGCTTACAGGATTTCTGTACATTGGAAGTAGTGAGAGGTAGTTTACAGGAGTTCTGCATCCTGAGTGTAGGAAACACTTTACGGGAGTTCTGTAGCATGGGAGTAGTCTTACGCACTATGCGGGTTTTCAGTAGTCTGAGTAAAAGAGAAGCAGCTTACAGGATTTCTGTACATTGGAATTAGTGAGAGGCAGTTTACTGCAGTTCTGCATCCTGAGTGTAGGAGACAGTTTAAGGGAGTTCTGTAACATGGCTCTAGCCATACTCAGTATGCGGGATTTCTGTAGCCTCTGTGTAGGAGATGCAGCTTACAGGATTCTTGTAAGCTGGATGTAGAGAGAGGCAGTTTACTGGAGTTCTGCATCCTGAGTGTAGGAAACACTTTACGGGAGTTCTGTAGCATGGGAGTACTCTTACGCACTATGCGGGTTTTCAGTAGGCTGAGTAAAAGAGAAGCAGGTAACTGGACTTCTGTACTTTAGAAGTAGTGAGAGGTAGTTTACAGGAGTTCTGCATCCTGAGTGCAGGAAACAATTTACGGGAGTTCGGTAGCATGGGAGTAGTCTTACGCACTATGCGAGTTTTCAGTAGTCTGAGTAAAAGAGAAGCAGCTTACAGGACTTCTGTACATTGGAAGTAGTGAGAGGCAGTTTACAGGAGTTCTGCATCCTGAGTGTATGAAACACTTTACGGGAGTTCTGTAGCATGGCAGTATTCTTACGAACTATGCGGGTTTTCAGTAGGCTGAGTAAAACAGACGCAGCTTACAGGATTTCTGTACATTGGAAGTAGTTGAGGCAGTTTACAGGAGTTCTGCATCCTGAGTGTAGGAAACACTTTACGGGAGTTCTGTAGGATGGGAGCAGTCTTACGCACTATGCGGGTTTTCAGTAGTCTGAATAAAAGAGAAGCAGCTTACAGGATTTCTGTTAGCTGGATGTAGAGAGAGGCAGTTTACTGGAGTTCCGCATCCTGAGCGTAGGAGACAGTTTAAGGAAGTTCTGTAACATGGCTCTAGCCCTACTCAGTATGCGGGATTTCTGTAGACTGTGTGTAGGAGATGCAGCTTACAGGATTTTTGTAAGCTGGATGTAGAGCGAAGCAGTTTACAGGAGTTCTGCAGCCTGAGTGTAGGAAACACTTTACGGGAGTTCTGTAGCATGGGAGTAGTCTTACGCACTATTCGGGTTTTCAGTAGTCTGAGTAAATGAGAAGCAGGTAACAGGATTTCTGTACATTGGAAGTAGTGAGAGGCAGTTTACAGGAGTTCTGCTTCCTGAGTGTAGGAAACACTTTACGGGAGTTCTGCAGCATGGGAATAGTCTTACGCACTATGCGGGTTTTCAGTAGTCTGAGTAAAAGAGAAGCAGCTTACAGGATTTCTGTACATTGGAAGTAGTGAGAGGCAGTTTACAGGAGTTCTGCATCCTGAGTGTAGGAAACACTTTACGGGAGTTCTGTAGCATGGGAGTAGTCTTACGCACTATGCGGGTTTTCAGTATTCTGAGTAAAACAGACGCAGCTTACAGGATTTCTGTACATTGGAAGTAGTTTTGGGCAGTTTACAGGAGTTCTGCATCCTGAGTGCAGGAAACACTACGGGAGTTCTGTAGCATGGGAGTACTCTTACGCACTATGCGGGTTTTCAGTAGTCTGAATAAAAGAGAAGCAGCTTACAGGATTTCTGTACCTTGGAAGTAGTTTAGCGAGTTTACAGGAGTTCTGCAGCCTGAGTGCAGGAAACACTTTACGGGAGTTCTGCAGCATGGGAGTAGTCTTACGTACTATGTGGGTTTTCAGTAGTCTAAGTAAAAGAGAAGCATCTTACAGGATTTCTTTACATTGGAAGTAGTGAGAGGCAGTTTACAGGAGTTCTGCATCCTGAGTGCAGGAAACAATTTACGAGAGTTCTGTAGCAAGGGAGTAGTCTTACGCACTATGCGGGTTTTCAGTAGTCTGAGTAAAAGAGAAGCAGGTAACAGGATTTCTGTACATTGGAAGTAGTGAGAGGCAGTTTACAGGAGTTCTGCATCCTGAGTGTAGGAAACACTTTACGGGAGTTCTGTAGCATGGGAGTAGTCTTACGCACTATGCGGGTTTTCAGTATTCTGAGAAAAAGAGAAGCAGCTTACCGGATTTCTGTACATTGGAAGTAGTGAGAGGCAGTTTACAGGAGTTCTGCATCCTGAGTATAGGAAACACTTTACGGGAGTTCTGTAGCATGGGAGTACTCTTACGCACTATGCGGGTTTTCAGTAGGCTGAGTAAAACAGACGCAGCTTACAGGATTTCTGTACATTGGAATTAGTTTAGGCAGTTTACAGGAGTTCTGCATCCTGAGTGCAGGAAACACTTTACGGGAGTTCTGTAGCATGGGAGTAGTCTTACGTACTATGTGTGTTTTCAGTAGTCTGAGTAAAAGAGATGCAGCTTACAGGATTTCTTTACATTGGAAGTAGTGAGAGGCAGTTTACAGGAGTTCTGCATCCTGAGTGTAGGAAACACTTTACGGGAGTTCTGTAGCATGGGAGTAGTCTTACGCACTATGCGGGTTTTCAGTAGTCTGAGTAAAAGAGAAGCAGCTTACAGGATTTCAGTTAGCTGGATGTAGAGTCAGGCAGTTTACTGGAGTTCCGCATCTTCAGTGTAGGAGACAGTTTAAGGGAGTTCTGTAACATGGCTCTAGCCCTACTCAGTATGCGGGATTTCTGTAGCCTGTGTGTAGGAGATGCAGCTTACAGGATTTCTGTAAGCTGGATGTAGAGCGAAGCAGTTTACAGGAGTTCTGCAGCCTGAGTGTAGGAAACACTTTACGGGAGTTCTGTAGCATGGGAGTAGTCTTACGCACTATGCGGGTTTTCAGTAGTCTGAGTAAAAGAGAAGCAGCTTACAGGATTTCTGTACATTGGAAGTAGTGAGAGGCAGTTTACTGGAGTTCTGCATCCTGAGTGTAGGACACCGTTCAAGGGAGTTCTGTAACATGGCTCTGGCCCTACTCAGTATGTGGGATTTCTGTAGCCTGTGTGTAGAGATGCAGCTTACAGGATTTCTGTAAGCTGGATGTAGAGCGAAGTAGTTTTCTGGAATTCTGCTGCCTGAGTGTAGGAAACAGTTGACGGGAGTTCTATAGCATGGGAGTAGCGATATGCACTACGCGAGTTTTAGGTACCCTGTGTGTAGGACATGCTGCTTATTTGTGTTCAGTAAGCTGAATGTAGAGAGAGGCAGTTTACTGGAATTCTGCATCCTGAGTGTAGGAGACAGTCTATGGGAGTTCTGGAACATGGCTCTAGCCATACACAGTATGTAGCCTGTGTGTGGGAGATGCAGCTTACAGGATTTCTGTACATTGGAAGTAGTGAGAGGTAGTTTACAGGAGTTCTGCATCCTGAGTGTAGGAAACACTTTACGGGAGTTCTGTAGCATGGGAGTAGTCTTACGCATTATGCGGGTTTTCAGTAGTCTGAGTAAAAGAGAAGCAGGTAACAGGATTTCTGTACCTTGGAAGTAGTGAGAGGCAGTTTACAGGAGTTCTGCATCCTGAGTGTAGGAAACACTTTACGGGAGTTCTGTAGCATGGGAGTAGTCTTACGCACTATGCGGGTTTTCAGTAGGCTGAGTAAAAGAGAAGCAGCTTCCAGGATTTCTGTACATTGGAAGTAGTGAGAGGCAGTTTACTGGAGTTCTGCATCCTGAGTGTAGGAGACCGTTTAAGGGAGTTCTGTAACATGGCTCTAGCCCTACTCAGTATGCGGGATTTCTGTAGCCTGTGTGTAGGAGATGCAGCTTACAGGATTTCTGTAAGCTGGATGTAGAGCGAAGTAGTTTACTGGAATTCTGCTGCCTGAGTGTAGGAAACACTTTACGGGAGTTCTGTAGCATGGGAGTAGTCTTACGCACTATGCGGGTTTTGAGTAGTCTGAGTAAAAGAGAAGCAGCTTACAGGATTTCTGTACATTGGAAGTAGTGAGAGGCAGTTTACAGGAGTTCTGCATCCTGAGTACAGGAAACACTTTACGGGAGTTCTGTAGCATGGGAGTACTCTTACGCACTATGCGGGTTTTCAGTAGGCTGAGTAAAAGAGAAGCAGGTAACAGGACTTCTGTACTTTGGAAGTAGTGAGAGGCAGTTTACAGGAGTTCTGCTTCCTGAGTGTAGGAAACAATTTACGGGGGTTCTGTAGCATGGGAGTAGTCTTACGCACTATGCGTGTTTTCAGTAGTCTGAGTAAAAGAGAAGCAGCTTACAGGATTTCTATACATTGGAAGTAGTGAGAGGCAGTTTACAGGAGTTCTGCATCCTGAGTATAGGAAACACTTTACGGGAGTTCTGTAGCATGGGAGTACTCTTACGCACTATGCGGGTTTTCAGCAGGCTGATTTAAACAGACGCAGCTTACAGGATTTCTGTACATTGGAAGTAGTTTTGGGCAGTTTACAGGAGTTCTGCATCCTGAGTGCAGGAAACAATTTACGGGAGTTCTGTAGCATGGGAGTAGTCTTACGCACTATGCGGGTTTTCAGTAGGCTGAGTAAAACAGACGCAGCTTACAGGATTTCTGTACATTGGAAGTAGTTTAGGGAGTTTATAGGAGTTCTGCATCCTGAGTGCAGGAAACACTTTACGGGAGTTCTGCAGCATGGGAGTAGTCTTACGTACTATGTGGGTTTTCAGTAGTCTAAGTGAAAGAGAAGCAGCTTACAGGATTTCTTTACATTGGAAGTAGTGAGAGGCAGTTTACAGGAGTTCTGCATCCTGAGTGTAGGAAACACTTTACGGGAGTTCTGTAGCATGGGAGTAGTCTTACGCACTATGCGGGTTTTCAGTAGTCTGAGTAAAAGAGAAGCAGCTTACAGGATTTCTGTTAGCTGGATGTAGAGAGAGGCAGTTTACTGGAGTTCCGCATCCTGAGTGTAGGAGACCGTTTAAGGGAGTTCTGTAACATGGCTCTAGCCCTACTCAGTATGCGGGATTTCTGTAGCCTGTGTGTAGGAGATGCAGCTTACAGGATTTTTGTAAGCTGGATGTAGAGCGAAGCAGTTTACAGGAGTTCTGCATCCTGAGTGTAGGAAACACTTTACGGGAGTTCTGTAGCATGGGAGTAGTCTTACGCACTATGCGGGTTTTCAGTAGTCTGAGTAAAAGAGAAGCAG
Organism: Oryctolagus cuniculus; assembly: GCF_964237555.1. Taxonomy (NCBI): domain Eukaryota; kingdom Metazoa; phylum Chordata; class Mammalia; order Lagomorpha; family Leporidae; genus Oryctolagus; species Oryctolagus cuniculus. Next base: position 870,128 of record NW_027208206.1, on the reverse strand, counting down.
CTTACAGGATTTCTGTACATTGGAAGCAGTGAGAGGCAGTTTACTGGAGTTCCGCATCCTGAGTGTAGGAGACCGTTTAAGGGAGTTCTGTAACATGGCTCTGGCCCTATTCAGTATGCGGGATTTCTGTAGCCTGTGTGTAGGAGATGCAGCTTACAGGATTTCTGTAAGCTGGATGTAGAGCGAAGTAGTTTTCTGGAATTCTGCTGCCTGAGTGTAGGAAACAGTTGACGGGAGTTCTATAGCATGGGAGTAGCGATATGCACTACGCGAGTTTTAGGTACCCTGTGTGTAGGACATGCTGCTTATTTGTGTTCAGTAAGCTGAATGTAGAGAGAGGCAGTTTCCTGGAATTCTGCATCCTGAGTGTAGGAGACAGTCTATGGGAGTTCTGGAACATGGCTCTAGCCATACACAGTATGTAGCCTGTGTGTGGGAGATGCAGCTTACAGGATTTCTGTACATTGGAAGTAGTGAGAGGCAGTTTACAGGAGTTCTGCATCCTGAGTGTAGGAAACACTTTAGGGAGTTCTGTAGCATGGGAGTAGTCTTACGCACTATGCGGGTTTTCAGTAGGCTGAGTAAAAGAGAAGCAGGTAACAGGATTTCTGTACATTGGAAGTAGTGAGAGGCAGTTTACTGGAGTTCTGCATCCTGAGTGTAGGAAACACTTTACGGGAGTTCTGTAGCATGGGAGTACTCTTACGCACTATGCGGGTTTTCAGTAGGCTGAGTAAAAGAGAAGCAGGTAACTGGACTTCTGTACTTTGGAAGTAGTGACAGGTAGTTTACAGGAGTTCTGCATCCTGAGTGCAGGAAACAATTTACGGGAGTTCTGTAGCATGGGAGTAGTCTTACGCACTATGCGGGTTTTTAATAGTCAGAGTAAAAGAGAAGCAGCTTCCAGGATTTCTGTACATTGGAAGTAGTGAGAAGCAGTTTACAGGAGTTCTGCATCCTGAGTGCAGGAAACACTTTACGGGAGTTCGGTAGCATGGGAGTAGTCTTACGCACTATGCGGGTTTTCAGTAGTCTGAGTAAAAGAGAAGCAGCTTACAGGATTTCTGTACATTGGAAGTAGTGAGAGGCAGTTTACAGGAGTTCTGCATCCTGAGTGTAGGAAACACTTTACGGGAGTTCTCTAGCATGGGAGTAGTCTTATGCACTATGCGGGTTTTCAGTAGTATGAGTAAAAGAGAAGCAGCTTACAGGATTTCTGTTAGCTGGATGTAGAGAGAGGCAGTTTACTGGAGTTCCGCATCCTGAGTGTAGGAGACAGTTTAAGGGAGTTCTGTAACATGGCTCTAGCCCTACTCAGTATGCGGGGTTTCTGTAGCCTGTGTGTAGGAGATGCAGCTTACAGGAATTTTGTAAGCTGGATGTAGAGCGAAGCAGTTTACAGGAGTTCTGCAGCCTGAGTGTAGGAAACACTTTACAGGAGTTCTGTAGCATGGGAGTAGTCTTACGCACTATGCGGGTTTTCAGTAGTCTGAGTAAAAGATAAGCAGGTAACAGGATTTCTGTACATTGGAAGTAGTGAGAGGCAGTTTACAGGAGTTTTGCATCCTGAGTGTAGGAAACACTTTACGGGAGTTCTGTAGCATGGGAGTAGTCTTACGCACTATGCGGGTTTTCAATAGTCAGAGTAAAAGAGAAGCAGCTTACAGGATTTCTGTACATTGGAAGTAGTGAGAGGCAGTTTACAGGAGTTCTGCATCCTGAGTGTAGGAAACACTTTACGGGAGTTCTGTAGCATGGGAGTAGTCTTACGCACTATGCGGATTTTCAGTAGTCTGAGTAAAAGAGAAGCAGCTTACAGGAATTCTGTACATTGGAATTAGTGAGAGGCAGTTTACTGGAGTTCTGCATCCTGAGTGTAGGAGACCGTTTAAGGGAGTTCTGTAACATGGCTCTGGCCCTACTCAGTATGCGGGATTTCTGTAGCCTGTGTGTAGGAGATGCAGCTTACAGGATTTCTGTAAGCTGGATGTAGAGCGAAGCAGTTTACAGGAGTTCTGCAGCCTGAGTGTAGGAAACACTTTACGGGAGTTCTGTAGCATGGGAGTACTCTTACGCACTATGCGGGTTTTCAGCAGGCTGATTTAAACAGACGCAGCTTACAGGATTTCTGTACATTGGAAGTAGTGAGAGGCAGTTTAGCAGAGTTCTGCATCCTGAGTATAGGAAACACTTTACGGGAGTTCTGTAGCATGGGAGTACTCTTACGCATTATGCGGGTTTTCTGCAGGCTGATTTAAACAGACGCAGCTTACAGGATTTCTGTACATTGGAAGTAGTTTTGGGCAGTTTACAGGACTTCTGCATCCTGAGTGCAGGAAACACTTTACGGGAGTTCTGTAGCATGGGAGTACTCTTACGCACTATGCGGGTTTTCAGTAGGCTGAGTAAAACAGACGCAGCTTACAGGATTTCTGTACATTGGAAGTAGTTTAGGGAGTTTACAGGAGTTCTGCATCCTGAGTGCAGGAAACACTTTACGGGAGTTCTGCAGCATGGGAGTAGTCTTACGTACTATGTGGGTTTTCAGTAGTCTAAGTAAAAGAGAAGCAGCTTACAGGATTTCTTTACATTGGAAGTAGTGAGAGGCAGTTTACAGGAGTTCTGCATCCTGAGTGTAGGAAACACTTTACGGGAGTTCTGTAGCATGGGAGTAGTCTTACGCACTATGCGGGTTTTCAGTAGTCTGAGTAAAAGAGAAGCAGCTTACAGGATTTCTGTTAGCTGGATGTAGAGAGAGGCAGTTTACTGGAGTTCCGCATCCTGAGTGTAGGAGACCGTTTAAGGGAGTTCTGTAACATGGCTCTAGCCCTACTCAGTATGCGGGATTTCTGTAGCCTGTGTGTAGGAGATGCAGCTTACAGGATTTTTGTCAGCTGGATGTAGAGCGAAGCAGTTTACAGGAGTTCTGCATCCTGAGTGTAGGAAACACATTACGGGAGTTCTGTAGCATGGGAGTAGTCTTACGCACTATGCGGGTTTTCAGTAGTCTGAGTAAAAGAGAAGCAGCTTAAAGAATTTCTGTATATTGGAATTAGTGAGAGGCAGTTTACTGGAGTTCTGCATCCTGAGTGTAGGAGACCGTTTAAGGGAGTTCTGTAACATGGCTCTGGCCCTACTCCGTATGCGGGATTTCTGTAGCCTGTGTGTAGGAGATGCAGCTTACAGGATTTCTGTAAGCTGGATGTAGAGCGAAGTAGTTTTCTGGAATTCTGCTGCCTGAGTGTAGGAAACAGTTGATGGGAGTTCTATAGCATGGGAGTAGTGATATGCACTACGCGAGTTTTAGGTACCCTGTGTGTAGGACATGCTGCTTATTTGTGTTCAGTAAGCTGAATGTAGAGAGAGGCAGTTTACTGGAGTTCCGCATCCTGAGTGTAGGAGACAGTCTATGGGAGTTCTGGAACATGGCTCTAGCCATACACAGTATGTAGCCTGTGTGTGGGAGATGCAGCTTACAGGATTTCTGTACATTGGAAGTAGTGAGAGGCAGTTTACAGGAGTTCTGCATCCTGAGTGTAGGAAACACTTTACGGGAGTTCTGTAGCATGGGAGTAGTCTTATGCACTATGCGGGTTTTCAGTAGTCTGAGTAAAAGAGAAGCAGCTTACAGGATTTCTGTACATTGGAAGTAGTGAGAGGCAGTTTACAGGAGTTCTGCATCCTGAGTGTAGGAGACCGTTTAAGGGAGTTCTGTAACATGGCTCTAGCCTTACTCCGTATGCGGGATTTCTGTAGCCTGTGTGTAGGAGATGCAGCTTACAAGATTTCTGTAAGCTGGATGTAGAGCGAAGTAGTTTACTGGAATTCTGCTGCCTGAGTGTAGGAAACAGTTGACGGGAATTCTATGGCATGGGAGTAGCCAAATGCACTACGCGAGTTTTAGGTACCCTGTGTGTAGGACATGCTGCTTATTTGTGTTCAGTAAGCTGAATGTAGAGAGAGGCAGTTTACTGGAATTCTGCATCCTGAGTGTAGGAGACAGTCTATGGGAGTTCTGGAACATGGCTCTAGCCATACACAGTATGTAGCCTGTGTGTGGGAGATGCAGCTTACAGGATTTCTGTACATTGGAAGTAGTGAGTGGCAGTTTACAGGAGTTCTGCATCCTGAGTGTAGGAAACACTTTACGGGAGTTCTGTAGCATGGGAGTAGTCTTTATGCACTCTGCGGGTTTTCAGTAGTCTGAGTAAAAGAGAAGCAGCTTACAGGATTTCTGTACATTGGAAGTAGTGAGAGGCAGTTTACAGGAGTTCTGCATCCTGAGTGAAGGAAAAATTTTATGGGGGTTCTGTAGCATGGGAGTACTCTTACGCACTATGCAGGTTTTCAGTAGTCTGAGTAAAATAGAAGCAGGTAACAGGATTTCTGTACATTGGAAGTAGTGAAAGGCAGTTTACAGGAGTTCTGCATCCTCAGTGTAGGAAACACTTTACGGGAGTTCTGTAGCATGTGAGTAGTCTTACGCACTATGCGGGTTTTCAGTAGTCTGAATAAAGGAGAAGCAGCTTACAGGACTTCTGTACATTGGAAGTACTGAGAGGCAGTTTACAGGAATTCTGCATCCTGAGTGTAGGAAACACTTTACGGGAGTTCTGTAGCATGGGAGTAGTCTTATGCACTATGCGGTTTTTCAGTATTCTGAGTAAAAGAGAAGCAGCTTACAGGATTTCTGTACATTGGAAGTAGTGAGAGGCAGTTTACCGGAGTTCTGCATCCTGAGTGCAGGAAACACTTTACGGGAGTTCTGTAGCATGGGAGTAGTCTTACGCACTATGCGGGTTTTCAGTAGGCTGAGTAAAACAGACGCAGCTTACAGGATTTCTGTACATTGGAAGTAGTTTAGGCAGTTTACAGGAGTTCTGCATCCTGAGTGCAGGAAACACTTTACAGGAGTTCTGCAGCATGAGAGTAGTCTTACGCACTAAGCGGGTTTTTAGTAGTCTGAGTAAAAGAGAAGCAGCTTACAGGATTTCTGTACATTGGAAGTAGTCAGAGGCAGTTTACAGGAGTTCTGCATCCTGAGTGTAGGAAACACTTTACGGGAGTTCTGTAGCATGGGAGTAGTCTTACGCACTATGCGGGTTTTCAGTAGTCTGAGTAAAAGAGAAGCAGCTTACCGGATTTCTGTACATTGGAAGTAGTGAGAGGCAGTTTACTGGAGTTCTGCTTCCTGAGTGTAGGAGACCGTTTAAGGGAGTTCTGTAACATGGCTCTAGCCATACTCAGTATGCGGGATTTCTGTAGCCTGTGTGTAGGAGATGCAGCTTACAGGATTTCTGTAAGCTGGATGTAGAGCGAAGTAGTTTACTGGAATTCTGCTGCCTGTGTGTAGGAAACAGTTGACGGGAGTTCTATGGCATGGGAGTAGCGATATGCACTACGCGAGTTTTAGGTACCCTGTGTGTAGGACATGCTGCTTATTTGTGTTCAGTAAGCTGAATGTAGAGAGAGGCAGTTTACTGGAAATCTGCATCCTGAGTGTAGGAGACAGTCGATGGGAGTTCTGGAACATGGCTCTAGCCATACACAGTATGTAGCCTGTGTGTGGGAGATGCAGCTTACAGGATTTCTGTACATTGGAAGTAGTGAGAGGCAGTTTACAGGAGTTCTGCAGCCTGAGTGTAGGAAACACTTTACGGGAGTTCTGTAGCATGGGAGTAGTCTTACGCACTATGCAGGTTTTCAGTAGTCTGAGTAAAAGAGAAGCAGGTAACAGGATTTCTGTACATTGGAAGTAGTGAGAGGCAGTTTACCGGAGTTCTGCATCCTGAGTATAGGAAACACTTTACGGGAGTTCTGTAGCATGGGAGTAGTCTTACGCACTATGCGGGTTTTCAGTAGTCTGAATAAAAGAGAAGCAGCTTACAGGACATCTGTACATTGGAAGTAGTCAGAGGCAGCTTACAGGAGTTCTGATTCCTGGGTGTAGGAAACAGTTTACGGGAGTTCTGTAGCATGGGAGTAGTCTTACGCACTATGCGGGTTTTCAGTAGTCTGAGTAAAAGAGAAGCACCTTACAGGATTTCTGTACATTGGAAGTAGTGAGAGGCAGTTTACAGGAGTTCTGCATCCGGAGTGTAGGAAACACTTTACGGGAGTTCTGTAGCATGGGAGTAGTCTTACGCACTATGCGGGTTTTCAGTAGTCTGAGTAAAAGAGAAGCAGCTTCCAGGATTTCTGTACATTGGAAGTAGTGAGAGGCAGTTTACTGGAGTTCTGCATCCTGAGTGTAGGAGACCGTTTAAGGGAGTTCTGTAACATGGCTCTAGCCCTACTCAGTATGCGGGATTTCTGTAGCCTGTGTGTAGGAGATGCAGCTTACAAGATTTCTGTAAGCTGGATGTAGAGCGAAGTAGTTTACTGGAATTCTGCTGCCTGAGTGTAGGAAACAGTTGACGGGAGTTCTATGGCATGGGAGTAGCCATATGCACTACGCGAATTTTAGATATCCTGTGTGTAGGACATGCTGCTTATTGGTGTTCAGTAAGCTGAATATAGAGAGAGGCAGTTTACTGGAATTCTGCATCCTGAGTGTAGGAGACAGTCTATGGGAGTTCTGGAACATGGCTCTAGCCATACACAGTATGTAGCCTGTGTGTGGGAGACGCAGCTTACAGGATTTCTGTACATTGGAAGTAGTGAGAGGCAGTTTACAGGAGTTCTGCATCCTGAGTGTAGGAAACACTTTACGTGAGTTCTGTAGCATGGGAGTAGTCTTACGCACTATGCGGGTTTTCAGTAGTCTGAGTAAAAGAGAAGCAGGTAACAGGATTTCTGTACATTGGAAGTAGTGAGAGGCAGTTTACAGGACTTCTGCATCCTGAGTGTAGGAAACACTTTATGGGGGTTCTGTAGCATGGGAGTACTCTTACACACTATGCGGGTTTTCAGTAGGCTGAGTAAAACAGACGCAGCTTACAGGATTTCTGTACATTGGAAGTAGTTTAGGCAGTTTACAGGAGTTCTGCATCCTGAGTGCAGGAAACACTTTACGGGAGTTCTGTAGCATGGGAGTACTCTTATGCACTTGCGGGTTTTCAGTAGTCTGAGTAAAAGAGAAGCAGCTTACAGGACTTCTGTACATTGGAAGTAGTGAGAGGCAGTTTACAGGAGTTCTGCTACCTGAGTGTAGGAAACACTTTACGGGAGTTCTGTAGCATGGGAGTAGTCTTACGCACTATGCGGGTTTTCAGTAGGCTGAGTAAAACAGACGCAGCTTACAGGATTTCTGTACATTGGAAGTAGTTAAGGCAGTTTACAGGAGTTCTGCATCCTGAGTGCAGGAAACACTTTACAGGAGTTCTGTAGCATGGGAGTAGTCTTACGCACTATGCGGGTTTTCAGTAGTCTGAGTAAAAGAGAAGCAGCTTACAGGATTTCTGTACATTGGAAGTAGTGAGAGGCAGTTTACTGGAGTTCTGCATCCTGAGTGTAGGAGACCGTTTAAGGGAGTTCTGTAACATGGCTGTAGCCCTACTCAGTATGCGGGATTTCTTTAGCCTGTGTGTAGGAGATGCTGCTTACAGGATTTCTGTAAGCTGGATGTAGAGCGAAGTAGTTTACTGGAATTCTGCTGCCTGAGTGTAGGAAACAGTTGACGGGAGTTCTATAGCATGGGAGTAGCGATATGCACTACGCGAGTTTTCGGTACCCTGTGTGTAGGACATGCTGCTTATTTGTGTTCAGTAAGCTGAATGTAGAGAGAGGCAGTTTACTGGAATTCTGCATCCTGAGTGTAGGCGACAGTCTATGGGAGTTCTGGAACATGGCTCTAGCCATACACAGTATGTAGCCTGTGTGTGGGAGATGCAGCTTACAGGATTTCTGTAAATTGGAAGTAGTGAGAGGCAGTTTACAGGAGTTCTGCATCCTGAGTGTAGGAAACACTTTACGGGAGTTCTGTAGCATGGGAGTAGTCTTACGCACTATGCGGGTTTTCAGTAGTCTGAGTAAAAGAGAAGCAGGTAACAGGACTTCTGTACATTGGAAGTAGTGAGAGGCAGTTTACAGGAGTTCTGCTTCCTGGGTGTAGGAAACAGTTTACGGGAGTTCTGTAGCATGGGAGTAGTCTTACGCACTATGCGGGTTTTCAGTAGTCTGAGTAAAAGAGAAGCAGCTTACAGGATTTCTGTACATTGGAAGTAGTGAGAGGCAGTTTACAGGAGTTCTGCATCCTGAGTGTAGGAAACACTTTACGGGAGTTCTGTAGCATAGGAGTACTCTTACGCACTATGCGGGTTTTCAGTAGTCTGAGTAAAAGAGAAGCAGGTAACAGGATTTCTGTACATTGGAAGTAGTGAGAGGCAGTTTACAGGAGTTCTGCATCCTGAGTGTAGGAAACACTTTACGGGAGTTCTGTAGCATGGGAGTACTCTTACGCACTATGCAGGTTTTCAGTAGTCTGAGTAAAAGAGAAGCAGGTAACAGGACTTCTGTACATTGGAAGTAGTGAGAGGCAGTTTACAGGAGTTCTGCATCCTGAGTGTAGGAAACACTTTACGGGAGTTCTGTAGCATGGGAGTAGTCTTACGCACTATGCGGGTTTTCAGTAGTCTGAGTAAAAGAGAAGCAGCTTACAGGATTTCTGTACATTGGAAGTAGTGAGAGGCAGTTTACTGGAGTTCTGCATCCTGAGTGTAGGAGACCGTTTAAGGGAGTTCTGTAACATGGCTATAGCCCTACTCAGTATGCGGGATTTCTGTAGCCTGTGTGTAGGAGATGCAGCTTACAGGATTTCTGTAAGCTGGATGTAGAGCGAAGTAGTTTACTGGAATTCTGCTGCCTGAGTGTAGGAAACAGTTGACGGGAGTTCTATGGCATGGGAGTAGCCATATGCACTACGCGAGTTTTAGGTACCCTGTGTGTAGGACATGCTGCTTATTTGTGTTCAGTAAGCTGAATGTAGAGAGAGGCAGTTTACTGGAATTCTGCATCCTGAGTGTAGGAGACAGTCTATGGGAGTTCTGGAACATGGCTCTAGCCATACACAGTATGTAGCCTGTGTGTGGGAGATGCAGCTTACAGGATTTCTGTACATTGGAAGTAGTGAGAGGCAGTTTACAGGAGTTCTGCATCCTGAGTGTAGGAAACACTTTACGGGAGTTCTGTAGCATGGGAGTAGTCTTACGCACTATGCGGGTTTTCAGTAGTCTGAGTAAAAGAGAAGCAGGTAACAGGACTTCTGTACATTGGAAGTAGTGAGAGGCAGTTTACAGGAGTTCTGCATCCTGAGTGTAGGAAACACTTTATGGGGGTTCTGTAGCATGGGAGTACTCTTACGCACTATGCAGGTTTTCAGTAGGCTGAGTAAAACAGACGCAGCTTACAGGATTTCTTTACATTGGAAGTAGTGAGAGGCAGTTTACAGGAGTTCTGCATCCTGAGTGCAGGAAACACTTTACGGGAGTTCTGTAGCATGGGAGTAGTCTTACGCACTCTGCGGGTTTTCAGTAGTCTGAGTAAAAGAGAAGCAGGTAACAGGATTTCTGTACATTGGAAGTAGTGAGAGGCAGTTTACAGGAGTTCTGCATCCTGAGTGTAGGAAACACTTTATGGGGGTTCTGTAGCATGGGAGTAGTCTTACGCACTATGCAGGTTTTCAATAGTCTGAATGAAAGAGAAGCAGGTAACAGGATTTCTGTACATTGGTAGTAGTGAGAGGCAGTTTACAGGAGTTTTGCATCCTGAGTGTAAGAAACAGTTTACGGGAGTTCTGTAGCATGGGAGTAGTCTTACGCACTATGTGGGTTTTCAGTAGTCTGAATAAAGGAGAAGCAACTTACCGGACTTCTGTACATTGGAAGTGGTGAGAGGCAGTTTACAGAAATTCTGCTTCCTGAGTGTAGGAAACACTTTACGGGAGTTCTGTAGCATGGGAGTAGTCTTAAGCACTATGCAGGTTTTCAGTAGTCTGAGTAAAAGAGAAGCAGCTTACAGGATTTCTGTACATTGGAAGTAGTGAGAGGCAGTTTAGCGGAGTTCTGCATCCTGAGTATAGGAAACACTTTACGGGAGTTCTGTAACATGGGAGTAGTCTTACGCACTATGCGGGTTTTCAGTAGTCTGAATAAAAGAGAAGCAGCTTACAGGACTTCTGTACATTGGAAGTAGTGAGAGGCAGTTTACAGGAGTTCTGCTTCCTGAGTGTAGGAAACAGTTTATGGGGGTTCTGTAGCATGGGAGTACTCTTACGCACTATGCGGGTTTTCAGTAGGCTGAGTAAAACAGACGCAGCTTACAGGATTTCTGTACATTGGAAGTAGTTCAGGCAGTTTACAGGAGTTCTGCATCCTGAGTGCAGGAAACACTTTACGGGAGTTCTGTAGCATGGGAGTAGTCTTACGCACTATGCGGGTTTTCAGTAGTCTGAGTAAAAGAGAAGCAGCTTACAGGATTTCTGTACATTGGAAGTAGTGAGAGGCAGTTTACAGGAGTTCTGCATCCTGAGTGTAGGAAACACTTTACGGGAGTTCTGTAGCATAGGAGTACTCTTACGCACTATGCGGGTTTTCAGTAGTCTGAGTAAAAGAGAAGCAGGTAACAGGATTTCTGTACATTGGAAGTAGTGAGAGGCAGTTTACAGGAGTTCTGCATCCTGAGTGTAGGAAACACTTTACGGGAGTTCTGTAGCATGGGAGTACTCTTACGCACTATGCAGGTTTTCAGTAGTCTGAGTAAAAGAGAAGCAGGTAACAGGACTTCTGTACATTGGAAGTAGTGAGAGGCAGTTTACAGGAGTTCTGCATCCTGAGTGTAGGAAACACTTTACGGGAGTTCTGTAGCATGGGAGTAGTCTTACGCACTATGCGGGTTTTCAGTAGTCTGAGTAAAAGAGAAGCAGCTTACAGGATTTCTGTACATTGGAAGTAGTGAGAGGCAGTTTACTGGAGTTCTGCATCCTGAGTGTAGGAGACCGTTTAAGGGAGTTCTGTAACATGGCTCTAGCCCTACTCAGTATGCGGAATTTCTGTAGCCTGTGTGTAGGAGATGCAGCTTACAGGATTTCTGTAAGCTGGATGTAGAGCGAAGTAGTTTACTGGAATTCTGCTGCCTGAGTGTAGGAAACAGTTGACGGGAGTTCTATAGCATGGGAGTAGCGATATGCACTACGCGAGTTTTAGGTACCCTGTGTGTAGGACATGCTGCTTATTTGTGTTCAGTAAGCTGAATGTAGAGAGAGGCAGTTTACTGGAATTCTGCATCCTGAGTGTAGGAGACAGTCTATGGGAGTTCTGGAACATGGCTCTAGCCATACACAGTATGTAGCCTGTGTGTGGGAGATGCAGCTTACAGGATTTCTGTACATTGGAAGTAGTGAGAGGCAGTTTACAGGAGTTCTGCATCCTGAGTGTAGGAAACACTTTACGGGAGTTCTGTAGCATGGGAGTAGTCTTACGCACTATGCGGGTTTTCAGTAGTCTGAGTAAAAGAGAAGCAGGTAACAGGACTTCTGTACATTGGAAGTAGTGAGAGGCAGTTTACAGGAGTTCTGCATCCTGAGTGTAGGAAACACTTTACGGGAGTTCTGTAGCATGGGAGTAGTCTTACGCACTATGCGGGTTTTCAGTAGGCTGAGTAAAACAGACGCAGCTTACAGGATTTCTGTACATTGGAAGTAGTGAGAGGCAGTTTACAGGAGTTCTGCATCCTGAGTGCAGGAAACACTTTACGGGAGTTCTGTAGCATGGGAGTAGTCTTACGCACTCTGCGGGTTTTCAGTAGTCTGAGTAAAAGAGAAGCAGGTAACAGGATTTCTGTACATTGGAAGTAGTGAGAGGCAGTTTACAGGAGTTCTGCATCCTGAGTGTAGGAAACACTTTACGGGAGTTCTGTAGCATGGGAGTAGTCTTACGCACTATGCCGGTTTTCAGTAGTCTGAATAAAAGAGAAGCAGGTAACAGGATTTCTGTACATTGGAAGTAGTGAGAGGCAGTTTACAGGAGTTTTGCATCCTGAGTGTAGGAAACAGTTTACGGGAGTTCTGTAGCATGGGAGTAGTCTTACGCACTATGTGGGTTTTCAGCAGTCTGAATAAAGGAGAAGCAGCTTACAGGACTTCTGTACTTTGGAAGTAATGAGAGGCAGTTTACAGGAGTTCTGCATCCTGAGTGTAGGAAGCACTTTACGGGAGTTCTGTAGCATGGGAGTAGTCTTACGCACTATGCGGGTTTTCAGTAGTCTGAGTAAAAGAGAAGCAGCTTACAGGACTTCTGTACATTGGAAGTAGTGAGAGGCAGTTTACAGGAGTTCTGCTACCTGAGTGTAGGAAACACTTTACGGGAGTTCTGTAGCATGGGAGTAGTCTTACGCACTATGCGGGTTTTCAGTAGCCTGAGTAAAACAGACGGAGCTTACAGGATTTCTGTACATTGGAAGTAGTTTAGGCAGTTTACAGGAGTTCTGCATCCTGAGTGCAGGAAACACTTTACAGGAGTTCTGTAGCATGGGTGTAGTCTTACGCACTAAGCGGGTTTTTAGTAGTCTGAGTAAAAGAGAAGCAGCTTACAGGATTTCTGTACATTGGAAGTAGTGAGAGGCACTTTACAGGAGTTCTGCAGCATGGGAGTAGTCTTACGCACTAAGCGGGTTTTTAGTAGTCTGAGTAAAAGAGAAGCAGCTTACAGGATTTCTGTACATTGGAAGTAGTGAGAGGCAGTTTACAGGAGTTCTGCATCCTGAGTGTAGGAAACACTTTACGGGAGTTCTGTAGCATGGGAGTAGTCTTACGCACTATGCGGGTTTTCAGTAGTCTGAGTAAAAGAGAAGCAGCTTACCGGATTTCAGTACATTGGAATTAGTGAGAGGCAGTTTACTGGAGATCTGCATCCTGAGTGTAGGAGACCGTTTATGGGAGTTCTGTAACATGGCTCTAGCCAAACTCAGTATGCGGGATTTCTGTAGCCGGTGTGTAGGAGATGCAGCTTACAAGATTTCTGTAAGCTGGATGTAGAGCGAAGTAGTTTACTGGAATTCTGCTGCCTGAGTGTAGGAAACAGTTGACGGGAGTTCTATGGCATGGGAGTAGCCATATGCACTACGCAAATTTTAGACATCCTGTGTGTAGGACATGCTGCTTATTGGTGTTCAGTAAGCTGAATATAGAGAGAGGCAGTTTACTGGAATTCTGCATCCTGAGTGTAGGAGACAGTCTATGGGAGTTCCTGAACATGGCTCTAGCCATACACAGTATGTAGCCTGTGTGTGGGAGACGCAGCTTACAGGATTTCTGTACATTGGAAGTAGTGAGAGGCAGTTTACAGGAGTTCTGCATCCTGAGTGTAGGAAACACTTTACGTGAGTTCTGTAGCATGGGAGTAGTCTTACGCACTATGCGGGTTTTCAGTAGTCTGAGTAAAAGAGAAGCAGGTAACAGGATTTCTGTACATTGGAAGTAGTGAGAGGCAGTTTACAGGAGTTCTGCATCCTGAGTGTAGGAAACACTTTATGGGGGTTCTGTAGCATGGGAGTACTCTTACGCACTATGCGGGTTTTCAGTAGGCTGAGTAAAACAGACGCAGCTTACAGGATTTCTGTACATTGGAAGTAGTTTAGGCAGTTTACAGGAGTTCTGCATCCTGAGTGCAGGAAACACTTTACGGGAGTTCTGTAGCATGGGAGTACTCTTATGCACTATGCGGGTTTTCAGTAGTCTGAGTAAAAGAGAAGCAGCTTACAGGACTTCTGTACATTGGAAGTAGTGAGAGGCAGTTTACAGGAGTTCTGCTACCTGAGTGTAGGAAACACTTTACGGGAGTTCTGTAGCATGGGAGTAGTCTTACGCACTATGCGGGTTTTCAGTAGGCTGAGTAAAACAGACGCAGCTTACAGGATTTCTGTACATTGGAAGTAGTTTAGGCAGTTTACAGGAGTTCTGCATCCTGAGTGCAGGAAACACTTTACAGGAGTTCTGTAGCATGGGAGTAGTCTTACGCACTATGCGGGTTTTCAGTAGTCTGAGTAAAAGAGAAGCAGCTTACAGGATTTCTGTACATTGGAAGTAGTGAGAGGCAGTTTACTGGAGTTCTGCATCCTGAGTGTAGGAGACCGTTTAAGGGAGTTCTGTAACATGGCTCTAGCCCTACTCAGTATGCGGAATTTCTGTAGCCTGTGTGTAGGAGATGCAGCTTACAGGATTTCTGTAAGCTGGATGTAGAGCGAAGTAGTTTACTGGAATTCTGCTGCCTGAGTGTAGGAAACAGTTGACGGGAGTTCTATAGCATGGGAGTAGCGATCTGCACTACGCGAGTTTTAGGTACCCTGTGTGTAGGACATGCTGCTTATTTGTGTTCAGTAAGCTGAATGTAGAGAGAGGCAGTTTACTGGAATTCTGCATCCTGAGTGTAGGAGACAGTCTATGGGAGTTCTGGAACATGGCTCTAGCCATACACAGTATGTAGCCTGTGTGTGGGAGATGCAGCTTGCAGGATTTCTATACATTGGAAGTAGTGAGAGGCAGTTTACAGGAGTTCTGCATCCTGAGTGTAGGAAACACTTTACGGGAGTTCTGTAGCATGGGAGTAGTCTTACGCACTATGCGGGTTTTCAGTAGTCTGAGTAAAAGAGAAGCAGGTAACAGGACTTCTGTACATTGGAAGTAGTGAGAGGCAGTTTACAGGAGTTCTGCATCCTGAGTGTAGGAAACACTTTATGGGGGTTCTGTAGCATGGGAGTACTCTTACGCACTATGCGGGTTTTCAGTAGGCTGAGTAAAGCAGACGCAGCTTACAGGATTTCTGTACATTGGAAGTAGTGAGAGGCAGTTTACAGGAGTTCTGCATCCTGAGTGCAGGAAACACTTTACGGGAGTTCTGTAGCATGGGAGTAGTCTTACGCACTCTGCGGGTTTTCAGTAGTCTGAGTAAAAGAGAAGCAGGTAACAGGATTTCTGTACATTGGAAGTAGTGAGAGGCAGTTTACAGGAGTTCTGCATCCTGAGTGTAGGAAACACTTTACGGGAGTTCTGTAGCATGGGAGTAGTCTTACGCACTATGCGGGTTTTCAGTAGTCTGAATAAAAGTGAAGCAGGTAACAGGATTTCTGTACATTGGAAGTAGTGAGAGGCAGTTTACAGGAGTTTTGCATCCTGAGTGTAGGAAACAGTTTACGGGAGTTCTGTAGCATGGGAGTAGTCTTACGCACTATGTGGGTTTTCAGTAGTCTGAATAAAGGAGAAGCAGCTTACAGGACTTCTGTACTTTGGAAGTAATGAGAGGCAGTTTACAGGAGTTCTGCATCCTGAGTGTAGGAAGCACTTTACGGGAGTTCTGTAGCATGGGAGTAGTCTTACGCACTATGCGGGTTTTCAGTAGTCTGAGTAAAAGAGAAGCAGCTTACAGGACTTCTGTACATTGGAAGTAGTGAGAGGCAGTTTACAGGAGTTCTGCTACCTGAGTGTAGGAAACACTTTACGGGAGTTCTGTAGCATGGGAGTAGTCTTACGCACTATGCGGGTTTTCAGTAGCCTGAGTAAAACAGACGGAGCTTACAGGATTTCTGTACATTGGAAGTAGTTTAGGCAGTTTACAGGAGTTCTGCATCCTGAGTGCAGGAAACACTTTACAGGAGTTCTGTAGCATGGGTGTAGTCTTACGCACTAAGCGGGTTTTTAGTAGTCTGAGTAAAAGAGAAGCAGCTTACAGGATTTCTGTACATTGGAAGTAGTGACAGGCAATTTACAGGAGTTCTGCAGCATGGGAGTAGTCTTACGCACTAAGCGGGTTTTTAGTAGTCTGAGTAAAAGAGAAGCAGCTTACAGGATTTCTGTACATTGGAAGTAGTGAGAGGCAGTTTACAGGAGTTCTGCATCCTGAGTGTAGGAAACACTTTACGGGAGTTCTGTAGCATGGGAGTAGTCTTACGCACTATGCGGGTTTTCAGTAGTCTGAGTAAAAGAGAAGCAGCTTACCGGATTTCAGTACATTGGAATTAGTGAGAGGCAGTTTACTGGAGTTCTGCATCCTGAGTGTAGGAGACCGTTTATGGGAGTTCTGTAACATGGCTCTAGCCAAACTCAGTATGCGGGATTTCTGTAGCCTGTGTGTAGGAGATGCAGCTTACAGAATTTCTGTAAGCTGGATGTAGAGCGAAGTAGTTTACTGGAATTCTGCTGCCTGAGTGTAGGAAATAGTTGACGGGAGTTCTATAGCATGGGAGTAGCGATATGCACTACGCGAGTTTTAGGTACCCTGTGTGTAGGACATGCTGCTTATTTGTGTTCAGTACGCTGAATATAGAGAGAGGCAGTTTACAGGAGTTCTGCATCCTGAGTGTAGTAGACAGTCGATGGGAGTTCTGGAACATGGCTCTAGCCATACACAGTATGTAGCCTGTGTGTGGGAGATGCAGCTTACAGGATTTCTGTACTTTGGAAGTAGTGAGAGGCAGTTTACAGGAGTTCTGCATCCTGAGTGTAGGAAACACTTTACGGGAGTTCTGTAGCATGGGAGTAGTCTTACGCACTATGCGGGTTTTCAGTAGTCTGAGTAAAAAAGAAGCAGCTTACAGGACTTCTGTACATTGGAAGTGGTGAGAGGCAGTTTACAGAAATTCTGCTTCCTGAGTGTAGGAAACACTTTACGGGAGTTCTGTAGCATGGGAGTAGTCTTAAGCACTATGCGGGTTTTCAGTAGTCTGAGTAAAAGAGAAGCAGCTTACAGGATTTCTGTACATTGGAAGTAGTGAGAGGCAGTTTAGCGGAGTTCTGCATCCTGAGTATAGGAAACACTTTACGGGAGTTCTGTAACATGGGAGTAGTCTTACGCACTATGCGGGTTTTCAGTAGTCTGAATAAAAGAGAATCAGCTTACAGGACTTCTGTACATTGGAAGTAGTGAGAGGCAGTTTACAGGAGTTCTGCTTCCTGAGTGTAGGAAACACTTTACGGGAGTTCTGTAGCATGGGAGTAGTCTTACGCACTATGCGGGTTTTCAGTAGTCTGAGTAAAAGAGAAGCAGCTTACAGGATTTCTGTATATTGGAAGTAGTGAGAGGCAGTTTACAGGAGTTCTGCATCCTGAGTGTAGGAAACACTTTACGGGAGTTCTGTAGCATGGGAGTACTCTTACGCACTATGCGGGTTTTCAGTAGTCTGAGTAAAAGAGAAGCAGCTTACAGGATTTCTGTACATTGGAAGTAGTGAGAGGCAGTTTACTGGAGTTCTGCATCCTGAGTGTAGGAGACCGTTTAAGGGAGTTCTGTAACATGGCTCTAGCCCTACTCAGTATGCGGGATTTCTGTAGCCTGTGTGTAGGAGATGCAGCTTACAAGATTTCTGTAAGCTGTATGTAGAGCGAAGTAGTTTACTGGAATTCTGCTGCCTGAGTGTAGGAAACAGTTGACGGGAGTTCTATGGCATGGGAGTAGCCATATGCACTACGCGAGTTTTAGATATCCTGTGTGTAGGACATGCTGCTTATTGGTGTTCTGTAAGCTGAATATAGAGAGAGGCAGTTTACTGGAATTCTGCATCCTGAGTGTAGGAGACAGTCTATGGGAGTTCTGGAACATGGCTCTAGCCATACACAGTATGTAGCCTGTGTGTGGGAGACGCAGCTTACAGGATTTCTGTACATTGGAAGTAGTGAGAGGCAGTTTACAGGAGTTCTGCATCCTGAGTGTAGGAAACACTTTACGGGAGTTCTGTAGCATGGGAGTAGTCTTACGCACTATGCGGGTTTTCAGTAGTCTGAGTAAAAGAGAAGCAGCTTACAGGATTTCTGTACATTGGAAGTAGTGAGAGGCAGTTTACTGGAGTTCTGCATCCTGAGTGTAGGAGACCGTTTAAGGGAGTTCTGTAACATGGCTATAGCCCTACTCAGTATGCGGGATTTCTGTAGCCTGTGTGTAGGAGAAGCAGCTTACAGGATTTCTGTAAGCTGGATGTAGAGCGAAGTAGTTTACTGGAATTCTGCTGCCTGAGTGTAGGAAACAGTTGACGGGAGTTCTATGGCATGGGAGTAGACATATGCACTACGCGAGTTTTAGGTACCCTGTGTGTAGGACATGCTGCTTATTGGTGTTCAGTAAGCTGAATATAGAGAGAGGCAGTTTACTGGAATTCTGCATCCTGAGTGTAGGAGACAGTCTATGGGAGTTCTGGAACATGGTTCTAGCCATACACAGTATGTAGCCTGTGTGTGGGAGATGCAGCTTACAGGATTTCTGTACATTGGAAGTAGTGAGAGGCAGTTTACAGGAGTTCTGCATCCTGAGTGTAGGAAACACTTTATGGAGGTTCTGTAGCATGGGAGTACTCTTACGCACTATGCGGGTTTTCAGTAGGCTGAGTAAAACAGACACAGCTTACAGGATTTCTGTACATTGGAAGTAGTTCAGGCAGTTTACAGGAGTTCTGCATCCTGAGTGCAGGAAACACTTTACGGGAGTTCTGTAGCATGGGAGTACTCTTACGCACTATGCGGGTTTTCAGTAGTCTGAGTAAAAGAGAAGCAGCTTACAGGATTTCTGTACATTGGAAGTAGTGAGAGGCAGTTTACTGGAGTTCTGCATCCTGAGTGTAGGAAACACTTTACGGGAGTTCTGTAGCATGGGAGTACTCTTACGCACTATGCGGGTTTTCAGTAGTCTGAGTAAAAGAGAAGCAGCTTACAGGATTTCTGTACATTGGAAGTAGTGAGAGGCAGTTTACAGGAGTTCTGCTACCTGAGTGTAGGAAACACTTTACGGGAGTTCTGTAGCATGGGAGTAGTCTTACGCACTATGCGGGTTTTCAGTAGTCTGAGTAAAAGAGAAGCAGCTTACAGGATTTCTGTACATTGGAAGTAGTTTAGGCAGTTTACAGGAGTTCTGCATCCTGAGTATAGGAAACACTTTACAGGAGTTCTGTAGCATGGGAGTAGTCTTACGCACTATGCGGGTTTTCAGTAGTCTGAGTAAAAGAGAAGCAGCTTACAGGATTTCTGTACATTGGAAGTAGTGAGAGGCAGTTTACTGGAGTTCTGCATCCTGAGTGTAGGAGACCGTTTAAGGGAGTTCTGTAACATGGCTGTAGCCCTACTCAGTATGCGGGATTTCTTTAGCCTGTGTGTAGGAGATGCAGCTTACAGGATTTCTGTAAGCTGGATGTAGAGCGAAGTAGTTTACTGGAATTCTGCTGCCTGAGTGTAGGAAACAGTTGACGGGAGTTCTATAGCATGGGAGTAGCGATATGCACTACGCGAGTTTTAGGTACCCTGTGTGTAGGACATGCTGCTTATTTGTGTTCAGTAAGCTGAATGTAGAGAGAGGCAGTTTACTGGAATTCTGCATCCTGAGTGTAGGAGACAGCCTATGGGAGTTCTGCAACATGGCTCTAGCCATACACAGTATGTAGCCAGTGTGTGGGAGATGCAGCTTACAGAATTTCTGTACATTGGAAGTAGTGAGAGGCAGTTTACAGGAGTTCTGCATCCTGAGTGTAGGAAACACTTTACGGGAGTTCTGTAGCATGGGAGTAGTCTTACGCACTATGCGGGTTTTCAGTAGTCTGAGTAAAAGAGAAGCAGGTAACAGGACTTCTGTACATTGGAAGTAGTGAGAGGCAGTTTCCAGGAGTTCTGCATCCTGAGTGTAGGAAACACTTTATGGGGGTTCTGTAGCATGGGAGTACTCTTACGCACTATGCGGGTTTTCAGTAGGCTGAGTAAAACAGACGCAGCTTACAGGATTTCTGTACATTGGAAGTAGTGAGAAGCAGTTTACAGGAGTTCTGCATCCTGAGTGCAGGAAACACTTTACGGGAGTTCTGTAGCATGGGAGTAGTCTTACGCACTCTGCGGGTTTTCAGTAGTCTGAGTAAAAAAGAAGCAGGTAACAGGATTTCTGTACATTGGAAGTAGTGAGAGGCAGTTTACAGGAGTTCTGCATCCTGAGTGTAGGAAACACTTTATGGGGGTTCTGTAGCATGGGAGTAGTCTTACGCACTATGCAGGTTTTCAATAGTCTGAATAAAAGAGAAGCAGGTAACAGGATTTCTGTACATTGGAAGTAGTGAGAGGCAGTTTACAGGAGTTTTGCATCCTGAGTGTAGGAAACAGTTTATGGGAGTTCTGTAGCATGGGAGTAGTCTTACGCACTATGTGGGTTTTCAGTAGTCTGAATAAAGGAGAAGCAGCTTACAGGACTTCTGTACTTTGGAAGTAATGAGAGGCAGTTTACAGGAGTTCTGCATCCTGAGTGTAGGAAGCACTTTACGGGAGTTCTGTAGCATGGGAGTAGTCTTACGCACTATGCGGGTTTTTCGTAGTCTGAGTAAAAGAGAAGCAGCTTACAGGACTTCTGTACATTGGAAGTAGTGAGAGGCAGTTTACAGGAGTTCTACTACCTGAGTGTAGGAAACACTTTACGGGAGTTCTGTAGCATGGGAGTAGTCTTACGCACTATGCGGGTTTTCAGTAGCATGAGTAAAACAGACGGAGCTTACAGGATTTCTGTACATTGGAAGTAGTTTAGGCAGTTTACAGGAGTTCTGCATCCTGAGTGCAGGAAACACTTTACAGGAGTTCTGTAGCATGGGTGTAGTCTTACGCACTATGCGGGTTTTCAGTAGTCTGAGTAAAAGAGAAGCAGCTTACAGGATTTCTGTACATTGGAAGTAGTGAGAGGCAGTTTACAGGAGTTCTGCATCCTGAGTGTAGGAAACACTTTACGGGAGTTCTGTAGCATGGGAGTACTCTTACGCACTATGCGGGTTTTCAGTAGTCTGAGTAAAAGAGAAGCAGCTTACAGGATTTCTGTACATTGGAAGTAGTGAGAGGCAGTTTACTGGAGTTCTGCATCCTGAGTGTAGGAGACCGTTTAAGGGAGTTCTGTAACATGGCTCTAGCCCTACTCAGTATGCGGGATTTCTGTAGCCTGTGTGTAGGAGATGCAGCTTACAAGATTTCTGTAAGCTGTATGTAGAGCGAAGTAGTTTACTGGAATTCTGCTGCCTGAGTGTAGGAAACAGTTGACGGGAGTTCTATGGCATGGGAGTAGCCATATGCACTACGCGAGTTTTAGATATCCTGTGTGTAGGACATGCTGCTTATTGGTGTTCTGTAAGCTGAATATAGAGAGAGGCAGTTTACTGGAATTCTGCATCTTGAGTGTAGGAGACAGTCTATGGGAGTTCTGGAACATGGCTCTAGCCATACACAGTATGTAGCCTGTGTGTGAGAGACGCAGCTTACAGGATTTCTGTACATTGGAAGTAGTGAGAGGCAGTTTACAGGAGTTCTGCATCCTGAGTGTAGGAAACACTTTACGGGAGTTCTGTAGCATGGGAGTAGTCTTACGCACTATGCGGGTTTTCAGTAGTCTGAGTAAAAGAGAAGCAGCTTACAGGATTTCTGTACATTGGAAGTAGTGAGAGGCAGTTTACTGGAGTTCTGCATCCTGAGTGTAGGAGACCGTTTAAGGGAGTTCTGTAACATGGCTATAGCCCTACTCAGTATGCGGGATTTCTGTAGCCTGTGTGTAGGAGATGCAGCTTACAGGATTTCTGTAAGCTGGATGTAGAGCGAAGTAGTTTACTGGAATTCTGCTGCCTGAGTGTAGGAAACAGTTGACGGGAGTTCTATGGCATGGGAGTAGCCATATGCACTACGCGAGTTTTAGGTACCCTGTGTGTAGGACATGCTGCTTATTGGTGTTCAGTAAGCTGAATATAGAGAGAGGCAGTTTACAGGAGTTCTGCATCCTGAGTGTAGGAGACAGTCGATGGGAGTTCTGGAACATGGCTCTAGCCATACACAGTATGTAGCCTGTGTGTGGGAGATGAAGCTTACAGGATTTCTGTACATTGGAAGTAGTGAGAGGCAGTTTACAGGAGTTCTGCATCCTGAGTGTAGGAAACACTTTACGGGAGTTCTGTAGCATGGGAGTAGTCTTACGCACTATGCGGGTTTTCAGTAGTCTGAATAAAAGAGAATCAGCTTACAGGACTTCTGTACATTGGAAGTAGTGAGAGGCAGTTTACAGGAGTTCTGCTTCCTGAGTGTAGGAAACACTTTACGGGAGTTCTGTAGCATGGGAGTACTCTTACGCACTATGCGGGTTTTCAGTAGTCTGAGTAAAAGAGAAGCAGCTTACAGGATTTCTGTACATTGGAAGTAGTGAGAGGCAGTTTACAGGAGTTCTGCATCCTGAGTACAGGAAACACTTTATGGGAGTTCTGTAGCATGGGAGTACTCTTACGCACTATGCGGGTTTTCAGTAGGCTGAGTAAAAGAGAAGCAGGTAACAGGACTTCTGTACTTTGGAAGTAGTGACAGGCAGTTTACAGGAGTTCTGCTTCCTGAGTGTAGGAAACAATTTACGGGGGTTCTGTAGCATGGGAGTAGTCTTACGCACTATGCGGGTTTTCAGTAGTCTGAGTAAAAGAGAAGCAGCTTACAGGATTTCTATATATTGGAAGTAGTGAGAGGCAGTTTACAGGAGTTCTGCATCCTGAGTATAGGAAACACTTTACGGGAGTTCTGTAGCATGGGAGTACTCTTACGCACTATGCGGGTTTTCAGCAGGCTGATTTAAACAGACGCAGCTTAAAGGATTTCTGTACATTGGAAGAAGTGAGAGGCAGTTTACAGGAGTTCTGCATCCTGAGCATAGGAAACACTTTACGGGAGTTCTGTAGCATGGGAGTACTCTTACGCACTGTGCGGATTTTCAGTAGTCTGAGTAAAAGAGAAGCAGCTTACAGGATTTCTGTACATTGGAAGTAGTGAGAGGCAGTTTACAGGAGTTCTGCATCCTGAGTGCAGGAAACACTTTAAGGGAGTTCTGTAGCATGGGAGTAGTCTTACGCACTATGCGGGTTTCAGTAGTCTGAGTAAAAGAGAAGCAGGTAACAGGATTTCTGTACATTGGAAGTAGTTTAGGCAGTTTACAGGAGTTCTGCATCCTGAGTATAGGAAACACTTGACGGGAGTTCTGTAGCATGGGAGTACTCTTACGCACTATGCGGGTTTTCAGTAGGCTGAGTAAAACAGATGTAGCTTACAGGATTTCTGTACTTTGGAAGTAGTTTAGGCAGTTTACAGGAGTTCTGCATCCTGAGTGCAGGAAACACTTTACGGGAGTTCTGTAGCATGGGAGTAGTCTTACGTACTATGTGGGTTTTCAGTAGTCTGAGTAAAAGAGAAGCAGTAACAGGATTTCTGTACATTGGAAGTAGTGAGAGGCAGTTTACAGGAGTTCTGCATCCTGAGTGCAGGAAACACTTTACGGGAGTTCTGTAGCATGGGAGTAGTCTTACGCACTATGCGGGTTTTCAGTAGTCTGAGTAAAAGAGAAGCAGTAACAGGATTTCTGTACATTGGAAGTAGTGAGAGGCAGTTTACAAGAGTTCTGCATCCTGAGAATAGGAAACACTTTACGGGAGTTCTGTAGCATGGGAGTACTCTTACGCACTATGTGGGTTTTCAGTAGGCTGAGTAAAACAGATGCAGCTTACATGATTTCTGTTCATTGGAAGTAGTTTAGGCAGTTTACAGGAGTTCTGCATCCTGAGTGCAGGAAACACTTTACGGGAGTTCTGTAGC
Organism: Oryctolagus cuniculus; assembly: GCF_964237555.1. Classification (NCBI taxonomy): domain Eukaryota; kingdom Metazoa; phylum Chordata; class Mammalia; order Lagomorpha; family Leporidae; genus Oryctolagus; species Oryctolagus cuniculus. The sequence goes on along the minus strand of NW_027208206.1, from coordinate 846,589 downwards.
ATGGGAGTAGTCTTACGTACTATGTGGGTTTTCAGTAGTCTGAGTAAAAGAGAAGCAGCTTACAGGATTTCTTTACATTGGAAGTAGTGAGAGGCAGTTTACAGGAGTTCTGCATCTTGAGTGTAGGAAACACTTTACGGGAGTTCTGTAGCATGGGAGTAGTCTTACACATTATGCGGGTTTTCAGCAGTCTGAGTAAAAGAGAAGCAGCTTACAGGATTTCTGTTAGCTGGATGTAGAGAGAGGCAGTTTACTGGAGTTCCGCATCCTGAGTGTAGGAGACAGTTTAAGGGAGTTCTGTAACATGGCTCTAGCCATACTCAATATGCGTGATTTCTGTAGCCTGTGTGTAGGAGATGCAGCTTACAGGATTTCTGTAAGCTGGATGTAGAGCGAAGCAGTTTACAGGAGTTCTGCATCCTGAGTGTAGGAAACACTTTACGGGAGTTCTGTAGCATGGGAGTAGTCTTATGCACTATGCGGGTTTTCAGTATTCTGAGTAAAAGAGAAGCAGCTTACAGGATTTCTGTACATTGGAAGTAGTGAGAGGCAGTTTACAGGAGTTCTGCATCCTGAGTGTAGGAAACACTTTACGGGAGTTCTGTAGCATGGGAGTAGTCTTACGCACTATGCGGGTTTTCAGTAGTCTGAGTAAAAGAGAAGCAGCTTACAGGATTTCTCTTAGCTGGATGTAGAGAGAGGCAGTTTACTGGAGTTCCGCATCCTGAGTGTAGGAAACACTTTACGGGAGTTCTGTAGCATGGGAGTAGTCTTACGCACTATGCGGGTTTTCAGTAGTCTGAGTAAAAGAGAAGCAGCTTACAGGATTTCTGTACATTGGAAGTAGTGAGAGGCAGTTTACTGGAGTTCTGCATCCTGAGTGTAGGAGACCGTTTAAGGGAGTTCTGTAACATGGCTCTAGCCCTACTCAGTATGCGGGATTTCTGTAGCCTGTGTGTAGGAGATGCAGCTTACAGGATTTCTGTAAGCTGGATGTAGAGCGAAGTAGTTTACTGGAATTCTGCTGCCTGAGTGTAGGAAACAGTTGACGGGAGTTCTATAGCATGGGAGTAGCGATATGCACTACGCGAGTTTTAGGTACCCTGTGTGTAGGACATGCTGCTTATTTGTGTTCAGTAAGCTGAATGTAGAGAGAGGCAGTTTACTGGAATTCTGCATCCTGAGTGTAGGAGACAGTCTATGGGAGTTCTGAAACATGGCTCTAGCCATACACAGTATGCAGCCTGTGTGTGGGAGATGCAGCTTACAGGATTTCTGTACATTGGAAGTAGTGAGAGGCAGTTTACAGGAGTTCTGCATCCTGAGTGTAGGAAACACTTTACGGGAGTTCTGTAGCATGGGAGTACTCTTACGCACTATGCGGGTTTTCAGTAGTAGAGTAAAAGAGAAGCAGGTAACAGGATTTCTGTACATTGGAAGTAGTGAGAGGCAGTTTACAGGAGTTCTGCATCCGCAGTGTAGAAAACACTTTACGGGAGTGCTGTAGCATGGGAGTAGTCTTACGCACTATGCAGGTTTTCAGTAGTCTGAGTAAAAGAGAAGCAGCTTACAGGATTCTGTACATTGGAAGTAGTGAGAGGCAGTTTACAGGAGTTCTGCATCCTGAGTGTAGGAAACACTTTACGGGAGTTCTGTAGCATGGGAGTAGTCTTACGCACTATGCGGGTTTTCAGTAGTCTGAATAAAGGAGAAGCAGCTTACAGGACTTCTGTACATTGGAAGTAGTGAGAGGCAGTTTACAGGAGTTCTGCATCCTGAGTGTAGAAAACACTTTACGGGAGTTCTGTAGCATGGGAGTAGTCTTACGCACTATGCGGGTTTTCAGTAGGCTGAGTAAAACAGACGCAGCTTACAGGATTTCTGTACATTGGAAGTAGTGAGAGGCAGTTTACAGGAGTTCTGCATCCTGAGTGTAGGAAACACATTACGGGAGTTCTGTAGCATGGGAGTAGTCTTATGCACTATGCGGGTTTTCAGTAGTCTGAGTAAAAGAGAAGCAGCTTACAGGATTTCTGTACATTGGAAGTAGTGAGAGGCAGTTTACCGGAGTTTTGCATCCTGAGTATAGGAAACAGTTTACGGGAGTTCTGTAGCATGGGAGTTCTTACGCACTATGCGGGTTTTCAGCAGTCTGAGTAAAAGAGAAGCAGCTTACAGGATTTCTGTTAGCTGGATGTAGAGAGAGGCAGTTTACTGGAGTTCTGCATCCTGAGTGTAGGAGACAGTTTAAGGGAGTTCTGTAACATGGCTCTAGCCATACTCAATATGCGTGATTTCTGTAGCCTGTGTGTAGGAGATGCAGCTTACAGGATTTCTGTAAGCTGGATGTAGAGCGAAGCAGTTTACAGGAGTTCTGCATCCTGAGTGTAGGAAACACTTTACGGGAGTTCTGTAGCATGGGAGTAGTCTTACGCACTATGTGGGTTTTCAGTAGTCTGAATAAAGGAGAAGCAGCTTACAGGACTTCTGTACATTGGAAGTAGTGAGAGGCAGTTTACAGGAGTTCTGCATCCTGAGTGTAGGAAACACTTTACGGGAGTTCTGTAGCATGGGAGTAGTCTTACGCACTATGCGGGTTTTCAGTAGTCTGAGTAAAAGAGAAGCAGCTTACAGGATTTCTGTACATTGGAGGTAGTGAGAGGCAGTTTACTGGAGTTCTGCTTCCTGAGTGTAGGAAACACTTTACGGGAGTTCTGTAGCATGGGAGTAGTCTTATGCACTATGCGGGTTTTCAGTAGTCTCAGTAAAAGAGAAGCAGCTTACAGGATTTTTGTACATTGGAAGTAGTGAGAGGCAGTTTACCGGAGTTTTGCATCCTGAGTATAGGAAACACTTTACGGGAATTCTGTAGCATGGGAATAGTCTTACGCACTATGCGGGTTTTCAGTAGTCTGAGTAAAAGAGAAGCAGCTTACAGGATTTCTGTACATTGGAAGTAGTGAGAGGCAGTTTACAGGAGTTCTGCATCCTGAGTGCAGGAAACACTTTACGGGAGTTCTGTAGCATGGGAGTAGTCTTACGCACTATGCGGGTTTTCAGTAGTCTGAGTAAAAGAGAAGCAGCTTACAGGATTTCTGTACATTGGAGGTAGTGAGAGGCAGTTTACTGGAGTTCTGCTTCCTGAGTGTAGGAAACACTTTACGGGAGTTCTGTAGCATGGGAGTAGTCTTATGCACTATGCGGGTTTTCAGTAGTCTCAGTAAAAGAGAAGCAGCTTACAGGATTTTTGTACATTGGAAGTAGTGAGAGGCAGTTTACCGGAGTTTTGCATGTGAGTATAGGAAACACTTTACGGGAGTTCTGTAGCATGGGAATAGTCTTACGCACTATGCGGGTTTTCAGTAGTCTGAGTAAAAGAGAAGCAGCTTACAGGATTTCTGTACATTGGAAGTAGTGAGAGGCAGTTTACAGGAGTTCTGCATCCTGAGTGCAGGAAACACTTTACGGGAGTTCTGTAGCATAGGAGTAGTCTTACGCACTATGTGGGTTTTCAGTAGTCTGAGTAAAAGAGAAGCAGCTTCCAGGATTTCTGTACATTGGAAGTAGTGAGAGGCAGTTTACTGGAGTTCTGCATCCTGAGTGTAGGAGACCGTTTAAGGGAGTTCTGTAACATGGCTCTAGCCATACTCAGTATGCGGGATTTCTGTAGCCTGTGTGTAGGAGATGCAGCTTACAAGATTTCTGTAAGCTGGATGTAGAGCGAAGTAGTTTACTGGAATTCTGCTGCCTGAGTGTAGGAAACAGTTGACGGGAGTTCTATGGCATGGGAGTAGCCATATGCACTACGCGAGTTTTCAGTAGTCTGAGTAAAAGAGAAGCAGCTTCCAGGATTTCTGTACATTGGAAGTAGTGAGAGGCAGTTTACAGGAGTTCTGCATCCTGAGTGTAGGAGACCGTTTAATGGAGTTCTGTAACATGGCTCTGGCCCTACTCAATATTCGGGATTTCTGTAACCTGTGTGTAGGAGATGCAGCTTACAGGATTTCTGTAAGCTGGATGTAGAGCCAAGCAGTTTAAAGGAGTTTCGCAGCCTGAGTGTAGGAAACACTTTACGGGAGTTCTGTAGCATGGGAGTAGTCTTATGCACTATGCGGGTTTTCAGTATTCTGAGTAAAAGAGAAGCAGCTTACAGGATTTCTGTACATTGGAAGTAGTGAGAGGCAGTTTACAGGAGTTCTGCATCCTGAGTGTAGGAAACACTTTACGGGAGTTCTGTAGCATGGGAGTAGTCTTACGCACTATGCGGATTTTCAGTAGTCTGAGTAAAAGAGAAGCAGCTTACAGGATTTCTGTACATTGGAAATAGTGAGAGGCAGTTTACAGGAGTTCTGCATCCTGAGTGTAGGAAACACTTTACGGGAGTTCTGTAGCATGGGAGTACTCTTACGCACTATGCGCGTTTTCAGTAGTCTGAGTAAAAGAGAAGCAGCTTACAGGATTTCTGTACATTGGAAGTAGTGAGAGGCAGTTTACTGGAGTTCTGCATCCTGAGTGTAGGAGACCGTTTAAGGGAGTTCTGTAACATGGCTCTAGCCCTACTCAGTATGCGGGATTTCTGTAGCCTGTGTGTAGGAGATGCAGCTTACAGGATTTCTGTAAGCTGGATGTAGAGCGAAGTAGTTTACTGAAATTCTGCTTCCTGAGTGTAGGAAACAGTTGAGGGGAGTTCTATAGCATGGGAGTAGCGATATGCACTACGCGAGTTTTAGGTACCCTGTGTGTAGGACATGCTGCTTATTTGTGTTCAGTCAGCTGAATGTATAGAGAGGCAGTTTACTGGAATTCTGCATCCTGAGTGTAGGAGACAGTCTATGGGAGTTCTGGAACATGGCTCTAGCCATACATAATATGTAGCCTGTGTGTGGGAGATGCAGCTTACAGGATTTCTGTACATTGGAAGTAGTGAGAGGCAGTTTACAGGAGTTCTGCATCCTGAGTGTAGGAAACACTTTACGGGAGTTCTGTAGCATGGGAGTAGTCTTACGTACTATGCGGGTTTTCAGTAGTCTGAGTAAAAGAGAAGCAGCTTACAGGATTTCTGTACATTGGAATTAGTGAGAGGCAGTTTACAGGAGTTCTGCATCCTGAGTATAGGAAACACTTTACGGGAGTTCTGTAGCATGGGAGTAGTCTTACGCACTATGCGGGTTTTCAGTAGGCTGAGTAAAACAGACGCAGCTTACAGGATTTCTGTACATTGGAAGTAGTGAGAGGCAGTTTACAGGAGTTCTGCATCCTGAGTGCAGGAAACACTTTACGGGAGTTCTGTAGCATGGGAGTAGTCTTACGCACTATGCGGGTTTTCAGTAGTCTGAGTAAAAGCGAAGCAGCTTACAGGATTTCTGTACATTGGAAGTAGTGAGAGGCAGTTTACAGGAGTTCTGCATCCTGAGTGTAGGAAACACTTTACGGGAGTTCTGTAGCATGGGAGTAGTCTTACGCACTATGCGGGTTTTCAGTAGTCTGAGTAAAAGAGAAGCAGCTTACAGGATTTCTGTTAGCTGGATGTAGAGAGAGGCAGTTTACTGGAGTTCCGCATCCTGAGTGTAGGAGACAGTTTAAGGGAGTTCTGTAACATGGCTCTAGCCCTACTCAGTATGCGGGATTTCTGTAGCCTGTGTGTAGGAGATGCAGCTTACAGGATTTCTGTAAGCTGGATGTAGTGCGAAGCAGTTTACAGGAGTTCTGCAGCCTGAGTGTAGGAAACACTTTACGGGAGTTCTGTAGCATGGGAGTAGTCTTACGCACTATGCGGGTTTTCAGTAGTCTGAGTAAAAGAGAAGCAGCTTCCAGGATTTCTGTACATTGGAAGTAGTGAGAGGCAGTTTACTGGAGTTCTGCATCCTGAGTGTAGGAGACCGTTTAATGGAGTTCTGTAACATGGCTCTGGCCCTACTCAATATTCGGGATTTCTGTAACCTGTGTGTAGGAGATGCAGCTTACAGGATTTCTGTAAGCTGGATGTAGAGCCAAGCAGTTTACAGGAGTTTCGCAGCCTGAGTGTAGGAAACACTTTACGGGAGTTCTGTAGCATGGGAGTAGTCTTATGCACTATGCGGGTTTTCCGTATTCTGAGTAAAAGAGAAGCAGCTTACAGGATTTCTGTACATTGGAAGTAGTGAGAGGCAGTTTACAGGAGTTCTGCATCCTGAGTGTAGGAAACACTTTACGGGAGTTCTGTAGCATGGGAGTAGTCTAACGCACTATGCGGGTTTTCAGTAGTCTGAGTAAAAGAGAAGCAGCTTCCAGGATTTCTGTACATTGGAAATAGTGAGAGGTAGTTTACAGGAGTTCTGCATCCTGAGTGTAGGAAACACTTTACGGGAGTTCTGTAGCATGGGAGTACTCTTACGCACTATGCGGGTTTTCAGTAGTCTGAATCAAAGAGAAGCAGCTTACAGGACTTCTGTACATTGGAAGTAGTGAGAGGCAGTTTACAGGAGTTCTGCATCCTGAGTGTAGGAAACACTTTACGGGAGTTCTGTAGCATGGGAGTAGTCTTACGCACTATGCGCGTTTTCAGTAGTCTGAGTAAAAGAGAAGCAGCTTACAGGATTTCTGTACATTGGAAGTAGTGAGAGGCAGTTTACTGGAGTTCTGCATCCTGAGTGTAGGAGACCGTTTAAGGGAGTTCTGTAACATGGCTCTAGCCCTACTCAGTATGCGGGATTTCTGTAGCCTGTGTGTAGGAGATGCAGCTTACAGGATTTCTGTAAGCTGGATGTAGAGCGAAGTAGTTTACTGAAATTCTGCTTCCTGAGTGTAGGAAACAGTTGAGGGGAGTTCTATAGCATGGGAGTAGCGATATGCACTACACGAGTTTTAGGTACCCTGTGTGTAGGACATGCTGCTTATTTGTGTTCAGTAAGCTGAATGTAGAGAGAGGCAGTTTACTGGAATTCCGCATCCTGAGCGTAGGAGACAGTTTAAGGGAGTTCTGTAACATGGCTCTAGCCATACTCAATATTCGGGATTTCTGTATTCTGTGTGTAGCAGATGCAGCTTACAGGATTTCTGTAAGCTGGATGTAGAGCGAAGCAGTTTACAGGAGTTCTGCAGCCTGAGTGTAGGAAACACTTTACGGGAGTTCTGTAGCATGGGAGTAGTCTTACGCACTATGCGGGTTTTCAGTAGTCTGAGTAAAAGAGAAGCAGCTTACAGGATTTCTGTACATTGGAAGTAGTGAGAGGCAGTTTACAGGAGTTCTGCATCCTGAGTGTAGGAAACACTTTACGGGAGTTCTGTAGCATGGGAGTAGTCTTACGCACTATGCGGGTTTTCAGTAGTCTGAGTAAAAGAGAAGCAGCTTACAGGATTTCTCTTAGCTGGATGTAGAGAGAGGCAGTTTACTGGAGTTCCGCATCCTGAGTGTAGGAAACACTTTACGGGAGTTCTGTAGCATGGGAGTAGTCTTACGCACTATGCGGGTTTTCAGTAGTCTGAGTAAAAGAGAAGCAGCTTACAGGATTTCTGTACATTGGAAGTAGTGAGAGGCAGTTTACTGGAGTTCTGCATCCTGAGTGTAGGAGACCGTTTAAGGGAGTTCTGTAACATGGCTCTAGCCCTACTCAGTATGCGGGATTTCTGTAGCCTGTGTGTAGGAGATACAGCTTACAGGATTTCTGTAAGCTGGATGTAGAGCGAAGTAGTTTACTGGAATTCTGCTGCCTGAGTGTAGGAAACAGTTGACGGGAGTTCTATAGCATGGGAGTAGCGATATGCACTACGCGAGTTTTAGGTACCCTGTGTGTAGGACATGCTGCTTATTTGTGTTCAGTAAGCTGAATGTAGAGAGAGGCAGTTTACTGGAATTCTGCATCCTGAGTGTAGGAGACAGTCTATGGGAGTTCTGAAACATGGCTCTAGCCATACACAGTATGCAGCCTGTGTGTGGGAGATGCAGCTTACAGGATTTCTGTACATTGGAAGTAGTGAGAGGCAGTTTACAGGAGTTCTGCATCCTGAGTGTAGGAAACACTTTACGGGAGTTCTGTAGCATGGGAGTACTCTTACGCACTATGCGGGTTTTCAGTAGTAGAGTAAAAGAGAAGCAGGTAACAGGATTTCTGTACATTGGAAGTAGTGAGAGGCAGTATACAGGAGTTCTGCATCCTCAGTGTAGAAAACACTTTACGGGAGTGCTGTAGCATGGGAGTAGTCTTACGCACTATGCAGGTTTTCAGTAGTCTGAGTAAAAGAGAAGCAGCTTACAGGATTCTGTACATTGGAAGTAGTGAGAGGCAGTTTACAGGAGTTCTGCATCCTGAGTGTAGGAAACACTTTACGGGAGTTCTGTAGCATGGGAGTAGTCTTACGCACTATGCGGGTTTTCAGTAGTCTGAATAAAGGAGAAGCAGCTTACAGGACTTCTGTACATTGGAAGTAGTGAGAGGCAGTTTACAGGAGTTCTGCATCCTGAGTGTAGAAAACACTTTACGGGAGTTCTGTAGCATGGGAGCAGTCTTACGCACTATGCGGGTTTTCAGTAGGCTGAGTAAAACAGACGCAGCTTACAGGATTTCTGTACATTGGAAGTAGTGAGAGGCAGTTTACAGGAGTTCTGCATCCTGAGTGTAGGAAACACTTTACGGGAGTTCTGTAGCATGGGAGTAGTCTTACGCACTATGCGGGTTTTCAGTAGTCTGAGTAAAAGAGAAGCAGCTTACAGGATTTCTGTACATTGGAAGTAGTGAGAGGCAGTTTACCGGAGTTTTGCATCCTGAGTATAGGAAACACTTTACGGGAGTTCTGTAGCATGGGAGTAGTCTTACGCACTATGCGGGTTTTCAGTAGTCTGAGTAAAAGAGAAGCAGCGTACAGGATTTCTGTACATTGGAAGTAGTTTAGGCAGTTTACAGGAGTTCTGCATCCTGAGTGCAGGAAACACTTTACGGGAGTTCTGTAGCATGGGAGTAGTCTTACGCACTATGTGGGTTTTCAGTAGTCTGAGTAAAAGAGAAGCAGCTTCCAGGATTTCTGTACATTGGAAGTAGTGAGAGGCAGTTTACTGGAGTTCTGCATCCTGAGTGTAGGAGACCGTTTAAGGGAGTTCTGTAACATGGCTCTAGCCATACTCAGTATGCGGGATTTCTGTAGCCTGTGTGTAGGAGATGCAGCTTACAAGATTTCTGTAAGCTGGATGTAGAGCGAAGTAGTTTACTGGAATTCTGCTGCCTGAGTGTAGGAAACAGTTGAGGGGAGTTCTATAGCATGGGAGTAGCGATATGCACTACGCGAGTTTTAGGTACCCTGTGTGTAGGACATGCTGCTTATTTGTGTTCAGTAAGCTGAATGTAGAGAGAGGCAGTTTACTGGAATTCTGCATCCTGAGTGTAGGAGACAGTCTATGGGAGTTCTGGAACATGGCTCTAGCCATACACAGTATGTAGCCTGTGTGTGGGAGATGCAGCTTACAGGATTTCTGTACATTGGAAGTAGTGAGAGGCTGTTTACAGGAGTTCTGCATCCTGAGTATAGGAAACACTTTACGGGAGTTCTGTAGCATGGGAGTACTCTTACGCACTGTGCGGATTTTCAGTAGTCTGAGTAAAAGAGAAGCAGCTTACAGGATTTCTGTACATTGGAAGTAGTTTAGGCAGTTTACTGGAGTTCTGCATCCTGAGTGCAGGAAACACTTTACGGGAGTTCTGTAGCATGGGAGTAGTCTTACACACTATGCGGGTTTTCAGTAGTCTGAGTAAAAGAGAATCAGCTTACAGGATTTCTGTTAGCTGGATGTAGAGAGAGGCAGTTTACTGGAGTTCTGCATCCTGAGTGTAGGAGACAGTTTAAGGGAGTTCTGTAACATGGCTCTAGCCATACTCAATATGCGTGATTTCTGTAGCCTGTGTGTAGGAGATGCAGCTTACAGGATTTCTGTAAGCTGGATGTAGAGCGAAGCAGTTTACAGGAGTTCTGCATCCTGAGTGTAGGAAACACTTTACGGGAGTTCTGTAGCATGGGAGTAGTCTTACGCACTATGTGGGTTTTCAGTAGTCTGAATAAAGGAGAAGCAGCTTACAGGACTTCTGTACATTGGAAGTAGTGAGAGGCAGTTTACAGGAGTTCTGCATCCTGAGTGTAGGAAACACTTTACGGGAGTTCTGTAGCATGGGAGTAGTCTTACGCACTATGCGGGTTTTCAGTAGTCTGAGTAAAAGAGAAGCAGCTTACAGGATTTCTGTACATTGGAGGTAGTGAGAGGCAGTTTACTGGAGTTCTGCTTCCTGAGTGTAGGAAACACTTTACGGGAGTTCTGTAGCATGGGAGTAGTCTTATGCACTATGCGGGTTTTCAGTAGTCTGAGTAAAAGAGAAGCAGCTTACAGGATTTTTGTACATTGGAAGTAGTGAGAGGCAGTTTACCGGAGTTTTGCATCCTGAGTATAGGAAACACTTTACGGGAGTTCTGTAGCATGGGAATAGTCTTACGCACTATGCGGGTTTTCAGTAGTCTGAGTAAAAGAGAAGCAGCTTACAGGATTTCTGTACATTGGAAGTAGTGAGAGGCAGTTTACAGGAGTTCTGCATCCTGAGTGCAGGAAACACTTTACGGGAGTTCTGTAGCATGGGAGTAGTCTTACGCACTATGTGGGTTTTCAGTAGTCTGAGTAAAAGAGAAGCAGCTTCCAGGATTTCTGTACATTAGAAGTAGTGAGAGGCAGTTTACTGGAGTTCTGCATCCTGAGTGTAGGAGACCGTTTAAGGGAGTTCTGTAACATGGCTCTAGCCCTACTCAGTATGCGGGATTTCTGTAGCCTGTGTGTAGGAGATGCAGCTTACAAGATTTCTGTAAGCTGGATGTAGAGCGAAGTAGTTTACTGGAATTCTGCTGCCTGAGTGTAGGAAACAGTTGACGGGAGTTCTATGGCATGGGAGTAGCCATATGCACTACGCGAGTTTTAGGTACCCTGTGTGTAGGACATGCTGCTTATTTGTGTTCAGTAAGCTGAATGTAGAGAGAGGCAGTTTACTGGAATTCTGCATCCTGAGTGTAGGAGACAGTCTATGGGAGTTCTGGAACATGGCTCTAGCCATACACAGTTTGTAGCCTGTGTGTGGGAGATGCAGCTTACAGGATTTCTGTACATTGGAAGTAGTGAGAGGCAGTTTACAGGAGTTCTGCATCCTGAGTGTAGGAAACACTTTACGGGAGTTCTGTAGCATGGGAGTAGTCTTATGCACTATGCGGGTTTTCATTATTCTGAGTAAAAGAGAAGCAGCTTACAGGATTTCTGTACATTGGAAGTAGTGAGAGGCAGTTTACAGGAGTTCTGCATCCTGAGTATAGGAAACACTTTACGGGAGTTCTGTAGCATGGGAGTAGTCTTACGCACTATGCGGGTTTTCAGTAGGCTGAGTAAAACAGACGCAGCTTACAGGATTTCTGTACATTGGAAGTAGTGAGAGGCAGTTTACAGGAGTTCTGCATCCTGAGTGCAGGAAACACTTTACGGGAGCTCTGTAGCATGGGAGTAGTCTTACGCACTATGCGGGTTTTCAGTAGTCTGAGTAAAAGCGAAGCAGCTTACAGGATTTCTGTACATTGGAAGTAGTGAGAGGCAGTTTACAGGAGTTCTGCATCCTGAGTGTAGGAAAACACTTTACGGGAGTTCTGTAGCATGGGAGTAGTCTTACGCACTATGCGGGTTTTCAGTAGTCTGAGTAAAAGAGAAGCAGCTTACTGGATTTCTGTTAGATGGATGTAGAGAGAGGCAGTTTACTGGAGATCCGCATCCTGAGCGTAGGAGACAGTTTAAGGGAGTTCTGTAACATGGCTCTGGCCATACTCAATATTCGGGATTTCTGTAGTCTGTGTGTTGCAGATGCAGCTTACAGGATTTCTGTAAGCTGGATGTAGAGCGAAGCAGTTTACAGGAGTTCTGCAGCCTGAGTGTAGGAAACACTTTACGGGAGTTCTGTAGCATGGGAGTAGTCTTACGCACTATGCGGGTTTTCTGTAGTCTGAGTAAAAGAGAAGCAGCTTACAGGATTTCTGTACATTGGAAGTAGTGAGAGGCAGTTTACTGGAGTTCTGCATCCTGAGTGTAGGAGACCGTTTAATGGAGTTCTGTAACATGGCTCTGGCCCTACTCAATATTCGGGATTTCTGTAACCTGTGTGTAGGAGATGCAGCTTACAGGATTTCTGTAAGCTGGATGTAGAGCCAAGCAGTTTACAGGAGTTTCGCAGCCTGAGTGTAGGAAACACTTTACGGGAGTTCTGTAGCATGGGAGTAGTCTTATGCACTATGCGGGTTTTCAGTATTCTGAGTAAAAGAGAAGCAGCTTACAGGATTTCTGTACATTGGAAGTAGTGAGAGGCAGTTTACAGGAGTTCTGCATCCTGAGTGTAGGAAACACTTTACGGGAGTTCTGTAGCATGGGAGTAGTCTAACGCACTATGCGGGTTTTCAGTAGTCTGAGTAAAAGAGAAGCAGCTTCCAGGATTTCTGTACATTGGAAATAGTGAGAGGTAGTTTACAGGAGTTCTGCATCCTGAGTGTAGGAAACACTTTACGGGAGTTCTGTAGCATGGGAGTACTCTTACGCACTATGCGGGTTTTCAGTAGTCTGAATCAAAGAGAAGCAGCTTACAGGACTTCTGTACATTGGAAGTAGTGAGAGGCAGTTTACAGGAGTTCTGCATCCTGAGTGTAGGAAACACTTTACGGGAGTTCTGTAGCATGGGAGTAGTCTTACGCACTATGCGCGTTTTCAGTAGTCTGAGTAAAAGAGAAGCAGCTTACAGGATTTCTGTACATTGGAAGTAGTGAGAGGCAGTTTACTGGAGTTCTGCATCCTGAGTGTAGGAGACCGTTTAAGGGAGTTCTGTAACATGGCTCTAGCCCTACTCAGTATGCGGGATTTCTGTAGCCTGTGTGTAGGAGATGCAGCTTACAGGATTTCTGTAAGCTGGATGTAGAGCGAAGTAGTTTACTGAAATTCTGCTTCCTGAGTGTAGGAAACAGTTGAGGGGAGTTCTATAGCATGGGAGTAGCGATATGCACTACACGAGTTTTAGGTACCCTGTGTGTAGGACATGCTGCTTATTTGTGTTCAGTAAGCTGAATGTAGAGAGAGGCAGTTTACTGGAATTCTGCATCCTGAGTGTAGGAGACAGTCTATGGGAGTTCTGGAACATGGCTCTAGCCATACACAATATGTAGCCTGTGTGTGGGAGATGCAGCTTACAGGATTTCTGTACATTGGAAGTAGTGAGAGGCAGTTTACAGGAGTTCTGCATCCTGAGTGTAGGAAACACTTTACGGGAGTTCTGTAGCATGGGAGTAGTCTTACGTACTATGCGGGTTTTCAGTAGTCTGAGTAAAAGAGAAGCAGGTAACAGGATTTCTGTACATTGGAATTAGTGAGAGGCAGTTTACAGGAGTTCTGCATCCTGAGTATAGGAAACACTTTACGGGAGTTCTGTAGCATGGGAGTAGTCTTACGCACTATGCGGGTTTTCAGTAGGCTGAGTAAAACAGACGCAGCTTACAGGATTTCTGTACATTGGAAGTAGTGAGAGGCAGTTTACAGGAGTTCTGCATCCTGAGTGCAGGAAACACTTTATGGGAGTTCTGTAGCATGGGAGTAGTCTTACGCACTATGCGGGTTTTCAGTAGTCTGAGTAAAAGCGAAGCAGCTTACAGGATTTCTGTACATTGGAAGTAGTGAGAGGCAGTTTACAGGAGTTCTGCATCCTGAGTGTAGGAAACACTTTACGGGAGTTCTGTAGCATGGGAGTAGTCTTACGCACTATGCGGGTTTTCAGTAGTCTGAGTAAAAGAGAAGCAGCTTACTGGATTTCTGTTAGCTGGATGTAGAGAGAGGCAGTTTACTGGAGTTCCGCATCCTGAGCGTAGGAGACAGTTTAAGGGAGTTCTGTAACATGGCTCTAGCCATACTCAATATTCGGGATTTCTGTAGTCTGTGTGTAGCAGATGCAGCTTACAGGACTTCTGTACATTGGAAGTAGTGAGAGGCAGTTTACAGGAGTTCTGCATCCTGAGTGTAGGAAACACTTTACGGGAGTTCTGTAGCATGGGAGTAGTCTTACACACTATGCGCGTTTTCAGTAGTCTGAGTAAAAGAGAAGCAGCTTACAGGATTTCTGTACATTGGAAGTAGTGAGAGGCAGTTTACTGGAGTTCTGCATCCTGAGTGTAGGAGACCGTTTAAGGGAGTTCTGTAACATGGCTCTAGCCCTACTCAGTATGCGGGATTTCTGTAGCCTGTGTGTAGGAGATGCAGCTTACAGGATTTCTGTAAGCTGGATGTAGAGCGAAGTAGTTTACTGAAATTCTGCTTCCTGAGTGTAGGAAACAGTTGAGGGGAGTTCTATAGCATGGGAGTAGCGATATGCACTACGCGAGTTTTAGGTACCCTGTGTGTAGGACATGCTGCTTATTTGTGTTCAGTAAGCTGAATGTAGAGAGAGGCAGTTTACTGGAATTCTGCATCCTGAGTGTAGGAGACAGTCTATGGGAGTTCTGGAACATGGCTCTAGCCATACACAGTATGTAGCCTGTGTGTGGGAGATGCAGCTTACAGGATTTCTGTACATTGGAAGTAGTGAGAGGCAGTTTACAGGAGTTCTGCATCCTGAGTGTAGGAAACACTTTACGGGAGTTCTGTAGCATGGGAGTAGTCTTACGTACTATGCGGGTTTTCAGTAGTCTGAGTAAAAGAGAAGCAGCTTACAGGATTTCTGTACATTGGAATTAGTGAGAGGCAGTTTACTGGAGTTCCGCATCCTGAGTGTAGGAGACAGTTTAATGGAGATCTGTAACATGGCTCTAGCCCTACTCAGTATGCGGGATGTCTGTAGCCTGTGTGTAGGAGATGCAGTTTACAGGATTTTTGTAAGCTGGATGTAGAGCGAAGCAGTTTACAGGAGTTCTGCAGCCTGAGTGTAGGAAACACTTTACGGGAGTTCTGTAGCATGGGAGTAGTCTTACGCACTATGCGGGTGTTCAGTAGTCTGAGTAAAAGAGAAGCAGCTTACAGGATTTCTGTACATTGGAAGTAGTGAGAAGCAGTTTACAGGAGTTCTGCATCCTGAGTGTAGGAAACACTTTACGGGAGTTCTGTAGCATGGGAGTAGTCTTACGCACTATGCGGGTTTTCAGTAGTCTGAGTAAAACAGACGCAGCTTACAGGATTTCTGTACATTGGAAGTAGTGAGAGGCAGTTTACAGGAGTTCTGCATCCTGAGTGCAGGAAACACTTTACGGGAGTTCTGGAACATGGCTCTAGCCATACACAGTATGTAGCCTGTGTGTGGGAGATGCAGCTTACAGGATTTCTGTACATTGGAAGTAGTGAGAGGCAGTTTACAGGAGTTCTGCATCCTGAGTGTAGGAAACACTTTACGGGAGTTCTGTAGCATGGGAGTAGTCTTATGCACTATGCGGGTTTTCATTATTCTGAGTAAAAGAGAAGCAGCTTACAGGATTTCTGTACATTGGAAGTAGTGAGAGGCAGTTTACAGGAGTTCTGCATCCTGAGAGTAGGAAACACTTTACGGGAGTTCTGTAGCATGGGAGTAGTCTTACGCACTATGCGGGTTTTCAGTAGTCTGAGTAAAACAGACGCAGCTTACAGGATTTCTGTACATTGGAAGTAGTGAGAGGCAGTTTACAGGAGTTCTGCATCCTGAGTGCAGGAAACACTTTACGGGAGTTCTGTAGCATGGGAGTAGTCTTACGCACTATGCGGGTTTTCAGTAGTCTGAGTAAAAGAGAAGCAGCTTACTGGATTTCTGTTAGCTGGATGTAGAGAGAGGCAGTTTACTGGAATTCTGCATCCTGAGTGTAGGAGACAGTCTATGGGAGTTCTGGAACATGGCTCTAGCCATACTCAATATTCGGGATTTCTGTAGTCTGTGTGTAGGAGATGCAGCTTACAGGATTTCTGTAATCTGGATGTAGAGCGAAGCAGTTTACAGGAGTTCTGCAGCCTGAGTGTAGGAAACACTTTACGGGAGTTCTGTAGCATGGGAGTAGTCTTATGCACTATGCGGGTTTTCAGTATTCTGAGTAAAAGAGAAGCAGCTTACAGGATTTCTGTACATTGGAAGTAGTGAGAGGCAGTTTACAGGAGTTCTGCATCCTGAGTGTAGCAAACACTTTACGGTAGTTCTGTAGCATGGGTGTAGTCTTACACACTATGCGGGTTTTCAGTAGTCTGAGTAAAAGAGAAGCAGCTTACAGGATTTCTGTATGCTGGATGTAGAGGGAGGCAGTTTACTGGAGTTCTGCATCCTGAGTGTAGGAGACAGTTTAAGGGAGTTCTGTAACATGGCTCTGGCCCTACTCAATATTCGGGATTTCTGTAGTCTGTGTGTAGGAGATGCAGCTTACAGGATTTCTGTAAGCTGGATGTAGAGCGAAGCAGTTTACAGGAGTTCTGCAGCCTGAGTGTCGGAAACACTTTACGGGAGTTCTGTAGCATGGGAGTAGTCTTACGCACTATGCGCGTTTTCAGTAGTCTGAGTAAAAGAGAAGCAGCTTACAGGATTTCTGTACATTGGAAGTAGTGAGAGGCAGTTTACTGGAGTTCTGCATCCTGAGTGTAGGAGACCGTTTAAGGGAGTTCTGTAACATGGCTCTAGCCCTACTCAGTATGCGGGATTTCTGTAGCCTGTGTGTAGGAGATGCAGCTTACAGGATTTCTGTAAGCTGGATGTAGAGCGAAGTAGTTTACTGAAATTCTGCTTCCTGAGTGTAGGAAACAGTTGACGGGAGTTCTATAGCATGGGAGTAGCGATATGCACTACGCGAGTTTTAGGTACCCTGTGTGTAGGACATGCTGCTTATTTGTGTTCAGTAAGCTGAATGTAGAGAGAGGCAGTTTACTGGAATTCTGCATCCTGAGTGTAGGAGACAGTCTATGGGAGTTCTGGAACATGGCTCTAGCCATACACAGTATGTAGCCTGTGTGTGGGAGATGCAGCTTACAGGATTTCTGTACATTGGAAGTAGTGAGAGGCAGTTTAGAGGAGTTCTGCATCCTGAGTGTAGGAAACAATTTACGGGGGTTCTGTAGCATGGGAATAGTCTTACGCACTATGCGGGTTTTCAGTAGTCTGAGTAAAAGAGAAGCAGCTTACAGGATTTCTGTACATTGGAAGTAGTGAGAGGCAGTTTACTGGAGTTCTGCATCCTGAGTGTAGGAGACCGTTTAAGGGAGTTCTGTAACATGGCTCTGGCCCTACTCAGTATGCGGGATTTCTGTAGCCTGTGTGTAGGAGATGCAGCTTACAGGATTTTTGTAAGCTGGATGTAGAGCGAAGCAGTTTACAGGAGTTCTGCAGCCTGAGTGTAGGAAACACTTTACGGGAGTTCTGTAGCATGGGAGTAGTCTTACGCACTATGCGGGTTTTCAGTAGTCTGAGTAAAAGAGAAGCAGCTTACAGGATTTCTGTACATTGGAATTAGTGAGAGGCAGTTTACAGGAGTTCTGCATCCTGAGTGTAGGAAACACTTTACGGGAGTTCTGTAGCATGGGAGTAGTCTTACGCACTATGCGGGTTTTCAGTAGTCTGAGTAAAAGAGAAGCAGCTTACAGGATTTCTGTACATTGGAAATAGTGAGAGGCAGTTTACAGGAGTTCTGCATCCTGAGTGTAGGAAACACTTTACGGGAGTTCTGTAGCATGGGAGTACTCTTACGCACTATGCGTGTTTTCAGTAGTCTGAATCAAAGAGAAGCAGCTTACAGGACTTCTGTACATTGGAAGTAGTGAGAGGCAGTTTACAGGAGTTCTGCATCCTGAGTGTAGGAAACACTTTACGGGAGTTCTGTAGCATGGGAGTAGTCTTACGCACTATGCGCGTTTTCAGTAGTCTGAGTAAAAGAGAAGCAGCTTACAGGATTTCTGTACATTGGAAGTAGTGAGAGGCAGTTTACTGGAGTTCTGCATCCTGAGTGTAGGAGACCGTTTAAGGGAGTTCTGTAACATGGCTCTAGCCCTACTCAGTATGCGGGATTTCTGTAGCCTGTGTGTAGGAGATGCAGCTTACAGGATTTCTGTAAGCTGGATGTAGAGCGAAGTAGTTTACTGAAATTCTGCTTCCTGAGTGTAGGAAACAGTTGAGGGGAGTTCTATAGCATGGGAGTAGCGATATGCACTACGCGAGTTTTAGGTACCCTGTGTGTAGGACATGCTGCTTATTTGTGTTCAGTAAGCTGAATGTAGAGAGAGGCAGTTTACTGGAATTCTGCATCCTGAGTGTAGGAGACAGTCTATGGGAGTTCTGGAACATGGCTCTAGCCATACACAGTATGTAGCCTGTGTGTGGGAGATGCAGCTTACAGGATTTCTGTACATTGGAAGTAGTGAGAGGCAGTTTACAGGAGTTCTGCATCCTGAGTGTAGGAAACACTTTACGGGAGTTCTGTAGCATGGGAGTAGTCTTACGCACTATGCGGGTTTTCAGTAGTCTGAGTAAAAGAGAAGCAGCTTACAGGACTTCTGTACATTGGAAGTAGTGAGAGGCAGTTTACAGGAGTTCTGCATCCTGAGTATAGGAAACACTTTACGGGAGTTCTGTAGCATGGGAGTAGTCTTACGCACTGTGCGGGTTTTCAGTAGTCTGAGTAAAACAGACGCAGCTTACAGGATTTCTGTACATTGGAAGTAGTGAGAGGCAGTTTACTGGAGTTCTGCATCGTGAGTGCAGGAAACACTTTACGGGAGTTCTGTAGCATGGGAGTAGTCTTACGTACTATGCGGGTTTTCAGTAGTCTGAGTAAAAGAGAAGCAGCTTACAGGATTTCTGTTACCTGGATGTAGAGAGAGGAAGTTTAATGCAGTTCCGCATCCTGAGTGTAGGAGACAGTTTAAGGGAGTTCTGTAACATGGCTCTAGCCCTACTCAGTATGCGGGATTTCTGTAGCCTGTGTGTAGGAGATGCAGCTTACAGGATTTTTGTAAGCTGGATGTAGAGCGAAGCAGTTTACAGGAGTTCTGCAGCCTGAGTGTAGGAAACACTTTACGGGAGTTCTGTAGCATGGGAGTAGTCTTACGCACTATGCGGGTTTTCAGTAGTCTGAGTAAAAGAGAAGCAGCTTACAGGATTTCTGTACATTGGAAGTAGTGAGAGGCAGTTTACTGGAGTTCTGCATCCTGAGTGTAGGTGACCGTTTAAGGGAGTTCTGTAACATGGCTCTGGCCCTACTCAGTATGCGGGATTTCTGTAGCCTGTGTGTAGGAGATGCAGCTTACAGGATTTTTGTCAGCTGGATGTAGAGCGAAGCAGTTTACAGGAGTTCTGCAGCCTGAGTGTAGGAAACACTTTACGGGAGTTCTGTAGCATGGGAGTAGTCTTACGCACTATGCGGGTTTTCAGTAGTCTGAGTAAAAGAGAAGCAGCTTATAGGATTTCTGTACATTGGAATTAGTGAGAGGCAGTTTACTGGAGTTCTGCATCCTGAGTGTAGGAGACCGTTTAAGGGAGTTCTGTAACATTGCTCTGGCCCTACTCTGTTTGCGGGATTTCTGTAGCCTGTGTGTAGGAGATGCAGCTTACAGGATTTTTGTCAGCTGGATGTAGAGCGAAGCAGTTTACAGGAGTTCTGCAGCCTGAGTGTAGGAAACACTTTACGGGAGTTCTGTAGCATGGGAGTAGTCTTACGCACTATGCGGGTTTTCAGTATTCTGAGTAAAAGAGAAGCAGCTTAAAGGATTTCTGTCCATTGGAAGTAGTGAGAGGCAGTTTACAGGAGTTCTGCATCCTGAGTGTAGGAAACACTTTACGGGAGTTCTGTAGCATGGGAGTAGTCTTACGCACTATGCGGGTTTTCAGTAGTCTGAGTAAAAGAGAAGCAGCTTACAGGATTTCTGTACATTGGAAATAGTGAGAGGCAGTTTACAGGAGTTCTGCATCCTGAGTGTAGGAAACACTTTACGGGAGTTCTGTAGCATGGGAGTACTCTTACGCACTATGCGGGTTTTCAGTAGTCTGAATCAAAGAGAAGCAGCTTACAGGACTTCTGTACATTGGAAGTAGTGAGAGGCAGTTTACAGGAGTTCTGCATCCTGAGTGTAGGAAACACTTTATGGGAGTTCGGTAGCATGGGAGTAGTCTTACGCACTATGCGGGTTTTCAGTAGTCTGCGTAAAAGAGAAGCAGCTTACAGGATTTCTGTACATTGGAAGTAGTGAGAGGCAGTTTACAGGAGTTCTGCATCCTGAGTGTAGGAAACACTTTACGGGAGTTCTCTAGCATGGGAGTAGTCTTAAGCACTATGCGGGATTTCAGTAGTCTGAGTAAAAGAGAAGCAGCTTACAGGATTTCTGTTAGCTGGATGTACAGAGAGGCAGTTTACTGGAGTTCCGCATACTGAGTGTAGGAGACAGTTTAAGGGAGTTCTGTAACATGGCTCTAGCCCTACTCAGTATGCGGGGTTTCTGTAGCCTGTGTGTAGGAGATGCAGCTTACAGGATTTTTGTAAGCTGGATGTAGAGCGAAGCAGTTTACAATAGTTCTGCAGCCTGAGTGTAGGAAACACTTTACGGGAGTTCTGTAGCATGGGAGTAGTCTTACGCACTATGCGGGTTTTCAGTAGTCGGAGTAAAAGAGAAGCAGCTTACAGGATTTCTGTACATTGGAAGTAGTGAGAGGCAGTTTACAGGAGTTTTGCATCCTGAGTGTAGGAAACACTTTACGGGAGTTCTGTAGCATGGGAGTAGTCTTACGCACTATGCGGGTTTTCAATATTCAGAGTAAAAGAGAAGCAGCTTCCAGGATTTCTGTACATTGGAAGTAGTGAGAGGCAGTTTACAGGAGTTCTGCATCCTGAGTGTAGGAAACACTTTACGGGAGTTCTGTAGCATGGGAGTAGTCTTACGCACTATGCGGATTGTCAGTAGTCTGAGTAAAAGAGAAGCAGCTTACAGGAATTCTGTACATTGGAATTAGTGAGAGGCAGTTTACTGGAGTTCTGCATCCTGAGTGTAGGAGACCGTTTAAGGGAGTTCTGTAACATGGCTCTCGCCATACTCAGTATGCGGGATTTCTGTAGCCTCTGTGTAGGAGATGCAGCTTACAGGATTTCTGTAAGCTGGAGGTAGAGCGAAGCAGTTTACAGGAGTTCTGCAGCCTGAGTGTAGGAAACACTTTACGGGAGTTCTGTAGCATGGGAGTACTCTTACGCACTATGCGGGTTTTCAGCAGGCTGATTTAAACAGACGCAGCTTACAGGATTTCTGTACATTGGAAGTAGTTTTGGGCAGTTTACAGGAGTTCTGCATCCTGAGTGTAGGAAACACTTTACGGGAGTTCTGTAGCATGGGAGTAGTCTTACGCACTATGCGGGTTTTCAGTAGTCTGAGTAAAAGAGAAGCAGCTTACAGGATTTCTGTTAGCTGGATGTAGAGAGAGGCAGTTTACTGGAGTTCCGCATCCTGAGTGAGGGAGACAGTTTAAGGGAATTCTGTAACATGGCTCTAGCCCTACTCAGTATGCGGGATTTCTGTAGCCTGTGTGTAGGAGATGCAGCTTACAGGATTTTTGTAAGCTGGATGTAGAGCGAAGCAGTTTACAGGAGTTCTGCATCCTGAGTGTAGGAAACACTTTACGGGAGTTCTGTAGCATGGGAGTAGTCTTACGCACTATGCGGGTTTTCAGTAGTCTGAGTAAAAGAGAAGCAGCTTCCAGGATTTCTGTACATTGGAAGCAGTGAGAGGCAGTTTACAGGAGTTCTGCATCCTGAGTGTAGGAAACACTTTACGGGAGTTCTGTAGCATGGGAGTAGTCTTACGCACTATGCGGGTTTTCAGTAGTCGGAGTAAAAGAGAAGCAGCTTACAGGATTTCTGTACATTGGAAGTAGTGAGAGGCAGTTTACAGGAGTTCTGTATCCTGAGTGTAGGAAACACTTTACGGGAGTTCTGTAGCATGGGAGTAGTCTTAAGCACTATGCGGGTTTTCAGTATTCTGAGTAAAAGAGAAGCAGCTTCCAGGATTTCTGTACATTGGAAGCAGTGAGAGGCAGTTTACAGGAGTTCTGCATCCTGAGTGTAGGAAACACTTTACGGGAGTTCTGTAGCATGGGAGTAGTCTTATGCACTATGCGGGTTTTCAGTATTCTGAGTAAAAGAGAAGCAGCTTACAGGATTTCTGTACATTGGAAGTAGTGAGAGGCAGTTTACAGGAGTTCTGCATCCTGAGTGTAGCAAACACTTTACGGTGTTCTCTAGCATGGGTGGAGTCTTACACACTATGCGGGTTTTCAGTAGTCTGAGTAAAAGAGAAGCAGCTTACAGGATTTCTGTACGCTGGATGTAGAGAGAGGCAGTTTACTGGAGTTCTGCATCCTGAGTGTAGGAGACAGTTTAAGGGAGTTCTGTAACATGGCTCTGGCCCTACTCAATATTCGGGATTTCTGTAGTCTGTGTGTAGGAGATGCAGCTTACAGGATTTCTGTAAGCTGGATGTAGAGCGAAGCAGTTTACAGGAGTTCTGCAGCCTGAGTGTAGGAAACACTTTACGGGAGTTCTGTAGCATGGGAGTAGTCTTACGCACTATGCGCGTTTTCAGTAGTCTGAGTAAAAGAGAAGCAGCTTACAGGATTTCTGTACATTGGAAGTAGTGAGAGGCAGTTTACTGGAGTTCCGCATACTGAGTGTAGGAGACCGTTTAAGGGAGTTCTGTAACATGGCTATAGCCATACTCAGTATGCGGGATTTCTGTAGCCTGTGTGTAGGAGATGCAGCTTACAGGATTTCTGTAAGCTGGATGTAGCGCGAAGTAGTTTACTGAAATTCTGCTTCCTGAGTGTAGGAAACAGTTGACGGGAGTTCTATAGCATGGGAGTAGCGATATGCACTACGCGAGTTTTAGGTACCCTGTGTGTAGGACATGCTGCTTATTTGTGTTCAGTAAGCTGAATGTAGAGAGAGGCAGTTTACTGGAATTCTGCATCCTGAGTGTAGGAGACAGTCTATGGGAGTTCTGGAACATGGCTCTAGCCATACACAGTATGTAGCCTGTGTGTGGGAGATGCAGCTTACAGGATTTCTGTACATTGGAAGTAGTGAGAGGCAGTTTACAGGAGTTCTGCATCCTGAGTGTAGGAGACCGTTTAAGGGAGTTCTGTAACATGGCTCTCGCCATACTCAGTATGCGGGATTTCTGTAGCCTCTGTGTAGGAGATGCAGCTTACAGGATTTCTGTAAGCTGGAGGTAGAGCGAAGCAGTTTACAGGAGTTCTGCAGCCTGAGTGTAGGAAACACTTTACGGGAGTTCTGTAGCATGGGAGTACTCTTACGCACTATGCGGGTTTTCAGCAGGCTGATTTAAACAGACGCAGCTTACAGGATTTCTGTACATTGGAAGTAGTTTTGGGCAGTTTACAGGAGTTCTGCATCCTGAGTGTAGGAAACACTTTACGGGAGTTCTGTAGCATGGGAGTAGTCTTACGCACTATGCGGGTTTTCAGTAGTCTGAGTAAAAGAGAAGCAGCTTACAGGATTTCTGTTAGCTGGATGTAGAGAGAGGCAGTTTACTGGAGTTCCGCATCCTGAGTGTAGGAGACAGTTTAAGGGAGTTCTGTAACATGGCTCTAGCCCTACTGAGTATGCGGGATTTCTGTAGCCTGTGTGTAGGAGATGCAGCTTACAGGATTTTTGTAAGCTGGATGTAGAGCGAAGCAGTTTACAGGAGTTCTGCATCCTGAGTGTAGGAAACACTTTACGGGAGTTCTATAGCATGGGAGTAATCTTACGCACTATGCGGGTTTTCAGTAGTCTGAGTAAAAGAGAAGCAGCTTCCAGGATTTCTGTACATTGGAAGCAGTGAGAGGCAGTTTACAGGAGTTCTGCATCCTGAGTGTAGGAAACACTTTACGGGAGTTCTGTAGCATGGGAGTAGTCTTAAGCACTATGCGGGTTTTCAGTAGTCTGAGTAAAAGAGAAGCAGCTTAAAGAATTTCTGTACATTGGAATTAGTGAGAGGCAGTTTACTGGAGTTCTGCATCCTGAGTGTAGGAAACACTTTACGGGAGTTCTGTAGCATGGGAGTAGTCTTACGCACTATGCGGGTTTTCAGTAGTCTGAGTAAAAGAGAAGCAGCTTACAGGATTTCTGTACATTGGAAGTAGTGAGAGGCAGTTTACTGGAGTTCTGCATCCTGAGTGTAGGAGACCGTTTAAGGGCGTTCTGTAACATGGCTCTAGCCCTACTCAGTATGCGGGATTTCTGTAGCCTGTGTGTAGGAGATGCAGCTTACAGGATTTCTTTAAGCTGGATGTAGAGCGAAGTAGTTTACTGAAATTCTGCTTCCTGAGTGTAGGAAACAGTTGACGGGAGTTCTATAGCATGGGAGTAGCGATATGCACTACGCGAGTTTTAGGTACCCTGTGTGTAGGACATGCTGCTTATTTGTGTTCAGTAAGCTGAATGTAGAGAGAGGCAGTTTACTGGAATTCTGCATCCTGAGTGTAGGAGACAGTCTATGGGAGTTCTGGAACATGGCTCTAGCCATACACAGTATGTAGCCTGTGTGTGGGAGATGCAGCTTACAGGATTTCTATACATTGGAAGTAGTGAGAGGCAGTTTACAGGAGTTCTGCATCCTGAGTGTAGGAAACACTTTACGGGAGTTCTGTAGCATGGGAGTAGTCTTACGCACTATGCGGGTTTTCAGTAGTCTGAGTAAAAGAGAAGCAGCTTACAGGATTTCTGTACATTGGAATTAGTGAGAAGCAGTTTTCTGGAGTTCTGCATCCTGAGTGTAGGAGACCGTTTAAGGGAGTTCTGTAACATTGCTCTGGCCCTACTCTGTATGCGGGATTTCTGTAGCCTGTATGTAGGAGATGCAGCTTACAGGATTTCTGTAAGCTGGATGTAGAGCCAAGCAGTTTACAGGAGTTCTGCAGCCTGAGTGTAGGAAACACTTTACGGGAGTTCTGTAGCATGGGAGTAGTCTTACGCACTATGCGGGTTTTCAGTATTCTGAGTAAAAGAGAAGCAGCTTACAGGATTTCTGTACATTGGAAGTAGTGAGAGGCAGTTTACAGGAGTTCTGCATCCTGAGTGTAGGAAACACTTTACGGGAGTTCTGTAGCATGGGAGTAGTCTTACGCACTATGCGGGTTTTCAGCAGGCTGATTTAAACAGACGCAGCTTACAGGATTTCTGTACATTGGAAATAGTGAGAGGCAGTTTACAGGAGTTCTGCATCCTGAGTGTAGGAAACACTTTACGGGAGTTCTATAGCATGGGAGTAGTCTTACGCACTATGCGGGTTTTCAGTAGTCTGAATCAAAGAGAAGCAGCTTACAGGACTTCTGTACATTGGAAGTAGTGAGAGGCAGTTTACAGGAGTTCTGCATCCTGAGTGTAGGAAACACTTTATGGGAGTTCGGTAGCATGGGAGTAGTCTTACGCACTATGCGGGTTTTCAGTAGTCTGCGTAAAAGAGAAGCAGCTTACAGGATTTCTGTACATTGGAAGTAGTGAGAGGCAGTTTACAGGAGTTCTGCATCCTGAGTGTAGGAAACGCTTTACGGGAGTTCTCTAGCATGGGAGTAGTCTTAAGCACTATGCGGGTTTTCAGTAGTCTGAGTAAAAGAGAAGCAGCTTACAGGATTTCTGTTAGCTGGATGTAGAGAGAGGCAGTTTACTGGAGTTCCGCATACTGAGTGTAGGAGACAGTTTAAGGGAGTTCTGTAACATGGCTCTAGCCCTACTCAGTATGCGGGGTTTCTGTAGCCTGTGTGTAGGAGATGCAGCTTACAGGATTTTTGTAAGCTGGATGTAGAGCGAAGCAGTTTACAATAGTTCTGCAGCCTGAGTGTAGGAAACACTTTACGGGAGTTCTGTAGCATGGGAGTAGTCTTACGCACTATGCGGGTTTTCAGTAGTCGGAGAAAAAGAGAAGCAGCTTACAGGATTTCTGTACATTGGAAGTAGTGAGAGGCAGTTTACAGGAGTTTTGCATCCTGAGTGTAGGAAACACTTTACGGGAGTTCTGTAGCATGGGAGTAGTCTTACGCACTATGTGGGTTTTCAATAGTCAGAGTAAAAGAGAAGCAGCTTCCAGGATTTCTGTACATTGGAAGTAGTGAGAGGCAGTTTACAGGAGTTCTGCATCCTGAGTGTAGGAAACACTTTACGGGAGTTCTGTAGCATGGGAGTAGTCTTACGCACTATGCGGATTGTCAGTAGTCTGAGTAAAAGAGAAGCAGCTTACAGGAATTCTGTACATTGGAATTATTGAGAGGCAGTTTACTGAAGTTCTGCATCCTGAGTGTAGGAGACCGTTTAAGGGAGTTCTGTAACATGGCTCTAGCCATACTCAGTATGCGGGATTTCTGTAGCCTCTGTGTAGGAGATGCAGCTTACAGGATTTCTGTAAGCTGGAGGTAGAGCGAAGCAGTTTACAGGAGTTCTGCAGCCTGAGTGTAGGAAACACTTTACGGGAGTTCTGTAGCATGGGAGTACTCTTACGCACTATGCGGGTTTTCAGCAGGCTGATTTAAACAGACGCAGCTTACAGGATTTCTGTACATTGGAAGTAGTTTTGGGCAGTTTACATGAATTCTGCATCCTGAGTGTAGGAAACACTTTACGGGAGTTCTGTAGCATGGGAGTAGTCTTACGCACTATGCGGGTTTTCAGTAGTCTGAGTAAAAGAGAAGCAGCTTACAGGATTTCTGTTAGCTGGATGTAGAGAGAGGCAGTTTACTGGAGTTCCGCATCCTGAGTGTAGGAGACAGTTTAAGGGAGTTCTGTAACATGGCTCTAGCCCTACTCAGTATGCGGGATTTCTGTAGCCCTTGTGTAGGAGATGCAGCTTACAGGATTTTTGTAAGCTGGATGTAGAGCGAAGCAGTTTACAGGAGTTCTGCATCCTGAGTGTAGGAAACACTTTACGGGAGTTCTGTAGCATGGGAGTAGTCTTACGCACTATGCGCGTTTTCAGTAGTCTGAGTAAAAGAGAAGCAGCTTCCAGGATTTCTGTACATTGGAAGCAGTGAGAGGCAGTTTACAGGAGTTCTGCATCCTGAGTGTAGGAAACACTTTACGGGAGTTCTGTAGCATGGGAGTAGTCTTAAGCACTATGCGGGTTTTCAGTAGTCTGAGTAAAAGAGAAACAGCTTCCAGGATTTCTGTACATTGGAAGTAGTGAGAGGCAGTTTACTGGAGTTCTGCATCCTGAGTGTAGGAAACACTTTACGGGAGTTCTGTAGCATGGGAGTAGTCTTACGCACTATGCGCGTTTTCAGTAGTCTGAGTAAAAGAGAAGCAGCTTACAGGATTTCTGTACATTGGAAGTAGTGAGAGGCAGTTTACTGGAGTTCTGCATCCTGAGTGTAGGAGACCGTTTAAGGGAGTTCTGTAACATGGCTCTAGCCCTACTCAGTATGCGGGATTTCTGTAGCCTGTGTGTAGGAGATGCAGCTTACAGGATTTCTGTAAGCTGGATGTAGAGCGAAGTAGTTTACTGAAATTCTGCTTCCTGAGTGTAGGAAACAGTTGACGGGAGTTCTATAGCATGGGAGTAGCGATATGCACTACGCGAGTTTTAGGTACCCTGTGTGTAGGACATGCTGCTTATTTGTGTTCAGTAAGCTGAATGTAGAGAGAGGCAGTTTACTGGAATTCTGCATCCTGAGTGTAGGAGACAGTCTATGGGAGTTCTGGAACATGGCTCTAGCCATACACAGTATGTAGCCTGTGTGTGGGAGATGCAGCTTACAGGATTTCTGTACATTGGAAGTAGTGAGAGGCAGTTTACAGGAGTTCTGCATCCTGAGTGTAGGAAACAATTTACGGGGGTTCTGTAGCATGGGAGTAGTCTTACGCACTATGTGGGTTTTCAGTAGTCTGAGTAAAAGAGAAGCAGCTTACAGGATTTCTGTACATTGGAATTAGTGAGAGGCAGTTTACTGGAGTTCTGCATCCTGAGTGTAGGAGACCGTTTAAGGGAGTTCTGTAACATGGCTCTGCCCTACTCAGTATGCGGGATTTCTGTAGCCTGTGTGTAGGAGATGCAGCTTACAGGATTTTTGTAAGCTGGATGTAGAGCGAAGCAGTTTACAGGAGTTCTGCAGCCTGAGTGTAGGAAACACTTTACGGGAGTTCTGTAGCATGGGAGTAGTCTTACGCACTATGCGGGTTTTCAGTAGTCTGAGTAAAAGAGAAGCAGCTTACAGGATTTCTGTACATTGGAATTAGTGAGAAGCAGTTTTCTGGAGTTCTGCATCCTGAGTGTAGGAGACCGTTTAAGGGAGTTCTGTAACATTGCTCTGGCCCTACTCTGTATGCGGGATTTCTTTAGCCTGTGTGTAGGAGATGCAGCTTACAGGATTTCTGTAAGCTGGATGTAGAGCGAAGCAGTTTACAGGAGTTCTGCAGCCTGAGTGTAGGAAACACTTTACGGGAGTTCTGTAGCATGGGAGTAGTCTTACGCACTATGCGGGTTTTCAGTATTCTGAGTAAAAGAGAAGCAGCTTACAGGATTTCTGTACATTGGAAGTAGTGAGAGGCAGTTTACAGGAGTTCTGCATCCTGAGTGTAGGAAACACTTTACGGGAGTTCTGTAGCATGGGAGTAGTCTTACGCACTATGCGGGTTTTCAGTAGTATGAGTAAAAGAGAAGCAGCTTACAGGATTTCTGTACATTGGAATTAGTGAGAGGCAGTTTACAGGAGTTCTGCATCCTGAGTGTAGGAAACACTTTACGGGAGTTCTGTAGCATGGGAGTACTCTTACGCACTATGCGGGTTTTCAGTAGTCTGAATCAAAGAGAAGCAGCTTCCAGGACTTCTGTACATTGGAAGTAGTGAGAGGCAGTTTACAGGAGTTCTGCATCCTGAGTGTAGGAAACACTTTACGGGAGTTCTGTAGCATGGGAGTAGTGTTACGCACTATGCGGGTTTTCAATAGTCAGAGTAAAAGAGAAGCAGCTTCCAGGACTTCTGTACATTGGAAGTAGTGAGAGGCAGTTTACAGGAGTTCTGCATCCTGAGTGTAGGAAACACTTTACGGGAGTTCTGTAGCATGGGAGTAGTCTTACGCACTATGCGGATTGTCAGTAGTCTGAGTAAAAGAGAAGCAGCTTACAGGAATTCTGTACATTGGAATTAGTGAGAGGCAGTTTACTGGAGTTCTGCATCCTGAGTGTAGGAGACCGTTTAAGGGAGTTCTGTAACATGGCTCTAGCCATACTCAGTATGCGGGATTTCTGTAGCCTCTTTGTAGGAGATGCAGCTTACAGGATTTCTGTAAGCTGGAGGTAGAGCGAAGCAGTTTACAGGAGTTCTGCAGGCTGATTGTAGGAAACACTTTACGGGAGTTCTGTAGCATGGGAGTACTCTTACGCACTATGCGGGTTTTCAGCAGGCTGATTTAAACAGACGTAGCTTACAGGATTTCTGTACATTGGAAGTAGTTTTGGGCAGTTTACAGGAGTTCTGCATCCTGAGTGTAGGAAACACTTTATGGGAGTTCTGTAGCATGGGAGTAGTCTTACGCACTATGCGGGTTTTCAGTAGTCTGAGTAAAAGAGAAGCAGCTTACAGGATTTCTTTAGCTGGATGTAGAGAGAGGCAGTTTACTGGAGTTCCGCATCCTGAGTGTAGGAGACAGTTTAAGGGAGTTCTGTAACATGGCTCTAGCCCTACTCAGTATGCGGGATTTCTGTAGCCTGTGTGTAGGAGATGCAGCTTACAGGATTTTTGTAAGCTGGATGTAGAGCGAAGCAGTTTACAGGAGTTCTGCATCCTGAGTGTAGGAAACACTTTACGGGAGTTCTGTAGCATGGGAGTAGTCTTACGCACTATGCGGGTTTTCAGAAGTCTGAGTAAAAGAGAAGCAGCTTACAGGATTTCTGTACATTGGAATTAGTGAGAGGCAGTTTACAGGAGTTCTGCATCCTGAGTGTAGGAGACCGTTTAAGGGAGTTCTGTAACATTGCTCTGGCCCTACTCTGTATGCGGGATTTCTGTAGCCTGTGTGTAGGAGATGCAGCTTACAGGATTTCTGTAAGCTGGATGTAGAGCGAAGCAGTTTACAGGAGTTCTGCAGCCTGAGTGTAGGAAACACTTTACGGGAGTTCTGTAGCATGGGAGTAGTCTTACGCACTATGCGGGTTTTCAGTATTCTGAGTAAAAGAGAAGCAGCTTACAGGATTTTTGTACATTGGAAGTAGTGAGAGGCAGTTTACAGGAGTTCTGCATCCTGAGTGTAGGAAACACTTTACGGGAGTTCTGTAGCATGGGAGTAGTCTTACGCACTATGCGGGTTTTCAGTAGTCTGAGTAAAAGAGAAGCAGCTTACAGGATTTCTGTACATTGGAAATAGTGAGAGGCAGTTTACAGGAGTTCTGCATCCTGAGTGTAGGAAACACTTTACGGGAGTTCTGTAGCATGGGAGTACTCTTACGCACTATGCGGGTTTTCAGTAGTCTGAATCAAAGAGAAGCAGCTTACAGGACTTCTGTACATTGGAAGTAGTGAGAGGCAGTTTACAGGAGTTCTGCATCCTGAGTGTAGGAAACACTTTACGGGAGTTCTCTAGCATGGGAGTAGTCTTAAGCACTATGCGGGTTTTTAGTGGTCTGAGTAAAAGAGAAGCAGCTTACGGGATTTCTGTTAGCTGGATGTAGAGAGAGGCAGTTTACTGGAGTTCCGCATACTGAGTGTAGGAGACAGTTTAAGGGAGTTCTGTAACATGGCTCTAGCCCTACTCAGTATGCGGGATTTCTGTAGCCTGTGTGTAGGAGATGCAGCTTACAGGATTTTTGTAAGCTGGATGTAGAGCGAAGCAGTTTACAATAGTTCTGCAGCCTGAGTGTAGGAAACACTTTACGGGAGTTCTGTAGCATGGGAGTAGTCTTAAGCACTATGCGGGTTTTCAGTAGTCTGAGTAAAAGAGAAGCAGCTTACAGGATTTCTGTACATTGGAAGTAGTGAGAGGCAGTTTACAGGAGTTCTGCATCCTGAGTGTAGGAAACACTTTACGGGAGTTCTGTAGCATGGGAGTAGTCTTACGCACTATGTGGGTTTTCAATAGTCAGAGTAAAAGAGAAGCAGCTTCCAGGATTTCTGTACATTGGAAGTAGTGAGAGGCAGTTTACAGGAGTTCTGCATCCTGAGTGTAGGAAACACTTTACGGGAGTTCTGTAGCATGGGAGTAGTCTTACGCACTATGCGGATTGTCAGTAGTCTGAGTAAAAGAGAAGCAGCTTACAGGAATTCTGTACATTGGAATTAGTGAGAGGCAGTTTACTGGAGTTCTGCATCCTGAGTGTAGGAGACCGTTTAAGGGAGTTCTGTAACATGGCTCTAGCCATACTCAGTATGCGGGATTTCTGTAGCCTCTGTGTAGGAGATGCAGCTTACAGGATTTCTGTAAGCTGGAGGTAGAGCGAAGCAGTTTACAGGAGTTCTGCAGCCTGAGTGTAGGAAACACTTTACGGGAGTTCTGTAGCATGGGAGTACTCTTACGCACTATGCGGGTTTTCAGCAGGCTGATTTAAACAGACGCAGCTTACAGGATTTCTGTACATTGGAAGTAGTTTTGGGCAGTTTACAGGAGTTCTGCATCCTGAGTGTAGGAAACACTTTACGGGAGTTCTGTAGCATGGGAGTAGTCTTACGCACTATGCGGGTTTTCAGTAGTCTGAGTAAAAGAGAAGCAGCTTACAGGATTTCTGTTAGCTGGATGTAGAGAGAGGCAGTTTACTGGAGTTCCGCATCCTGAGTGTAGGAGACAGTTTAAGGGAGTTCTGTAACATGGCTCTAGCCCTACTCAGTATGCGGGATTTCTGTAGCCTGTGTGTAGGAGATGCAGCTTACAGGATTTTTGTAAGCTGGATGTAGAGCGAAGCAGTTTACAGGAGTTCTGCAGCCTGAGTGTAGGAAACACTTTACGGGAGTTCTGTAGCATGGGAGTAGTCTTACGCACTATGCGGGTTTTCAGTAGTCTGAGTAAAAGAGAAGCAGCTTCCAGGATTTCTGTACATTGGAAGCAGTGAGAGGCAGTTTACAGGAGTTCTGCATCCTGAGTGTAGGAAACACTTTACGGGAGTTCTGTAGCATG
Source organism: Oryctolagus cuniculus (assembly GCF_964237555.1). Classification (NCBI taxonomy): domain Eukaryota; kingdom Metazoa; phylum Chordata; class Mammalia; order Lagomorpha; family Leporidae; genus Oryctolagus; species Oryctolagus cuniculus. The sequence goes on along the minus strand of NW_027208206.1, from coordinate 814,516 downwards.
GGAGTAGTCTTAAGCACTATGCGGGTTTTCAGTAGACTGAGTAAAAGAGAAGCAGCTTAAAGAATTTCTGTACATTGGAATTAGTGAGAGGCAGTTTACTGGAGTTCTGCATCCTGAGTGTAGGAAACACTTTACGGGAGTTCTGTAGCATGGGAGTAGTCTTACGCACTATGCGGGTTTTCAGTAGTCTGAGTAAAAGAGAAGCAGCTTACAGGATTTCTGTACATTGGAAGTAGTGAGAGGCAGTTTACTGGAGTTCTGCATCCTGAGTGTAGGAGACCGTTTAAGGGAGTTCTGTAACATGGCTCTAGCCCTACTCAGTATGCGGGATTTCTGTAGCCTGTGTGTAGGAGATGCAGCTTACAGGATTTCTGTAAGCTGGATGTAGAGCGAAGTAGTTTACTGAAATTCTGCTGCCTGAGTGTAGGAAACAGTTGACGGGAGTTCTATAGCATGGGAGTAGCGATATGCACTACGCGAGTTTTAGGTACCCTGTGTGTAGGACATGCTGCTTATTTGTGTTCAGTAAGCTGAATGTAGAGAGAGGCAGTTTACTGGAATTCTGCATCCTGAGTGTAGGAGACAGTCTATGGGAGTTCTGGAACATGGCTCTAGCCATACACAGTATGTAGCCTGTGTGTGGGAGATGCAGCTTACAGGATTTCTGTACATTGGAAGTAGTGAGAGGCAGTTTACAGGAGTTCTGCATCCTGAGTGTAGGAAACAATTTACGGGGGTTCTGTAGCATGGGAGTAGTCTTACGCACTATGTGGGTTTTCAGTAGTCTGAGTAAAAGAGAAGCAGCTTACAGGATTTCTGTACATTGGAATTAGTGAGAGGCAGTTTACTGGAGTTCTGCATCCTGAGTGTAGGAGACCGTTTAAGGGAGTTCTGTAACATGGCTCTGCCCTACTCAGTATGCGGGATTTCTGTAGCCTGTGTGTAGGAGATGCAGCTTACAGGATTTTTGTAAGCTGGATGTAGAGCGAAGCAGTTTACAGGAGTTCTGCAGCCTGAGTGTAGGAAACACTTTACGGGAGTTCTGTAGCATGGGAGTAGTCTTACGCACTATGCGGGTTTTCAGTAGTCTGAGTAAAAGAGAAGCAGCTTACAGGATTTCTGTACATTGGAATTAGTGAGAAGCAGTTTTCTGGAGTTCTGCATCCTGAGTGTAGGAGACCGTTTAAGGGAGTTCTGTAACATTGCTCTGGCCCTACTCTGTATGCGGGATTTCTGTAGCCTGTGTGTAGGAGATGCAGCTTACAGGATTTCTGTAAGCTGGATGTAGAGCCAAGCAGTTTACAGGAGTTCTGCAGCCTGAGTGTAGGAAACACTTTACGGGAGTTCTATAGCATGGGAGTAGTCTTACGCACTATGCGGGTTTTCAGTATTCTGAGTAAAAGAGAAGCAGCTTACAGGATTTCTGTACATTGGAAGTAGTGAGAGGCAGTTTACAGGAGTTCTGCATCCTGAGTGTAGGAAACACTTTACGGGAGTTCTGTAGCATGGGAGTAGTCTTACGCACTATGCGGGTTTTCAGTAGTCTGAGTAAAAGAGAAGCAGCTTACAGGATTTCTGTACATTGGAAGTAGTGAGAGGCAGTTTACAGGAGTTCTGCATCCTGAGTGTAGGAAACACTTTACGGGAGTTCGGTAGCATGGGAGTAGTCTTACGCACTATGCGGGTTTTCAGTAGTCTGAATCAAAGTGAAGCAGCTTACAGGACTTCTGTACATTGGAAGTAGTGAGAGGCAGTTTACAGGAGTTCTGCATCCTGAGTGTAGGAAACACTTTACGGGAGTTCTGTAGCATGGGAGTAGTCTTACGCACTATGCGGATTGTCAGTAGTCTGAGTAAAAGAGAAGCAGCTTACAGGAATTCTGTACATTGGAATTAGTGAGAGGCAGTTTACAGGAGTTCTGCATCCTGAGTGTAGGAGACCGTTTAAGGGAGTTCTGTAACATGGCTGTAGCCATAATCAGTATGCGGGATTTCTGTAGCCTCTGTGTAGGAGATGCAGCTTACAGGATTTCTGTAAGCTGGAGGTAGAGCGAAGCAGTTTACAGGAGTTCTGCAGCCTGAGTGTAGGAAACACTTTACGGGAGTTCTGTAGCATGGGAGTACTCTTACGCACTATGCGGGTTTTCAGCAGGCTGATTTAAACAGACGCAGCTTACAGGATTTCTGTACATTGGAAGTAGTGAGAGGCAGTTTACAGGAGTTCTGCATCCTGAGTGTAGGAAACACTTTACGGGAGTTCTGTAGCATGGGAGTAGTCTTACGCACTATGCGGGTTTTCAGTAGTCTGAGTAAAAGAGAAGCAGCTTACAGGATTTCTGTACATTGGAAATAGTGAGAGGCAGTTTACAGGAGTTCTGCATCCTGAGTGTAGGAAACAATTTACGGGGGTTCTGTAGCATGGGAGTAGTCTTACGCACTATGCGGGTTTTCAGTAGTCTGAGTAAAAGAGAAGCAGCTTCCAGGATTTCTGTACATTGGAAGTAGTGAGAGGCAGTTTACAGGAGTTCTGCATCCTGAGTGTAGGAAACACTTTACGGGAGTTCTCTAGCATGGGAGTAGTCTTAAGCACTATGCGGGTTTTCAGTGGTCTGAGTAAAAGAGAAGCAACTTACGGGATTTCTGTTAGCTGGATGTAGAGAGAGGCAGTTTAGTGGAGTTCCGCATACTGAGTGTAGGAGACAGTTTAAGGGAGTTCTGTAACATGGCTCTAGCCCTACTCAGTATGCGGGATTTCTGTAGCCTGTGTGTAGGAGATGCAGCTTACAGGATTTTTGTAAGCTGGATGTAGAGCGAAGCAGTTTACAATAGTTCTGCAGCCTGAGTGTAGGAAACACTTTACGGGAGTTCTGTAGCATGGGAGTAGTCTTACGCACTATGCGGGTTTTCAGTAGTCTGAGTAAAAGAGAAGCAGCTTACAGGATTTCTGTACATTGGAAGTAGTGAGAGGCAGTTTACAGGAGTTCTGCATCCTGAGTGTAGGAAACACTTTACGGGAGTTCTGTAGCATGGGAGTAGTCTTACGCATTATGTGGGTTTTCAATAGTCAGAGTAAAAGAGAAGCAGCTTCCAGGATTTCTGTACATTGGAAGTAGTGAGAGGCAGTTTACAGGAGTTCTGCATCCTGAGTGTAGGAAACACTTTACGGGAGTTCTGTAGCATGGGAGTAGTCTTACGCACTATGCGGATTGTCAGTAGTCTGAGTAAAAGAGAAGCAGCTTACAGGAATTCTGTACATTGGAATTAGTGAGAGGCAGTTTACTGGAGTTCTGCATCCTGAGTGTAGGAGACCGTTTAAGGGAGTTCTGTAACATGGCTCTAGCCATACTCAGTATGCGGGATTTCTGTAGCCTCTGTGTAGGAGATGCAGCTTACAGGATTTCTGTAAGCTGGAGGTAGAGCGAAGCAGTTTACAGGAGTTCTGCAGCCTGAGTGTAGGAAACACTTTACGGGAGTTCTGTAGCATGGGAGTACTCTTACGCACTATGCGGGTTTTCAGCAGGCTGATTTAAACAGACGCAGCTTACAGGATTTCTGTACATTGGAAGTAGTTTTGGGCAGTTTACAGGAGTTCTGCATCCTGAGTGTAGGAAACACTTTACGGGAGTTCTGTAGCATGGGAGTAGTCTTACGCACTATGCGGGTTTTCAGTAGTCTGAGTAAAAGAGAAGCAGCTTACAGGATTTCTGTTAGCTGGATGTAGAGAGAGGCAGTTTACTGGAGTTCCGCATCCTGAGTGTAGGAGACAGTTTAAGGGAGTTCTGTAACATGGCTCTAGCCCTACTCAGTATGCGGGATTTCTGTAGCCCTTGTGTAGGAGATGCAGCTTACAGGATTTCTGTAAGCTGGATGTAGAGCGAAGCAGTTTACAGGAGTTCTGCTTCCTGAGTGTAGGAAACAGTTGACGGGAGTTCTATAGCATGGGAGTAGCGATATGCACTACGCGAGTTTTAGGTACCCTGTGTGTAGGACATGCTGCTTATTTGTGTTCAGTAAGCTGAATGCAGAGAGAGGCAGTTTACTGGAATTCTGCATCCTGAGTGTAGGAGACAGTCTATGGGAGTTCTGGAACATGGCTCTAGCCATACACAGTATGTAGCCTGTGTGTGGGAGATGCAGCTTACAGGATTTCTGTACATTGGAAGTAGTGAGAGGCAGTTTACAGGAGTTCTGCATCCTGAGTGTAGGAAACACTTTACGGGAGTTCTGTAGCATGGGAGTAGTCTTACGCACTATGCGGGTTTTCAGTAGTCTGAGTAAAAGAGAAGCAGCTTACAGGATTTCTGTACATTGGAAATAGTGAGAGGCAGTTTACAGGAGTTCTGCATCCTGAGTGTAGGAAACACTTTACGGGAGTTCTGTAGCATGGGAGTAGTCTTACGCACTATGCGGGTTTTCAGTAGTCTGAGTAAAAGAGAAGCAGCTTACAGGATTTCTGTACATTGGAATTAGTGAGAGGCAGTTTACTGGAGTTCTGCATCCTGAGTGTAGGAGACCGTTTAAGGGAGTTCTGTAACATGGCTCTAGCCCTACTCAGTATGCGGGATTTCTGTAGCCTGTGTGTAGGAGATGCAGCTTACAGGATTTTTGTAAGCTGGATGTAGAGCGAAGCAGTTTACAGGAGTTCTGCAGCCTGAGTGTAGGAAACACTTTACGGGAGTTCTGTAGCATGGGAGTAGTCTTACGCACTATGCGGGTTTTCAGTAGTCTGAGTAAAAGAGAAGCAGCTTACAGGATTTCTGTACATTGGAAATAGTGAGAGGCAGTTTACAGGAGTTCTGCATCCTGAGTGTAGGAAACACTTTACGGGAGTTCTGTAGCATGGGAGTACTCTTACGCACTATGCGGGTTTTCAGTAGTCTGAATCAGAGAGAAGCAGCTTACAGGACTTCTGTACATTGGAAGTAGTGAGAGGCAGTTTACAGGAGTTCTGCATCCTCAGTGTAGGAAACACTTTATGGGAGTTCGGTAGCATGGGAGTAGTCTTAAGCACTATGCGGGTTTTCAGTAGTCTGAGTAAAAGAGAAGCAGCTTACAGGATTTCTGTTAGCTGGATGTAGAGAGAGGCAGTTTACTGGAGTTCCGCATACTGAGTGTAGGAGACAGTTTAAGGGAGTTCTGTAACATGGCTCTAGCCCTACTCAGTATGCGGGGTTTCTGTAGCCTGTGTGTAGGAGATGCAGCTTACAGGATTTTTGTAAGCTGGATGTAGAGCGAAGCAGTTTACAATAGTTCTGCAGCCTGAGTGTAGGAAACACTTTACGGGAGTTCTGTAGCATGGGAGTAGTCTTACGCACTATGCGGGTTTTCAGTAGTCGGAGTAAAAGAGAAGCAGATTACAGGATTTCTGTACATTGGAAGTAGTGAGAGGCAGTTTACAGGAGTTCTGCATCCTGAGTGTAGGAAACACTTTACGGGAGTTCTGTAGCATGGGAGTAGTCTTACGCACTATGCGGATTGTCAGTAGTCTGAGTAAAAGAGAAGCAGCTTACAGGAATTCTGTACATTGGAATTAGTGAGAGGCAGTTTACTGGAGTTCTGCATCCTGAGTGTAGGAGACCGTTTAAGGGAGTTCTGTAACATGCCTCTAGCCATACTCAGTATGCGGGATTTCTGTAGCCTCTGTGTAGGAGATGCAGCTTACAGGATTTCTGTAAGCTGGAGGTAGAGCGAAGCAGTTTACAGGAGTTCTGCAGCCTGAGTGTAGGAAACACTTTACGGGAGTTCTATAGCATGGGAGTACTCTTACGCACTATGCGGGTTTTCAGCAGGCTGATTTAAACAGACGCAGCTTACAGGATTTCTGTACATTGGAAGTAGTTTTGGGCAGTTTACAAGAGTTCTGCATCCTGAGTGTAGGAAACACTTTACGGGAGTTCTGTAGCATGGGAGTAGTCTTACGCACTATGCGGGTTTTCAGTAGTCTGAGTAAAAGAGAAGCAGCTTACAGGATTTCTGTTAGCTGGATGTAGAGAGAGGCAGTTTACTGGAGTACCGCATCCTGAGTGTAGGAGACAGTTTAAGGGAGTTCTGTAACATGGCTCTAGCCCTACTCAGTATGCGGGATTTCTGTAGCCTGTGTGTAGGAGATGCAGCTTACAGGATTTTTGTAACCTGGATGTAGAGCGAAGCAGTTTACAGGAGTTCTGCATCCTGAGTGTAGGAAACACTTTACGGGAGTTCTGTAGCATGGGAGTAGTCTTACGCACTATGTGGGTTTTCAGTAGTCTGAGTAAAAGAGAAGCAGCTTACAGGATTTCTGTACATTGGAATTAGTGAGAGGCAGTTTACTGGAGTTCTGCATCCTGAGTGTAGGAGACCGTTTAAGGGAGTTCTGTAACATGGCTCTGCCCTACTCAGTATGCGGGATTTCTGTAGCCTGTGTGTAGGAGATGCAGCTTACAGGATTTTTGTAAGCTGGATGTAGAGCGAAGCAGTTTACAGGAGTTCTGCAGCCTGAGTGTAGGAAACACTTTACGGGAGTTCTGTAGCATGGGAGTAGTCTTACGCACTATGCGGGTTTTCAGTAGTCTGAGTAAAAGAGAAGCTGCTTACAGGATATCTGTACATTGGAATTAGTGAGAAGCAGTTTTCTGGAGTTCTGCATCCTGAGTGTAGGAGACCGTTTAAGGGAGTTCTGTAACATTGCACTGGCCCTACTCTGTATGCGGGATTTCTGTAGCCTGTGTGTAGGAGATGCAGCTTACAGGATTTTTGTAAGCTGGATGTAGAGCGAAGCAGTTTACAGGAGTTCTGCAGCCTGAGTGTAGGAAACACTTTACGGGAGTTCTGTAGCATGGGAGTAGTCTTACGCACTATGCGGGTTTTCAGTATTCTGAGTAAAAGAGAAGCAGCTTACAGGATTTCTGTACATTGGAAGTAGTGAGAGGCAGTTTACAGGAGTTCTGCATCCTGAGTGTAGGAAACACTTTACGGGAGTTCTGTAGCATGGGAGTAGTCTTACGCACTATGCGGGTTTTCAGTAGTCTGAGTAAAAGAGAAGCAGCTTACAGGATTTCTGTTAGCTGGATGTAGAGAGAGGCAGTTTACTGGAGTTCCGCATCCTGAGTGTAGGAGACAGTTTAAGGGAGTTCTGTAACATGGCTCTAGCCCTACTCAGTATGCGGGATTTCTGTAGCCTGTGTGTAGGAGATGCAGCTTACAGGATTTTTGTAAGCTGGATGTAGAGCGAAGCAGTTTACAGGAGTTCTGCATCCTGAGTGTAGGAAACACTTTACGGGAGTTCTGTAGCATGGGAGTAGTCTTACGCACTATGCGGGTTTTCAGTAGTCTGAGTAAAAGAGAAGCAGCTTCCAGGATTTCTGTACATTGGAAGCAGTGAGAGGCAGTTTACAGGAGTTCTGCATCCTGAGTGTAGGAAACACTTTACGGGAGTTCTGTAGCATGGGAGTAGTCTTAAGCACTATGCGGGTTTTCAGTAGTCTGAGTAAAAGAGAAGCAGCTTAAAGAATTTCTGTACATTGGAATTAGTGAGAGGCAGTTTACTGGAGTTCTGCATCCTGAGTGTAGGAAACACTTTACGGGAGTTCTGTAGCATGGGAGTAGTCTTACGCACTATGCGGGTTTTCAGTAGTCTGAGTAAAAGAGAAGCAGCTTATAGGATTTCTGTACATTGGAAGTAGTGAGAGGCAGTTTACTGGAGTTCTGCATCCTGAGTGTAGGAGACCGTTTAAGGGAGTTCTGTAACATGGCTCTAGCCCTACTCAGTATGCGGGATTTCTGTAGCCTGTGTGTAGGAGATGCAGCTTACAGGATTTCTGTAAGCTGGATGTAGAGCGAAGTAGTTTACTGAAATTCTGCTTCCTGAGTGTAGGAAACAGTTGACGGGAGTTCTATAGCATGGGAGTAGCGATATGCACTACGCGAGTTTTAGGTACCCTGTGTGTAGGACATGCTGCTTATTTGTGTTCAGTAAGCTGAATGTAGAGAGAGGCAGTTTACTGGAATTCTGCATCCTGAGTGTAGGAGACAGTCTATGGGAGTTCTGGAACATGGCTCTAGCCATACACAGTATGTAGCCTGTGTGTGGGAGATGCAGCTTACAGGATTTCTGTACATTGGAAGTAGTGAGAGGCAGTTTACAGGAGTTCTGCATCCTGAGTGTAGGAAACAATTTACGGGAGTTCTCTAGCATGGGAGTAGTCTTAAGCACTATGCGGGTTTTCAGTAGTCTGAGTAAAAGAGAAGCAGCTTACAGGACTTCTGTACATTGGAATTAGTGAGAGGCAGTTTACTGGAGTTCTGCATCCTGAGTGTAGGAGACCGTTTAAGGGAGTTCTGTAACATGGCTCTGCCCTACTCAGTATGCGGGATTTCTGTAGCCTGTGTGTAGGAGATGCAGCTTACAGGATTTTTGTAAGCTGGATGTAGAGCGAAGCAGTTTACAGGAGTTCTGCAGCCTGAGTGTAGGAAACACTTTACGGGAGTTCTGTAGCATGGGAGTAGTCTTACGCACTATGCGGGTTTTCAGTAGTCTGAGTAAAAGAGAAGCAGCTTACAGGATTTCTGTACATTGGAATTAGTGAGAAGCAGTTTTCTGGAGTTCTGCATCCTGAGTGTAGGAGACCGTTTAAGGGAGTTCTGTAAAATTGCTCTGGCCCTACTCTGTATGCGGGATTTCTGTAGCCTGTGTGTAGGAGATGCAGCTTACAGGATTTCTGTAAGCTGGATGTAGAGCCAAGCAGTTTACAGGAGTTCTGCAGCCTGAGTGTAGGAAACACTTTACGGGAGTTCTGTAGCATGGGAGTAGTCTTACGCACTATGCGGGTTTTCAGTATTCTGAGTAAAAGAGAAGCAGCTTACAGGATTTCTGTACATTGGAAGTAGTGAGAGGCAGTTTACAAGAGTTCTGCATCCTGAGTGTAGGAAACACTTTACGGGAGTTCTGTAGCATGGGAGTAGTCTTACGCACTATGCGGGTTTTCAGTAGTCTGAGTAAAAGAGAAGCAGCTTACAGGATTTCTGTACATTGGAAATAGTGAGAGGCAGTTTACAGGAGTTCTGCATCCTGAGTGTAGAAAACACTTTACGGGAGTTCTGTAGCATGGGAGTACTCTTACGCACTATGCGGGTTTTCAGTAGTCTGAGTAAAAGAGAAGCAGCTTACAGGATTTCTGTTAGCTGGATGTAGAGAGAGGCAGTTTACTGGAGTTCCGCATACTGAGTGTAGGAGACAGTTTAAGGGAGTTCTGTAACATGGCTCTAGCCCTACTCAGTATGCGTGGTTTCTGTAGCCTGTGTGTAGGAGATGCAGCTTACAGGATTTTTGTAAGCTGGATGTAGAGCGAAGCAGTTTACAATAGTTCTGCAGCCTGAGTGTAGGAAACACTTTACGGGAGTTCTGTAGCATGGGAGTAGTCTTACGCACTATGCGGGTTTTCAGTAGTCTGCGTAAAAGAGAAGCAGCTTACAGGATTTCTGTACATTGGAAGTAGTGAGAGGCAGTTTACAGGAGTTCTGCATCCTGAGTGTAGGAAACACTTTACGGGAGTTCTGTAGCATGGGAGTAGTCTTACGCACTATGCGGATTGTCAGTAGTCTGAGTAAAAGAGAAGCAGCTTACAGGAATTCTGTACATTGGAATTAGTGAGAGGCAGTTTACTGGAGTTCTGCATCCGGAGTGTAGGAGACCGTTTAAGGGAGTTCTGTAACATGGCTCTAGCCATACTCAGTATGCGGGATTTCTGTAGCCTCTGTGTAGGAGATGCAGCTTACAGGATTTCTGTAAGCTGGAGGTAGAGCGAAGCAGTTTACAGGAGTTCTGCAGCCTGAGTGTAGGAAACACTTTACGGGAGTTCTGTAGCATGGGAGTACTCTTACGCACTATGCGGGTTTTCAGCAGGCTGATTTAAACAGACGCAGCTTACAGGATTTCTGTACATTGGAAGTAGTTTTGAGCAGTTTATAGGAGTTCTGCATCCTGAGTGTAGGAAACACTTTACGGGAGTTCTGTAGCATGGGAGTAGTCTTACGCACTATGCGGGTTTTCAGTAGTCTGAGTAAAAGAGAAGCAGCTTACAGGATTTCTGTTAGCTGGATGTAGAGAGAGGCAGTTTACTGGAGTTCCGCATCCTGAGTGTAGGAGACAGTTTAAGGGAGTTCTGTAACATGGCTCTAGCCCTACTCAGTATGCGGGATTTCTGTAGCCTGTGTGTAGGAGATGCAGCTTACAGGATTTTTGTAAGCTGGATGTAGAGCGAAGCAGTTTACAGGAGTTCTGCATCCTGAGTGTAGGAAACACTTTACGGGAGTTCTGTAGCATGGGAGTAGTCTTACGCACTATGCGGGTTTTCAGTAGTCTGAGTAAAAGAGAAGCAGCTTACAGGACTTCTGTACATTGGAAGTAGTGAGAGGCAGTTTACAGGAGTTCTGCATCCTGAGTATAGGAAACACTTTACGGGAGTTCTGTAGCATGGGAGTAGTCTTACGCACTGTGCGGGTTTTCATTAGTCTGAGTAAAACAGACGCAGCTTACAGGATTTCTGTACATTGGAAGTAGTGAGAGGCAGTTTACTGGAGTTCTGCATCCTGAGTGTAGGAGACCGTTTAAGGGAGTTCTGTAACATTGCTCTGGCCCTACTCTGTTTGCGGGATTTCTGTAGCCTGTGTGTAGGAGATGCAGCTTCCAGGATTTCTGTAAGCTGGATGTAGAGCCAAGCAGTTTACAGGAGTTCTGCAGCCTGAGTGTAGGAAACACTTTACGGGAGTTCTGTACCATGGGAGTAGTCTTATGCACTATGCGGGTTTTCAGTATTCTGAGTAAAAGAGAAGCAGCTTAAAGGATTTCTGTCCATTGGAAGTAGTGAGAGGCAGTTTACAGGAGTTCTGCATCCTGAGTGTAGGAAACACTTTACGGGAGTTCTGTAGCATGGGAGTAGTCTTACGCACTATGCGGGTTTTCAGTAGTCTGAGAAAAGAGAAGCAGCTTAAAGAATTTCTGTACATTGGAATTAATGAGAGGCAGTTTACTGGAGTTCTGCATCCTGAGTGTAGGAGACCGTTTAAGGGAGTTCTGTAACATGGCTCTGGCCCTACTCCGTATGCGGGATTTCTGTAGCCTGTGTGTAGGAGATGCAGCTTACAGGATTTCTGTAAGCTGGATGTAGAGCGAAGAAGTTTTCTGGAATTCTGCTGCCTGAGTGTAGGAAACATTTGACGGGAGTTCTATAGCATGGGAGTAGCGATATGCACTACGCGAGTTTTAGGTACCCTGTGTGTAGGACATGCTGCTTATTTGTGTTCAGTAAGCTGAATGTAGAGAGAGGCAGTTTACTGGAATTCTGCATCCTGAGTGTAGGAGACAGTCTATGGGAGTTCTGGAACATGGCTCTAGCCATACACAGTATGTAGCCTGTGTGTGGGAGATGCAGCTTACAGGATTTCTGTACATTGGAAGTAGTGAGAGGCAGTTTACATGAGTTCTGCATCCTGAGTGTAGGAAACACTTTACGGGAGTTCTGTAGCATGGGAGTAGTCTTACGCACTATGCGGGTTTTCAGTAGTCTGAGTAAAAGAGAAGCAGGTAACAGGATTTCTGTTAGCTGGATGTAGAGAGAGGCAGTTTACTGGAGTTCCGCATCCTCAGTGTAGGAGACAGTTTAAGGGAGTTCTGTAACATGGCTCTAGCCCTACTCAGTATGCGTGGTTTCTGTAGCCTGTGTGTAGGAGATGCAGCTTACAGGATTTTTGTAAGCTGGATGTAGAGCGAAGCAGTTTACAGGAGTTCTGCAGCCTGAGTGTAGGAAACACTTTACGGGAGTTCTGTAGCATGGGAGTAGTCTTACGCACTATGCGGGTTTTCAATAGTCAGAGTAAAAGAGAAGCAGCTTCCAGGATTTCTGTACATTGGAAGTAGTGAGAGGCAGTTTACAGGAGTTCTGCATCCTGAGTGTAGGAAACACTTTACGGGAGTTCTGTAGCATGGGAGGAGTCTTACGCACTATGCGGGTTTTCAATAGTCAGAGTAAAAGAGAAGCAGCTTCCAGGATTTCTGTACATTGGAAGTAGTTTAGGCAGTTTACAGGAGTTCTGCATCCTGAGTGTAGGAAACACTTTACGGGAGTTCTGTAGCATGGGAGTAGTCTTACGCACTATGCGGGTTTTCAGTAGTCTGAGTAAAAGAGAAGCAGCTTACAGGATTTCTGTACATTGGAATTAGTGAGAGGCAGTTTACTGGAGTTCTGCATCCTGAGTGTAGGAGACTGTTTAAGGGAGTTCTGTAACATGGCTCTGGCCCTACTCTGTATGCGGGATTTCTGTAGCCTGTGTGTAGGAGATGCAGCTTACAGGATTTCTGTAAGCTGGATGTAGAGCGAAGCAGTTTACAGGAGTTCTGCAGCCTGAGTGTAGGAAACACTTTACGGGAGTTCTGTAGCATGGGAGTAGTCTTACGCACTATGCGGGTTTTCAGTAGTCTGAGTAAAAGAGAAGCAGCTTACAGGATTTCTGTACATTGGAATTAGTGAGAGGCAGTTTACTGGAGTTCTGCATCCTCAGTGTAGGAGACAGTTTAAGGGAGTTCTGTAACATGGCTCTGGCCCTACTCAGTATGCGGGATTTCTGTAGCCTGTGTGTAGGAGATGCAGCTTATAGGATTTCTGTTAGCTGGATGTAGAGAGAGGCAGTTTACTGGAGTTCTGCATCCTGAGTGTAGGAAACACTTTACGGGAGTTCTGTAGCATGGGAGTACTCTTACGCACTATGCGGGTTTTCAGTAGGCTGAGTAAAAGAGAAGCAGGTAACTCTACTTCTGTACTTTGGAAGTTGTGAGAGGTAGTTTACAGGAGTTCTGCATCCTGAGTGCAGGAAACACTTTACGGGAGTTCGGTAGCATTGGAGTAGTCTTACGCACTATGCGGGTTTTCAGTAGTCTGAGTAAAAGAGAAGCAGCTTACAGGATTTCTGTTAGCTGGATGTAGAGAGAGGCAGTTTACTGGAGTTCCGCATCCTGAGCGTAGGAGACAGTTTAAGGAAGTTCTGCAACATGGCTCTAGCCATACACAGTATGTAGCCTGTGTGTGGGAGATGCAGCTTACAGGATTTCTGTACATTGGAAGTAGTGAGAGGCAGTTTACATGAGTTCTGCATCCTGAGTGTAGGAAACACTTTACGGGAGTTCTGTAGCATGGGAGTAGTCTTACGCACTATGCTGGTGTTCAGTAGTCTGAGTAAAAGAGAAGCAGGTAACAGGATTTCTGTACATTGGAAGTAGTGAGAGGCAGTTTACAGGAGTTCTGCATCCTGAGTGCAGGAAACACTTTACGGGAGTTCTGTAGCATGGGAGTAGTCTTACACACTATGCGGGTTTTCAGTAGTCAGAGTAAAAGAGAAGCAGCTTCCAGGATTTCTGTACATTGGAAGTAGTTTAGGCAGTTTACAGGAGTTCTGCATCCTGAGTGTAGGAAACACTTTATGGGAGTTCTGTAGCATGGGAGTAGTCTTACGCACTATGCGGTTTTTCAGTAATCTGAGTAAAAGAGAAGCAGCTTACAGGATTTCTGTACATTGGAAGTAGTGAGTGGCAGTTTACAGGAGTTCTGCATCCAGAGTGTAGGAAACACTTTACGGGAGTTCTGTAGCATGGGAGTAGTCTTACGCAGTATGCGGGTTTTCAGAAGTCTGAGTAAAAGAGAAGCAGCTTACAGGATTTCTGTACATTGGAAGTAGTGAGAGGCAGTTTACTGGAGTTCTGCATCCTGAGTGTAGGAGACCGTTTAAGGGAGTTCTGTAACATGGCTCTATCCCTACTCAGTATGCGGGATTTCTGTAGCCTGTGTGTAGGAGATGCAGCTTACAGGATTTCTGTAAGCTGGATGTAGAGCGAAGTAGTTTACTGGAATTCTGCTGCCTGCGTGTAGGAAACAGTTGACGGGAGTTCTATAGCATGGGAGTAGCCATATGCACTACGCGAGTTTTAGGTACCCTGTGTGTAGGACAAGCTGCTTATTTGTGTTCAGTAAGCTGAATGTAGAGAGAGGCAGTTTACTGGAATTCTGCATCCTGAGTGTAGGAGACAGTCTATGGGAGTTCTGGAACATGGCTCTAGCCATACACAGTATGTAGCCTGTGTGTGGGAGATGCAGCTTACAGGATTTCTGTACATTGGAAGTAGTGAGAGGCAGTTTACAGGAGTTCTGCATGAAACACTTTACGGGAGTTCTGTAGCATGGGAGTAGTCTTACACACTATGCGGGTTTTCAGTAGGCTGAGTAAAACAGACGCAGCTTACAGGATTTCTGTACATTGGAAGTAGTGAGAGGCATTTTACAGGAGTTCTGCATCCTGAGTGTAGGAAACACTTTACGGGAGTTCTGTAGCATGGGAGTAGTCTTACGCACTATGCGGGTTTTCAGTAGTCTGAGTAAAAGAGAAGCAGCTTACTGGATTTCTGTTAGCTGGATGTAGAGAGAGGCAGTTTACTGGAGTTCCGCATCCTGAGCGTAGGACACAGTTTAAGGGAGTTCTGTAACATGGCTCTAGCCATACTCAATATTCGGGATTTCTGTAGTCTGTGTGTAGGAGATGCAGCTTACAGGATTTCTGTAAGCTGGATGTAGAGCGAAGCAGTTTACAGGAGTTCTGCAGCCTGAGTGTAGGAAACACTTTACGGGAGTTCTGTAGCATGGGAGTAGTCTTACGCACTATGCGGGTTTTCAGTAGTCTGAGTAAAAGAGAAGCAGCTTCCAGGATTTCTGTACATTGGAAGTAGTGAGAGGCAGTTTACAGGAGTTCTGCATCCTGAGTGTAGGAAACACTTTACGGGAGTTCTGTAGCATGGGAGTAGTCTTACGCACTATGCGGGTTTTCAGTAGTCTGAGTAAAAGAGAAGCAGCTTACAGGATTTCTGTACGCTGGATGTAGAGAGAGGCAGTTTACTGGAGTTCTGCATCCTGAGTGTAGGAGACAGTTTAAGGGAGTTCTGTAACATGGCTCTGGCCCTACTCAATATTCGGGATTTCTATAGTCTGTGTGTAGGAGATGCAGCTTACAGGATTTCTGTAAGCTGGATGTAGAGCGAAGCAGTTTACAGGAGTTCTGCAGCCTGAGTGTAGGAAACACTTTACGGGAGTTCTGTAGCATGGGAGTAGTCTTACGTACTATGCGCGTTTTCAGTAGTCTGAGTAAAAGAGAAGCAGCTTACAGGATTTCTGTACATTGGAAGTAGTGAGAGGCAGTTTACTGGAGTTCTGCATCCTGAGTGTAGGAGACCGTTTAAGGGAGTTCTGTAACATGGCTCTAGCCCTACTCAGTATGCGGGATTTCTGTAGCCTGTGTGTAGGAGATGCAGCTTACAGGATTTCTGTAAGCTGGATGTAGCGCGAAGTAGTTTACTGAAATTCTGCTTCCTGAGTGTAGGAAACAGTTGACGGGAGTTCTATAGCATGGGAGTAGCGATATGCACTACGCGAGTTTTAGGTACCCTGTGTGTAGGACATGCTGCTTATTTGTGTTCAGTAAGCTGAATGTAGAGAGAGGCAGTTTACTGGAATTCTGCATCCTGAGTGTAGGAGACAGTCTATGGGAGTTCTGGAACATGGCTCTAGCCATACACAGTATGTAGCCTGTGTGTGGGAGATGCAGCTTACAGGATTTCTGTACATTGGAAGTAGTGAGAGGCAGTTTACAGGAGTTCTGCATCCTGAGTGTAGAAAACAATTTACGGGGGTTCTGTAGCATGGGAGTAGTCTTACGCACTATGCGGGTTTTCAGTAGTCTGAGTAAAAGAGAAGCAGCTTACAGGATTTCTGTACATTGGAATTACTGAGAGGCAGTTTACTGGAGTTCTGCATCCTGAGTGTAGGAGACCGTTTAAGGGAGTTCTGTAACATGGCTCTGGCCCTACTCAGTATGCGGGATTTCTGTAGCCTGTGTGTAGGAAATGCAGCTTAAAGGATTTTTGTAAGCTGGATGTAGAGCGAAGCAGTTTACAGGAGTTCTGCAGCCTGAGTGTAGGAAACACTTTACGGGAGTTCTGTAGCATGGGAGTAGTCTTACGCACTATGCGGGTTTTCAGTAGTCTGAGTAAAAGAGAAGCAGCTTACAGGATTTCTGTACATTGGAATTAGTGAGAGGCAGTTTACTGGAGTTCTGCATCCTGAGTGTAGGAGACCGTTTAAGGGAGTTCTGTAACATTGCTCTGGCCCTACTCTGTATGCGGGATTTCTGTAGCCTGTGTGTAGGAGATGCAGCTTACAGGATTTCTGTAAGCTGGATGTATAGCCAAGCAGTTTACAGGAGTTCTGCAGCCTGAGTGTAGGAAACACTTTACGGGAGTTCTGTAGCATGGGAGTACTCTTACGCACTATGCGGGTTTTCAGCAGGCTGATTTAAACAGACACAGCTTACAGGATTTCTGTACATTGGAAGTAGTTTTGGGCAGTTTACAGGAGTTCTGCATCCTGAGTGTAGGAAACACTTTACGGGAGTTCTGTAGCATGGGAGTAGTCTTACGCACTATGCGGGTTTTCAGTAGTCTGAGTAAAAGAGAAGCAGCTTACAGGATTTCTGTTAGCTGGATGTAGAGAGAGGCAGTTTACTGGAGTTCCGCATCCTGAGTGTAGGAGACAGTTTAAGGGAGTTCTGTAACATGGCTCTAGCCCTACTCAGTATGCGGGATTTCTGTAGCCTGTGTGTAGGAGATGCAGCTTACAGGATTTTTGTAAGCTGGATGTAGAGCGAAGCAGTTTACAGGAGTTCTGCATCCTGAGTGTAGGAAACACTTTACGGGAGTTCTGTAGCATGGGAGTAGTCTTATGCACTATGCGGGTTTTCAGTAGTCTGAGTAAAAGAGAAGCAGCTTCCAGGATTTCTGTACATTGGAAGCAGTGAGAGGCAGTTTACAGGAGTTCTGCATCCTGAGTGTAGGAAACACTTTACGGGAGTTCTGTAGCATGGGAGTAGTCTTAAGCACTATGCGGGTTTTCAGTAGTCTGAGTAAAAGAGAAGCAGCTTAAAGAATTTCTGTACATTGGAATTAGTGAGAGGCAGTTTACTGGAGTTCTGCATCCTGAGTGTAGGAGACCGTTTAAGGGAGTTCTGTAACATGGCTCTGGCCCTACTCCGTATGCGGGATTTCTGTAGCCTGTGTGTAGGAGATGCAGCTTACAGGATTTCTGTAAGCTGGATGTAGAGCGAAGTAGTTTTCTGGAATTCTGCCGCCTGAGTGTAGGAAACAGTTGACGGGAGTTCTATAGCATGGGAGTAGCGATATGCACTACGCGAGTTTTAGGTACCCTGTGTGTAGGATATGCTGCTTATTTGTGTTCAGTAAGCTGAATGTAGAGAGAGGCAGTTTACTGGAATTCTGCATCCTGAGTGTAGGAGACAGTCTATGGGAGTTCTGGAACATGGCTCTAGCCATACACAGTATGTAGCCTGTGTGTGGGAGATGCAGCTTACAGGATTTCTGTACATTGGAAGTAGTGAGAGGCAGTTTACAGGAGTTCTGCATCCTGAGTGTAGGAAACACTTTACGGGAGTTCTGTAGCATGGGAGTAGTCTTACGCACTATGCGGGTTTTCAGTAGTCTGAGTAAAAGAGAAGCAGGTAACAGGATTTCTGTTAGCTGGATGTAGAGAGAGGCAGTTTACTGGAGTTCCGCATCCTGAGTGTAGGAGACCGTTTAAGGGAGTTCTGTAACATGGCTCTGGCCCTACTCAGTATGCGGAATTTCTGTAGCCTGTGTGTAGGAGATGCAGCTTACAGGATTTCTGTAAGCTGGATGTAGAGCGAAGCAGTTTACAGGAGTTCTGCAGCCTGAGTGTAGGAAACACTTTACGGGAGTTCTGTAGCATGGGAGTAGTCTTACGCACTATGCGGGTTTTCAGTAGTCTGAGTAAAAGAGAAGCAGCTTACAGGATTTCTGTACATTGGAATTAGTGAGAGGCAGTTTACTGGAGTTCTGCATCCTGAGTGTAGGAGACAGTTTAAGGGAGTTCTGTAACATGGCTCTGGCCCTACTCAGTATGCGGGATTTCTGTAGCCTGTGTGTAGGAGATGCAGCTTACAGGATTTTTGTAAGCTGGATGTAGAGCGAAGCAGTTTACAGGAGTTCTGCATCCTGAGTGTAGGAAACACTTTACGGGAGTTCTGTAGCATGGGAGTAGTCTTACGCACTATGCGGGTTTTCAGTAGTCTGAGTAAAAGAGAAGCAGCTTACAGGATTTCTGTACATTGGAAGTAGTGAGAGGCAGTTTACTGGAGTTCTGCATCCTGAGTGTAGGAGACCGTTTAAGGGAGTTCTGTAACATGGCTCTGGCCCTACTCCGTATGCGGGATTTCTGTAGCCTGTGTGTAGGAGATGCAGCTTACAGGATTTCTGTAAGCTGGATGTAGAGCGAAGTAGTTTTCTGGAATTCTGCTGCCTGAGTGTAGGAAACAGTTGACGGGAGTTCTGTAGCATGGGAGTACTCTTACGCACTATGCGGGTTTTTAGCAGGCTGATTTAAACAGACGCAGCTTACAGGATTTCTGTACATTGGAAGTAGTTTTGGGCAGTTTACAGGAGTTCTGCATCCTGAGTGCAGGAAACACTTTACGGGAGTTCTGTAGCATGGGAGTAGTCTTACGCACTATGCGCGTTTTCAGTAGGCTGAGTAAAACAGATGCAGCTTACAGGATTTCTGTACATTGGAAGTAGTTTAGGGAGTTTACAGGAGTTCTGCATCCTGAGTGCAGGAAACACTTTACGGGAGTTCTGCAGCATGGGAGTACTCTTACGCACTATGTGGGTTTTCAGTAGTCTAAGTAAAAGAGAAGCAGCTTACAGGATTTCTGTACATTGGAAGTAGTTTTGGGCAGTTTACAGGAGTTCTGCATCCTGAGTGTAGGAAACACTTTACGGGAGTTCTGTAGCATGGGAGTAGTCTTACGCACTATGCGGGTTTTCAGTAGTCTGAGTAAAAGAGAAGCAGCTTACAGGATTTCTGTTAGCTGGATGTAGAGAGAGGCAGTTTACTGGAGTTCCGCATCCTGAGTGTAGGAGACAGATTAAGGGAGTTCTGTAACATGGCTCTAGCCCTACTCAGTATGCGGAATTTCTGTAGCCTGTGTGTAGGAGATGCAGCTTACAGGATTTTTGTAAGCTGGATGTAGAGCGAAGCAGTTTACATGAGTTCTGCATCCTGAGTGTAGGAAACACTTTACGGGAGTTCTGTAGCATGGGAGTAGTCTTATGCACTATGCGGGTTTTCAGTAGTCTGAGTAAAAGAGAAGCAGCTTCCAGGATTTCTGTACATTGGAAGCAGTGAGAGGCAGTTTACAGGAGTTCTGCATCCTGAGTGTAGGAGACCGTTTAAGGGAGTTCTGTAGCATGGGAGTAGTCTTAAGCACTATGCGGGTTTTCAGTAGTCTGAGTAAAAGAGAAGCAGCTTAAAGAATTTCTGTACATTGGAATTAGTGAGAGGCAGTTTACTGGAGTTCTGCATCCTGAGTGTAGGAGACCGTTTAAGGGAGTTCTGTAACATGGCTCTGGCCCTACTCCGTATGCGGGATTTCTGTAGCCTGTGTGTAGGAGATGCAGCTTACAGGATTTCTGTAAGCTGGATGTAGAGCGAAGTAGTTTTCTGGAATTCTGCTGCCTGAGTGTAGGAAACAGTTGACGGGAGTTCTATAGCATGGGAGTAGCGATATGCACTACGCGAGTTTTAGGTACCCTGTGTGTAGGACATGCTGCTTATTTGTGTTCAGTAAGCTGAATGTAGAGAGAGGCAGTTTACTGGAATTCTGCATCCTGAGTGTAGGAGACAGTCTATGGGAGTTCTGGAACATGGCTCTAGCCATACACAATATGTAGCCTGTGTGTGGGAGATGCAGCTTACAGGATTTCTGTACATTGGAAGTAGTGAGAGGCAGTTTACAGGAGTTCTGCATCCTGAGTGTAGGAAACACTTTACGGGAGTTCTGTAGCATGGGAGTAGTCTTACGCACTATGCGGGTTTTCAATAGTCAGAGTAAAAGAGAAGCAGCTTACAGGATTTCTGTACATTGGAAGTAGTGAGAGGCAGTTTACAGGAGTTCTGCATCCTGAGTGTAGGAAACACTTTACGGGAGTTCTGTAGCATGGGAGTAGTCTTACGCACTATGCGGGTTTTCAGTAGTCTGAGTAAAAGAGAAGCAGCTTACAGGATTTCTGTACATTGGAATTAGTGAGAGGCAGTTTACTGGAGTTCTGCATCCTGAGTGTAGGAGACCGTTTAAGGGAGTTCTGTAACATGGCTCTGGCCCTACTCTGTATGCGGGATTTCTGTAGCCTGTGTGTAGGAGATGCAGCTTACAGGATTTCTGTAAGCTGGATGTAGAGCGAAGCAGTTTACAGGAGTTCTGCAGCCTGAGTGTAGGAAACACTTTACGGGAGTTCTGTAGCATGGGAGTAGTCTTACGCACTATGCGGGTTTTCAGTAGTCTGAGTAAAAGAGAAGCAGCTTACAGGATTTCTGTACATTGGAAGTAGTGAGAGGCAGTTTACTGGAGTTCTGCATCCTGAGTGTAGGAGACCGTTTAAGGGAGTTCTGTAACATGGCTCTAGCCCTACTCAGTATGCGGGATTTCTGTAGCCTGTGTGTAGGAGATGCAGCTTACAGGATTTCTGTAAGCTGGATGTAGCGCGAAGTAGTTTACTGAAATTCTGCTTCCTGAGTGTAGGAAACACTTTACGGGAGTTCTGTAGCATGGGAGTACTCTTACGCACTATGCTGGTTTTCAGCAGGCTGATTTAAACAGACGCAGCTTACAGGATTTCTGTACATTGGAAGTAGTTTTGGGCAGTTTACAGGAGTTCTGCATCCTGAGTGTAGGAGACAGTTTAAGGGAGTTCTGTAACATGGCTCTGGCCCTACTCAGTATGTGGGATTTCTGTAGCCTGTGTGTAGGAGATGCAGCTTATAGGATTTTTGTAAGCTGGATGTAGAGAGAGGCAGTTTACTGGAGTTCTGCATCCTGAGTGTAGGAAACACTTTACGGGAGTTCTGTAGCATGGGAGTACTCTTACGCACTATGCGGGTTTTCAGTAGGCTGAGTAAAAGAGAAGCAGGTAACTGGACTTCTGTACTTTGGAAGTAGTGAGAGGTAGTTTACAGGAGTTCTGCATCCTGAGTGCAGGAAACACTTTACGGGAGTTCTGTAGCATGGGAGTAGTCTTACACACTATGCGGGTTTTCAGTAGTCAGAGTAAAAGAGAAGCAGCTTCCAGGATTTCTGTACATTGGAAGTAGTTTAGGCAGTTTACAGGAGTTCTGCATCCTGAGTGTAGGAAACACTTTACGGGAGTTCTGTAGCATGGGAGTAGTCTTACGCACTATGCGGTTTTTCAGTAATCTGAGTAAAAGAGAAGCAGCTTACAGGATTTCTGTTAGCTGGATGTAGAGAGAGGCAGTTTACTGGAGTTCCGCATCCTGAGCGTAGGAGACAGTTTAAGGGAGTTCTGTAACATGGCTCTAGCCATACTCAATATTCGGGATTTCTGTAGTCTGTGTGTAGGAGATGCAGCTTACAGGATTTCTGTAAGCTGGATGTAGAGCGAAGCAGTTTACAGGAGTTCTGCAGCCTGAGTGTAGGAAACACTTTACGGGAGTTCTGTAGCATGGGAGTAGTCTTACGCACTATGCGGGTTTTCAATAGTCAGAGTAAAAGAGAAGCAGCTTCCAGGATTTCTGTACATTGGAAGTAGTGAGAGGCAGTTTACAGGAGTTCTGCATCCTGAGTGTAGGAAACACTTTACGGGAGTTCTGTAGCATGGGAGTAGTCTTACGCACTATGCGGGTTTTCAGTAGTCTGAGTAAAAGAGAAGCAGCTTACAGGATTTCTGTACGCTGGATGTAGAGAGAGGCAGTTTACTGGAGTTCTGCATCCTGAGTGTAGGAGACAGTTTAAGGGAGTTCTGTAACATGGCTCTGGCCCTACTCAATATTCGGGATTTCTGTAGTCTGTGTGTAGGAGATGCAGCTTACAGTATTTCTGTAAGCTGGATGTAGAGCGAAGCAGTTTACAGGAGTTCTGCAGCCTGAGTGTAGGAAACACTTTACGGGAGTTCTGTAGCATGGGAGTAGTCTTACGCACTATGCGGGTTTTCAGTAGTCTGAGTAAAAGAGAAGCAGCTTACAGGATTTCTGTACATTGGAAGTAGTGAGAGGCAGTTTACTGGAGTTCTGCATCCTGAGTGTAGGAGACCGTTTAAGGGAGTTCTGTAACATGGCTCTAGCCCTACTCAGTATGCGGGATTTCTGTAGCCTGTGTGTAGGAGATGCAGCTTACAGGATTTCTGTAAGCTGGATGTAGCGCGAAGTAGTTTACTGAAATTCTGCTTCCTGAGTGTAGGAAACACTTTACGGGAGTTCTGTAGCATGGGAGTACTCTTACGCACTATGCTGGTTTTCAGCAGGCTGATTTAAACAGACGCAGCTTACAGGATTTCTGTACATTGGAAGTAGTTTTGGGCAGTTTACAGGAGTTCTGCATCCTGAGTGTAGGAGACAGTTTAAGGGAGTTCTGTAACATGGCTCTGGCCCTACTCAGTATGTGGGATTTCTGTAGCCTGTGTGTAGGAGATGCAGCTTATAGGATTTTTGTAAGCTGGATGTAGAGAGAGGCAGTTTACTGGAGTTCTGCATCCTGAGTGTAGGAAACACTTTACGGGAGTTCTGTAGCATGGGAGTACTCTTACGCACTATGCGGGTTTTCAGTAGGCTGAGTAAAAGAGAAGCAGGTAACTGGACTTCTGTACTTTGGAAGTAGTGAGAGGTAGTTTACAGGAGTTCTGCATCCTGAGAGCAGGAAACAATTTACGGGAGTTCTGTAGCATGGGAGTAGTCTTACGCACTATGCGGGTTTTCAATAGTCAGAGTAAAAGAGAAGCAGCTTCCAGGATTTCTGTACATTGGAAGTAGTGAGAAGCAGTTTACAGGAGTTCTGCATCCTGAGTTTAGGAAACACTTTACGGGAGTTGGGTAGCATTGGAGTAGTCTTACGCACTATGCGGGTTTTCAGTAGTCTGAGTAAAAGAGAAGCAGCTTACAGGATTTCTGTTAGCTGGATGTAGAGAGAGGCAGTTTACAGGAGTTCCGCATCCTGAGCGTAGGAGACAGTTTAAGGAAGTTCTGTAACATGGCTCTAGCCCTACTCAGTATGCGGGATTTCTGTAGCCTGTGTGTAGGAGATGCAGCTTACAGGATTTTTGTAAGCTGGATGTAGAGCGAAGCAGTTTACAGGAGTTCTGCAGCCTGAGTGTAGGAAACACTTTATGGGAGTTCTGTACCATGGGAGTAGTCTTACGCACTATGCTGGTGTTCAGTAGTCTGAGTAAAAGAGAAGCAGGTAACAGGATTTCTGTACATTGGAAGTAGTGAGAGGCAGTTTACAGGAGTTCTGCATCCTGAGTGCAGGAAACACTTTACGGGAGTTCTGTAGCATGGGAGTAGTCTTACACACTATGCGGGTTTTCAGTAGTCAGAGTAAAAGAGAAGCAGCTTCCAGGATTTCTGTACATTGGAAGTAGTTTAGGCAGTTTACAGGAGTTCTGCATCCTGAGTGTAGGAAACACTTTACGGGAGTTCTGTAGCATGGGAGTAGTCTTACGCACTATGCGGTTTTTCAGTAATCTGAGTAAAAGAGAAGCAGCTTACAGGATTTCTGTTAGCTGGATGTAGAGAGAGGCAGTTTACTGGAGTTCCGCATCCTGAGCGTAGGAGACAGTTTAAGGGAGTTCTGTAACATGGCTCTAGCCATACTCAATATTCGGGATTTCTGTAGTCTGTGTGTAGGAGATGCAGCTTACAGGATTTCTGTAAGCTGGATGTAGAGCGAAGCAGTTTACAGGAGTTCTGCAGCCTGAGTGTAGGAAACACTTTACGGGAGTTCTGTAGCATGGGAGTAGTCTTACGCACTATGCGGGTTTTCAATAGTCAGAGTAAAAGAGAAGCAGCTTCCAGGATTTCTGTACATTGGAAGTAGTGAGAGGCAGTTTACAGGAGTTCTGCATCCTGAGTGTAGGAAACACTTTACGGGAGTTCTGTAGCATGGGAGTAGTCTTACGCACTATGCGGGTTTTCAGTAGTCTGAGTAAAAGAGAAGCAGCTTACAGGATTTCTGTACGCTGGATGTAGAGAGAGGCAGTTTACTGGAGTTCTGCATCCTGAGTGTAGGAGACAGTTTAAGGGAGTTCTGTAACATGGCTCTGGCCCTACTCAATATTCGGGATTTCTGTAGTCTGTGTGTAGGAGATGCAGCTTACAGTATTTCTGTAAGCTGGATGTAGAGCGAAGCAGTTTACAGGAGTTCTGCAGCCTGAGTGTAGGAAACACTTTACGGGAGTTCTGTAGCATGGGAGTAGTCTTACGCACTATGCGGGTTTTCAGTAGTCTGAGTAAAAGAGAAGCAGCTTACAGGATTTCTGTACATTGGAAGTAGTGAGAGGCAGTTTACTGGAGTTCTGCATCCTGAGTGTAGGAGACCGTTTAAGGGAGTTCTGTAACATGGCTCTAGCCCTACTCAGTATGCGGGATTTCTGTAGCCTGTGTGTAGGAGATGCAGCTTACAGGATTTCTGTAAGCTGGATGTAGCGCGAAGTAGTTTACTGAAATTCTGCTTCCTGAGTGTAGGAAACACTTTACGGGAGTTCTGTAGCATGGGAGTACTCTTACGCACTATGCTGGTTTTCAGCAGGCTGATTTAAACAGACGCAGCTTACAGGATTTCTGTACATTGGAAGTAGTTTTGGGCAGTTTACAGGAGTTCTGCATCCTGAGTGTAGGAGACAGTTTAAGGGAGTTCTGTAACATGGCTCTGGCCCTACTCAGTATGTGGGATTTCTGTAGCCTGTGTGTAGGAGATGCAGCTTATAGGATTTTTGTAAGCTGGATGTAGAGAGAGGCAGTTTACTGGAGTTCTGCATCCTGAGTGTAGGAAACACTTTACGGGAGTTCTGTAGCATGGGAGTACTCTTACGCACTATGCGGGTTTTCAGTAGGCTGAGTAAAAGAGAAGCAGGTAACTGGACTTCTGTACTTTGGAAGTAGTGAGAGGTAGTTTACAGGAGTTCTGCATCCTGAGAGCAGGAAACAATTTACGGGAGTTCTGTAGCATGGGAGTAGTCTTACGCACTATGCGGGTTTTCAATAGTCAGAGTAAAAGAGAAGCAGCTTCCAGGATTTCTGTACATTGGAAGTAGTGAGAAGCAGTTTACAGGAGTTCTGCATCCTGAGTTTAGGAAACACTTTACGGGAGTTGGGTAGCATTGGAGTAGTCTTACGCACTATGCGGGTTTTCAGTAGTCTGAGTAAAAGAGAAGCAGCTTACAGGATTTCTGTTAGCTGGATGTAGAGAGAGGCAGTTTACTGGAGTTCCGCATCCTGAGCGTAGGAGACAGTTTAAGGAAGTTCTGTAACATGGCTCTAGCCCTACTCAGTATGCGGGATTTCTGTAGCCTGTGTGTAGGAGATGCAGCTTACAGGATTTTTGTAAGCTGGATGTAGAGCGAAGCAGTTTACAGGAGTTCTGCAGCCTGAGTGTAGGAAACACTTTATGGGAGTTCTGTACCATGGGAGTAGTCTTACGCACTATGCTGGTGTTCAGTAGTCTGAGTAAAAGAGAAGCAGGTAACAGGATTTCTGTACATTGGAAGTAGTGAGAGGCAGTTTACAGGAGTTCTGCATCCTGAGTGCAGGAAACACTTTACGGGAGTTCTGTAGCATGGGAGTAGTCTTACACACTATGCGGGTTTTCAGTAGTCAGAGTAAAAGAGAAGCAGCTTCCAGGATTTCTGTACATTGGAAGTAGTTTAGGCAGTTTACAGGAGTTCTGCATCCTGAGTGTAGGAAACACTTTACGGGAGTTCTGTAGCATGGGAGTAGTCTTACGCACTATGCGGTTTTTCAGTAATCTGAGTAAAAGAGAAGCAGCTTACAGGATTTCTGTTAGCTGGATGTAGAGAGAGGCAGTTTACTGGAGTTCCGCATGCTGAGCGTAGGAGACAGTTTAAGGGAGTTCTGTAACATGGCTCTGGCCCTACTCAATATTCGGGATTTCTGTAGCCTGTGTGTAGGAGATGCAGCTTACAGGATTTCTGTAAGCTGGATGTAGAGCGAAGCAGTTTACAGGAGTTCTGCAGCCTGAGTGTAGGAAACACTTTACGGGAGTTCTGTAGCATGGGAGTAGTCTTACGCACTATGCGGGTTTTCAATAGTCAGAGTAAAAGAGAAGCAGCTTCCAGGATTTCTGTACATTGGAAGTAGTGAGAGGCAGTTTACAGGAGTTCTGCATCCTGAGTGTAGGAAACACTTTACGGGAGTTCTGTAGCATGGGAGTAGTCTTACGCACTATGCGGGTTTTCAGTAGTCTGAGTAAAAGAGAAGCAGCTTACAGGATTTCTGTACATTGGAAGTAGTGAGAGGCAGTTTACTGGAGTTCTGCATCCTGAGTGTAGGAGACCGTTTAAGGGAGTTCTGTAACATGGCTCTAGCCCTACTCAGTATGCGGGATTTCTGTAGCCTGTGTGTAGGAGATGCAGCTTACAGGATTTCTGTAAGCTGGATGTAGCGCGAAGTAGTTTACTGAAATTCTGCTTCCTGAGTGTAGGAAACACTTTACGGGAGTTCTGTAGCATGGGAGTACTCTTACGCACTATGCTGGTTTTCAGCAGGCTGATTTAAACAGACGCAGCTTACAGGATTTCTGTACATTGGAAGTAGTGAGAGGCAGTTTACAGGAGTTCTGCATCCTGAGTGTAGGAAACACTTTACGGGAGTTCTGTAGCATGGGAGTAGTCTTACGCACTATGCGGGTTTTCAGTAGTCTGAGTAAAAGAGAAGCAGCTTACAGGATTTCTGTTAGCTGGATGTAGAGAGAGGCAGTTTACTGGAGTTCCGCATCCTGAGTGTAGGAGACAGTTTAAGGGAGTTCTGTAACATGGCTCTAGACCTACTCAGTATGCGGGATTTCTGTAGCCTGTGTGTAGGAGATGCAGCTTACAGGATTTTTGTAAGCTGGATGTAGAGCCAAGCAGTTTACAGGAGTTCTGCATCCTGAGTGTAGGAAACACTTTACGGGAGTTCTGTAGCATGGGAGTAGTCTTATGCACTATGCGGGTTTTCAGTAGTCTGAATAAAAGAGAAGCAGCTTCCAGGATTTCTGTACATTGGAAGCAGTGAGAGGCAGTTTACAGGAGTTCTGCATCCTGAGTGTAGGAAACACTTTACGGGAGTTCTGTAGCATGGGAGTAGTCTTAAGCACTATGCGGGTTTTCAGTAGTCTGAGTAAAAGAGAAGCAGCTTAAAGAATTTCTGTACATTGGAATTAGTGAGAGGCAGTTTACTGGAGTTCTGCATCCTGAGTGTAGGAGACCGTTTAAGGGAGTTCTGTAACATGGCTCTGGCCCTACTCCGTATGCGGGATTTCTGTAGCCTGTGTGTAGGAGATGCAGCTTACAGGATTTCTGTAAGCTGGATGTAGAGCGAAGTAGTTTTCTGGAATTCTGCTGCCTGAGTGTAGGAAACAGTTGACGGGAGTTCTATAGCATGGAAGTAGCGATATGCACTACGCGAGTTTTAGGTACCCTGTGTGTAGGATATGCTGCTTATTTGTGTTCAGTAAGCTGAAGGTAGAGAGAGGCAGTTTACTGGAATTCTGCATCCTGAGTGTAGGAGACAGTCTATGGGAGTTCTGGAACATGGCTCTAGCCATACACAGTATGTAGCCTGTGTGTGGGAGATGCAGCTTACAGGATTTCTGTACATTGGAAGTAGTTTTGGGCAGTTTACAGGAGTTCTGCATCCTGAGTGTAGGAAACACTTTACGGGAGTTCTGTAGCATGGGAGTAGTCTTACGCACTATGCGGGTTTTCAGTAGTCTGAGTAAAAGAGAAGCAGGTAACAGGATTTCTGTTAGCTGGATGTAGAGAGAGGCAGTTTACTGGAGTTCCGCATCCTGAGTGTAGGAGACAGTTTAAGGGAGTTCTGTAACATGGCTCTAGCCCTACTCAGTATGCGTGGTTTCTGTAGCCTGTGTGTAGGAGATGCAGCTTACAGGATTTTTGTAAGCTGGATGTAGAGCAAAGCAGTTTACAGGAGTTCTGCATCCTGAGTGTAGGAGACACTTTACGGGAGTTCTGTAGCATGGGAGTAGTCTTACGCACTATGCGGGTTTTCAGTAGTCTGAGTAAAAGAGAAGCAGCTTACAGGATTTCTGTACATTGGAAGTAGTGAGAGGCAGTTTACAGGAGTTCTGCATCCTGAGTGTAGGAAACACTTTACGGGAGTTCTGTAGCATGGGAGTAGTCTTACGCACTATGCGGGTTTTCAATAGTCAGAGTAAAAGAGAAGCAGCTTCCAGGATTTCTGTACATTGGAAGTAGTGAGAAGCAGTTTACAGGAGTTCTGCATCCTGAGTGTAGGAAACACTTTACGGGAGTTCTGTAGCATGGGAGTAGTCTTACGCACTATGCGGGTTTTCAGTAGTCTGAGTAAAAGAGAAGCATCTTACAGGATTTCTGTACATTGGAATTAGTGAGAGGCAGTTTACTGGAGTTCTGCATCCTGAGTGTAGGAGACCGTTTAAGGGAGTTCTGTAACATGGCTCTGGCCCTACTCAGTATGCGGAATTTCTGTAGCCTGTGTGTAGGAGATGCAGCTTACAGGATTTCTGTAAGCTGGATGTAGAGCGAAGCAGTTTACAGGAGTTCTGCAGCCTGAGTGTAGGAAACACTTTACGGGAGTTCTGTAGCATGGGAGTAGTCTTACGCACTATGCAGGTTTTCAGTAGTCTGAGTAAAAGAGAAGCAGCTTACAGGATTTCTGTACATTGGAATTAGTGAGAGGCAGTTTACTGGAGTTCTGCATCCTGAGTGTAGGAGACAGTTTAAGGGAGTTCTGTAACATGGCTCTGGCCCTACTCAGTATGCGGGATTTCTGTAGCCTGTGTGTAGGAGATGCAGCTTACAGGATTTTTGTAAGCTGGATGTAGAGCGAAGCAGTTTACAGGAGTTCTGCATCCTGAGTGTAGGAAACACTTTACGGGAGTTCTGTAGCATGGGAGTAGTCTTACGCACTATGCGGGTTTTCAGTAGTCTGAGTAAAAGAGAAGCAGCTTACAGGATTTCTGTACATTGGAAGTAGTGAGAGGCAGTTTACTGGAGTTCTGCATCCTGAGTGTAGGAGACCGTTTAAGGGAGTTCTGTAACATGGCTCTGGCCCTACTCAGTATGCGGGATTTCTGTAGCCTGTGTGTAGGAGATGCAGCTTACAGGATTTCTGTAAGCTGGATGTAGAGCGAAGCAGTTTACAGGAGTTCTGCAGCCTGAGTGTAGGAAACACTTTACGGGAGTTCTGTAGCATGGGAGTACTCTTACGCACTATGCGGGTTTTCAGCAGGCTGATTTAAACAGACGCAGCTTACAGGATTTCTGTACATTGGAAGTAGTTTTGGGCAGTTTACAGGAGTTCTGCATCCTGAGTGCAGGAAACACTTTACGGGAGTTCTGTAGCATGGGAGTACTCTTACGCACTATGCGGGTTTTCAGTAGGCTGAGTAAAACAGATGCAGCTTACAGGATTTCTGTACATTGGAAGTAGTTTAGGGAGTTTACAGGAGTTCTGCATCCTGAGTGCAGGAAACACTTTACGGGAGTTCTGCAGCATGGGAGTAGTCTTACGTACTATGTGGGTTTTCAGTAGTCTAAGTAAAAGAGAAGCAGCTTACAGGATTTCTGTACATTGGAAGTAGTTTTGGGCAGTTTACAGGAGTTCTGCATCCTGAGTGTAGGAAACACTTTACGGGAGTTCTGTAGCATGGGAGTAGTCTTACGCACTATGCGGGTTTTCAGTAGTCTGAGTAAAAGAGAAGCAGCTTACAGGATTTCTGTTAGCTGGATGTAGAGAGAGGCAGTTTACTGGAGTTCCGCATCCTGAGTGTAGGAGACAGTTTAAGGGAGTTCTGTAACATGGCTCTAGCCCTACTCAGTATGCGGGATTTCTGTAGCCTGTGTGTAGGAGATGCAGCTTACAGGATTTTTGTAAGCTGGATGTAGAGCCAAGCAGTTTACAGGAGTTCTGCATCCTGAGTGTAGGAAACACTTTACGGGAGTTCTGTAGCATGGGAGTAGTCTTACGCACTATGCGGGTTTTCAGTAGTCTGAGTAAAAGAGAAGCAGCTTCCAGTATTTCTGTACATTGGAAGCAGTGAGAGGCAGTTTACAGGAGTTCTGCATCCTGAGTGTAGGAAACACTTTACGGGAGTTCTGTAGCATGGGAGTAGTCTTAAGCACTATGCGGGTTTTCAGTAGTCTGAGTAAAAGAGAAGCAGCTTACAGGATTTCTGTACATTGGAATTAGTGAGAGGCAGTTTACTGGAGTTCTGCATCCTGAGTGTAGGAGACCGTTTAAGGGAGTTCTTTAACATGGCTCTGGCCCTACTCCGTATGCGGGATTTCTGTAGCCTGTGTGTAGGAGATGCAGCTTACAGGATTTCTGTAAGCTGGATGTAGAGCGAAGTAGTTTTCTGGAATTCTGCTGCCTGAGTGTAGGAAACAGTTGACGGGAGTTCTATAGCATGGGAGTAGCGATATGCACTACGCGAGTTTTAGGTACCCTGTGTGTAGGACATGCTGCTTATTTGTGTTCAGTAAGCTGAATGTAGAGAGAGGCAGTTTACTGGAATTCTGCATCCTGAGTGTAGGAGACAGTCTATGGGAGTTCTGGAACATGGCTCTAGCCATACACAGTATGTAGCCTGTGTGTGGGAGATGCAGCTTACAGGATTTCTGTACATTGGAAATAGTGAGAGGCAGTTTACAGGAGTTCTGCATCCTGAGTGTAGGAAACACTTTACGGGAGTTCTGTTGCATGGGAGTAGTCTTACGCACTATGCGGGTTTTCAATAGTCAGAGTAAAAGAGAAGCAGCTTCCAGGATTTCTGTACATTGGAAGTAGTGAGAGGCAGTTTACAGGAGTTCTGCATCCTGAGTTTAGGAAACACTTTACGGGAGTTCTGTAGCATGGGAGTAGTCTTACGCACTATGCGGGTTTTCAGTAGTCTGAGTAAAAGAGAAGCAGCTTACAGGATTTCTGTACATTGGAAGTAGTGAGAGGCAGTTTACAGGAGTTCTGCATCCTGAGTGTAGGAAACACTTTACGGGAGTTCTGTAGCATGGGAGTAGTCTTACGCACTATGCGGGTTTTCAATAGACAGAGTAAAAGAGAAGCAGCTTACAGGATTTCTGTACATTGGAAGTAGTGAGAGGCAGTTTACAGGAGTTCTGCATCCTGAGTGTAGGAGACAGTTTAAGGGAGTTCTGTAACATCCTCTGGCCGTACTCAATATTCGGGATTTCTGTAGTCTGTGTGTAGGAGATGCAGCTTACAGGATTTCTGTAAGCTGGATGTAGAGCGAAGCAGTTTACAGGAGTTCTGCAGCCTGAGTGTAGGAAACACTTTACGGGAGTTCTGTAGCATGGGAGTAGTCTTACGCACTATGCGGGTTTTCAGTAGTCTGAGTAAAAGAGAAGCAGCTTACAGGATTTCTGTACATTGGAAGTAGTGAGAGGCAGTTTACTGGAGTTCTGCATCCTGAGTGTAGGAGACCGTTTAAGGGAGTTCTGTAACATGGCTCTAGCCCTACTCAGTATGCGGGATTTCTGTAGCCTGTGTGTAGGAGATGCAGCTTACAGGATTTCTGTAAGCTGGATGTAGCGCGAAGTAGTTTACTGAAATTCTGCTTCCTGAGTGTAGGAAACACTTTACGGGAGTTCTGTAGCATGGGAGTACTCTTACGCACTATGCTGGTTTTCAGCAGGCTGATTTAAACAGACGCAGCTTACAGGATTTCTGTACATTGGAAGTAGTTTTGGGCAGTTTACAGGAGTTCTGCATCCTGAGTGTAGGAAACACTTTACGGGAGTTCTGTAGCATGGGAGTAGTCTTACGCACTATGCGGGTTTTCAGTAGTCTGAGTAAAAGAGAAGCAGCTTACAGGATTTCTGTTAGCTGGATGTAGAGAGAGGCAGTTTACTGGAGTTCCGCATCCTGAGTGTAGGAGACAGTTTAAGGGAGTTCTGTAACATGGCTCTAGCCCTACTCAGTATGCGGGATTTCTGTAGCCTGTGTGTAGGAGATGCAGCTTACAGGATTTTTGTAAGCTGGATGTAGAGCCAAGCAGTTTACAGGAGTTCTGCATCCTGAGTGTAGGAAACACTTTACGGGAGTTCTGTAGCATGGGAATAGTCTTACGCACTATGCGGGTTTTCAGTACTCTGAGTAAAAGAGAAGCAGCTTCCAGGATTTCTGTACATTGGAAGCAGTGAGAGGCAGTTTACAGGAGTTCTGCATCCTGAGTGTAGGAAACACTTTACGGGAGTTCTGTAGCATGGGAGTAGTCTTAAGCACTATGCGGGTTTTCAGTAGTCTGAGTAAAAGAGAAGCAGCTTAAAGAATTTCTGTACATTGGAATTAGTGAGAGGCAGTTTACTGGAGTTCTGCATCCTGAGTGTAGGAGACCGTTTAAGGGAGTTCTGGAACATGGCTCTGGCCCTACTCCGTATGCGGGATTTCTGTAGCCTGTGTGTAGGAGATGCAGCTTACAGGATTTCTGTAAGCTGGATGTAGAGCGAAGTAGTTTTCTGGAATTCTGCTTCCTGAGTGTAGGAAACAGTTCACGGGAGTTCTATAGCATGGAAGTAGCGATATGCACTACGCGAGTTTTAGGTACCCTGTGTGTAGGATATGCTGCTTATTTGTGTTCAGTAAGCTGAATGTAGAGAGAGGCAGTTTACTGGAATTCTGCATCCTGAGTGTAGGAGACAGTCTATGGGAGTTCTGGAACATGGCTCTAGCCATACACAGTATGTAGCCTGTGTGTGGGAGATGCAGCTTACAGGATTTCTGTACATTGGAAGTAGTTTTGGGCAGTTTACAGGAGTTCTGCATCCTGAGTGTAGGAAACACTTTACGGGAGTTCTGTAGCATGGGAGTAGTCTTACGCACTATGCGGGTTTTCAGTAGTCTGAGTAAAAGAGAAGCAGGTAACAGGATTTCTGTTAGCTGGATGTAGAGAGAGGCAGTTTACTGGAGTTCCGCATCCTGAGTGTAGGAGACAGTTTAAGGGAGTTCTGTAACATGGCTCTAGCCCTACTCAGTATGCGTGGTTTCTGTAGCCTGTGTGTAGGAGATGCAGCTTACAGGATTTTTGTAAGCTGGATGTAGAGCAAAGCAGTTTACAGGAGTTCTGCATCCTGAGTGTAGGAGACACTTTACGGGAGTTCTGTAGCATGGGAGTAGTCTTACGCACTATGCGGGTTTTCAGTAGTCTGAGTAAAAGAGAAGCAGCTTACAGGATTTCTGTACATTGGAATTAGTGAGAGGCAGTTTACAGGAGTTCTGCATCCTGAGTGTAGGAAACACTTTACGGGAGTTCTGTAGCATGGGAGTAGTCTTACGCACTATGCGGGTTTTCAATAGTCAGAGTAAAAGAGAAGCAGCTTCCAGGATTTCTGTACATTGGAAGTAGTGAGAAGCAGTTTACAGGAGTTCTGCATCCTGAGTGTAGGAAACACTTTACGGGAGTTCTGTAGCATGGGAGTAGTCTTACGCACTATGCGGGTTTTCAGTAGTCTGAGTAAAAGAGAAGCATCTTACAGGATTTCTGTACATTGGAATTAGTGAGAGGCAGTTTACTGGAGTTCTGCATCCTGAGTGTAGGAGACCGTTTAAGGGAGTTCTGTAACATGGCTCTGGCCCTACTCAGTATGCGGAATTTCTGTAGCCTGTGTGTAGGAGATGCAGCTTACAGGATTTCTGTAAGCTGGATGTAGAGCGAAGCAGTTTACAGGAGTTCTGCAGCCTGAGTGTAGGAAACACTTTACGGGAGTTCTGTAGAATGGGAGTAGTCTTACGCACTATGCGGGTTTTCAGTAGTCTGAGTAAAAGAGAAGCAGCTTACAGGATTTCTGTACATTGGAATTAGTGAGAGGCAGTTTACTGGAGTTCTGCATCCTGAGTGTAGGAGACAGTTTAAGGGAGTTCTGTAACATGGCTCTGGCCCTACTCAGTATGCGGGATTTCTGTAGCCTGTGTGTAGGAGATGCAGCTTACAGGATTTTTGTAAGCTGGATGTAGAGCGAAGCAGTTTACAGGAGTTCTGCATCCTGAGTGTAGGAAACACTTTACGGGAGTTCTGTAGCATGGGAGTAGTCTTACGCACTATGCGGGTTTTCAGTAGTCTGAGTAAAAGAGAAGCAGCTTACAGGATTTCTGTACATTGGAAGTAGTGAGAGGCAGTTTACTGGAGTTCTGCATCCTGAGTGTAGGAGACCGTTTAAGGGAGTTCTGTAACATGGCTCTGGCTCTACTCAGTATGCGGGATTTCTGTAGCCTGTGTGTAGGAGATGCAGCTTACAGGATTTCTGTAAGCTGGATGTAGAGCGAAGCAGTTTACAGGAGTTCTGCAGCCTGAGTGTAGGAAACACTTTACGGGAGTTCTGTAGCATGGGAGTACTCTTACGCACTATGCGGGTTTTCAGCAGGCTGATTTAAACAGACGCAGCTTACAGGATTTCTGTACATTGGAAGTAGTTTTGGGCAGTTTACAGGAGTTCTGCATCCTGAGTGCAGGAAACACTTTACGGGAGTTCTGTAGCATGGGAGTACTCTTACGCACTATGCGGGTTTTCAGTAGGCTGAGTAAAACAGATGCAGCTTACAGGATTTCTGTACATTGGAAGTAGTTTAGGGAGTTTACAGGAGTTCTGCATCCTGAGTGCAGGAAACACTTTACGGGAGTTCTGCAGCATGGGAGTAGTCTTATGTACTATGTGGGTTTTCAGTAGTCTAAGTAAAAGAGAAGCAGCTTACAGGATTTCTGTACATTGGAAGTAGTTTTGGGCAGTTTACAGGAGTTCTGCATCCTGAGTGTAGGAAACACTTTACGGGAGTTCTGTAGCATGGGAGTAGTCTTACGCACTATGCGGGTTTTCAGTAGTCTGAGTAAAAGAGAAGCAGCTTACAGGATTTCTGTTAGCTGGATGTAGAGAGAGGCAGTTTACTGGAGTTCCGCATCCTGAGTGTAGGAGACAGTTTAAGGGAGTTCTGTAACATGGCTCTAGCCCTACTCAGTATGCGGGATTTCTGTAGCCTGTGTGTAGGAGATGCAGCTTACAGGATTTTTGTAAGCTGGATGTAGAGCCAAGCAGTTTACAGGAGTTCTGCATCCTGAGTGTAGGAAACACTTTACGGGAGTTCTGTAGCATGGGAGTAGTCTTACGCACTATGCGGGTTTTCAGTAGTCTGAGTAAAAGAGAAGCAGCTTCCAGGATTTCTGTACATTGGAAGCAGTGAGAGGCAGTTTACAGGAGTTCTGCATCCTGAGTGTAGGAAACACTTTACGGGAGTTCTGTAGCATGGGAGTAGTCTTAAGCACTATGCGGGTTTTCAGTAGTCTGAGTAAAAGAGAAGCAGCTTAAAGAATTTCTGTACATTGGAATTAGTGAGAGGCAGTTTACTGGAGTTCTGCATCCTGAGTGTAGGAGACCGTTTAAGGGAGTTCTATAACATGGCTCTGGCCCTACTCCGTATGCGGGATTTCTGTAGCCTGTGTGTAGGAGATGCAGCTTACAGGATTTCTGTAAGCTGGATGTAGAGCGAAGTAGTTTTCTGGAATTCTGCTGCCTGAGTGTAGGAAACAGTTGACGGGAGTTCTATAGCATGGGAGTAGCGATATGCACTACGCGAGTTTTAGGTACCCTGTGTGTAGGACATGCTGCTTATTTGTGTTCAGTAAGCTGAATGTAGAGAGAGGCAGTTTACTGGAATTCTGCATCCTGAGTGTAGGAGACAGTCTATGGGAGTTCTGGAACATGGCTCTAGCCATACACAGTATGTAGCCTGTGTGTGGGAGATGCAGCTTACAGGATTTCTGTACATTGGAAGTAGTGAGAGGCAGTTTACAGGAGTTCTGCATCCTGAGTGTAGGAAACACTTTACGGGAGTTCTGTTGCATGGGAGTAGTCTTACGCACTATGCGGGTTTTCAATAGTCAGAGTAAAAGAGAAGCAGCTTCCAGGATTTCTGTACATTGGAAGTAGTGAGAGGCAGTTTACAGGAGTTCTGCATCCTGAGTGTAGGAAACAATTTACGGGAGTTCTGTAGCATGGGAGTAGTCTTACGCACTATGCGGGTTTTCAATAGTCAGAGTAAAAGAGAAGCAGCTTACAGGATTTCTGTACATTGGAAGTAGTGAGAGGCAGTTTACAGGAGTTCTGCATCCTGAGTGTAGGAAACACTTTACGGGAGTTCTGTAGCATGGGAGTAGTCTTACGCACTATGCGGGTTTTCAATAGACAGAGTAAAAGAGAAGCAGCTTACAGGATTTCTGTACATTGGAAGTAGTGAGAGGCAGTTTACAGGAGTTCTGCATCCTGAGTGTAGGAAACACTTTACGGGAGTTCTGTAGCATGGGAGTAGTCTTACGCACTATGCGGGTTTTCAGTAGTCTGAGTAAAAGAGAAGCAGCTTACAGGATTTCTGTACATTGGAATTAGTGAGAGGCAGTTTACTGGAGTTCTGCATCCTGAGTGTAGGAGACCGTTTAAGGGAGTTCTGTAACATGGCTCTGGCCCTACTCTGTATGCGGGATTTCTGTAGCCTGTGTGTAGGAGATGCAGCTTACAGGATTTCTGTAAGCTGGATGTAGAGCGAAGCAGTTTACAGGAGTTCTGCAGCCTGAGTGTAGGAAACACTTTACGGGAGTTCTGTAGCATGGGAGTAGTCTTACGCACTATGCGGGTTTTCAGTAGTCTGAGTAAAAGAGAAGCAGCTTACAGGATTTCTGTACATTGGAATTAGTGAGAGGCAGTTTACTGGAGTTCTGCATCCTGAGTGTAGGAGACAGTTTAAGGGAGTTCTGTAACATGGCTCTGGCCCTACTCAGTATGCGGGATTTCTGTAGCCTGTGTGTAGGAGATGCAGCTTATAGGATTTTTGTAAGCTGGATGTAGAGAGAGGCAGTTTACTGGAGTTCTGCATCCTGAGTGTAGGAAACACTTTACGGGAGTTCTGTAGCATGGGAGTACTCTTACGCACTATGCGGGTTTTCAGTAGGCTGAGTAAAAGAGAAGCAGGTAACTGGACTTCTGTACTTTGGAAGTAGTGAGAGGTAGTTTACAGGAGTTCTGCATCCTGAGTGCAGGAAACAATTTACGGGAGTTCTGTAGCATGGGAGTAGTCTTACGCACTATGCGGGTTTTCAATAGTCAGAGTAAAAGAGAAGCAGCTTCCAGGATTTCTGTACATTGGAAGTAGTGAGAAGCAGTTTACAGGAGTTCTGCATCCTGAGTGCAGGAAACACTTTACGGGAGTTGGGTAGCATTGGAGTAGTCTTACGCACTATGCGGGTTTTCAGTAGTCTGAGTAAAAGAGAAGCAGCTTACAGGATTTCTGTACATTGGAAGTAGTTTAGGCAGTTTACAGGAGTTCTGCATCCTGAGTGTAGGAAACACTTTACGGGAGTTCTGTAGCATGGGAGTAGTCTTACGCACTATGCGGTTTTTCAGTAATCTGAGTAAAAGAGAAGCAGCTTACAGGATTTCTGTTAGCTGGATGTAGAGAGAGGCAGTTTACTGGAGTTCCGCATCCTGAGCGTAGGAGACAGTTTAAGGGAGTTCTGTAACATGGCTCTAGCCATACTCAATATTCGGGATTTCTGTAGTCTGTGTGTAGGAGATGCAGCTTACAGGATTTCTGTAAGCTGGATGTAGAGCGAAGCAGTTTACAGGAGTTCTGCAGCCTGAGTGTAGGAAACACTTTACGGGAGTTCTGTAGCATGGGAGTAGTCTTACGCACTATGCGGGTTTTCAGTAGTCTGAGTAAAAGAGAAGCAGCTTACAGGATTTCTGTACATTGGAATTAGTGAGAGGCAGTTTACTGGAGTTCTGCATCCTGAGTGTAGGAGACCGTTTAAGGGAGTTCTGTAACATGGCTCTGGCCCTACTCTGTATGCGGGATTTCTGTAGCCTGTGTGTAGGAGATGCAGCTTACAGGATTTCTGTAAGCTGGATGTAGAGCGAAGCAGTTTACAGGAGTTCTGCAGCCTGAGTGTAGGAAACACTTTACGGGAGTTCTGTAGCATGGGAGTAGTCTTACGCACTATGCGGGTTTTCAGTAGTCTGAGTAAAAGAGAAGCAGCTTACAGGATTTCTGTACATTGGAATTAGTGAGAGGCAGTTTACTGGAGTTCTGCATCCTGAGTGTAGGAGACAGTTTAAGGGAGTTCTGTAACATGGCTCTGGCCCTACTCAGTATGCGGGATTTCTGTAGCCTGTATGTAGGAGATGCAGCTTATAGGATTTTTGTAAGCTGGATGTAGAGAGAGGCAGTTTACTGGAGTTCTGCATCCTGAGTGTAGGAAACACTTTACGGGAGTTCTGTAGCATGGGAGTACTCTTACGCACTATGCGGGTTTTCAGTAGGCTGAGTAAAAGAGAAGCAGGTAACTGGACTTCTGTACTTTGGAAGTAGTGAGAGGTAGTTTACAGGAGTTCTGCATCCTGAGTGCAGGAAACAATTTACGGGAGTTCTGTAGCATGGGAGTAGTCTTACGCACTATGCGGGTTTTCAATAGTCAGAGTAAAAGAGAAGCAGCTTCCAGGATTTCTGTACATTGGAAGTAGTGAGAAGCAGTTTACAGGAGTTCTGCATCCTGAGTGCAGGAAACACTTTACGGGAGTTGGGTAGCTTTGGAGTAGTCTTACGCACTATGCGGGTTTTCAGTAGTCTGAGTAAAAGAGAAGCAGCTTACAGGATTTCTGTACATTGGAAGTAGTTTAGGCAGTTTACAGGAGTTCTGCATCCTGAGTGTAGGAAACACTTTACGGGAGTTCTGTAGCATGGGAGTAGTCTTAAGCACTATGCGGGTTTTCAGTAGTCTGAGTAAAAGAGAAGCAGCTTACAGGATTTCTGTTAGCTGGATGTAGAGAGAGGCAGTTTACTGGAGTTCCGCATCCTGGGTGTAGGAGACAGTTTAAGGGAGTTCTGTAACATGGCTCTAGCCCTACTCAGTATGCGGGATTTCTGTAGCCTGTGTGTAGGAGATGCAGCTTACAGGATTTTTGTAAGCTGGATGTAGAGCGAAGCAGTTTACAGGAGTTCTGCATCCTGAGTGTAGGAAACACTTTACGGGAGTTCTGTAGCATGGGAGTAGTCTTATGCACTATGCGGGTTTTCAGTAGTCTGAGTAAAAGAGAAGCAGCTTCCAGGATTTCTGTACATTGGAAGCAGTGAGAGGCAGTTTACAGGAGTTCTGCATCCTGAGTGTAGGAAACACTTTACGGGAGTTCTGTAGCATGGGAGTAGTCTTAAGCACTATGCGGGTTTTCAGTAGTCTGAGTAAAAGAGAAGCAGCTTAAAGAATTTCTGTACATTGGAATTAGTGAGAGGCAGTTTACTGGAGTTCTGCATCCTGAGTGTAGGAGACCGTTTAAGGGAGTTCTCTAACATGGCTCTGGCCCTACTCCGTATGCGGGATTTCTGTAGCCTGTGTGTAGGAGATGCAGCTTACAGGATTTCTGTAAGCTGGATGTAGAGCGAAGTAGTTTTCTGGAATTCTGCTGCCTGAGTGTAGGAAACAGTTGACGGGAGTTCTATAGCATGGGAGTAGCGATATGCACTACGCGAGTTTTAGGTACCCTGTGTGTAGGATATGCTGCTTATTTGTGTTCAGTAAGCTGAATGTAGAGAGAGGCAGTTTACTGGAATTCTGCATCCTGAGTGTAGGAGACAGTCTATGGGAGTTCTGGAACATGGCTCTAGCCATACACAGTATGTAGCCTGTGTGTGGGAGATGCAGCTTACAGGATTTCTGTACATTGGAAGTAGTGAGAGGCAGTTTACAGGAGTTCTGCATCCTGAGTGTAGGAAACACTTTACGGGAGTTCTGTAGCATGGGAGTAGTCTTACGCACTATGCTGTTTTCAGTAGTCTGAGTAAAAGAGAAGCAGGTAACAGGATTTCTGTTAGCTGGATGTAGAGAGAGGCAGTTTACTGGAGTTCTGCATCCTGAGTGTAGGAGACCGTTTAAGGGAGTTCTGTAACATGGCTCTGGCCCTACTCAGTATGCGGAATTTCTGTAGCCTGTGTGTAGGAGATGCAGATTACAGGATTTCTGTAAGCTGGATGTAGAGCGAAGCAGTTTACAGGAGTTCTGCAGCCTGAGTGTAGGAAACACTTTACGGGAGTTCTGTAGCATGGGAGTAGTCTTACGCACTATGCGGGTTTTCAGTAGTCTGAGTAAAAGAGAAGCAGCTTACAGGATTTCTGTACATTGGAATTAGTGAGAGGCAGTTTAATGGAGTTCTGCATCCTGAGTGTAGGAGACAGTTTAAGGGAGTTCTGTAACATGGCTCTGGCCCTACTCAGTATGCGGGATTTCTGTAGCCTGTGTGTAGGAGATGCAGCTTACAGGATTTTTGTAAGCTGGATGTAGAGCGAAGCAGTTTACAGAGTTCTGCATCCTGAGTGTAGGAAACACTTTACGGGAGTTCTGTAGCATGGGAGTAGTCTTACGCACTATGCGGGTTTTCAGTAGTCTGAGTAAAAGAGAAGCAGCTTACAGGATTTCTGTACATTGGAAGTAGTGAGAGGCAGTTCACTGGAGTTCTGCATCCTGAGTGTAGGAGACCGTTTAAGGGAGTTCTGTAACATGGCTCTGGCCCTACTCCGTATGCGGGATTTCTGTAGCCTGTGTGTAGGAGATGCAGCTTACAGGATTTCTGTAAGCTGGATGTAGAGCGAAGTAGTTTTCTGGAATTCTGCTGCCTGAGTGTAGGAAACAGTTGACGGGAGTTCTATAGCATGGGAGTAGCGATATGCACTACGCGAGTTTTACGTACCCTGTGTGTAGGACATGCTGCTTATTTGTGTTCAGTAAGCTGAATGTAGAGAGAGGCAGTTTACTGGAATTCTGCATCCTGAGTGTAGGAGACAGTCTATGGGAGTTCTGGAACATGGCTCTAGCCATACACAGTATGTAGCCTGTGTGTGGGAGATGCAGCTTACAGGATTTCTGTACATTGGAAGTAGTGAGAGGCAGTTTACATGAGTTCTGCATCCTGAGTGTAGGAAACACTTTACGGGAGTTCTGTAGCATGGGAGTAGTCTTACGCACTATGCGGGTTTTCAGTAGTCTGAGTAAAAGAGAAGCAGGTAACAGGATTTCTGTTAGCTGGATGTAGAGAGAGGCAGTTTACTGGAGTTCTGCATCCTGAGTTTAGGAGACCGTTTAAGGGAGTTCTGTAACATGGCTCTGGCCCTACTCAGTATGCGGAATTTCTGTAGCCTGTGTGTAGGAGATGCAGCTTACAGGATTTCTGTAAGCTGGATGTAGAGCGAAGCAGTTTACAGGAGTTCTGCAGCCTGAGTGTAGGAAACACTTTACGGGAGTTCTGTAGCATGGGAGTAGTCTTACGCACTATGCGGGTTTTCAGTAGTCTGAGTAAAAGAGAAGCAGCTTACAGGATTTCTGTACATTGGATTTAGTGAGAGGCAGTTTACTGGAGTTCTGCATCCTGAGTGTAGGAGACAGTTTAAGGGAGTTCTGTAACATGGCTCTGGCCCTACTCAGTATGCGGGATTTCTGTAGCCTGTGTGTAGGAGATGCAGCTTACAGGATTTTTGTAAGCTGGATGTAGAGCGAAGCAGTTTACAGGAGTTCTGCATCCTGAGTGTAGGAAACACTTTACGGGAGTTCTGTAGCATGGGAGTAGTCTTACGCACTATGCGGGTTTTCAGTAGTCTGAGTAAAAGAGAAGCAGCTTACAGGATTTCTGTACATTGGAAGTAGTGAGAGGCAGTTTACTGGAGTTCTGCATCCTGAGTGTAGGAGACCGTTTAAGGGAGTTCTGTAACATGGCTCTGGCCCTACTCCGTATGCGGGATTTCTGTAGCCTGTGTGTAGGAGATGCAGCTTACAGGATTTCTGTAAGCTGGATGTAGAGCGAAGTAGTTTTCTGGAATTCTGCTGCCTGAGTGTAGGAAACAGTTGACGGGAGTTCTATAGCATGGGAGTAGCGATATGCACTACGCGAGTTTTAGGTACCCTGTGTGTAGGACATGCTGCTTATTTGTGTTCAGTAAGCTGAATGTAGAGAGAGGCAGTTTACTGGAATTCTGCATCCTGAGTGTAGGAGACAGTCTATGGGAGTTCTGGAACATGGCTCTAGCCATACACAGTATGTAGCCTGTGTGTGGGAGATGCAGCTTACAGGATTTCTGTACATTGGAAGTAGTGAGAGGCAGTTTACAGGAGTTCTGCATCCTGAGTGTAGGAAACACTTTACGGGAGTTCTGTAGCATGGGAGTAGTCTTACGCACTATAGGGGTTTTCAATAGTCAGAGTAAAAGAGAAGCAGCTTACAGGATTTCTGTACATTGGAAGTAGTGAGAGGCAGTTTACAGGAGTTCTGCATCCTGAGTGTAGGAAACACTTTACGGGAGTTCTGTAGCATGGGAGTAGTCTTACGCACTATGCGGGTTTTCAGTAGTCTGAGTAAAAGAGAAGCAGCTTACAGGATTTCTGTACATTGGAATTAGTGAGAGGCAGTTTACTGGAGTTCTGCATCCTGAGTGTAGGAGACTGTTTAAGGGAGTTCTGTAACATGGCTCTGGCCCTACTCTGTATGCGGGATTTCTGTAGCCTGTGTGTAGGAGATGCAGCTTACAGGATTTCTGTAAGCTGGATGTAGAGCGAAGCAGTTTACAGGAGTTCTACAGCCTGAGTGTAGGAAACACTTTACGGGAGTTCTGTAGCATGGGAGTAGTCTTACGCACTATGCGGGTTTTCAGTAGTCTGAGTAAAAGAGAAGCAGCTTACAGGATTTCTGTACATTGGAATTAGTGAGAGGCAGTTTACTGGAGTTCTGCATCCTGAGTGTAGGAGACAGTTTAAGGGAGTTCTGTAACATGGCTCTGGCCCTACTCAGTATGCGGGATTTCTGTAGCCTGTGTGTAGGAGATGCAGCTTATAGGATTTTTGTAAGCTGGATGTAGAGAGAGGCAGTTTAATGGAGTTCTGCATCCTGAGTGTAGGAAACACTTTACGGGAGTTCTGTAGCATGGGAGTACTCTTACGCACTATGCGGGTTTTCAGTAGGCTGAGTAAAAGAGAAGCAGGTAACTGGACTTCTGTACTTTGGAAGTTGTGAGAGGTAGTTTACAGGAGTTCTGCATCCTGAGTGCAGGAAACAATTTACGGGAGTTCTGTAGCATGGGAGTAGTCTTACGCACTATGCGGGTTTTCAATAGTCAGAGTAAAAGAGAAGCAGCTTCCAGGATTTCTGTACATTGGAAGTAGTGAGAAGCAGTTTACAGGAGTTCTGCATCCTGAGTGCAGGAAACACTTTACGGGAGTTCGGTAGCATTGGAGTAGTCTTACGCACTATGCGGGTTTTCAGTAGTCTGAGTAAAAGAGAAGCAGCTTACAGGATTTCTGTTAGCTGGATGTAGAGAGAGGCAGTTTACTGGAGTTCCGCATCCTGAGCGTAGGAGACAGTTTAAGGAAGTTCTGTAACATGGCTCTAGCCCTACTCAGTATGCGGGATTTCTGTAGCCTGTGTGTAGGAGATGCAGCTAACAGGATTTTTGTAAGCTGGATGTAGAGCGAAGCAGTTTACAGGAGTTCTGCAGCCTGAGTGTAGGAAACACTTTACGGGAGTTCTGTAGCATGGGAGTAGTCTTACGCACTATGCTGGTGTTCAGTAGTCTGAGTAAAAGAGAAGCAGGTAACAGGATTTCTGTACATTGGAAGTAGTGAGAGGCAGTTTACAGGAGTTCTGCATCCTGAGTGCAGGAAACACTTTACGGGAGTTGTGTAGCATGGGAGTAGTCTTACACATTATGCGGGTTTTCAGTAGTCAGAGTAAAAGAGAAGCAGCTTCCAGGATTTCTGTACATTGGAAGTAGTGAGAGGCAGTTTAC
This sequence comes from Oryctolagus cuniculus, assembly GCF_964237555.1. Lineage (NCBI taxonomy): Eukaryota > Metazoa > Chordata > Mammalia > Lagomorpha > Leporidae > Oryctolagus > Oryctolagus cuniculus. Next base: position 770,541 of record NW_027208206.1, on the reverse strand, counting down.
AGGAGTTCTGCATCCTGAGTGTAGGAAACACTTTACGGGAGTTCTGTAGCATGGGAGTAGTCTTACGCACTATGCGGGTTTTCAGTAGTCTGAGTAAAAGAGAAGCAGCTTACAGGATTTCTGTACGCTGGATGTAGAGAGAGGCAGTTTACTGGAGTTCTGCATCCTGAGTGTAGGAGACAGTTTAAGGGAGTTCTGTAACATGGCTCTGGCCCTACTCAATATTCGGGATTTCTATAGTCTGTGTGTAGGAGATGCAGCTTACAGGATTTCTGTAAGCTGGATGTAGAGCGAAGCAGTTTACAGGAGTTCTGCAGCCTGAGTGTAGGAAACACTTTACGGGAGTTCTGTAGCATGGGAGTAGTCTTACGTACTATGCGCGTTTTCAGTAGTCTGAGTAAAAGAGAAGCAGCTTACAGGATTTCTGTACATTGGAAGTAGTGAGAGGCAGTTTACTGGAGTTCTGCATCCTGAGTGTAGGAGACCGTTTAAGGGAGTTCTGTAACATGGCTCTAGCCCTACTCAGTATGCGGGATTTCTGTAGCCTGTGTGTAGGAGATGCAGCTTACAGGATTTCTGTAAGCTGGATGTAGCGCGAAGTAGTTTACTGAAATTCTGCTTCCTGAGTGTAGGAAACAGTTGACGGGAGTTCTATAGCATGGGAGTAGCGATATGCACTACGCGAGTTTTAGGTACCCTGTGTGTAGGACATGCTGCTTATTTGTGTTCAGTAAGCTGAATGTAGAGAGAGGCAGTTTACTGGAATTCTGCATCCTGAGTGTAGGAGACAGTCTATGGGAGTTCTGGAACATGGCTCTAGCCATACACAGTATGTAGCCTGTGTGTAGGAGATGCAGCTTACAGGATTTCTGTACATTGGAAGTAGTGAGAGGCAGTTTACAGGAGTTCTGCATCCTGAGTGTAGGAAACAATTTACGGGGGTTCTGTAGCATGGGAGTAGTCTTACGCACTATGCGGGTTTTCAGTAGTCTGAGTAAAAGAGAAGCAGCTTACAGGATTTCTGTACATTGGAATTACTGAGAGGCAGTTTACTGGAGTTCTGCATCCTGAGTGTAGGAGACCGTTTAAGGGAGTTCTGTAACATGGCTCTGGCCCTACTCAGTATGCGGGATTTCTGTAGCCTGTGTGTAGGAAATGCAGCTTAAAGGATTTTTGTAAGCTGGATGTAGAGCGAAGCAGTTTACAGGAGTTCTGCAGCCTGAGTGTAGGAAACACTTTACGGGAGTTCTGTAGCATGGGAGTAGTCTTACGCACTATGCGGGTTTTCAGTAGTCTGAGTAAAAGAGAAGCAGCTTACAGGATTTCTGTACATTGGAATTAGTGAGAGGCAGTTTACTGGAGTTCTGCATCCTGAGTGTAGGAGACCGTTTAAGGGAGTTCTGTAACATTGCTCTGGCCCTACTCTGTATGCGGGATTTCTGTAGCCTGTGTGTAGGAGATGCAGCTTACAGGATTTCTGTAAGCTGGATGTATAGCCAAGCAGTTTACAGGAGTTCTGCAGCCTGAGTGTAGGAAACACTTTACGGGAGTTCTGTAGCATGGGAGTACTCTTACGCACTATGCGGGTTTTCAGCAGGCTGATTTAAACAGACGCAGCTTTCAGGATTTCTGTACATTGGAAGTAGTTTTGGGCAGTTTACAGGAGTTCTGCATCCTGAGTGTAGGAAACACTTTACGGGAGTTCTGTAGCATGGGAGTAGTCTTACGCACTATGCGGGTTTTCAGTAGTCTGAGTAAAAGAGAAGCAGCTTACAGGATTTCTGTTAGCTGGATGTAGAGAGAGGCAGTTTACTGGAGTTCCGCATCCTGAGTGTAGGAGACAGTTTAAGGGAGTTCTGTAACATGGCTCTAGCCCTACTCAGTATGCGGGATTTCTGTAGCCTGTGTGTAGGAGATGCAGCTTACAGGATTTTTGTAAGCTGGATGTAGAGCGAAGCAGTTTACAGGAGTTCTGCATCCTGAGTGTAGGAAACACTTTACGGGAGTTCTGTAGCATGGGAGTAGTCTTATGCACTATGCGGGTTTTCAGTAGTCTGAGTAAAAGAGAAGCAGCTTCCAGGATTTCTGTACATTGGAAGCAGTGAGAGGCAGTTTACAGGAGTTCTGCATCCTGAGTGTAGGAGACCGTTTAAGGGAGTTCTGTAGCATGGGAGTAGTCTTAAGCACTATGCGGGTTTTCAGTAGTCTGAGTAAAAGAGAAGCAGCTTAAAGAATTTCTGTACATTGGAATTAGTGAGAGGCAGTTTACTGGAGTTCTGCATCCTGAGTGTAGGAGACCGTTTAAGGGAGTTCTGTAACATGGCTCTGGCCCTACTCCGTATTCGGGATTTCTGTAGCCTGTGTGTAGGAGATGCAGCTTACAGGATTTCTGTAAGCTGGATGTAGAGCGAAGTAGTTTTCTGGAATTCTGCTGCCTGAGTGTAGGAAACAGTTGACGGGAGTTCTATAGCATGGGAGTAGCGATATGCACTACGCGAGTTTTAGGTACCCTGTGTGTAGGATATGCTGCTTATTTGTGTTCAGTAAGCTGAATGTAGAGAGAGGCAGTTTACTGGAATTCTGCATCCTGAGTGTAGGAGACAGTCTATGGGAGTTCTGGAACATGGCTCTAGCCATACACAGTATGTAGCCTGTGTGTGGGAGATGCAGCTTACAGGATTTCTGTACATTGGAAGTAGTGAGAGGCAGTTTACTGGAGTTCTGCATCCTGAGTGTAGGAAACACTTTACGGGAGTTCTGTAGCATGGGAGTAGTCTTACGCACTATGCGGGTTTTCAGTAGTCTGAGTAAAAGAGAAGCAGCTTACAGGATTTCTGTACATTGGAATTAGTGAGAGGCAGTTTACTGGAGTTCTGCATCCTGAGTGTAGGAGACCGTTTAAGGGAGTTCTGTAACATGGCTCTGGCCCTACTCAGTATGCGGGATTTCTGTAGCCTGTGTGTAGGAGATGCAGCTTACAGGATTTTTGTAAGCTGGATGTAGAGCGAAGCAGTTTACAGGAGTTCTGCATCCTGAGTGTAGGAAACACTTTACGGGAGTTCTGTAGCATGGGAGTAGTCTTACGCACTATGCGGGTTTTCAGTAGTCTGAGTAAAAGAGAAGCAGCTTACAGGATTTCTGTACATTGGAAGTAGTGAGAGGCAGTTCACTGGAGTTCTGCATCCTGAATGTAGGAGACCGTTTAAGGGAGTTCTGTAACATGGCTCTGGCCCTACTCAGTATGCGGGATTTCTGTAGCCTGTGTGTAGGAGATGCAGCTTACAGGATTTCTGTAAGCTGGATGTAGAGCGAAGCAGTTTACAGGAGTTCTGCAGCCTGAGTGTAGGAAACACTTTACGGGAGTTCTGTAGCATGGGAGTACTCTTACGCACTATGCGGGTTTTTAGCAGGCTGATTTAAACAGACGCAGCTTACAGGATTTCTGTACATTGGAAGTAGTTTTGGGCAGTTTACAGGAGTTCTGCATCCTGAGTGCAGGAAACACTTTACGGGAGTTCTGTAGCATGGGAGTAGTCTTACGCACTATGCGCGTTTTCAGTAGGCTGAGTAAAACAGATGCAGCTTACAGGATTTCTGTACATTGGAAGTAGTTTAGGGAGTTTACAGGAGTTCTGCATCCTGAGTGCAGGAAACACTTTACGGGAGTTCTGCAGCATGGGAGTAGTCTTACGTACTATGTGGGTTTTCAGTAGTCTAAGTAAAAGAGAAGCAGCTTACAGGATTTCTGTACATTGGAAGTAGTTTTGGGCAGTTTACAGGAGTTCTGCATCCTGAGTGTAGGAAACACTTTACGGGAGTTCTGTAGCATGGGAGTAGTCTTACGCACTATGCGGGTTTTCAGTAGTCTGAGTAAAAGAGAAGCAGCTTACAGGATTTCTGTTAGCTGGATGTAGAGAGAGGCAGTTTACTGGAGTTCCGCATCCTGAGTGTAGGAGACAGTTTAAGGGAGTTCTGTAACATGGCTCTAGCCCTACTCAGTATGCGGGATTTCTGTAGCCTGTGTGTAGGAGATGCAGCTTACAGGATTTTTGTAAGCTGGATGTAGAGCGAAGCAGTTTACAGGAGTTCTGCATCCTGAGTGTAGGAAACACTTTACGGGAGTTCTGTAGCATGGGAGTAGTCTTATGCACTATGCGGGTTTTCAGTAGTCTGAGTAAAAGAGAAGCAGCTTCCAGGATTTCTGTACATTGGAAGCAGTGAGAGGCAGTTTACAGGAGTTCTGCATCCTGAGTGTAGGAGACCGTTTAAGGGAGTTCTGTAGCATGGGAGTAGTCTTAAGCACTATGCGGGTTTTCAGTAGTCTGAGTAAAAGAGAAGCAGCTTAAAGAATTTCTGTACATTGGAATTAGTGAGAGGCAGTTTACTGGAGTTCTGCATCCTGAGTGTAGGAGACCGTTTAAGGGAGTTCTGTAACATGGCTCTGGCCCTACTCCGTATGCGGGATTTCTGTAGCCTGTGTGTAGGAGATGCAGCTTACAGGATTTCTGTAAGCTGGATGTAGAGCGAAGTAGTTTTCTGGAATTCTGCTGCCTGAGTGTAGGAAACAGTTGACGGGAGTTCTATAGCATGGGAGTAGCGATATGCACTACGCGAGTTTTAGGTACCCTGTGTGTAGGACATGCTACTTATTTGTGTTCAGTAAGCTGAATGTAGAGAGAGGCAGTTTACTGGAATTCTGCATCCTGAGTGTAGGAGACAGTCTATGGGAGTTCTGGAACATGGCTCTAGCCATACACAATATGTAGCCTGTGTGTGGGAGATGCAGCTTCCAGGATTTCTGTACATTGGAAGTAGTGAGAGGCAGTTTACAGGAGTTCTGCATCCTGAGTGTAGGAAACACTTTACGGGAGTTCTGTAGCATGGGAGTAGTCTTACGCACTATGCGGGTTTTCAGTAGTCTGAGTAAAAGAGAAGCAGCTTACAGGATTTCTGTTAGCTGGATGTAGAGAGAGGCAGTTTACTGGAGTTCCGCATCCTCAGTGTAGGAGACAGTTTAAGGGAGTTCTGTAACATGGCTCTAGCCCTACTCAGTATGCGTGGTTTCTGTAGCCTGTGTGTAGGAGATGCAGCTTACAGGATTTTTGTAAGCTGGATGTAGAGCGAAGCAGTTTACAGGAGTTCTGCAGCCTGAGTGTAGGAAACACTTTACGGGAGTTCTGTAGCATGGGAGTAGTCTTACGCACTATGCGGGTTTTCAGTAGTCTGAGTAAAAGAGAAGCAGCTTACAGGATTTCTGTACATTGGAAGTAGTGAGAGGCAGTTTACAGGAGTTCTGCATCCTGAGTGTAGGAAACACTTTACGGGAGTTCTGTAGCATGGGAGTAGTCTTACGCACTATGCTGGTTTTCAATAGTCAGAGTAAAAGAGAAGCAGCTTACAGGATTTCTGTACATTGGAAGTAGTGAGAGGCAGTTTACAGGAGTTCTGCATCCTGAGTGTAGGAAACACTTTACGGGAGTTCTGTAGCATGGGAGTAGTCTTACGCACTATGCGGGTTTTCAGTAGTCTGAGTAAAAGAGAAGCAGCTTACAGGATTTCTGTACATTAGAATTAGTGAGAGGCAGTTTACTGGAGTTCTGCATCCTGAGTGTAGGAGACCGTTTAAGGGAGTTCTGTAACATGGCTCTAGCCCTACTCAGTATGCGGGATTTCTGTAGCCTGTGTGTAGGAGATGCAGCTTACAGGATTTCTGTAAGCTGGATGTAGAGCGAAGCAGTTTACAGGAGTTCTGCAGCCTGAGTGTAGGAAACACTTTACGGGAGTTCTGTAGCATGGGAGTAGTCTTACGCACTATGCGGGTTTTCAGTAGTCTGAGTAAAAGAGAAGCAGCTTACAGGATTTCTGTACATTGGAATTAGTGAGAGGCAGTTTACTGGAGTTCTGCATCCTGAGTGTAGGAGACAGTTTAAGGGAGTTCTGTAACATGGCTCTGGCCCTACTCAGTATGCGGGATTTCTGTAGCCTGTGTGTAGGAGATGCAGCTTACAGGATTTCTGTAAGCTGGATGTAGAGCGAAGCAGTTTACAGGAGTTCTGCAGCCTGAGTGTAGGAAACACTTTACGGGAGTTCTGTAGCATGGGAGTACTCTTACGCACTATGCGGGTTTTTAGCAGGCTGATTTAAACAGACGCAGCTTACAGGATTTCTGTACATTGGAAGTAGTTTTGGGCAGTTTACAGGAGTTTTGCATCCTGAGTGCAGGAAACACTTTACGGGAGTTCTGTAGCATGGGAGTAGTCTTACGCACTATGCGCGTTTTCAGTAGGCTGAGTAAAACAGATGCAGCTTACAGGATTTCTGTACATTGGAAGTAGTTTAGGGAGTTTACAGGAGTTCTGCATCCTGAGTGCAGGGAACACTTTACGGGAGTTCTGCAGCATGGGAGTAGTCTTACGTACTATGTGGGTTTTCAGTAGTCTAAGTAAAAGAGAAGCAGCTTACAGGATTTCTGTACATTGGAAGTAGTTTTGGGCAGTTTACAGGAGTTCTGCATCCTGAGTGTAGGAAACACTTTACGGGAGTTCTGTAGCATGGGAGTAGTCTTACGCACTATGCGGGTTTTCAGTAGTCTGAGTAAAAGAGAAGCAGCTTACAGGATTTCTGTTAGCTGGATGTAGAGAGAGGCAGTTTACTGGAGTTCCGCATCCTGAGTGTAGGAGACAGTTTAAGGGAGTTCTGTAACATGGCTCTAGCCCTACTCAGTATGCGGGATTTCTGTAGCCTGTGTGTAGGAGATGCAGCTTACAGGATTTTTGTAAGCTGGATGTAGAGCGAAGCAGTTTACAGGAGTTCTGCATCCTGAGTGTAGGAAACACTTTACGGGAGTTCTGTAGCATGGGAGTAGTCTTATGCACTATGCGGGTTTTCAGTAGTCTGAGTAAAAGAGAAGCAGCTTCCAGGATTTCTGTACATTGGAAGCAGTGAGAGGCAGTTTACAGGAGTTCTGCATCCTGAGTGTAGGAGACCGTTTAAGGGAGTTCTGTAGCATGGGAGTAGTCTTAAGCACTATGCGGGTTTTCAGTAGTCTGAGTAAAAGAGAAGCAGCTTAAAGAATTTCTGTACATTGGAATTAGTGAGAGGCAGTTTACTGGAGTTCTGCATCCTGAGTGTAGGAGACCGTTTAAGGGAGTTCTGTAACATGGCTCTGGCCCTACTCCGTATGCGGGATTTCTGTAGCCTGTGTGTAGGAGATGCAGCTTACAGGATTTCTGTAAGCTGGATGTAGAGCGAAGTAGTTTTCTGGAATTCTGCTGCCTGAGTGTAGGAAACAGTTGACGGGAGTTCTATAGCATGGGAGTAGCGATATGCACTACGCGAGTTTTAGGTACCCTGTGTGTAGGACATGCTGCTTATTTGTGTTCAGTAAGCTGAATGTAGAGAGAGGCAGTTTACTGGAATTCTGCATCCTGAGTGTAGGAGACAGTCTATGGGAGTTCTGGAACATGGCTCTGGCCCTACTCAGTATGCGGGATTTCTGTAGTCTGTGTGTAGGAGATGCAGCTTACAGGATTTCTGTAAGCTGGATGTAGAGCGAAGCAGTTTACAGGAGTTCTGCAGCCTGAGTGTAGGAAACACTTTACGGGAGTTCTGTAGCATGGGAGTACTCTTACGCACTATGCGGGTTTTCAGTAGGCTGAGTAAAAGAGAAGCAGGTAACTGGACTTCTGTACTTTGGAAGTAGTGAGAGGTAGTTTACAGGAGTTCTGCATCCTGAGTGCAGGAAACAATTTACGGGAGTTCTGTAGCATGGGAGTAGTCTTACGCACTATGCGGGTTTTCAATAGTCAGAGTAAAAGAGAAGCAGCTTCCAGGATTTCTGTACATTGGAAGTAGTGAGAAGCAGTTTACAGGAGTTCTGCATCCTGAGTGCAGGAAACACTTTACGGGAGTTGGGTAGCATTGGAGTAGTCTTACGCACTATGCGGGTTTTCAGTAGTCTGAGTAAAAGAGAAGCAGCTTACAGGATTTCTGTTAGCTGGATATAGAGAGAGGCAGTTTACTGGAGTTCCGCATCCTGAGCGTAGGAGACAGTTTAAGGAAGTTCTGTAACATGGCTCTAGCCCTACTCAGTATGCGGGATTTCTGTAGCCTGTGTGTAGGAGATGCAGCTTACAGGATTTTTGTAAGCTGGATGTAGAGCGAAGCAGTTTACAGGAGTTCTGCAGCCTGAGTGTAGGAAACACTTTACGGGAGTTCTGTAGCATGGGAGTAGTCTTACGCACTATGCTGGTGTTCAGTAGTCTGAGTAAAAGAGAAGCAGGTAACAGGATTTCTGTACATTGGAAGTAGTGAGAGGCAGTTTACAGGAGTTCTGCATCCTGAGTGCAGGAAACACTTTACGGGAGTTCTGTAGCATGGGAGTAGTCTTACACACTATGCGGGTTTGCAGTAGGCAGAGTAAAAGAGAAGCAGCTTCCAGGATTTCTGTACATTGGAAGTAGTTTAGGCAGTTTACAGGAGTTCTGCATCCTGAGTGTAGGAAACACTTTACGGGAGTTCTGTAGCATGGGAGTAGTCTTACGCACTATGCGGTTTTTCAGTAATCTGAGTAAAAGAGAAGCAGCTTACAGGATTTCTGTTAGCTGGATGTAGAGAGAGGCAGTTTACTGGAGTTCCACATCCTGAACGTAGGAGACAGTTTAAGGGAGTTCTGTAACATGGCTCTGGCCCTACTCTGTATGCGGGATTTCTGTAGTCTGTGTGTAGGAGATGCAGCTTACAGGATTTCTGTAAGCTGGATGTAGAGCGAAGCAGTTTACAGGAGTTCTGCAGCCTGAGTGTAGGAAACACTTTACGGGAGTTCTGTAGCATGGGAGTAGTCTTACGCACTATGCGGGTTTTCAATAGTCAGAGTAAAAGAGAAGCAGCTTCCAGGATTTCTGTACATTGGAAGTAGTGAGAGGCAGTTTACAGGAGTTCTGCATCCTGAGTGTAGGAAACACTTTACGGGAGTTCTGTAGCATGGGAGTAGTCTTACGCACTATGCGGGTTTTCAGTAGTCTGAGTAAAAGAGAAGCAGCTTACAGGATTTCTGTACGCTGGATGTAGAGAGAGGCAGTTTACTGGAGTTCTGCATCCTGAGTGTAGGAGACAGTTTAAGGGAGTTCTGTAACATGGCTCTGGCCCTACTCAATATTCGGGATTTCTGTAGTCTGTGTGTAGGAGATGCAGCTTACAGGATTTCTGTAAGCTGGATGTAGAGCGAAGCAGTTTACAGGAGTTCTGCAGCCTGAGTGTAGGAAACACTTTACGGGAGTTCTGTAGCATGGGAGTAGTCTTACGCACTATGCGGGTTTTCAGTAGTCTGAGTAAAAGAGAAGCAGCTTACAGGATTTCTGTACATTGGAAGTAGTGAGAGGCAGTTTACTGGAGTTCTGCATCCTGAGTGTAGGAGACCGTTTAAGGGAGTTCTGTAACATGGCTCTAGCCCTACTCAGTATGCGGGATTTCTGTAGCCTGTGTGTAGGAGATGCAGCTTACAGGATTTCTGTAAGCTGGATGTAGCGCGAAGTAGTTTACTGAAATTCTGCTTCCTGAGTGTAGGAAACACTTTACGGGAGTTCTGTAGCATGGGAGTACTCTTACGCACTATGCTGGTTTTCAGCAGGCTGATTTAAACAGACGCAGCTTACAGGATTTCTGTACATTGGAAGTAGTTTTGGGCAGTTTACAGGAGTTCTGCATCCTGAGTGTAGGAGACAGTTTAAGGGAGTTCTGTAACATGGCTCTGGCCCTACTCAGTATGCGGGATTTCTGTAGCCTGTGTGTAGGAGATGCAGCTTATAGGATTTTTGTAAGCTGGATGTAGAGAGAGGCAGTTTACTGGAGTTCCGCATCCTGAGCGTAGGAGACAGTTTAAGGGAGTTCTGTAACATGGCTCTAGCCATACTCAATATTCGGGATTTCTGTAGTCTGTGTGTAGGAGATGCAGCTTACAGGATTTCTGTAAGCTGGATGTAGAGCGAAGCAGTTTACAGGAGTTCTGCAGCCTGAGTGTAGGAAACACTTTACGGGAGTTCTGTAGCATGGGAGTAGTCTTACGCACTATGCGGGTTTTCAATAGTCAGAGTAAAAGAGAAGCAGCTTCCAGGATTTCTGTACATTGGAAGTAGTGAGAGGCAGTTTACAGGAGTTCTGCATCCTGAGTGTAGGAAACACTTTACGGGAGTTCTGTAGCATGGGAGTAGTCTTACGCACTATGCGGGGTTTCAGTAGTCTGAGTAAAAGAGAAGCAGCTTACAGGATTTCTGTACGCTGGATGTAGAGAGAGGCAGTTTACTGGAGTTCTGCATCCTGAGTGTAGGAGACAGTTTAAGGGAGTTCTGTAACATGGCTCTGGCCCTACTCAATATTCGGGATTTCTGTAGTGTGTGTAGGAGATGCAGCTTACAGGATTTCTGTAAGCTGGATGTAGAGCGAAGCAGTTTACAGGAGTTCTGCAGCCTGAGTGTAGGAAACACTTTACGGGAGTTCTGTAGCATGGGAGTAGTCTTACGCACTATGCGGGTTTTCAGTAGTCTGAGTAAAAGAGAAGCAGCTTACAGGATTTCTGTACATTGGAAGTAGTGAGAGGCAGTTTACTGGAGTTCTGCATCCTGAGTGTAGGAGACCGTTTAAGGGAGTTCTGTAACATGGCTCTAGCCCTACTCAGTATGCGGGATTTCTGTAGCCTGTGTGTAGGAGATGCAGCTTACAGGATTTCTGTAAGCTGGATGTAGCGCGAAGTAGTTTACTGAAATTCTGCTTCCTGAGTGTAGGAAACACTTTACGGGAGTTCTGTAGCATGGGAGTACTCTTACGCACTATGCGGGTTTTCAGCAGGCTGATTTAAACAGACGCAGCTTACAGGATTTCTGTACATTGGAAGTAGTTTTGGGCAGTTTACAGGAGTTCTGCATCCTGAGTGTAGGAAATACTTTACGGGAGTTCTGTAGCATGGGAGTAGTCTTACGCACTATGCGGGTTTTCAGTAGTCTGAGTAAAAGAGAAGCAGCTTACAGGATTTCTGTTAGCTGGATGTAGAGAGAGGCAGTTTACTGGAGTTCCGCATCCTGAGTGTAGGAGACAGTTTAAGGGAGTTCTGTAACATGGCTCTAGCCCTACTCAGTATGCGGGATTTCTGTAGCCTGTGTGTAGGAGATGCAGCTTACAGGATTTTTGTAAGCTGGATGTAGAGCCAAGCAGTTTACAGGAGTTCTGCATCCTGAGTGTAGGAAACACTTTACGGGAGTTCTGTAGCATGGGAGTAGTCTTATGCACTATGCGGGTTTTCAGTAGTCTGAGTAAAAGAGAAGCAGCTTCCAGGATTTCTGTACATTGGAAGCAGTGAGAGGCAGTTTACAGGAGTTCTGCATCCTGAGTGTAGGAAACACTTTACGGGAGTTCTGTAGCATGGGAGTAGTCTTACGCACTATGCGGGTTTTCAGTAGTCTGAGTAAAAGAGAAGCAGCTTACAGGATTTCTGTACATTGGAAGTAGTGAGAGGCAGTTTACTGGAGTTCTGCATCCTGAGTGTAGGAGACCGTTTAAGGGAGTTCTGTAACATGGCTCTAGCCCTACTCAGTATGCGGGATTTCTGTAGCCTGTGTGTAGGAGATGCACTTTACAGGATTTCTGTAAGCTGGATGTAGCGCGAAGTAGTTTACTGAAATTCTGCTTCCTGAGTGTAGGAAACACTTTACGTGAGTTCTGTAGCATGGGAGTACTCTTACGCACTATGCTGGTTTTCAGCAGGCTGATTTAAACAGACGCAGCTTACAGGATTTCTGTACATTGGAAGTAGTTTTGGGCAGTTTACAGGAGTTCTGCATCCTGAGTGTAGGAGACAGTTTAAGGGAGTTCTGTAACATGGCTCTGGCCCTACTCAGTATGCGGGATTTCTGTAGCCTGTGTGTAGGAGATGCAGCTTATAGGATTTTTGTAAGCTGGATGTAGAGAGAGGCAGTTTACTGGAGTTCTGCATCCTGAGTGTAGGAAACACTTTACGGGAGTTCTGTAGCATGGGAGTACTCTTACGCACTATGCGGGTTTTCAGTAGGCTGAGTAAAAGAGAAGCAGGTAACTGGACTTCTGCACTTTGGAAGTAGTGAGAGGTAGTTTACAGGAGTTCTGCATCCTGAGTGCAGGAAACAATTTACGGGAGTTCTGTAGCATGGGAGTAGTCTTACGCACTATGCGGGTTTTCAATAGTCAGAGTAAAAGAGAAGCAGCTTCCAGGATTTCTGTACATTGGAAGTAGTGAGAAGCAGTTTACAGGAGTTCTGCATCCTGAGTGCAGGAAACACTTTACGGGAGTTGGGTAGCATTGGAGTAGTCTTACGCACTATGCGGGTTTTCAGTAGTCTGAGTAAAAGAGAAGCAGCTTACAGGATTTCTGTTAGCTGGATGTAGAGAGAGGCAGTTTACTGGAGTTCCGCATCCTGAGCGTAGGAGACAGTTTAAGGAAGTTCTGTAACATGGCTCTAGCCCTACTCAGTATGCGGGATTTCTGTAGCCTGTGTGTAGGAGATGCAGCTTACAGGATTTCTGTAAGCTGGATGTAGAGCGAAGCAGTTTACAGGAGTTCTGCAGCCTGAGTGTAGGAAACACTTTACGGGAGTTCTGTAGCATGGGAGTAGTCTTACGCACTATGCTGGTGTTCAGTAGTCTGAGTAAAAGAGAAGCAGGTAACAGGATTTCTGTACATTGGAAGTAGTGAGAGGCAGTTTACAGGAGTTCTGCATCCTGAGTGCAGGAAACACTTTACGGGAGTTCTGTAGCATGGGAGTAGTCTTACACACTATGCGGGTTTTCAGTAGTCAGAGTAAAAGAGAAGCAGCTTCCAGGATTTCTGTACATTGGAAGTAGTTTATGCAGTTTACAGGAGTTCTGCATCCTGAGTGTAGGAAACACTTTACGGGAGTTCTGTAGCATGGGAATAGTCTTACGCACTATGCGGTTTTTCAGTAATCTGAGTAAAAGAGAAGCAGCTTACAGGATTTCTGTTAGCTGGATGTAGAGAGAGGCAGTTTACTGGAGTTCCGCATCCTGAGCGTAGGAGACAGTTTAAGGGAGTTCTGTAACATGGCTCTAGCCATACTCAATATTCGGGATTTCTGTAGTCTGTGTGTAGGAGATGCAGCTTACAGGATTTCTGTAAGCTGGATGTAGAGCGAAGCAGTTTACAGGAGTTCTGCAGCCTGAGTGTAGGAAACACTTTACGGGAGTTCTGTAGCATGGGAGTAGTCTTACGCACTATGCGGGTTTTCAATAGTCAGAGTAAAAGAGAAGCAGCTTCCAGGATTTCTGTACATTGGAAGTAGTGAGAGGCAGTTTACAGGAGTTCTGCATCCTGAGTGTAGGAAACACTTTACGGGAGTTCTGTAGCATGGGAGTAGTCTTACGCACTATGCGGGTTTTCAGTAGTCTGAGTAAAAGAGAAGCAGCTTACAGGATTTCTGTACGCTGGATGTAGAGAGAGGCAGTTTACTGGAGTTCTGCATCCTGAGTGTAGGAGACAGTTTAAGGGAGTTCTGTAACATGGCTCTGGCCCTACTCAATATTCGGGATTTCTGTAGTGTGTGTAGGAGATGCAGCTTACAGGATTTCTGTAAGCTGGATGTAGAGCGAAGCAGTTTACAGGAGTTCTGCAGCCTGAGTGTAGGAAACACTTTACGGGAGTTCTGTAGCATGGGAGTAGTCTTACGCACTATGCGGGTTTTCAGTAGTCTGAGTAAAAGAGAAGCAGCTTACAGGATTTCTGTACATTGGAAGTAGTGAGAAGCAGTTTACAGGAGTTCTGCATCCTGAGTGCAGGAAACACTTTACGGGAGTTGGGTAGCATTGGAGTAGTCTTACGCACTATGCGGGTTTTCAGTAGTCTGAGTAAAAGAGAAGCAGCTTACAGGATTTCTGTTAGCTGGATATAGAGAGAGGCAGTTTACTGGAGTTCCGCATCCTGAGCGTAGGAGACAGTTTAAGGAAGTTCTGTAACATGGCTCTAGCCCTACTCAGTATGCGGGATTTCTGTAGCCTGTGTGTAGGAGATGCAGCTTACAGGATTTTTGTAAGCTGGATGTAGAGCGAAGCAGTTTACAGGAGTTCTGCAGCCTGAGTGTAGGAAACACTTTACGGGAGTTCTGTAGCATGGGAGTAGTCTTACGCACTATGCTGGTGTTCAGTAGTCTGAGTAAAAGAGAAGCAGGTAACAGGATTTCTGTACATTGGAAGTAGTGAGAGGCAGTTTACAGGAGTTCTGCATCCTGAGTGCAGGAAACACTTTACGGGAGTTCTGTAGCATGGGAGTAGTCTTACACACTATGCGGGTTTGCAGTAGTCAGAGTAAAAGAGAAGCAGCTTCCAGGATTTCTGTACATTGGAAGTAGTTTAGGCAGTTTACAGGAGTTCTGCATCCTGAGTGTAGGAAACACTTTACGGGAGTTCTGTAGCATGGGAGTAGTCTTACGCACTATGCGGTTTTTCAGTAATCTGAGTAAAAGAGAAGCAGCTTACAGGATTTCTGTTAGCTGGATGTAGAGAGAGGCAGTTTACTGGAGTTCCACATCCTGAGCGTAGGAGACAGTTTAAGGGAGTTCTGTAACATGGCTCTGGCCCTACTCTGTATGCGGGATTTCTGTAGTCTGTGTGTAGGAGATGCAGCTTACAGGATTTCTGTAAGCTGGATGTAGAGCGAAGCAGTTTACAGGAGTTCTGCAGCCTGAGTGTAGGAAACACTTTACGGGAGTTCTGTAGCATGGGAGTAGTCTTACGCACTATGCGGGTTTTCAATAGTCAGAGTAAAAGAGAAGCAGCTTCCAGGATTTCTGTACATTGGAAGTAGTGAGAGGCAGTTTACAGGAGTTCTGCATCCTGAGTGTAGGAAACACTTTACGGGAGTTCTGTAGCATGGGAGTAGTCTTACGCACTATGCGGGTTTTCAGTAGTCTGAGTAAAAGAGAAGCAGCTTACAGGATTTCTGTACGCTGGATGTAGAGAGAGGCAGTTTACTGGAGTTCTGCATCCTGAGTGTAGGAGACAGTTTAAGGGAGTTCTGTAACATGGCTCTGGCCCTACTCAATATTCGGGATTTCTGTAGTCTGTGTGTAGGAGATGCAGCTTACAGGATTTCTGTAAGCTGGATGTAGAGCGAAGCAGTTTACAGGAGTTCTGCAGCCTGAGTGTAGGAAACACTTTACGGGAGTTCTGTAGCATGGGAGTAGTCTTACGCACTATGCGGGTTTTCAGTAGTCTGAGTAAAAGAGAAGCAGCTTACAGGATTTCTGTACATTGGAAGTAGTGAGAGGCAGTTTACTGGAGTTCTGCATCCTGAGTGTAGGAGACCGTTTAAGGGAGTTCTGTAACATGGCTCTAGCCCTACTCAGTATGCGGGATTTCTGTAGCCTGTGTGTAGGAGATGCAGCTTACAGGATTTCTGTAAGCTGGATGTAGCGCGAAGTAGTTTACTGAAATTCTGCTTCCTGAGTGTAGGAAACACTTTACGGGAGTTCTGTAGCATGGGAGTACTCTTACGCACTATGCTGGTTTTCAGCAGGCTGATTTAAACAGACGCAGCTTACAGGATTTCTGTACATTGGAAGTAGTTTTGGGCAGTTTACAGGAGTTCTGCATCCTGAGTGTAGGAGACAGTTTAAGGGAGTTCTGTAACATGGCTCTGGCCCTACTCAGTATGCGGGATTTCTGTAGCCTGTGTGTAGGAGATGCAGCTTATAGGATTTTTGTAAGCTGGATGTAGAGAGAGGCAGTTTACTGGAGTTCCGCATCCTGAGCGTAGGAGACAGTTTAAGGGAGTTCTGTAACATGGCTCTAGCCATACTCAATATTCGGGATTTCTGTAGTCTGTGTGTAGGAGATGCAGCTTACAGGATTTCTGTAAGCTGGATGTAGAGCGAAGCAGTTTACAGGAGTTCTGCAGCCTGAGTGTAGGAAACACTTTACGGGAGTTCTGTAGCATGGGAGTAGTCTTACGCACTATGCGGGTTTTCAATAGTCAGAGTAAAAGAGAAGCAGCTTCCAGGATTTCTGTACATTGGAAGTAGTGAGAGGCAGTTTACAGGAGTTCTGCATCCTGAGTGTAGGAAACACTTTACGGGAGTTCTGTAGCATGGGAGTAGTCTTACGCACTATGCGGGGTTTCAGTAGTCTGAGTAAAAGAGAAGCAGCTTACAGGATTTCTGTACGCTGGATGTAGAGAGAGGCAGTTTACTGGAGTTCTGCATCCTGAGTGTAGGAGACAGTTTAAGGGAGTTCTGTAACATGGCTCTGGCCCTACTCAATATTCGGGATTTCTGTAGTGTGTGTAGGAGATGCAGCTTACAGGATTTCTGTAAGCTGGATGTAGAGCGAAGCAGTTTACAGGAGTTCTGCAGCCTGAGTGTAGGAAACACTTTACGGGAGTTCTGTAGCATGGGAGTAGTCTTACGCACTATGCGGGTTTTCAGTAGTCTGAGTAAAAGAGAAGCAGCTTACAGGATTTCTGTACATTGGAAGTAGTGAGAGGCAGTTTACTGGAGTTCTGCATCCTGAGTGTAGGAGACCGTTTAAGGGAGTTCTGTAACATGGCTCTAGCCCTACTCAGTATGCGGGATTTCTGTAGCCTGTGTGTAGGAGATGCAGCTTACAGGATTTCTGTAAGCTGGATGTAGCGCGAAGTAGTTTACTGAAATTCTGCTTCCTGAGTGTAGGAAACACTTTACGGGAGTTCTGTAGCATGGGAGTACTCTTACGCACTATGCTGGTTTTCAGCAGGCTGATTTAAACAGACGCAGCTTACAGGATTTCTGTACATTGGAAGTAGTTTTGGGCAGTTTACAGGAGTTCTGCATCCTGAGTGTAGGAAATACTTTACGGGAGTTCTGTAGCATGGGAGTAGTCTTACGCACTATGCGGGTTTTCAGTAGTCTGAGTAAAAGAGAAGCAGCTTACAGGATTTCTGTTAGCTGGATGTAGAGAGAGGCAGTTTACTGGAGTTCCGCATCCTGAGTGTAGGAGACAGTTTAAGGGAGTTCTGTAACATGGCTCTAGCCCTACTCAGTATGCGGGATTTCTGTAGCCTGTGTGTAGGAGATGCAGCTTACAGGATTTTTGTAAGCTGGATGTAGAGCCAAGCAGTTTACAGGAGTTCTGCATCCTGAGTGTAGGAAACACTTTACGGGAGTTCTGTAGCATGGGAGTAGTCTTATGCACTATGCGGGTTTTCAGTAGTCTGAGTAAAAGAGAAGCAGCTTCCAGGATTTCTGTACATTGGAAGCAGTGAGAGGCAGTTTACAGGAGTTCTGCATCCTGAGTGTAGGAAACACTTTACGGGAGTTCTGTAGCATGGGAGTAGTCTTACGCACTATGCGGGTTTTCAGTAGTCTGAGTAAAAGAGAAGCAGCTTACAGGATTTCTGTACATTGGAAGTAGTGAGAGGCAGTTTACTGGAGTTCTGCATCCTGAGTGTAGGAGACCGTTTAAGGGAGTTCTGTAACATGGCTCTAGCCCTACTCAGTATGCGGGATTTCTGTAGCCTGTGTGTAGGAGATGCACTTTACAGGATTTCTGTAAGCTGGATGTAGCGCGAAGTAGTTTACTGAAATTCTGCTTCCTGAGTGTAGGAAACACTTTACGTGAGTTCTGTAGCATGGGAGTACTCTTACGCACTATGCTGGTTTTCAGCAGGCTGATTTAAACAGACGCAGCTTACAGGATTTCTGTACATTGGAAGTAGTTTTGGGCAGTTTACAGGAGTTCTGCATCCTGAGTGTAGGAGACAGTTTAAGGGAGTTCTGTAACATGGCTCTGGCCCTACTCAGTATGCGGGATTTCTGTAGCCTGTGTGTAGGAGATGCAGCTTATAGGATTTTTGTAAGCTGGATGTAGAGAGAGGCAGTTTACTGGAGTTCTGCATCCTGAGTGTAGGAAACACTTTACGGGAGTTCTGTAGCATGGGAGTACTCTTACGCACTATGCGGGTTTTCAGTAGGCTGAGTAAAAGAGAAGCAGGTAACTGGACTTCTGCACTTTGGAAGTAGTGAGAGGTAGTTTACAGGAGTTCTGCATCCTGAGTGCAGGAAACAATTTACGGGAGTTCTGTAGCATGGGAGTAGTCTTACGCACTATGCGGGTTTTCAATAGTCAGAGTAAAAGAGAAGCAGCTTCCAGGATTTCTGTACATTGGAAGTAGTGAGAAGCAGTTTACAGGAGTTCTGCATCCTGAGTGCAGGAAACACTTTACGGGAGTTGGGTAGCATTGGAGTAGTCTTACGCACTATGCGGGTTTTCAGTAGTCTGAGTAAAAGAGAAGCAGCTTACAGGATTTCTGTTAGCTGGATGTAGAGAGAGGCAGTTTACTGGAGTTCCGCATCCTGAGCGTAGGAGACAGTTTAAGGAAGTTCTGTAACATGGCTCTAGCCCTACTCAGTATGCGGGATTTCTGTAGCCTGTGTGTAGGAGATGCAGCTTACAGGATTTCTGTAAGCTGGATGTAGAGCGAAGCAGTTTACAGGAGTTCTGCAGCCTGAGTGTAGGAAACACTTTACGGGAGTTCTGTAGCATGGGAGTAGTCTTACGCACTATGCTGGTGTTCAGTAGTCTGAGTAAAAGAGAAGCAGGTAACAGGATTTCTGTACATTGGAAGTAGTGAGAGGCAGTTTACAGGAGTTCTGCATCCTGAGTGCAGGAAACACTTTACGGGAGTTCTGTAGCATGGGAGTAGTCTTACACACTATGCGGGTTTTCAGTAGTCAGAGTAAAAGAGAAGCAGCTTCCAGGATTTCTGTACATTGGAAGTAGTTTATGCAGTTTACAGGAGTTCTGCATCCTGAGTGTAGGAAACACTTTACGGGAGTTCTGTAGCATGGGAATAGTCTTACGCACTATGCGGTTTTTCAGTAATCTGAGTAAAAGAGAAGCAGCTTACAGGATTTCTGTTAGCTGGATGTAGAGAGAGGCAGTTTACTGGAGTTCCGCATCCTGAGCGTAGGAGACAGTTTAAGGGAGTTCTGTAACATGGCTCTAGCCATACTCAATATTCGGGATTTCTGTAGTCTGTGTGTAGGAGATGCAGCTTACAGGATTTCTGTAAGCTGGATGTAGAGCGAAGCAGTTTACAGGAGTTCTGCAGCCTGAGTGTAGGAAACACTTTACGGGAGTTCTGTAGCATGGGAGTAGTCTTACGCACTATGCGGGTTTTCAATAGTCAGAGTAAAAGAGAAGCAGCTTCCAGGATTTCTGTACATTGGAAGTAGTGAGAGGCAGTTTACAGGAGTTCTGCATCCTGAGTGTAGGAAACACTTTACGGGAGTTCTGTAGCATGGGAGTAGTCTTACGCACTATGCGGGTTTTCAGTAGTCTGAGTAAAAGAGAAGCAGCTTACAGGATTTCTGTACGCTGGATGTAGAGAGAGGCAGTTTACTGGAGTTCTGCATCCTGAGTGTAGGAGACAGTTTAAGGGAGTTCTGTAACATGGCTCTGGCCCTACTCAATATTCGGGATTTCTGTAGTGTGTGTAGGAGATGCAGCTTACAGGATTTCTGTAAGCTGGATGTAGAGCGAAGCAGTTTACAGGAGTTCTGCAGCCTGAGTGTAGGAAACACTTTACGGGAGTTCTGTAGCATGGGAGTAGTCTTACGCACTATGCGGGTTTTCAGTAGTCTGAGTAAAAGAGAAGCAGCTTACAGGATTTCTGTACATTGGAAGTAGTGAGAGGCAGTTTACTGGAGTTCTGCATCCTGAGTGTAGGAGACCGTTTAAGGGAGTTCTGTAACATGGCTCTAGCCCTACTCAGTATGCGGGATTTCTGTAGCCTGTGTGTAGGAGATGCAGCTTACAGGATTTCTGTAAGCTGGATGTAGAGCGAAGTAGTTTACTGAAATTCTGCTTCCTGAGTGTAGGAAACACTTTACAGGAGTTCTGTAGCATGGGAGTACTCTTACGCACTATGCTGGTTTTCAGCAGGCTGATTTAAATAGACGCAGCTTACAGGATTTCTGTACATTGGAAGTAGTTTTGGGCAGTTTACAGGAGTTCTGCATCCTGAGTGTAGGAAACACTTTACGGGAGTTCTGTAGCATGGGAGTAGTCTTACGCACTATGCGGGTTTTCAGTAGTCTGAGTAAAAGAGAAGCAGCTTACAGGATTTCTGTTAGCTGGATGTAGAGAGAGGCAGTTTACTGGAGTTCCGCATCCTGAGTGTAGGAGACAGTTTAAGGGAGTTCTGTAACATGGCTCTAGCCCTACTCAGTATGCGGGATTTCTGTCGCCTGTGTGTAGGAGATGCAGCTTACAGGATTTTTGTAAGCTGGATGTAGAGCCAAGCAGTTTACAGGAGTTCTGCATCCTGAGTGTAGGAAACACTTTACGGGAGTTCTGTAGCATGGGAGTAGTCTTATGCACTATGCGGGTTTTCAGTAGTCTGAGTAAAAGAGAAGCAGCTTCCAGGATTTCTGTACATTGGAAGCAGTGAGAGGCAGTTTACAGGAGTTCTGCATCCTGAGTGTAGGAAACACTTTACGGGAGTTCTGTAGCATGGGAGTAGTCTTAAGAACTATGCGGGTTTTCAGTAGTCTGAGTAAAAGAGAAGCAGCTTAAAGAATTTCTGTACATTGGAATTAGTGAGAGGCAGTTTACTGGAGTTCTGCATCCTGAGTGTAGGAGACCGTTTAAGGGAGTTCTGTAACATGGCTCTGGCCCTACTCCGTATGCGGGATTTCTGTAGCCTGTGTGTAGGAGATGCAGCTTACAGGATTTCTGTAAGCTGGATGTAGAGCGAAGTAGTTTTCTGGAATTCTGCTGCCTGAGTGTAGGAAACAGTTGACGGGAGTTCTATAGCATGGGAGTAGCGATATGCACTACGCGAGTTTTAGGTACCCTGTGTGTAGGATATGCTGCTTATTTGTGTTCAGTAAGCTGAATGTAGAGAGAGGCAGTTTACTGGAATTCTGCATCCTGAGTGTAGGAGACAGTCTATGGGAGTTCTGGAACATGGCTCTAGCCATACACAGTATGTAGCCTGTGTGTGGGAGATGCAGCTTACAGGATTTCTGTACATTGGAAGTAGTGAGAGGCAGTTTACAGGAGTTCTGCATCCTGAGTGTAGGAAACACTTTACGGGAGTTCTGTAGCATGGGAGTAGTCTTACGCACTATGCGGGTTTTCAGTAGTCTGAGTAAAAGAGAAGCAGCTTACAGGATTTCTGTTAGCTGGATGTAGAGAGAGGCAGTTTACTGGAGTTCCGCATCCTGAGTGTAGGAGACAGTTTAAGGGAGTTCTGTAACATGGCTCTAGCCCTACTCAGTATGCGTGGTTTCTGTAGCCTGTGTGTAGGAGATGCAGCTTACAGGATTTTTGTAAGCTGGATGTAGAGCAAAGCAGTTTACAGGAGTTCTGCATCCTGAGTGTAGGAGACACTTTACGGGAGTTCTGTAGCATGGGAGTAGTCTTACGCACTATGCGGGTTTTCAGTAGTCTGAGTAAAAGAGAAGCAGCTTACAGGATTTCTGTACATTGGAAGTAGTGAGAGGCAGTTTACAGGAGTTCTGCATCCTGAGTGTAGGAAACACTTTACGGGAGTTCTGTAGCATGGGAGTAGTCTTACGCACTATGCGGGTTTTCAATAGTCAGAGTAAAAGAGAAGCAGCTTCCAGGATTTCTGTACATTGGAAGTAGTGAGAAGCAGTTTACAGGAGTTCTGCAGCCTGAGTGTAGGAAACACTTTACGGGAGTTCTGTAGCATGGGAGTAGTCTTACGCACTATGCGGGTTTTCAGTAGTCTGAGTAAAAGAGAAGCATCTTACAGGATCTCTGTACATTGGAATTAGTGAGAGGCAGTTTACTGGAGTTCTGCATCCTGAGTGTAGGAGACCGTTTAAGTGAGTTCTATAACATGGCTCTGGCCCTACTCCGTATGCGGGATTTCTGTAGCCTGTGTGTAGGAGATGCAGCTTACAGGATTTCTGTAAGCTGGATGTAGAGCGAAGTAGTTTTCTGGAATTCTGCTGCCTGAGTGTAGGAAACAGTTGACGGGAGTTCTATAGCATGGGAGTAGCGATATGCACTACGCGAGTTTTAGGTACCCTGTGTGTAGGACATGCTGCTTATTTGTGTTCAGTAAGCTGAATGTAGAGAGAGGCAGTTTACTGGAATTCTGCATCCTGAGTGTAGGAGACAGTCTATGGGAGTTCTGGAACATGGCTCTAGCCATACACAGTATGTAGCCTGTGTGTGGGAGATGCAGCTTACAGGATTTCTGTACATTGGAAGTAGTGAGAGGCAGTTTACAGGAGTTCTGCATCCTGAGTGTAGGAAACACTTTACGGGAGTTCTGTTGCATGGGAGTAGTCTTACGCACTATGCGGGTTTTCAATAGTCAGAGTAAAAGAGAAGCAGCTTCCAGGATTTCTGTACATTGGAAGTAGTGAGAGGCAGTTTACAGGAGTTCTGCATCCTGAGTGTAGGAAACACTTTACGGGAGTTCTGTAGCATGGGAGTAGTCTTACGCACTATGCGGGTTTTCAGTAGTCTGAGTAAAAGAGAAGCAGCTTACAGGATTTCTGTACATTGGAAGTAGTGAGAGGCAGTTTACAGGAGTTCTGCATCCTGAGTGTAGGAAACACTTTACGGGAGTTCTGTAGCATGGGAGTAGTCTTACGCACTATGCGGGTTTTCAATAGTCAGAGTAAAAGAGAAGCAGCTTACAGAATTTCTGTACATTGGAAGTAGTGAGAGGCAGTTTACAGGAGTTCTGCATCCTGAGTGTAGGAAACACTTTACGGGAGTTCTGTAGCATGGGAGTAGTCTTACGCACTATGCGGGTTTTCAGTAGTCTGAGTAAAAGAGAAGCAGCTTACAGGATTTCTGTACATTGGAATTAGTGAGAGGCAGTTTACTGGAGTTCTGCATCCTGAATGTAGGAGACCGTTTAAGGGAGTTCTGTAACATGGCTCTGGCCCTACTCTGTATGCGGAATTTCTGTAGCCTGTGTGTAGGAGATGCAGCTTACAGGATTTCTGTAAGCTGGATGTAGAGCGAAGCAGTTTACAGGAGTTCTGCAGCCTGAGTGTAGGAAACACTTTACGGGAGTTCTGTAGCATGGGAGTAGTCTTACGCACTATGCGGGTTTTCAGTAGTCTGAGTAAAAGAGAAGCAGCTTACAGGATTTCTGTACATTGGAATTAGTGAGAGGCAGTTTACTGGAGTTCTGCATCCTGAGTGTAGGAGACAGTTTAAGGGAGTTCTGTAACATGGCTCTGGCCCTACTCAGTATGCGGGATTTCTGTAGCCTGTGTGTAGGAGATGCAGCTTATAGGATTTTTGTAAGCTGGATGTAGAGAGAGGCAGTTTACTGGAGTTCTGCATCCTGAGTGTAGGAAACACTTTACGGGAGTTCTGTAGCATGGGAGTACTCTTACGCACTATGCGGGTTTTCAGTAGGCTGAGTAAAAGAGAAGCAGGTAACTGGACTTCTGTACTTTGGAAGTAGTGAGAGGTAGTTTACAGGAGTTCTGCATCCTGAGTGCAGGAAACAATTTACGGGAGTTCTGTAGCATGGGAGTAGTCTTACGCACTATGCGGGTTTTCAATAGTCAGAGTAAAAGAGAAGCAGCTTCCAGGATTTCTGTACATTGGAAGTAGTGAGAAGCAGTTTACAGGAGTTCTGCATCCTGAGTGCAGGAAACACTTTACGGGAGTTGGGTAGCATTGGAGTAGTCTTACGCACTATGCGGGTTTTCAGTAGTCTGAGTAAAAGAGAAGCAGCTTACAGGATTTCTGTACATTGGAAGTAGTTTAGGCAGTTTACAGGAGTTCTGCATCCTGAGTGTAGGAAACACTTTACGGGAGTTCTGTAGCATGGGAGTAGTCTTACGCACTATGCGGTTTTTCAGTAATCTGAGTAAAAGAGAAGCAGCTTACAGGATTTCTGTTAGCTGGATGTAGAGAGAGGCAGTTTACTGGAGTTCCGCATCGTGAGCGTAGGAGACAGTTTAAGGGAGTTCTGTAACATGGCTCTTGCCATACTCAATATTCGGGATTTCTGTAGTCTGTGTGTAGGAGATGCAGCTTACAGGATTTCTGTAAGCTGGATGTAGAGCGAAGCAGTTTACAGGAGTTCTGCAGCCTGAGTGTAGGAAACACTTTACGGGAGTTCTGTAGCATGGGAGTAGTCTTACGCACTATGCGGGTTTTCAGTAGTCTGAGTAAAAGAGAAGCAGCTTACAGGATTTCTGTACATTGGAAGTAGTGAGAGGCAGTTTACTGGAGTTCTGCATCCTGAGTGTAGGAGACCGTTTAAGGGAGTTCTGTAACATGGCTCTAGCCCTACTCAGTATGCGGGATTTCTGTAGCCTGTGTGTAGGAGATGCAGCTTACAGGATTTCTGTAAGCTGGATGTAGCGCGAAGTAGTTTACTGAAATTCTGCTTCCTGAGTGTAGGAAACACTTTACGGGAGTTCTGTAGCATGGGAGTACTCTTACGCACTATGCTGGTTTTCAGCAGGCTGATTTAAACAGACGCAGCTTACAGGATTTCTGTACATTGGAAGTAGTTTTGGGCAGTTTACAGGAGTTCTGCATCCTGAGTGTAGGAAACACTTTACGGGAGTTCTGTAGCATGGGAGTAGTCTTACGCACTATGCGGGTTTTCAGTAGTCTGAGTAAAAGAGAAGCAGCTTACAGGATTTCTGTTAGCTGGATGTAGAGAGAGGCAGTTTACTGGAGTTCCGCATCCTGAGTGTAGGAGACAGTTTAAGGGAGTTCTGTAACATGGCTCTAGCCCTACTCAGTATGCGGAATTTCTGTAGCCTGTGTGTAGGAGATGCAGCTTACAGGATTTTTGTAAGCTGGATGTAGAGCGAAGCAGTTTACAGGAGTTCTGCATCCTGAGTGTAGGAAACACTTTACGGGAGTTCTGTAGCATGGGAGTAGTCTTAAGCACTATGCGGGTTTTCAGTAGTCTGAGTAAAAGAGAAGCAGCTTAAAGAATTTCTGTACATTGGAATTAGTGAGAGGCAGTTTACTGGAGTTCTGCATCCTGAGTGTAGGAGACCGTTTAAGGGAGTTCTGTAACATGGCTCTGGCCCTACTCCGTATGCGGGATTTCTGTAGCCTGTGTGTAGGAGATGCAGCTTACAGGATTTCTGTAAGCTGGATGTAGAGCGAAGTAGTTTTCTGGAATTCTGCTGCCTGAGTGTAGGAAACAGTTGACGGGAGTTCTATAGCATGGGAGTAGCGATATGCACTACGCGAGTTTTAGGTACCCTGTGTGTAGGATATGCTGCTTATTTGTGTTCAGTAAGCTGAATGTAGAGAGAGGCAGTTTACTGGAATTCTGCATCCTGAGTGTAGGAGACAGTCTATGGGAGTTCTGGAACATGGCTCTAGCCATACACAGTATGTAGCCTGTGTGTGGGAGATGCAGCTTACAGGATTTCTGTACATTGGAAGTAGTGAGAGGCAGTTTACAGGAGTTCTGCATCCTGAGTGTAGGAAACACTTTACGGGAGTTCTGTAGCATGGGAGTAGTCTTACGCACTATGCGGGTTTTCAGTAGTCTGAGTAAAAGAGAAGCAGGTAACAGGATTTCTGTTAGCTGGATGTAGAGAGAGGCAGTTTACTGGAGTTCCGCATCCTGAGTGTAGGAGACCGTTTAAGGGAGTTCTGTAACATGGCTCTAACCCTACTCAGTATGTGTGGTTTCTGTAGCCTGTGTGTAGGAGATGCAGCTTACAGGATTTTTATAAGCTGGATGTAGAGCAAAGCAGTTTACAGGAGTTCTGCATCCTGAGTGTAGGAGACACTTTACGGGAGTTCTGTAGCATGGGAGTAGTCTTACGCACTATGCGGGTTTTCAGTAGTCTGAGTAAAAGAGAAGCAGCTTACAGGATTTCTGTACATTGGAAGTAGTGAGAGGCAGTTTACAGGAGTTCTGCATCCTGAGTGTAGGAAACACTTTACGGGAGTTCTGTAGCATGGGAGTAGTCTTACGCACTATGCGGGTTTTCAATAGTCAGAGTAAAAGAGAAGCAGCTTCCAGGATTTCTGTACATTAGAAGTAGTGAGAGGCAGTTTACAGGAGTTCTGCATCCTGAGTGTAGGAAACACTTTACGGGAGTTCTGTAGCATGGGAGTAGTCTTACGCACTATGCGGGTTTTCAGTAGTCTGAGTAAAAGAGAAGCAGCTTACAGGATTTCTGTACATTGGAATTAGTGAGAGGCAGTTTACTGGAGTTCTGCATCCTGAGTGTAGGAGACCGTTTAAAGGAGTTCTGTAACATGGCTCTGGCCCTACTCAGTATGCGGAATTTCTGTAGCCTGTGTGTAGGAGATGCAGCTTACAGGATTTCTGTAAGCTGGATGTAGAGCGAAGCAGTTTACAGGAGTTCTGCAGCCTGAGTGTAGGAAACACTTTACGGGAGTTCTGTAGCATGGGAGTAGTCTTACGCACTATGCGGGTTTTCAGTAGTCTGAGTAAAAGAGAAGCAGCTTACAGGATTTCTGTACATTGGAAGTAGTGAGAGGCAGTTTAGCAGAGTTCTGCATCCTGAGTGTAGGAGACAGTTTAAGGGAGTTCTGTAAAATGGCTCTGGCCCTACTCAGTATGCGGGATTTCTGTAGCCTGTGTGTAGGAGATGCAGCTTACAGGATTTCTGTAAGCTGGATGTAGAGCGAAGCAGTTTACAGGAGTTCTGCATCCTGAGTGTAGGAAACACTTTACGGGAGTTCTGTAGCATGGGAGTAGTCTTACGCACTATGCGCGTTTTCAGTAGTCTGAGTAAAAGAGAAGCAGCTTACAGGATTTCTGTACATTGGAAGTAGTGAGAGGCAGTTTACTGGAGTTCTGCATCCTGAGTGTAGGAGACCGTTTAAGGGAGTTCTGTAACATGGCTCTGGCCCTACTCCGTATGCGGGATTTCTGTAGCCTGTGTGTAGGAGATGCAGCTTACAGGATTTCTGTAAGCTGGATGTAGAGCGAAGTAGTTTTCTGGAATTCTGCTGCCTGAGTGTAGGAAACAGTTGACGGGAGTTCTACAGCATGGGAGTAGCGATATGCACTACGCGAGTTTTAGGTACCCTGTGTGTAGGACATGCTGCTTATTTGTGTTCAGTAAGCTGAATGTAGAGAGAGGCAGTTTACTGGAATTCTGCATCCTGAGTGTAGGAGACAGTCTATGGGAGTTCTGGAACATGGCTCTAGCCATACACAGTATGTAGCCTGTGTGTGGGAGATGCAGCTTACAGGATTTCTGTACATTGGAAGTAGTGAGAGGCAGTTTACAGGAGTTCTGCATCCTGAGTGTAGGAAACACTTTACGGGAGTTTTGTTGCATGGGAGTAGTCTTACGCACTATGCGGGTTTTCAATAGTCAGAGAAAAAGAGAAGCAGCTTCCAGGATTTCTGTACATTGGAAGTAGTGAGAGGCAGTTTACAGGAGTTCTGCATCCTGAGTGTAGGAAACACTTTACGGGAGTTCTGTAGCATGGGAGTAGTCTTACGCACTATGCGGGTTTTCAGTAGTCTGAGTAAAAGAGAAGCAGCTTACAGGATTTCTGTACATTGGAATTAGTGAGAGGCAGATTACTGGAGTTCTGCATCCTGAGTGTAGGAGACCGTTTAAGGGAGTTCTGTAACATGCCTCTGGCCCTACTCTGTATGCGGGATTTCTGTAGCCTGTGTGTAGGAGATGCAGCTTACAGGATTTCTGTAAGCAGGATGTAGAGCGAAGCAGTTTACAGGAGTTCTGCATCCTGAGTGTAGGAAACACTTTACGGGAGTTCTGTAGCATGGGAGTAGTCTTACGCACTATGCGGGTTTTCAGTAGTCTGAGTAAAAGAGAAGCAGCTTCCAGGATTTCTGTACATTGGAATTAGTGAGAGGCAGTTTACTGGAGTTCTGCATCCTGAGTGTTTGAAACACTTTAAGGGAGTTCTGTAGCATGGCAGTATTCTTACGCACTATGCGGGTTTCAGTAGGCTGAGTAAAACAGACGCAGCTTACAGGATTTCTGTACATTGGAAGTAGTTGAGGCAGTTTACAGGAGTTCTGCATCCTGAGTGTAGGAAACACTTTACGGGAGTTCTGTAGCATGGGAGCAGTCTTACGCACTATGCGGGTTTTCAGTAGTCTGAATAAAAGAGAAGCAGCTTACAGGATTTCTGTTAGCTGGATGTAGAGAGAGGCAGTTTACTGGAGTTCCGCATCCTGAGCGTAGGAGACAGTTTAAGGAAGTTCTGTAACATGGCTCTAGCCCTACTCAGTATGCGGGATTTCTGTAGACTGTGTGTAGGAGATGCAGCTTACAGGATTTTTGTAAGCTGGATGTAGAGCGAAGCAGTTTACAGGAGTTCTGCAGCCTGAGTGTAGGAAACACTTTACGGGAGTTCTGTAGCATGGGAGTAGTCTTACGCACTATGCTGGTGTTCAGTAGTCTGAGTAAAAGAGAAGCAGGTAACAGAATTTCTGTACATTGGAAGTAGTGAGAGGCAGTTTACAGGAGTTCTGCATCCTGAGTGCAGGAAACACTTTACGGGAGTTCTGTAGCATGGGAGTAGTCTTACACACTATGCGGGTTTTCAGTAGTCAGAGTAAAAGTGAAGCAGCTTCCAGGATTTCTGTACATTGGAAGTTGTTTAGGCAGTTTACAGGAGTTCTGCATCCTGAGTGTAGGAAACACTTTACGGGAGTTCTGTAGCATGGGAGTAGTCTTACGCACTATGCGGTTTTTCAGTAATCTGAGTAAAAGAGAAGCAGCTTACAGGATTTCTGTACATTGGAAGTAGTGAGTGGCAGTTTACAGGAGTTCTGCATCCAGAGTGTAGGAAACACTTTACGGGAGTTCTGTAGCATGGGAGTAGTCTTACGCACTATGCGGGTTTTCAGTAGTCTGAGTAAAAGAGAAGCAGCTTACAGGATTTCTGTACATTGGAAGTAGTTTAGGCAATTTACAGGAGTTCTGCATCCTGAGTGTAGGAAACACTTTACGGGAGTTCTGTAGCATGGGAGTAGTCTTACGCACTATGCGGGTTTTCACTAGTCTGAGTAAAAGAGAAGCAGGTAACAGGATTTCTGTACATTGGAAGTAGTGAGAGGCAGTTTACAGGAGTTCTGCATCCTGAGTGTAGGAAACACTTTACGGGAGTTCTGTAGCATGGGAATAGTCTTACGCTCTATGCGGGTTTTCAGTATTCTGAGTAAAAGAGAAGCAGCTTACCGGATTTCTGTACATTGGAAGTAGTGAGAGGCAGTTTACAGGAGTTCTGCATCCTGAGTGTAGGAAACACTTTACGGGAGTTCTGTAGCATGGGAGTAGTCTTACGCACTATGCGGGTTTTCAGTATTCTGAGTAAAAGAGAAGCAGCTTACCGGATTTCTGTACATTGGAAGTAGTGAGAGGCAGTTTACAGGAGCTCTGCATCCTGAGTGCAGGAAACACTTTTCGGGAGTTCTGTAGCATGGGAGTAGTCTTACGTACTATGTGGGTTTTCAGTAGTCTGAGTAAAAGAGAAGCAGCATACAGGATTTCTGTTAGCTGGATGTAGAGTTAGGCAGTTTACTGGAGTTCCGCATCTTCAGTGTAGGAGACAGTTTAAGGGAGTTCTGTAACATGGCTCTAGCCCTACTCAGTATGCGGGATTTCTGTAGCCTGTGTGTAGCAGATGCAGCTTACAGGATTTTTGTCAGCTGGATGTAGAGCGAAGCAGTTTACAGGAGTTCTGCAGCCTGAGTGTAGGAAACACTTTACGGGAGTTCTGTAGCATGGGAGTAGTCTTACGCACTATGCGGGTTTTCAGTAGTCTGAGTAAAAGAGAAGCAGCTTACAGGATTTCTGTACATTGGAATTAGTGAGAGGCAGTTTACTGGAGTTCTGCATCCTGAGTGTAGGAGACCGTTTAAGGGAGTTCTGTAACATGGCTCTGGCCCTACTCAGTATGCGGGATTTCTGTAGCCTGTGTGTAGGAGATGCAGCTTACAGGATTTCTGTAAGCTGGATGTAGAGCGAAGTAGTTTACTGGAATTCTGCTGCCTGAGTGTAGGAAACAGTTGACGGGAGTTCTATAGCATGGGAGTAGCGATATGCACTACGCGAGTTTTAGGTACCCTGTGTGTAGGACATGCTGCTTATTTGTGTTCAGTAAGCTGAATGTAGAGAGAGGCAGTTTCCTGGAATTCTGCATCCTGAGTGTAGGAGACAGTCTATGGGAGTTCTGGAACATGGCTCTAGCCATACACAGTATGTAGGCTGTGTGTGGGAGATGCAGCTTACAGGATTTCTGTACATTGGAAGTAGTGAGAGGCAGTTTACAGGAGTTCTGCATCCTGAGTGTAGGAAACACTTTACGGGAGTTCTGTAGCATGGGAGTAGTCTTACGCACTATGCGGGTTTTCAGTAGTCTGAGTAAAAGAGAAGCAGCTTACAGGATTTCTGTACATTGGAAGTAGTGAGAAGCAGTTTAGAGGAGTTCTGCATCCTGAGTGTAGGAAACACTTTACGGGAGTTCTGTAGCATGGGAGTAGTCTTACGCACTATGCGGGTTTTCAGTAGTCTGAGTAAAAGAGAAGCAGCTTACAGGATTTCTGTACATTGGAAGTAGTGAGAGGCAGTTTACAGGAGTTTTGCATCCTGAGTGTAGGAAACACTTTACGGGAGTTCTGTAGCATGGGAGTAGTCTTACGCACTATGCGGTTTTTCAGTAATCTGAGTAAAAGAGAAGCAGCTTACAGGATTTCTGTACATTGGAAGTAGTGAGTGGCAGTTTACAGGAGTTCTGCATCCAGAGTGTAGGAAACACTTTACGGGAGTTCTGTAGCATGGGAGTAGTCTTACGCACTATTCGGGTTTTCAGTAGTCTGAGTAAAAGAGAAGCAGCTTACAGGATTTCTGTACATTGGAAGTAGTTTATTCAATTTAGAGGAGTTCTGCATCCTGAGTGTAGGAAACACTTTACGGGAGTTCTGTAGCATGGGAGTAGTCTTACGCACTATGCGGGTTTTCACTAGTCTGAGTAAAAGAGAAGCAGGTAACAGGATTTCTGTACATTGGAAGTAGTGAGAGGCAGTTTACAGGAGTTCTGCATCCTGAGTGTAGGAAACACTTTACGGGAGTTCTGTAGCATGGGAATAGTCTTACGCTCTATGCGGGTTTTCAGTATTCTGAGTAAAAGAGAAGCAGCTTACCAGATTTCTGTACATTGGAAGTAGTGAGAGGCAGTTTACAGGAGTTCTGCATCCTGAGTGTAGGAAACACTTTACGGGAGTTCTGTAGCATGGGAGTAGTCTTACGCACTATGCGGGTTTTCAGTATTCTGAGTAAAAGAGAAGCAGCTTACCGGATTTCTGTACATTGGAAGTAGTGAGAGGCAGTTTACAGGAGCTCTGCATCCTGAGTGCAGGAAACACTTTACGGGAGTTCTGTAGCATGGGAGTAGTCTTACGTACTATGTGGGTTTTCAGTAGTCTGAGTAAAAGAGAAGCAGCTTACAGGATTTCTGTTAGCTGGATGTAGAGTTAGGCAGTTTACTGGAGTTCCGCATCTTCAGTGTAGGAGACAGATTAAGGGAGTTCTGTA
This sequence comes from Oryctolagus cuniculus, assembly GCF_964237555.1. Classification (NCBI taxonomy): domain Eukaryota; kingdom Metazoa; phylum Chordata; class Mammalia; order Lagomorpha; family Leporidae; genus Oryctolagus; species Oryctolagus cuniculus. Next base: position 738,985 of record NW_027208206.1, on the reverse strand, counting down.
ACATGGCTCTAGCCCTACTCAGTATGCGGGATTTCTGTAGCCTGTGTGTAGGACATGCAGCTTACAAGATTTCTGTAAGCTGGATGTAGAGCGAAGCAGTTTACAGGAGTTCTGCATCCTGAGTGTAGGAAACACTTTACGGGAGTTCTGTAGCATGGGAGTAGTCTTACGCACTATGCGGGTTTTCAGTAGTCTGAGTAAAAGAGAAGCAGCTTACAGGATTTCTGTACATTGGAAGTAGTGAGAGGCAGTTTACTGGAGTTCTGCATCCTGAGTATAGGAGACCGTTTAAGGGAGTTCTGTAACATGGCTCTGGCCCTACTCAGTATGCGTGATTTCTGTAGCCTGTGTGTAGGAGATTCAGCTTACAGGATTTCTGTAAGCTGGATGTAGAGCGAAGTAGTTTACTGGAATTCTGCTGCCTGAGTGTAGGAAACACTTGACGGGAGTTCTATAGCATGGGAGTAGCCATATGCACTACGCGAGTTTTAGGTACCCTGTGTGTAGGACATGCTGCTTATTTGTGTTCAGTAAGCTGAATGTAGAGAGAGGCAGTTTACTGGAATTCTGCATCCTGAGTGTAGGAGACAGTCTATGGGAGTTCTGGAACATGGCTCTAGCCATACACAGTATGTAGCCTGTGTGTGGGAGATGCAGCTTAGAGGATTTCTGTACATTGGAAGTAGTGAGAGGCAGTTTACAGGAGTTCTGCATCCTGAGTGTAGGAAACACTTTACGGGAGTTCTGTACCATGGGAGTAGTCTTACGCACTATGCGGGTTTTCAGTAGTCTGAGTAAAAGAGAAGCAGCTTACAGGATTTCTGTACATTGGAAGTAGTGAGAGGCAGTTTACTGGAGTTCTGCATACTGAGTGTAGGAGACCGTTTAAGGGAGTTCTGTAACATGGCTCTAGCCCTACTCAGTATGCGGGATTTCTGTAGCCTGTGTGTAGGAGATGCAGCTTACAGGATTTCTGTAAGCTGGATATAGAGCGAAGTAGTTTACTGGAATTCTGCTGCCTGAGTGTAGGAAACACTTTACGGGAGTTCTGTAGCATGGGAGTAGTCTTATGCACTATGCGGGTTTTCAGTAGTCTGAGTAAAAGAGAAGCAGGTAACAAGATTTCTGTACATTGGAAGTAGTGAGAGGCAGTTTACAGGAGTTCTGCATCCTGAGTGTAGGAAACACTTTACGGGAGTTCTGTAGCATGGGAATAGTCTTACGCTCTATGCGGGTTTTCAGTATTCTGAGTAAAAGAGAAGCAGCTTACCGGATTTCTGTACATTGGAAGTAGTGAGAGGCAGTTTACAGGAGTTCTGCATCCTGAGTGTAGGAAACACTTTACGGGAGTTCTGTAGCATGGGAGTAGTCTTACGCACTATGCGGGTTTTCAGTATTCTGAGTAAAAGAGAAGCAGCTTACCGGATTTCTGTACATTGGAAGTAGTGAGAGGCAATTTACAGGAGCTCTGCATCCTGAGTGCAGGAAACACTTTACGGGAGTTCTGTAGCATGGGAGTAGTCTTACGTACTATGTGGGTTTTCAGTAGTCTGAGTAAAAGAGAAGCAGCTTACAGGATTTCTGTTAGCTGGATGTAGAGTTAGGCAGTTTACTGGAGTTCCGCATCTTCAGTGTAGGAGACAGATTAAGGGAGTTCTGTAACATGGCTCTAGCCCTACTCAGTATGCGGGATTTCTGTAGCCTGTGTGTAGCAGATGCAGCTTACAGGATTTTTGTCAGCTGGATGTAGAGCGAAGCAGTTTACAGGAGTTCTGCAGCCTGAGTGTAGGAAACACTTTACGGGAGTTCTGTAGCATGGGAGTAGTCTTACGTACTATGCGGGTTTTCAGTAGTCTGAGTAAAAGAGAAGCAGCTTACAGGATTTCTGTACATTGGAATTAGTGAGAGGCAGTTTACTGGAGTTCTGCATCCTGAGTGTAGGAGACCGTTTAAGGGAGTTCTGTAACATGGCTCTGGCCCTACTCAGTATGCGGGATTTCTGTAGCCTGTGTGTAGGAGATGCAGCTTACAGGATTTCTGTAAGCTGGATGTAGAGCGAAGTAGTTTACTGGAATTCTGCTGCCTGAGTGTAGGAAACAGTTGACGGGAGTTCTATAGCATGGGAGTAGCGATATGCACTACGCGAGTTTTAGGTACCCTGTGTGTAGGACATGCTGCTTATTTGTGTTCAGTAAGCTGAATGTAGAGAGAGGCAGTTTACTGGAATTCTGCATCCTGAGTGTAGGAGACAGTCTATGGGAGTTCTGGAACATGGCTCTAGCCATACACAGTATGTAGCCTGTGTGTGGGAGATGCAGCTTACAGGATTTCTGTACATTGGAAGTAGTGAGAGGCAGTTTACAGGAGTTCTGCATCCTGAGTGTAGGAAACACTTTACGGGAGTTCTGTAGCATGGGAGTAGTCTTACGCACTATGCGGGTTTTCAGTAGTCTGAGTAAAAGAGAAGCAGCTTACAGGATTTCTGTACATTGGAAGTAGTGAGAGGCAGTTTACAGGAGTTCTGCATCCTGAGTGTAGGAAACACTTTACGGGAGTTCTGTAGCATGGGAGTAGTCTTACGCACTATGCGGGTTTTCAGTAGTCTGAGTAAAAGAGAAGCAGCTTACAGGATTTCTGTACATTGGAAGTAGTGAGAGGCAGTTTACAGGAGTTCTGCATCCTGAGTGTAGGAAACACTTTACGGGAGTTCTGTAGCATGGGAGTAGTCTTACGCACTATGCGGGTTTTCAGTAGTCTGAGTAAAAGAGAAGCAGCTTACAGGATTTCTGTTAGCTGGATGTAGAGTTAGGCAGTTTACTGGAGTTCCGCATCTTCAGTGTAGGAGACAGTTTAAGGGAGTTCTGTAACATGGCTCTAGCCCTACTCAGTATGCGGGATTTCTGTAGCCTGTGTGTAGCAGATGCAGCTTACAGGATTTCTGTAAGCTGGATGTAGAGCGAAGCAGTTTACAGGAGTTCTGCATCCTGAGTGTAGGAAACACTTTACGGGAGTTCTGTAGCATGGGAGTAGTCTTACGCACTATGCGGGTTTTCAGTAGTCTGAGTAAAAGAGAAGCAGCTTACAGGATTTCTGTACATTGGAAGTAGTGAGAGGCAGTTTACTGGAGTTCTGCATCCTGAGTGTAGGAGACCGTTTAAGGGATTTCTGTAACATGGCTCTGGCCCTACTCAGTATGCGGGATTTCTGTAGCCTGTGTGTAGGAGATTCAGCTTACAGGATTTCTGTAAGCTGGATGTAGAGCGAAGTAGTTTACTGGAATTCTGCTGCCTGAGTGTAGGAAACAGTTGACGGGAGTTCTATAGCATGGGAGTAGCCATATGCACTACGCGAGTTTTAGGTACCCTGTGTGTAGGACATGCTGCTTATTTGTGTTCAGTAAGCTGAATGTAGAGAGAGGCAGTTTACTGGAATTCTGCATCCTGAGTGTAGGAGACAGTCTATGGGAGTTCTGGAACATGGCTCTAGCCATACACAGTATGTAGCCTGTGTGTGGGAGATGCAGCTTAGAGGATTTCTGTACATTGGAAGTAGTGAGAGGCAGTTTACAGGAGTTCTGCATCCTGAGTGTAGGAAACACTTTACGGGAGTTCTGTAGCATGGGAGTAGTCTTACGCACTATGCGGGTTTTCAGTAGTCTGAGTAAAAGAGAAGCAGGTAACAAGATTTCTGTACATTGGAAGTAGTGAGAGGCAGTTTACAGGAGTTCTGCATCCTGAGTGTAGGAAACACTTTACGGGAGTTCTGTAGCATGGGAATAGTCTTACGCACTATGCGGGTTTTCAGTAGTCTGAGTAAAAGAGAAGCAGCTTACAGGATTTCTGTACATTGGAAGTAGTGAGAGGCAGTTTACTGGAGTTCTGCATACTGAGTGTAGGAGACCGTTTAAGGGAGTTCTGTAACATGGCTCTAGCCCTACTCAGTATGCGGGATTTCTGTAGCCTGTGTGTAGGAGATGCAGCTTACAGGATTTCTGTAAGCTGGATATAGAGCGAAGTAGTTTACTGGAATTCTGCTGCCTGAGTGTAGGAAACACTTTACGGGAGTTCTGTAGCATGGGAGTAGTCTTACGCACTATGCGGGTTTTCAGTAGTCTGAGTAAAAGAGAAGCAGCTCACAGGATTTCTGTACATTGGAAGTAGTGAGAGGCAGTTTACAGGAGTTCTGCATCCTGAGTACAGGAAACACTTTACGGGAGTTCTGTAGCATGGGAGTACTCTTACGCACTATGCGGGTTTTCAGTAGGCTGAGTAAAAGAGAAGCAGGTAACAGGACTTCTGTACTTTGGAAGTAGTGAGAGGCAGTTTACAGGAGTTCTGCTTCCTGAGTGTAGGAAACAATTTACGGGGGTTCTGTAGCATGGGAGTAGTCTTACGCACTATGCGTGTTTTCAGTAGTCTGAGTAAAAGAGAAGCAGCTTACAGAATTTCTATACATTGGAAGTAGTGAGAGGCAGTTTACAGGAGTTCTGCATCCTGAGTATAGGAAACACTTTACGGGAGTTCTGTAGCATGGGAGTACTCTTACGCACTATGCGGGTTTTCAGTAGTCTGAGTAAAAGAGAAGCAGCTTCCAGGATTTCTGTACATTGGAAGCAGTGAGAGGCAGTTTACAGGAGTTCTGCATCCTGAGTGTAGGAAACACTTTACGGGAGTTCTGTAGCATGGGAGTAGTCTTAAGCACTATGCGGGTTTTCAGTAGTCTGAGTAAAAGAGAAGCAGCTTAAAGAATTTCTGTACATTGGAATTAGTGAGAGGCAGTTTACTGGAGTTCCGCATCCTGAGTGTAGGAGACCGTTTAAGGGAGTTCTGTAACATGGCTCTGGCCCTACTCCGTATGCGGGATTTCTGAAGCCTGTGTGTAGGAGATGCAGCTTACAGGATTTCTGTAAGCTGGATGTAGAGCGAAGTAGTTTTCTGGAATTCTGCTGCCTGAGTGTAGGAAACAGTTGACGGGAGTTCTATAGCATGGGAGTAGCGATATGCACTACGCGAGTTTTAGGTACCCTGTGTGTAGGACATGCTGCTTATTTGTGTTCAGTAAGCTGAATGTAGAGAGAGGCAGTTTACTGGAATTCTGCATCCTGAGTGTAGGAGACAGTCTATGGGAGTTCTGGAACATGGCTCTAGCCATACACAGTATGTAGCCTGTGTGTGGGAGATGCAGCTTAGAGGATTTCTGTACATTGGAAGTAGTGAGAGGCAGTTTACAGGAGTTCTGCACCCTGAGTGTAGGAAACACTTTACGGGAGTTCTGTAGCATGGGAGTACTCTTACGCACTATGCGGGTTTTCAGTAGTCTGAGTAAAAGAGAAGCAGGTAACTGGACTTCTGTACTTTGGAAGTAGTGACAGGTAGTTTACAGCAGTTCTGCATCCTGAGTGCAGGAAACAATTTACGGGAGTTCTGTAGCATGGGAGTAGTCTTACGCACTATGCGGGTTTTCAATAGTCAGAGTAAAAGAGAAGCAGCTTCCAGGATTTTTGTACATTGGAAGTAGTGAGAAGCAGTTTACAGGAGTTCTGCATCCTGAGTGCAGGAAACACTTTACGGGAGTTCGGTAGCATGGGAGTAGTCTTACGCACTATGCGGGTTTTCAGTAGTCTGAGTAAAAGAGAAGCAGCTTACAGGATTTCTGTACATTGGAAGTAGTGAGAGGCAGTTTACAGGAGTTCTGCATCCTGAGTGTAGGAAACACTTTACGAGAGTTCTCTAGCATGGGAGTAGTCTTATGCACTATGCGGGTTTTCAGTAGTCTGAGTAAAAGAGAAGCAGCTTACAGGATTTCTGTTAGCTGGATGTAGAGAGAGGCAGTTTACTGGAGTTCCACATCCTGAGTGTAGGAGACAGTTTAAGGGAGTTCTGTAACATGGCTCTAGCCCTACTCAGTATGCGGGGTTTCTGTAGCCTGTGTGTAGGAGATGCAGCTTACAGGATTTTTGTAAGCTGGATGTAGAGCGAAGCAGTTTACAGGAGTTCTGCAGCCTGAGTGTAGGAAACACTTTACGGGAGTTCTGTAGCATGGGAGTAGTCTTACGCACTATGCGGATTTTCAGTAGTCTGAGTAAAAGAGAAGCAGCTTACAGGAATTCTGTTAGCTGGATGTAGAGAGAGGCAGTTTACTGGAGTTCTGCATCCTGAGTGTAGGAGACCGTTTAAGGGAGTTCTGTAACATGGCTCTGGCCCTACTCCGTATGCGGGATTTCTGTAGCCTGTGTGTAGGAGATGCAGCTTACAGGATTTCTGTAAGCTGGATGTAGAGCGAAGCAGTTTACAGGAGTTCTGCATCCTGAGTGTAGGAAACACTTTACGGGAGTTCTGTAGCATGGGAGTACTCTTACGCACTATGCGGGTTTTCAGCAGGCTGATTTAAACAGACGCAGCTTACAGGATTTCTGTACATTGGAAGTAGTGAGAGGCAGTTTAGCAGAGTTCTGCATCCTGAGTGCAGGAAACACTTTACGGGAGTTCTGTAGCATGGGAGTACTCTTACGCACTATGCGGGTTTTCAGTAGGCTGAGTAAAACAGACGCAGCTTACAGGATTTCTGTACATTGGAAGTAGTTTAGGGAGTTTACAGGAGTTCTGCATCCTGAGTGCAGGAAACACTTTACGGGAGTTCTGCAGCATGGGAGTAGTCTTACGTACTATGTGGGTTTTCAGTAGTCTAAGTAAAAGAGAAGCAGCTTACAGGATTTCTTTACATTGGAAGTAGTGAGAGGCAGTTTACAGGAGTTCTGCATCCTGAGTGTAGGAAACACTTTACGGGAGTTCTGTAGCATGGGAGTAGTCTTACGCACTATGCGGGTTTTCAGTAGTCTGAGTAAAAGAGAAGCAGCTTACAGGATTTCTGTTAGCTGGATGTAGAGAGAGGCAGTTTACTGGAGTTCCGCATCCTGAGTGTAGGAGACAGTTTAAGGGAGTTCTGTAACATGGCTCTAGCCCTACTCAGTATGCGGGATTTCTGTAGCCTGTGTGTAGGAGATGCAGCTTACAGGATTTTTGTAAGCTGGATGTAGAGCGAAGCAGTTTACAGGAGTTCTGCATCCTGAGTGAAGGAAACACTTTACGGGAGTTCTGTAGCTTGGGAGTAGTCTTATGCACTATGCGGGTTTTCAGTAGTCTGAGTAAAAGAGAAGCAGCTTACAGGATTTCTGTTAGCTGGATGTAGAGAGAGGCAGTTTACTGGAGTTCCGCATCCTGAGTGTAGGAGACAGTTTAAGGGAGTTCTGTAACATGGCTCTAGCCCTACTCAGTATGCGGGATTTCTGTAGCCTGTGTGTAGGAGATGCAGCTTACAGGATTTTTGTAAGCTGGATGTAGAGCGAAGCAGTTTACAGGAGTTCTGCAGCCTGAGTGTAGGAAACACTTTACGGGAGTTCTGTAGCATGGGAGTAGTCTTACGCACTATGCGGGTTTTCAGTAGTCTGAGTAAAAGATAAGCAGGTAACAGGATTTCTGTACATTGGAAGTAGTGAGAGGCAGTTTACAGGAGTTTTGCATCCTGAGTGTAGGAAACACTTTACGGGATTTCTGTAGCATGGGAGTAGTCTTACGCACTATGCGGGTTTTCAATAGTCAGAGTAAAAGAGAAGCAGCTTACAGGATTTCTGTACATTGGAATTAGTGAGAGGCAGTTTACAGGAGTTCTGCATCCTGAGTGTAGGAAACACTTTACGGGAGTTCTGTAGCATGGGAGTAGTCTTACGCACTATGCGGATTTTCAGTAGTCTGAGTAAAAGAGAAACAGCTTACAGGAATTCTGTACATTGGAATTAGTGAGAGGCAGTTTACTGGAGTTCTGCATCCTGAGTGTAGGAGACCGTTTAAGGGAGTTCTGTAACATGGCTCTGGCCCTACTCAGTATGCGGGATTTCTGTAGCCTGTGTGTAGGAGATGCAGCTTACAGGATTTCTGTAAGCTGGATGTAGAGCGAAGCAGTTTACAGGAGTTCTGCAGCCTGAGTGTAGGAAACACTTTACGGGAGTTCTGTAGCATGGGAGTACTCTTACGCACTATGCGGGTTTTCAGCAGGCTGATTTAAACAGACGCAGCTTACAGGATTTCTGTACATTGGAAGTAGTGAGAGGCAGTTTAGCAGAGTTCTGCATCCTGAGTATAGGAAACACTTTACGGGAGTTCTGTAGCATGGGAGTACTCTTACGCACTATGCGGGTTTTCAGCAGGCTGATTTAAACAGACGCAGCTTACAGGATTTCTGTACATTGGAAGTAGTTTTGGGCAGTTTACAGGAGTTCTGCATCCTGAGTGCAGGAAACACTTTACGGGAGTTCTGTAGCATGGGAGTACTCCCACGCACTATGCGGGTTTTCAGTAGGCTGAGTAAAACAGACGCAGCTTACAGGATTTCTGTACATTGGAAGTAGTTTAGGGAGTTTACAGGAGTTCTGCATCCTGAGTGCAGGAAACACTTTACGGGAGTTCTGCAGCATGGGAGTAGTCTTACGTACAATGTGGGTTTTCAGTAGTCTAAGTAAATAGAAGCAGCTTACAGGATTTCTTTACATTGGAAGTAGTGAGAGGCAGTTTACAGGAGTTCTGCATCCTGAGTGTAGGAAACACTTTACGGGAGTTCTGTAGCATGGGAGTAGTCTTACGCACTATGCGGGTTTTCAGTAGTCTGAGTAAAAGAGAAGCAGCTTACAGGATTTCTGTACATTGGAAGTAGTGAGAGGCAGTTTACTGGAGTTCCGCATCCTGAGTGTAGGAGACCGTTTAAGGGAGTTCTGTAACATGGCTCTGGCCCTACTCAGTATGCGGGATTTCTGTAGCCTGTGTGTAGGAGATTCAGCTTACAGGATTTCTGTAAGCTGGATGTAGAGCGAAGTAGTTTACTGGAATTCTGCTGCCTGAGTGTAGGAAACAGTTGACGGGAGTTCTATAGCATGGGAGTAGCCATATGCACTACGCGAGTTTTAGGTACCCTGTGTGTAGGACATGCTGCTTATTTGTGTTCAGTAAGCTGAATGTAGAGAGAGGCAGTTTACTGGAATTCTGCATCCTGAGTGTAGGAGACAGTCTATGGGAGTTCTGGAACATGGTTCTAGCCATACACAGTATGTAGCCTGTGTGTGGGAGATGCAGCTTAGAGGATTTCTGTACATTGGAAGTAGTGAGAGGCAGTTTACAGGAGTTCTGCATCCTGAGTGTAGGAAACACTTTACGGGAGTTCTGTAGCATGGGAGTAGTCTTACGCACTATGTGGGTTTTCAGTAGTCTGAGTAAAAGAGAAGCAGGTAACAAGATTTCTGTACATTGGAAGTAGTGAGAGGCAGTTTACAGGAGTTCTGCATCCTGAGTGTAGGAAACACTTTACGGGAGTTCTGTAGCATGGGAATAGTCTTACGCACTATGCGGGTTTTCAGTAGTCTGAGTAAAAGAGAAGCAGCTTACAGGATTTCTGTACATTGGAAGTAGTGAGAGGCAGTTTACTGGAGTTCTGCATACTGAGTGTAGGAGACCGTTTAAGGGAGTTCTGTAACATGGCTCTAGCCCTACTCAGTATGCGGGATTTCTGTAGCCTGTGTGTAGGAGATGCAGCTTACAGGATTTCTGTAAGCTGGATATAGAGCGAAGTAGTTTACTGGAATTCTGCTGCCTGAGTGTAGGAAACACTTTACGGGAGTTCTGTAGCATGGGAGTAGTCTTACGCACTATGCGGGTTTTCAGTAGTCTGAGTAAAAGAGAGGCAGCTCACAGGATTTCTGTACATTGGAAGTAGTGAGAGGCAGTTTACAGGAGTTCTGCATCCTGAGTACAGGAAACACTTTACGGGAGTTCTGTAGCATGGGAGTACTCTTACGCACTATGCGGGTTTTCACTAGGCTGAGTAAAAGAGAAGCAGGTAACAGGACTTCTGTACTTTGGAAGTAGTGAGAGGCAGTTTACAGGAGTTCTGCTTCCTGAGTGTAGGAAACAATTTACGGGGGTTCTGTAGCATGGGAGTAGTCTTACGCACTATGCGTGTTTTCAGTAGTCTGAGTAAAAGAGAAGCAGCTTACAGGATTTCTATACATTGGAAGTAGTGAGAGGCAGTTTACAGGAGTTCTGCATCCTGAGTATAGGAAACACTTTACGGGAGTTCTGTAGCATGGGAGTACTCTTACGCACTATGCGGGTTTTCAGTAGTCTGAGTAAAAGAGAAGCAGCTTCCAGGATTTCTGTACATTGGAAGCAGTGAGAGGCAGTTTACAGGAGTTCTGCATCCTGAGTGTAGGAAACACTTTACGGGAGTTCTGTAGCATGGGAGTAGTCTTAAGCACTATGCGGGTTTTCAGAAGTCTGAGTAAAAGAGAAGCAGCTTACAGGATTTCTGTACATTGGAAGTAGTGAGAGGCAGTTTACTGGAGTTCCGCATCCTGAGTGTAGGAGACCGTTTAAGGGAGTTCTGTAACATGGCTCTGGCCCTACTCCGTATGCGGGATTTCTGAAGCCTGTGTGTAGGAGATGCAGCTTACAGGATTTCTGTAAGCTGGATGTAGAGCGAAGTAGTTTTCTGGAATTCTGCTGCCTGAGTGTAGGAAACAGTTGACGGGAGTTCTATAGCATGGGAGTAGCGATATGCACTACGCGAGTTTTAGGTACCCTGTGTGTAGGACATGCTGCTTATTTGTGTTCAGTAAGCTGAATGTAGAGAGAGGCAGTTTCCTGGAATTCTGCATCCTGAGTGTAGGAGACAGTCTATGGGAGTTCTGGAACATGGCTCTAGCCATACACAGTATGTAGGCTGTGTGTGGGAGATGCAGCTTACAGGATTTCTGTACATTGGAAGTAGTGAGAGGCAGTTTACAGGAGTTCTGCATCCTGAGTGTAGGAAACACTTTACGGGAGTTCTGTAGCATGGGAGTACTCTTACGCACTATGCGGGTTTTCAGTAGTCTGAGTAAAAGAGAAGCAGGTAACTGGACTTCTGTACTTTGGAAGTAGTGACAGGTAGTTTACAGGAGTTCTGCATCCTGAGTGCAGGAAACAATTTACGGGAGTTCTGTAGCATGGGAGTAGTCTTACGCACTATGCGGGTTTTCAATAGTCAGAGTAAAAGAGAAGCAGCTTCCAGGATTTCTGTACATTGGAAGTAGTGAGAAGCAGTTTACAGGAGTTCTGCATCCTGATTGCAGGGAACACTTTACGGGAGTTCTGTAGCATGGGAGTAGTCTTACGCACTATGCGGGTTTTCAGTAGTCTGAGTAAAAGAGAAGCAGCTTACAGGATTTCTGTACATTGGAAGTAGTGAGAGGCAGTTTACAGGAGTTCTGCATCCTGAGTGTAGGAAACACTTTACGAGAGTTCTCTAGCATGGGAGTAGTCTTATGCACTATGCGGGTTTTCAGTAGTCTGAGTAAAAGAGAAGCAGCTTACAGGATTTCTGTTAGCTGGATGTAGAGAGAGGCAGTTTACTGGAGTTCCGCATCCTGAGTGTAGGAGACAGTTTAAGGGAGTTCTGTAACATGGCTCTAGCCCTACTCAGTATGCGGGGTTTCTGTAGCCTGTGTGTAGGAGATGCAGCTTACAGGATTTTTGTAAGCTGGATGTAGAGCGAAGCAGTTTACAGGAGTTCTGCAGCCTGAGTGTAGGAAACACTTTACGGGAGTTCTGTAGCATGGGAGTAGTCTTACGCACTATGCGGATTTTCAGTAGTCTGAGTAAAAGAGAAGCAGCTTACAGGAATTCTGTTAGCTGGATGTAGAGAGAGGCAGTTTACTGGAGTTCTGCATCCTGAGTGTAGGAGACCGTTTAAGGGAGTTCTGTAACATGGCTCTGGCCCTACTCCGTATGCGGGATTTCTGTAGCCTGTGCGTAGGAGATGCAGCTTACAGGATTTCTGTAAGCTGGATGTAGAGCGAAGCAGTTTACAGGAGTTCTGCATCCTGAGTGTAGGAAACACTTTACGGGAGTTCTGTAGCATGGGAGTACTCTTACGCACTATGCGGGTTTTCAGCAGGCTGATTTAAACAGACGCAGCTTACAGGATTTCTGTACATTGGAAGTAGTGAGAGGCAGTTTAGCAGAGTTCTGCATCCTGAGTATAGGAAACACTTTACGGGAGTTCTGTAGCATGGGAGTACTCTTACGCACTATGCGGGTTTTCAGCAGGCTGATTTAAACAGACGCAGCTTACAGGATTTCTGTACATTGGAAGTAGTTTTGGGCAGTTTACAGGAGTTCTGCATCCTGAGTGCAGGAAACACTTTACGGGAGTTCTGTAGCATGGGAGTACTCTTACGCACTATGCGGGTTTTCAGTAGGCTGAATAAAACAGACGCAGCTTACAGGATTTCTGTACATTGGAAGTAGTTTAGGGAGTTTACAGGAGTTCTGCATCCTGAGTGCAGGAAACACTTTACGGGAGTTCTGCAGCATGGGAGTAGTCTTACGTACTATGTGGGTTTTCAGTAGTCTCAGTAAAAGAGAAGCAGCTTACAGGATTTCTTTACATTGGAAGTAGTGAGAGGCAGTTTACAGGAGTTCTGCATCCTGAGTGTAGGAAACACTTTACGGGAGTTCTGTAGCATGGGAGTAGTCTTACGCACTATGCGGGTTTTCAGTAGTCTGAGTAAAAGAGAAGCAGCTTACAGGATTTCTGTTAGCTGGATGTAGAGAGAGGCAGTTTACTGGAGTTCCGCATCCTGAGTGTAGGAGACAGTTTAAGGGAGTTCTGTAACATGGCTCTAGCCCTACTCAGTATGCGGGATTTCTGTAGCCTGTGTGTAGGAGATGCAGCTTACAGGATTTTTGTAAGCTGGATGTAGAGCGAAGCAGTTTACAGGAGTTCTGCATCCTGAGTGTAGGAAACACTTTACGGGAGTTCTGTAGCTTGGGAGTAGTCTTACGCACTATGCGGGTTTTCAGTAGTCTGAGTAAAAGAGAAGCAGCTTACAGGATTTCTGTTAGCTGGATGTAGAGAGAGGCAGTTTACTGGAGTTCCGCATCCTGAGTGTAGGAGACAGTTTAAGGGAGTTCTGTAACATGGCTCTAGCCCTACTCAGTATGCGGGATTTCTGTAGCCTGTGTGTAGGAGATGCAGCTTACAGGATTTTTGTAAGCTGGATGTAGAGCGAAGCAGTTTACAGGAGTTCTGCAGCCTGAGTGTAGGAAACACTTTACGGGAGTTCTGTAGCATGGGAGTAGTCTTACGCACTATGCGGGTTTTCAGTAGTCTGAGTAAAAGATAAGCAGGTAACAGGATTTCTGTACATTGGAAGTACTGAGAGGCAGTTTACAGGAGTTTTGCATCCTGAGTGTAGGAAACACTTTACGGGATTTCTGTAGCATGGGAGTAGTCTTACGCACTATGCGGGTTTTCAATAGTCAGAGTAAAAGAGAAGCAGCTTACAGGATTTCTGTACATTGGAATTAGTGAGAGGCAGTTTACAGGAGTTCTGCATCCTGAGTGTAGGAAACACTTTACGGGAGTTCTGTAGCATGGGAGTAGTCTTACGCACTATGCGGATTTTCAGTAGTCTGAGTAAAAGAGAAGCAGCTTACAGGAATTCTGTACATTGGAATTAGTGAGAGGCAGTTTACTGGAGTTCTGCATCCTGAGTGTAGGAGACCGTTTAAGGGAGTTCTGTAACATGGCTCTGGCCCTACTCAGTATGCGGGATTTCTGTAGCCTGTGTGTAGGAGATGCAGCTTACAGGATTTCTGTAAGCTGGATGTAGAGCGAAGCAGTTTACAGGAGTTCTGCAGCCTGAGTGTAGGAAACACTTTACGGGAGTTCTGTAGCATGGGAGTACTCTTACGCACTATGCGGGTTTTCAGCAGGCTGATTTAAACAGACGCAGCTTACAGGATTTCTGTACATTGGAAGTAGTGAGAGGCAGTTTAGCAGAGTTCTGCATCCTGAGTATAGGAAACACTTTACGGGAGTTCTGTAGCATGGGAGTACTCTTACGCACTATGCGGGTTTTCAGCAGGCTGATTTAAACAGACGCAGCTTACAGGATTTCTGTACATTGGAAGTAGTTTTGGGCAGTTTACAGGAGTTCTGCATCCTGAGTGCAGGAAACACTTTACGGGAGTTCTGTAGCATGGGAGTACTCCTACGCACTATGCGGGTTTTCAGTAGGCTGAGTAAAACAGACGCAGCTTACAGGATTTCTGTACATTGGAAGTAGTTTAGGGAGTTTACAGGAGTTCTGCATCCTGAGTGCAGGAAACACTTTACGGGAGTTCTGCAGCATGGGAGTAGTCTTACGTACTATGTGGGTTTTCAGTAGTCTAAGTAAAGAGAAGCAGCTTACAGGATTTCTTTACATTGGAAGTAGTGAGAGGCAGTTTACAGGAGTTCTGCATCCTGAGTGTAGGAAACACTTTACGGGAGTTCTGTAGCATGGGAGTAGTCTTACGCACTATGCGGGTTTTCAGTAGTCTGAGTAAAAGAGAAGCAGCTTACAGGATTTCTGTTAGCTGGATGTAGAGAGAGGCAGTTTACTGGAGTTCCGCATCCTGAGTGTAGGAGACAGTTTAAGGGAGTTCTGTAACATGGCTCTAGCCCTACTCAGTATGCGGGATTTCTGTAGCCTGTGTGTAGGAGATGCTGCTTACAGGATTTTTGTAAGCTGGATGTAGAGCGAAGCAGTTTACAGGAGTTCTGCATCCTGAGTGTAGGAAACACATTACGGGAGTTCTGTAGCATGGGAGTAGTCTTACGCACTATGCGGGTTTTCAGTAGTCTGAGTAAAAGAGAAGCAGCTTAAAGAATTTCTGTATATTGGAATTAGTGAGAGGCAGTTTACTGGAGTTCTGCATCCTGAGTGCAGGAGACCGTTTAAGGGAGTTCTGTAACATGGCTCTGGCCCTACTCTGTATGCGGGATTTCTGTAGCCTGTGTGTAGGAGATGCAGCTTACAGGATTTCTGTAAGCTGGATGTAGAGCGAAGTAGTTTTCTGGAATTCTGCTGCCTGAGTGTAGGAAACAGTTGATGGGAGTTCTATAGCATGGGAGTAGCGATATGCACTACGCGAGTTTTAGGTACCCTGTGTGTAGGACATGCTGCTTATTTGTGTTCAGTAAGCTGAATGTAGAGAGAGGCAGTTTACTGGAATTCTGCATCCTGAGTGTAGGAGACAGTCTATGGGAGTTCTGGAACATGGCTCTAGCCATACACAGTATGTAGCCTGTGTGTGGGAGATGCAGCTTACAGGATTTCTGTACATTGGAAGTAGTGAGAGGCAGTTTACAGGAGTTCTGCATCCTGAGTGTAGGAAACACTTTACGGGAGTTCTGTAGCATGGGAGTAGTCTTATGCACTATGCGGGTTTTCAGTATTCTGAGTAAAAGAGAAGCACCTTACAGGATTTCTGTACATTGGAAGTAGTGAGAGGCAGTTTGCAGGAGTTCTGCATCCTGAGTGTAGGAAACACTTTACGGGAGTTCTGTAGCATGGGAATAGTCTTACGCTCTATGCGGGTTTTCAGTATTCTGAGTAAAAGAGAAGCAGCTTACCGGATTTCTGTACATTGGAAGTAGTGAGAGGCAGTTTACAGGAGTTCTGCATCCTGAGTGTAGGAAACACTTTACGGGAGTTCTGTAGCATGGGAGTAGTCTTACGCACTATGCGGGTTTTCAGTAGTCTGAGTAAAAGAGAAGCAGCTTACCGGATTTCTGTACATTGGAAGTAGTGAGAGGCAGTTTACAGGAGCTCTGCATCCTGAGTGTAGGAAACATTTTACGGGAGTTCTGTAGCATGGGAGTAGTCTTACGCACTATGCGGGTTTTCAGTAGTCTGAGTAAAAGAGAAGCAGCTTACAGGATTTCTGTTAGCTGGATGTAGAGTTAGGCAGTTTACTGGAGTTCCGCATCTTCAGTGTAGGAGACAGTTTAAGGCAGTTCTGTAACATGGCTCTAGCCCTACTCAGTATGCGGGATTTCTGTAGCCTGTGTGTAGCAGATGCAGCTTACAGGATTTCTGTTAGCTGGATGTAGAGAGAGGCAGTTTACTGGAGTTCCGCATCCTGAGTGTAGGAGACAGTTTAAGGGAGTTCTGTAACATGGCTCTAGCCCTACTCAGTATGCGGGATTTCTGTAGCCTGTGTGTAGGAGATGCAGCTTACAGGATTTTTGTAAGCTGGATGTAGAGCGAAGCAGTTTACAGGAGTTCTGCATCCTGAGTGTAGGAAACACTTTACGGGAGTTCTGTAGCTTGGGAGTAGTCTTACGCACTATGCGGGTTTTCAGTAGTCTGAGTAAAAGAGAAGCAGCTTACAGGATTTCTGTTAGCTGGATGTAGAAAGAGGCAGTTTACTGGAGTTCCGCATCCTGAGTGTAGGAGACAGTTTAAGGGAGTTCTGTAACATGGCTCTAGCCCTACTCAGTATGCGGGATTTCTGTAGCCTGTGTGTAGGAGATGCAGCTTACAGGATTTTTGTAAGCTGGATGTAGAGCGAAGCAGTTTACAGGAGTTCTGCAGCCTGAGTGTAGGAAACACTTTACGGGAGTTCTGTAGCATGGGAGTAGTCTTACGCACTATGCGGGTTTTCAGTAGTCTGAGTAAAAGATAAGCAGGTAACAGGATTTCTGTACATTGGAAGTAGTGAGAGGCAGTTTACAGGAGTTTTGCATCCTGAGTGTAGGAAACACTTTACGGGATTTCTGTAGCATGGGAGTAGTCTTACGCACTATGCGGGTTTTCAATAGTCAGAGTAAAAGAGAAGCAGCTTACAGGATTTCTGTACATTGGAATTAGTGAGAGGCAGTTTACAGGAGTTCTGCATCCTGAGTGTAGGAAACACTTTACGGGAGTTCTGTAGCATGGGAGTAGTCTTACGCACTATGCGGATTTTCAGTAGTCTGAGTAAAAGAGAAGCAGCTTACAGGAATTCTGTACATTGGAATTAGTGAGAGGCAGTTTACTGGAGTTCTGCATCCTGAGTATAGGAGACCGTTTAAGGGAGTTCTGTAACATGGCTCTGGCCCTACTCAGTATGCGGGATTTCTGTAGCCTGTGTGTAGGAGATGCAGCTTACAGGATTTCTGTAAGCTGGATGTAGAGCGAAGCAGTTTACAGGAGTTCTGCAGCCTGAGTGTAGGAAACACTTTACGGGAGTTCTGTAGCATGGGAGTACTCTTACGCACTATGCGGGTTTTCAGCAGGCTGATTTAAACAGACGCAGCTTACAGGATTTCTGTACATTGGAAGTAGTGAGAGGCAGTTTAGCAGAGTTCTGCATCCTGAGTATAGGAAACACTTTACGGGAGTTCTGTAGCATGGGAGTACTCTTACGCACTATGCGGGTTTTCAGCAGGCTGATTTAAACAGACGCAGCTTACAGGATTTCTGTACATTGGAAGTAGTTTTGGGCAGTTTACAGGAGTTCTGCATCCTGAGTGCAGGAAACACTTTACGGGAGTTCTGTAGCATGGGAGTACTCCTACGCACTATGCGGGTTTTCAGTAGGCTGAGTAAAACAGACGCAGCTTACAGGATTTCTGTACATTGGAAGTAGTTTAGGGAGTTTACAGGAGTTCTGCATCCTGAGTGTAGGAAACACTTTACGGGAGTTCTGTAGCATGGGAGTAGTCTTACGCACTATGCGGGTTTTCAGTATTCTGAGTAAAAGAGAAGCAGCTTACCGGATTTCTGTACATTGGAAGTAGTGAGAGGCAGTTTACAGGAGCTCTGCATCCTGAGTGCAGGAAACACTTTACGGGAGTTCTGTAGCATGGGAGTAGTCTTACGTACTATGTGGGTTTTCAGTAGTCTGAGTAAAAGAGAAGCAGCTTACAGGATTTCTGTTAGCTGGATGTAGAGTTAGGCAGTTTACTGGAGTTCCGCATCTTCAGTGTAGGAGACAGATTAAGGGAGTTCTGTAACATGGCTCTAGCCCTACTCAGTATGCGGGATTTCTGTAGCCTGTGTGTAGCAGATGCAGCTTACAGGATTTTTGTCAGCTGGATGTAGAGCGAAGCAGTTTACAGGAGTTCTGCAGCCTGAGTGTAGGAAACACTTTACGGGAGTTCTGTAGCATGGGAGTAGTCTTACGTACTATGCGGGTTTTCAGTAGTCTGAGTAAAAGAGAAGCAGCTTACAGGATTTCTGTACATTGGAATTAGTGAGAGGCAGTTTACTGGAGTTCTGCATCCTGAGTGTAGGAGACCGTTTAAGGGAGTTCTGTAACATGGCTCTGGCCCTACTCAGTATGCGGGATTTCTGTAGCCTGTGTGTAGGAGATGCAGCTTACAGGATTTCTGTAAGCTGGATGTAGAGCGAAGTAGTTTACTGGAATTCTGCTGCCTGAGTGTAGGAAACAGTTGACGGGAGTTCTATAGCATGGGAGTAGCGATATGCACTACGCGAGTTTTAGGTACCCTGTGTGTAGGACATGCTGCTTATTTGTGTTCAGTAAGCTGAATGTAGAGAGAGGCAGTTTACTGGAATTCTGCATCCTGAGTGTAGGAGACAGTCTATGGGAGTTCTGGAACATGGCTCTAGCCATACACAGTATGTAGCCTGTGTGTGGGAGATGCAGCTTACAGGATTTCTGTACATTGGAAGTAGTGAGAGGCAGTTTACAGGAGTTCTGCATCCTGAGTGTAGGAAACACTTTACGGGAGTTCTGTAGCATGGGAGTAGTCTTACGCACTATGCGGGTTTTCAGTAGTCTGAGTAAAAGAGAAGCAGCTTACAGGATTTCTGTTAGCTGGATGTAGAGTTAGGAAGTTTACTGGAGTTCCGCATCTTCAGTGTAGGAGACAGTTTAAGGCAGTTCTGTAACATGGCTCTAGCCCTACTCAGTATGCGGGATTTCTGTAGCCTGTGTGTAGCAGATGCAGCTTACAGGATTTCTGTAAGCTGGATGTAGAGCGAAGCAGTTTACTGGAATTCTGCTGCCTGAGTGTAGGAAACACTTTACGGGAGTTCTGTAGCATGGGAGTAGTCTTACGCACTATGCGGGTTTTCAGTAGTCTGAGTAAAAGAGAAGCAGCTCACAGGATTTCTGTACATTGGAAGTAGTGAGAGGCAGTTTACAGGAGTTCTGCATCCTGAGTACAGGAAACACTTTACGGGAGTTCTGTAGCATGGGAGTAGTCTTACGCACTATGCGGGTTTTCAGTAGGCTGAGTAAAAGAGAAGCAGGTAACAGGACTTCTGTACTTTGGAAGTAGTGAGAGGCAGTTTACAGGAGTTCTGCTTCCTGAGTGTAGGAAACAATTTACGGGGGTTCTGTAGCATGGGAGTAGTCTTACGCACTATGCGGGTTTTCAGTAGTCTGAGTAAAAGAGAAGCAGCTTACAGGATTTCTATACATTGGAAGTAGTGAGAGGCAGTTTACAGGAGTTCTGCATCCTGAGTATAGGAAACACTTTACGGGAGTTCTGTAGCATGGGAGTACTCTTACGCACTATGCGGGTTTTCAGTAGGCTGAGTAAAAGAGAAGCAGGTAACAGGACTTCTGTACTTTGGAAGTAGTGAGAGGCAGTTTACAGGAGTTCTGCTTCCTGAGTGTAGGAAACAATTTACGGGGGTTCTGTAGCATGGGAGTAGTCTTACGCACTATGCGTGTTTTCAGTAGTCTGAGTAAAAGAGAAGCAGCTTACAGGATTTCTATACATTGGAAGTAGTGAGAGGCAGTTTACAGGAGTTCTGCATCCTGAGTATAGGAAACACTTTACGGGAGTTCTGTAGCATGGGAGTACTCTTACGCACTATGCGGGTTTTCAGTAGTCTGAGTAAAAGAGAAGCAGCTTCCAGGATTTCTGTACATTGGAAGCAGTGAGAGGCAGTTTACAGGAGTTCTGCATCCTGAGTGTAGGAAACACTTTACGGGAGTTCTGCAGCATGGGAGTAGTCTTAAGCACTATGCGGGTTTTCAGTAGTCTGAGTAAAAGAGAAGCAGCTTAAAGAATTTCTGTACATTGGAATTAGTGAGAGGCAGTTTACTGGAGTTCCGCATCCTGAGTGTAGGAGACCGTTTAAGGGAGTTCTGTAACATGGCTCTGGCCCTACTCCGTATGCGGGATTTCTGAAGCCTGTGTGTAGGAGATGCAGCTTACAGGATTTCTGTAAGCTGGATGTAGAGCGAAGTAGTTTTCTGGAATTCTGCTGCCTGAGTGTAGGAAACAGTTGACGGGAGTTCTATAGCATGGGAGTAGCCATATGCACTACGCGAGTTTTAGGTACCCTGTGTGTAGGACATGCTGCTTATTTGTGTTCAGTAAGCTGAATGTAGAGAGAGGCAGTTTCCTGGAATTCTGCATCCTGAGTGTAGGAGACAGTCTATGGGAGTTCTGGAACATGGCTCTAGCCATACACAGTATGTAGGCTGTGTTAGGGAGATGCAGCTTACAGGATTTCTGTACATTGGAAGTAATGAGAGGCAGTTTACAGGAGTTCTGCATCCTGAGTGTAGGAAACACTTTACGGGAGTTCTGTAGCATGGGAGTAGTCTTACGCACTATGCGGGTTTTCAGTAGTCTGAGTAAAAGAGAAGCAGCTTACAGGATTTCTGTTAGCTGGATGTAGAGTTAGGCAGTTTACTGGAGTTCCGCATCTTCAGTGTAGGAGACAGTTTAAGGCAGTTCTGTAACATGGCTCTAGCCCTACTCAGTATGCGGGATTTCTGTAGCCTGTGTGTAGCAGATGCAGCTTACAGGATTTCTGTAAGCTGGATGTAGAGCGAAGCAGTTTACTGGAATTCTTCTGCCTGAGTGTAGGAAACACTTTACGGGAGTTCTGTAGCATGGGAGTAGTCTTACGCACTATGCGGGTTTTCAGTAGTCTGAGTAAAAGAGAAGCAGCTCACAGGATTTCTGTACATTGGAAGTAGTGAGAGGCAGTTTACAGGAGTTCTGCATCCTGAGTACAGGAAACACTTTACGGGAGTTCTGTAGCATGGGAGTACTCTTACGCACTATGCGGGTTTTCAGTAGGCTGAGTAAAAGAGAAGCAGGTAACAGGACTTCTGTACTTTGGAAGTAGTGAGAGGCAGTTTACAGGAGTTCTGCTTCCTGAGTGTAGGAAACAATTTACGGGGGTTCTGTAGCATGGGAGTAGTCTTACGCACTATGCGTGTTTTCAGTAGTCTGAGTAAAAGAGAAGCAGCTTACAGGATTTCTATACATTGGAAGTAGTGAGAGGCAGTTTACAGGAGTTCTGCATCCTGAGTATAGGAAACACTTTACGGGAGTTCTGTAGCATGGGAGTACTCTTACGCACTATGCGGGTTTTCAGTAGGCTGAGTAAAAGAGAAGCAGGTAACAGGACTTCTGTACTTTGGAAGTAGTGAGAGGCAGTTTACAGGAGTTCTGCTTCCTGAGTGTAGGAAACAATTTACGGGGGTTCTGTAGCATGGGAGTAGTCTTACGCACTATGCGGGTTTTCAGTAGTCTGAGTAAAAGAGAAGCAGCTTAAAGAATTTCTGTATATTGGAATTAGTGAGAGGCAGTTTACTGGAGTTCTGCATCCTGAGTGCAGGAGACCGTTTAAGGGAGTTCTGTAACATGGCTCTGGCCCTACTCTGTATGCGGGATTTCTGTAGCCTGTGTGTAGGAGATGCAGCTTACAGGATTTCTGTAAGCTGGATGTAGAGCGAAGTAGTTTTCTGGAATTCTGCTGCCTGAGTGTAGGAAACAGTTGATGGGAGTTCTATAGCATGGGAGTAGCGATATGCACTACGCGAGTTTTAGGTACCCTGTGTGTAGGACATGCTGCTTATTTGTGTTCAGTAAGCTGAATGTAGAGAGAGGCAGTTTACTGGAATTCTGCATCCTGAGTGTAGGAGACAGTCTATGGGAGTTCTGGAACATGGCTCTAGCCATACACAGTATGTAGCCTGTGTGTGGGAGATGCAGCTTACAGGATTTCTGTACATTGGAAGTAGTGAGAGGCAGTTTACAGGAGTTCTGCATCCTGAGTGTAGGAAACACTTTACGGGAGTTCTGTAGCATGGGAGTAGTCTTATGCACTATGCGGGTTTTCAGTATTCTGAGTAAAAGAGAAGCACCTTACAGGATTTCTGTACATTGGAAGTAGTGAGAGGCAGTTTGCAGGAGTTCTGCATCCTGAGTGTAGGAAACACTTTACGGGAGTTCTGTAGCATGGGAATAGTCTTACGCTCTATGCGGGTTTTCAGTATTCTGAGTAAAAGAGAAGCAGCTTACCGGATTTCTGTACATTGGAAGTAGTGAGAGGCAGTTTACAGGAGTTCTGCATCCTGAGTGTAGGAAACACTTTACGGGAGTTCTGTAGCATGGGAGTAGTCTTACGCACTATGCGGGTTTTCAGTAGTCTGAGTAAAAGAGAAGCAGCTTACCGGATTTCTGTACATTGGAAGTAGTGAGAGGCAGTTTACAGGAGCTCTGCATCCTGAGTGTAGGAAACATTTTACGGGAGTTCTGTAGCATGGGAGTAGTCTTACGCACTATGCGGGTTTTCAGTAGTCTGAGTAAAAGAGAAGCAGCTTACAGGATTTCTGTTAGCTGGATGTAGAGTTAGGCAGTTTACTGGAGTTCCGCATCTTCAGTGTAGGAGACAGTTTAAGGCAGTTCTGTAACATGGCTCTAGCCCTACTCAGTATGCGGGATTTCTGTAGCCTGTGTGTAGCAGATGCAGCTTACAGGATTTCTGTTAGCTGGATGTAGAGAGAGGCAGTTTACTGGAGTTCCGCATCCTGAGTGTAGGAGACAGTTTAAGGGAGTTCTGTAACATGGCTCTAGCCCTACTCAGTATGCGGGATTTCTGTAGCCTGTGTGTAGGAGATGCAGCTTACAGGATTTTTGTAAGCTGGATGTAGAGCGAAGCAGTTTACAGGAGTTCTGCATCCTGAGTGTAGGAAACACTTTACGGGAGTTCTGTAGCTTGGGAGTAGTCTTACGCACTATGCGGGTTTTCAGTAGTCTGAGTAAAAGAGAAGCAGCTTACAGGATTTCTGTTAGCTGGATGTAGAAAGAGGCAGTTTACTGGAGTTCCGCATCCTGAGTGTAGGAGACAGTTTAAGGGAGTTCTGTAACATGGCTCTAGCCCTACTCAGTATGCGGGATTTCTGTAGCCTGTGTGTAGGAGATGCAGCTTACAGGATTTTTGTAAGCTGGATGTAGAGCGAAGCAGTTTACAGGAGTTCTGCAGCCTGAGTGTAGGAAACACTTTACGGGAGTTCTGTAGCATGGGAGTAGTCTTACGCACTATGCGGGTTTTCAGTAGTCTGAGTAAAAGATAAGCAGGTAACAGGATTTCTGTACATTGGAAGTAGTGAGAGGCAGTTTACAGGAGTTTTGCATCCTGAGTGTAGGAAACACTTTACGGGATTTCTGTAGCATGGGAGTAGTCTTACGCACTATGCGGGTTTTCAATAGTCAGAGTAAAAGAGAAGCAGCTTACAGGATTTCTGTACATTGGAATTAGTGAGAGGCAGTTTACAGGAGTTCTGCATCCTGAGTGTAGGAAACACTTTACGGGAGTTCTGTAGCATGGGAGTAGTCTTACGCACTATGCGGATTTTCAGTAGTCTGAGTAAAAGAGAAGCAGCTTACAGGAATTCTGTACATTGGAATTAGTGAGAGGCAGTTTACTGGAGTTCTGCATCCTGAGTATAGGAGACCGTTTAAGGGAGTTCTGTAACATGGCTCTGGCCCTACTCAGTATGCGGGATTTCTGTAGCCTGTGTGTAGGAGATGCAGCTTACAGGATTTCTGTAAGCTGGATGTAGAGCGAAGCAGTTTACAGGAGTTCTGCAGCCTGAGTGTAGGAAACACTTTACGGGAGTTCTGTAGCATGGGAGTACTCTTACGCACTATGCGGGTTTTCAGCAGGCTGATTTAAACAGACGCAGCTTACAGGATTTCTGTACATTGGAAGTAGTGAGAGGCAGTTTAGCAGAGTTCTGCATCCTGAGTATAGGAAACACTTTACGGGAGTTCTGTAGCATGGGAGTACTCTTACGCACTATGCGGGTTTTCAGCAGGCTGATTTAAACAGACGCAGCTTACAGGATTTCTGTACATTGGAAGTAGTTTTGGGCAGTTTACAGGAGTTCTGCATCCTGAGTGCAGGAAACACTTTACGGGAGTTCTGTAGCATGGGAGTACTCCTACGCACTATGCGGGTTTTCAGTAGGCTGAGTAAAACAGACGCAGCTTACAGGATTTCTGTACATTGGAAGTAGTTTAGGGAGTTTACAGGAGTTCTGCATCCTGAGTGTAGGAAACACTTTACGGGAGTTCTGTAGCATGGGAGTAGTCTTACGCACTATGCGGGTTTTCAGTATTCTGAGTAAAAGAGAAGCAGCTTACCGGATTTCTGTACATTGGAAGTAGTGAGAGGCAGTTTACAGGAGCTCTGCATCCTGAGTGCAGGAAACACTTTACGGGAGTTCTGTAGCATGGGAGTAGTCTTACGTACTATGTGGGTTTTCAGTAGTCTGAGTAAAAGAGAAGCAGCTTACAGGATTTCTGTTAGCTGGATGTAGAGTTAGGCAGTTTACTGGAGTTCCGCATCTTCAGTGTAGGAGACAGATTAAGGGAGTTCTGTAACATGGCTCTAGCCCTACTCAGTATGCGGGATTTCTGTAGCCTGTGTGTAGCAGATGCAGCTTACAGGATTTTTGTCAGCTGGATGTAGAGCGAAGCAGTTTACAGGAGTTCTGCAGCCTGAGTGTAGGAAACACTTTACGGGAGTTCTGTAGCATGGGAGTAGTCTTACGTACTATGCGGGTTTTCAGTAGTCTGAGTAAAAGAGAAGCAGCTTACAGGATTTCTGTACATTGGAATTAGTGAGAGGCAGTTTACTGGAGTTCTGCATCCTGAGTGTAGGAGACCGTTTAAGGGAGTTCTGTAACATGGCTCTGGCCCTACTCAGTATGCGGGATTTCTGTAGCCTGTGTGTAGGAGATGCAGCTTACAGGATTTCTGTAAGCTGGATGTAGAGCGAAGTAGTTTACTGGAATTCTGCTGCCTGAGTGTAGGAAACAGTTGACGGGAGTTCTATAGCATGGGAGTAGCGATATGCACTACGCGAGTTTTAGGTACCCTGTGTGTAGGACATGCTGCTTATTTGTGTTCAGTAAGCTGAATGTAGAGAGAGGCAGTTTACTGGAATTCTGCATCCTGAGTGTAGGAGACAGTCTATGGGAGTTCTGGAACATGGCTCTAGCCATACACAGTATGTAGCCTGTGTGTGGGAGATGCAGCTTACAGGATTTCTGTACATTGGAAGTAGTGAGAGGCAGTTTACAGGAGTTCTGCATCCTGAGTGTAGGAAACACTTTACGGGAGTTCTGTAGCATGGGAGTAGTCTTACGCACTATGCGGGTTTTCAGTAGTCTGAGTAAAAGAGAAGCAGCTTACAGGATTTCTGTTAGCTGGATGTAGAGTTAGGAAGTTTACTGGAGTTCCGCATCTTCAGTGTAGGAGACAGTTTAAGGCAGTTCTGTAACATGGCTCTAGCCCTACTCAGTATGCGGGATTTCTGTAGCCTGTGTGTAGCAGATGCAGCTTACAGGATTTCTGTAAGCTGGATGTAGAGCGAAGCAGTTTACTGGAATTCTGCTGCCTGAGTGTAGGAAACACTTTACGGGAGTTCTGTAGCATGGGAGTAGTCTTACGCACTATGCGGGTTTTCAGTAGTCTGAGTAAAAGAGAAGCAGCTCACAGGATTTCTGTACATTGGAAGTAGTGAGAGGCAGTTTACAGGAGTTCTGCATCCTGAGTACAGGAAACACTTTACGGGAGTTCTGTAGCATGGGAGTAGTCTTACGCACTATGCGGGTTTTCAGTAGGCTGAGTAAAAGAGAAGCAGGTAACAGGACTTCTGTACTTTGGAAGTAGTGAGAGGCAGTTTACAGGAGTTCTGCTTCCTGAGTGTAGGAAACAATTTACGGGGGTTCTGTAGCATGGGAGTAGTCTTACGCACTATGCGGGTTTTCAGTAGTCTGAGTAAAAGAGAAGCAGCTTACAGGATTTCTATACATTGGAAGTAGTGAGAGGCAGTTTACAGGAGTTCTGCATCCTGAGTATAGGAAACACTTTACGGGAGTTCTGTAGCATGGGAGTACTCTTACGCACTATGCGGGTTTTCAGTAGGCTGAGTAAAAGAGAAGCAGGTAACAGGACTTCTGTACTTTGGAAGTAGTGAGAGGCAGTTTACAGGAGTTCTGCTTCCTGAGTGTAGGAAACAATTTACGGGGGTTCTGTAGCATGGGAGTAGTCTTACGCACTATGCGTGTTTTCAGTAGTCTGAGTAAAAGAGAAGCAGCTTACAGGATTTCTATACATTGGAAGTAGTGAGAGGCAGTTTACAGGAGTTCTGCATCCTGAGTATAGGAAACACTTTACGGGAGTTCTGTAGCATGGGAGTACTCTTACGCACTATGCGGGTTTTCAGTAGTCTGAGTAAAAGAGAAGCAGCTTCCAGGATTTCTGTACATTGGAAGCAGTGAGAGGCAGTTTACAGGAGTTCTGCATCCTGAGTGTAGGAAACACTTTACGGGAGTTCTGCAGCATGGGAGTAGTCTTAAGCACTATGCGGGTTTTCAGTAGTCTGAGTAAAAGAGAAGCAGCTTAAAGAATTTCTGTACATTGGAATTAGTGAGAGGCAGTTTACTGGAGTTCCGCATCCTGAGTGTAGGAGACCGTTTAAGGGAGTTCTGTAACATGGCTCTGGCCCTACTCCGTATGCGGGATTTCTGAAGCCTGTGTGTAGGAGATGCAGCTTACAGGATTTCTGTAAGCTGGATGTAGAGCGAAGTAGTTTTCTGGAATTCTGCTGCCTGAGTGTAGGAAACAGTTGACGGGAGTTCTATAGCATGGGAGTAGCCATATGCACTACGCGAGTTTTAGGTACCCTGTGTGTAGGACATGCTGCTTATTTGTGTTCAGTAAGCTGAATGTAGAGAGAGGCAGTTTCCTGGAATTCTGCATCCTGAGTGTAGGAGACAGTCTATGGGAGTTCTGGAACATGGCTCTAGCCATACACAGTATGTAGGCTGTGTTAGGGAGATGCAGCTTACAGGATTTCTGTACATTGGAAGTAATGAGAGGCAGTTTACAGGAGTTCTGCATCCTGAGTGTAGGAAACACTTTACGGGAGTTCTGTAGCATGGGAGTAGTCTTACGCACTATGCGGGTTTTCAGTAGTCTGAGTAAAAGAGAAGCAGCTTACAGGATTTCTGTTAGCTGGATGTAGAGTTAGGCAGTTTACTGGAGTTCCGCATCTTCAGTGTAGGAGACAGTTTAAGGCAGTTCTGTAACATGGCTCTAGCCCTACTCAGTATGCGGGATTTCTGTAGCCTGTGTGTAGCAGATGCAGCTTACAGGATTTCTGTAAGCTGGATGTAGAGCGAAGCAGTTTACTGGAATTCTTCTGCCTGAGTGTAGGAAACACTTTACGGGAGTTCTGTAGCATGGGAGTAGTCTTACGCACTATGCGGGTTTTCAGTAGTCTGAGTAAAAGAGAAGCAGCTCACAGGATTTCTGTACATTGGAAGTAGTGAGAGGCAGTTTACAGGAGTTCTGCATCCTGAGTACAGGAAACACTTTACGGGAGTTCTGTAGCATGGGAGTACTCTTACGCACTATGCGGGTTTTCAGTAGGCTGAGTAAAAGAGAAGCAGGTAACAGGACTTCTGTACTTTGGAAGTAGTGAGAGGCAGTTTACAGGAGTTCTGCTTCCTGAGTGTAGGAAACAATTTACGGGGGTTCTGTAGCATGGGAGTAGTCTTACGCACTATGCGTGTTTTCAGTAGTCTGAGTAAAAGAGAAGCAGCTTACAGGATTTCTATACATTGGAAGTAGTGAGAGGCAGTTTACAGGAGTTCTGCATCCTGAGTATAGGAAACACTTTACGGGAGTTCTGTAGCATGGGAGTACTCTTACGCACTATGCGGGTTTTCAGTAGGCTGAGTAAAAGAGAAGCAGGTAACAGGACTTCTGTACTTTGGAAGTAGTGAGAGGCAGTTTACAGGAGTTCTGCTTCCTGAGTGTAGGAAACAATTTACGGGGGTTCTGTAGCATGGGAGTAGTCTTACGCACTATGCGTGTTTTCAGTAGTCTGAGTAAAAGAGAAGCAGCTTACAGGATTTCTATACATTGGAAGTAGTGAGAGGCAGTTTACAGGAGTTCTGCATCCTGAGTATAGGAAACACTTTACGGGAGTTCTGTAGCATGGGAGTACTCTTACGCACTATGCGGGTTTTCAGTAGTCTGAGTAAAAGAGAAGCAGCTTCCAGGATTTCTGTACATTGGAAGCAGTGAGAGGCAGTTTACAGGAGTTCTGCATCCTGAGTGTAGGAAACACTTTACGGGAGTTCTGTAGCATGGGAGTAGTCTTAAGCACTATGCGGGTTTTCAGTAGTCTGAGTAAAAGAGAAGCAGCTTAAAGAATTTCTGTACATTGGAATTAGTGAGAGGCAGTTTACTGGAGTTCCGCATCCTGAGTGTAGGAGACCGTTTAAGGGAGTTCTGTAACATGGCTCTGGCCCTACTCCGTATGCGGGATTTCTGAAGCCTGTGTGTAGGAGATGCAGCTTACAGGATTTCTGTAAGCTGGATGTAGAGCGAAGTAGTTTTCTGGAATTCTGCTGCCTGAGTGTAGGAAACAGTTGACGGGAGTTCTATAGCATGGGAGTAGCGATATGCACTACGCGAGTTTTAGGTACCCTGTGTGTAGGACATGCTGCTTATTTGTGTTCAGTAAGCTGAATGTAGAGAGAGGCAGTTTCCTGGAATTCTGCATCCTGAGTGTAGGAGACAGTCTATGGGAGTTCTGGAACATGGCTCTAGCCATACACAGTATGTAGGCTGTGTTTGGGAGATGCAGCTTACAGGATTTCTGTACATTGGAAGTAGTGAGAGGCAGTTTACAGGAGTTCTGCATCCTGAGTGTAGGAAACACTTTACGGGAGTTCTGTAGCATGGGAGTACTCTTACGCACTATGCGGGTTTTCAGTAGGCTGAGTAAAAGAGAAGCAGGTAACTGGACTTCTGTACTTTGGAAGTAGTGACAGGTAGTTTACAGGAGTTCTGCATCCTGAGTGCAGGAAACAATTTACGGGAGTTCTGTAGCATGGGAGTAGTCTTACGCACTATGCGGGTTTTCAATAGTCAGAGTAAAAGAGAAGCAGCTTCCAGGATTTCTTTACATTGGAAGTAGTGAGAAGCAGTTTACAGGAGTTCTGCATCCTGAGTGCAGGAAACACTTTACGGGAGTTCGGTAGCATGGGAGTAGTCTTACGCACTATGCGGGTTTTCAGTAGTCTGAGTAAAAGAGAAGCAGCTTACAGGATTTCTGTACATTGGAAGTAGTGAGAGGCAGTTTACAGGAGTTCTGCATCCTGAGTGTAGGAAACACTTTACGAGAGTTCTCTAGCATGGGAGTAGTCTTATGCACTATGCGGGTTTTCAGTAGTCTGAGTAAAAGAGAAGCAGCTTACAGGATTTCTGTTAGCTGGATGTAGAGAGAGGCAGTTTACTGGAGTTCCGCATCCTGAGTGTAGGAGACAGTTTAAGGGAGTTCTGTAACATGGCTCTAGCCCTACTCAGTATGCGGGGTTTCTGTAGCCTGTGTGTAGGAGATGCAGCTTACAGGATTTTTGTAAGCTGGATGTAGAGCGAAGCAGTTTACAGGAGTTCTGCAGCCTGAGTGTAGGAAACACTTTACGGGAGTTCTGTAGCATGGGAGTAGTCTTACGCACTATGCGGATTTTCAGTAGTCTGAGTAAAAGAGAAGCAGCTTACAGGAATTCTGTACATTGGAATTAGTGAGAGGCAGTTTACTGGAGTTCTGCATCCTGAGTGTAGGAGACCGTTTAAGGGAGTTCTGTAACATGGCTCTGGCCCTACTCAGTATGCGGGATTTCTGTAGCCTGTGTGTAGGAGATGCAGCTTACAGGATTTCTGTAAGCTGGATGTAGAGCGAAGCAGTTTACAGGAGTTCTGCAGCCTGAGTGTAGGAAACACTTTACGGGAGTTCTGTAGCACGGGAGTACTCTTACGCACTATGCGGGTTTTCAGCAGGCTGATTTAAACAGACGCAGCTTACAGGATTTCTGTACATTGGAAGTAGTGAGAGGCAGTTTAGCAGAGTTCTGCATCCTGAGTATAGGAAACACTTTACGGGAGTTCTGTAGCATGGGAGTACTCTTACGCACTATGCGGGTTTTCAGCAGGCTGATTTAAACAGACGCAGCTTACAGGATTTCTGTACATTGGAAGTAGTGAGAGGCAGTTTACAGGAGTTCTGCATCCTGAGTGCAGGAAACACTTTACGGGAGTTCTGTAGCATGGGAGTACTCTTACGCACTATGCGGGTTTTCAGTAGGCTAAGTAAAACAGACGCAGCTTACAGGATTTCTGTACATTGGAAGTAGTTTAGGGAGTTTACAGGAGTTCTGCATCCTGAGTGCAGGAAACACTTTACGGGAGTTCTGCAGCATGGGAGTAGTCTTACGTACTATGTGGGTTTTCAGTAGTCAAAGTAAAAGAGAAGCAGCTTACAGGATTTCTTTACATTGGAAGTAGTGAGAGGCAGTTTACAGGAGTTCTGCATCCTGAGTGTAGGAAACACTTTACGGGAGTTCTGTAGCATGGGAGTAGTCTTACGCACTATGCGGGTTTTCAGTAGTCTGAGTAAAAGAGAAGCAGCTTACAGGATTTCTGTTAGCTGGATGTAGAGAGAGGCAGTTTACTGGAGTTCCGCATCCTGAGTGTAGGAGACAGTTTAAGGGAGTTCTGTAACATGGCTCTAGCCCTACTCAGTATGCGGGATTTCTGTAGCCTGTGTGTAGGAGATGCAGCTTACAGGATTTTTGTAAGCTGGATGTAGAGCGAAGCAGTTTACAGGAGTTCTGCATCCTGAGTGTAGGAAACACTTTACGGGAGTTCTGTAGCTTGGGAGTAGTCTTACGCACTATGCGGGTTTTCAGTAGTCTGAGTAAAAGAGAAGCAGCTTACAGGATTTCTGTTAGCTGGATGTAGAGAGAGGCAGTTTACTGGAGTTCCGCATCCTGAGTGTAGGAGACAGTTTAAGGGAGTTCTGTAACATGGCTCTAGCCCTACTCAGTATGCGGGATTTCTGTAGCCTGTGTGTAGGAGATGCAGCTTACAGGATTTTTGTAAGCTGGATGTAGAGCGAAGCAGTTTACAGGAGTTCTGCAGCCTGAGTGTAGGAAACACTTTACGGGAGTTCTGTAGCATGGGAGTAGTCTTACGCACTATGCGGGTTTTCAGTAGGCTGAGTAAAAGATAAGCAGGTAACAGGATTTCTGTACATTGGAAGTAGTGAGAGGCAGTTTACAGGAGTTTTGCATCCTGAGTGTAGGAAACACTTTACGGGATTTCTGTAGCATGGGAGTAGTCTTACGCACTACGCGGGTTTTCAATAGTCAGACTAAAAGAGAAGCAGCTTACAGGATTTCTGTACATTGGAATTAGTGAGAGGCAGTTTACAGGAGTTCTGCATCCTGAGTGTAGGAAACACTTTACGGGAGTTCTGTAGCATGGGAGTAGTCTTACGCACTATGCGGATTTTCAGTAGTCTGAGTAAAAGAGAAGCAGCTTACAGGAATTCTGTACATTGGAATTAGTGAGAGGCAGTTTACTGGAGTTCTGCATCCTGAGTGTAGGAGACCGTTTAAGGGAGTTCTGTAACATGGCTCTGGCCCTACTCAGTATGCGGGATTTCTGTAGCCTGTGTGTAGGAGATGCAGCTTACAGGATTTCTGTAAGCTGGATGTAGAGCGAAGCAGTGTACAGGAGTTCTGCAGCCTGAGTGTAGGAAACACTTTACGGGAGTTCTGTAGCATGGGAGTACTCTTACGCACTATGCGGGTTTTCAGCAGGCTGATTTAAACAGACGCAGCTTACAGGATTTCTGTACATTGGAAGTAGTGAGAGGCAGTTTAGCAGAGTTCTGCATCCTGAGTATAGGAAACACTTTACGGGAGTTCTGTAGCATGGGAGTACTCTTACGCACTATGCGGGTTTTCAGCAGGCTGATTTAAACAGACGCAGCTTACAGGATTTCTGTACATTGGAAGTAGTTTTGGGCAGTTTACAGGAGTTCTGCATCCTGAGTGCAGGAAACACTTTACGGGAGTTCTGTAGCATGGGAGTACTCCTACGCACTATGCGGGTTTTCAGTAGGCTGAGTAAAACAGACGCAGCTTACAGGATTTCTGTACATTGGAAGTAGTTTAGGGAGTTTACAGGAGTTCTGCATCCTGAGTGCAGGAAACACTTTACGGGAGTTCTGTAGCATGGGAGTAGTCTTACGTACTATGTGGGTTTTCAGTAGTCTAAGTAAAGAGAAGCAGCTTACAGGATTTCTTTACATTGGAAGTAGTGAGAGGCAGTTTACAGGAGTTCTGCATCCTGAGTGTAGGAAACACTTTACGGGAGTTCTGTAGCATGGGAGTAGTCTTACGCACTATGCGGGTTTTCAGTAGTCTGAGTAAAAGAGAAGCAGCTTACAGGATTTCTGTTAGCTGGATGTAGAGAGAGGCAGTTTACTGGAGTTCCGCATCCTGAGTGTAGGAGACAGTTTAAGGGAGTTCTGTAACATGGCTCTAGCCCTACTCAGTATGCGGGATTTCTGTAGCCTGTGTGTAGGAGATGCAGCTTACAGGATTTTTGTAAGCTGGATGTAGAGCGAAGCAGTTTACAGGAGTTCTGCATCCTGAGTGTCGGAAACACATTACGGGAGTTCTGTAGCATGGGAGTAGTCTTACGCACTATGCGGGTTTTCAGTAGTCTGAGTAAAAGAGGAGCAGCTTAAAGAATTTCTGTATATTGGAATTAGTGAGAGGCAGTTTACTGGAGTTCTGCATCCTGAGTGTAGGAGACCGTTTAAGGGAGTTCTGTAACATGGCTCTGGCCCTACTCCGTATGCGGGATTTCTGTAGCCTGTGTGTAGGAGATGCAGCTTACAGGATTTCTGTAAGCTGGATGTAGAGCGAAGTAGTTTTCTGGAATTCTGCTGCCTGAGTGTAGGAAACAGTTGATGGGAGTTCTATAGCATGGGAGTAGCGATATGCACTATGCGAGTTTTAGGTACCCTGTGTGTAGGACATGCTGCTTATTTGTGTTCAGTAAGCTGAATGTAGAGAGAGGCAGTTTACTGGAATTCTGCATCCTGAGTGTAGGAGACAGTCTATGGGAGTTCTGGAACATGGCTCTAGCCATACACAGTATGTAGCCTGTGTGTGGGAGATGCAGCTTACAGGATTTCTGTACATTGGAAGTAGTGAGAGGCAGTTTAGCAGAGTTCTGCATCCTGAGTATAGGAAACACTTTACGGGAGTTCTGTAGCATGGGAGTACTCTTACGCACTATGCGGGTTTTCAGCAGGCTGATTTAAACAGACGCAGCTTACAGGATTTCTGTACATTGGAAGTAGTGAGAGGCAGTTTACAGGAGTTCTGCATCCTGAGTGCAGGAAACACTTTACGGGAGTTCTGTAGCATGGGAGTACTCTTACGCACTATGCGGGTTTTCAGTAGGCTAAGTAAAACAGACGCAGCTTACAGGATTTCTGTACATTGGAAGTAGTTTAGGGAGTTTACAGGAGTTCTGCATCCTGAGTGCAGGAAACACTTTACGGGAGTTCTGCAGCATGGGAGTAGTCTTACGTACTATGTGGGTTTTCAGTAGTCAAAGTAAAAGAGAAGCAGCTTACAGGATTTCTTTACATTGGAAGTAGTGAGAGGCAGTTTACAGGAGTTCTGCATCCTGAGTGTAGGAAACACTTTACGGGAGTTCTGTAGCATGGGAGTAGTCTTACGCACTATGCGGGTTTTCAGTAGTCTGAGTAAAAGAGAAGCAGCTTACAGGATTTCTGTTAGCTGGATGTAGAGAGAGGCAGTTTACTGGAGTTCCGCATCCTGAGTGTAGGAGACAGTTTAAGGGAGTTCTGTAACATGGCTCTAGCCCTACTCAGTATGCGGGATTTCTGTAGCCTGTGTGTAGGAGATGCAGCTTACAGGATTTTTGTAAGCTGGATGTAGAGCGAAGCAGTTTACAGGAGTTCTGCATCCTGAGTGTAGGAAACACTTTACGGGAGTTCTGTAGCTTGGGAGTAGTCTTACGCACTATGCGGGTTTTCAGTAGTCTGAGTAAAAGAGAAGCAGCTTACAGGATTTCTGTTAGCTGGATGTAGAGAGAGGCAGTTTACTGGAGTTCCGCATCCTGAGTGTAGGAGACAGTTTAAGGGAGTTCTGTAACATGGCTCTAGC
Source organism: Oryctolagus cuniculus (assembly GCF_964237555.1). Classification (NCBI taxonomy): domain Eukaryota; kingdom Metazoa; phylum Chordata; class Mammalia; order Lagomorpha; family Leporidae; genus Oryctolagus; species Oryctolagus cuniculus. The sequence continues at coordinate 704,786 of NW_027208206.1, read as the reverse complement.
CCTACTCAGTATGCGGGATTTCTGTAGCCTGTGTGTAGGAGATGCAGCTTACAGGATTTTTGTAAGCTGGATGTAGAGCGAAGCAGTTTACAGGAGTTCTGCAGCCTGAGTGTAGGAAACACTTTACAGGAGTTCTGTAGCATGGGAGTAGTCTTACGCACTATGCGGGTTTTCAGTAGGCTGAGTAAAAGATAAGCAGGTAACAGGATTTCTGTACATTGGAAGTAGTGAGAGGCAGTTTACAGGAGTTTTGCATCCTGAGTGTAGGAAACACTTTACGGGATTTCTGTAGCATGGGAGTAGTCTTACGCACTACGCGGGTTTTCAATAGTCAGACTAAAAGAGAAGCAGCTTACAGGATTTCTGTACATTGGAATTAGTGAGAGGCAGTTTACAGGAGTTCTGCATCCTGAGTGTAGGAAACACTTTACGGGAGTTCTGTAGCATGGGAGTACTCTTACGCACTATGCGGGTTTTCAGCAGGCTGATTTAAACAGACGCAGCTTACAGGATTTCTGTACATTGGAAGTAGTGAGAGGCAGTTTAGCAGAGTTCTGCATCCTGAGTATAGGAAACACTTTACGGGAGTTCTGTAGCATGGGAGTAGTCTTACGCACTATGCGGATTTTCAGTAGTCTGAGTAAAAGAGAAGCAGCTTACAGGAATTCTGTACATTGGAATTAGTGAGAGGCAGTTTACTGGAGTTCTGCATCCTGAGTGTAGGAGACCGTTTAAGGGAGTTCTGTAACATGGCTCTGGCCCTACTCAGTATGCGGGATTTCTGTAGCCTGTGTGTAGGAGATGCAGCTTACAGGATTTCTGTAAGCTGGATGTAGAGCGAAGCAGTTTACAGGAGTTCTGCAGCCTGAGTGTAGGAAACACTTTACGGGAGTTCTGTAGCACGGGAGTACTCTTACGCACTATGCGGGTTTTCAGCAGGCTGATTTAAACAGACGCAGCTTACAGGATTTCTGTACATTGGAAGTAGTGAGAGGCAGTTTAGCAGAGTTCTGCATCCTGAGTATAGGAAACACTTTACGGGAGTTCTGTAGCATGGGAGTACTCTTACGCACTATGCGGGTTTTCAGCAGGCTGATTTAAACAGACGCAGCTTACAGGATTTCTGTACATTGGAAGTAGTGAGAGGCAGTTTACAGGAGTTCTGCATCCTGAGTGCAGGAAACACTTTACGGGAGTTCTGTAGCATGGGAGTACTCTTACGCACTATGCGGGTTTTCAGTAGGCTAAGTAAAACAGACGCAGCTTACAGGATTTCTGTACATTGGAAGTAGTTTAGGGAGTTTACAGGAGTTCTGCATCCTGAGTGCAGGAAACACTTTACGGGAGTTCTGCAGCATGGGAGTAGTCTTACGTACTATGTGGGTTTTCAGTAGTCAAAGTAAAAGAGAAGCAGCTTACAGGATTTCTTTACATTGGAAGTAGTGAGAGGCAGTTTACAGGAGTTCTGCATCCTGAGTGTAGGAAACACTTTACGGGAGTTCTGTAGCATGGGAGTAGTCTTACGCACTATGCGGGTTTTCAGTAGTCTGAGTAAAAGAGAAGCAGCTTACAGGATTTCTGTTAGCTGGATGTAGAGAGAGGCAGTTTACTGGAGTTCCGCATCCTGAGTGTAGGAGACAGTTTAAGGGAGTTCTGTAACATGGCTCTAGCCCTACTCAGTATGCGGGATTTCTGTAGCCTGTGTGTAGGAGATGCAGCTTACAGGATTTTTGTAAGCTGGATGTAGAGCGAAGCAGTTTACAGGAGTTCTGCATCCTGAGTGTAGGAAACACTTTACGGGAGTTCTGTAGCTTGGGAGTAGTCTTACGCACTATGCGGGTTTTCAGTAGTCTGAGTAAAAGAGAAGCAGCTTACAGGATTTCTGTTAGCTGGATGTAGAGAGAGGCAGTTTACTGGAGTTCCGCATCCTGAGTGTAGGAGACAGTTTAAGGGAGTTCTGTAACATGGCTCTAGCCCTACTCAGTATGCGGGATTTCTGTAGCCTGTGTGTAGGAGATGCAGCTTACAGGATTTTTGTAAGCTGGATGTAGAGCGAAGCAGTTTACAGGAGTTCTGCAGCCTGAGTGTAGGAAACACTTTACGGGAGTTCTGTAGCATGGGAGTAGTCTTACGCACTATGCGGGTTTTCAGTAGTCTGAGTAAAAGAGAAGCAGCTTACAGGAATTCTGTACATTGGAATTAGTGAGAGGCAGTTTACTGGAGTTCTGCATCCTGAGTGTAGGAGACCGTTTAAGGGAGTTCTGTAACATGGCTCTGGCCCTACTCAGTATGCGGGATTTCTGTAGCCTGTGTGTAGGAGATGCAGCTTACAGGATTTCTGTAAGCTGGATGTAGAGCGAAGCAGTGTACAGGAGTTCTGCAGCCTGAGTGTAGGAAACACTTTACGGGAGTTCTGTAGCATGGGAGTACTCTTACGCACTATGCGGGTTTTCAGCAGGCTGATTTAAACAGACGCAGCTTACAGGATTTCTGTACATTGGAAGTAGTGAGAGGCAGTTTAGCAGAGTTCTGCATCCTGAGTATAGGAAACACTTTACGGGAGTTCTGTAGCATGGGAGTACTCTTACGCACTATGCGGGTTTTCAGCAGGCTGATTTAAACAGACGCAGCTTACAGGATTTCTGTACATTGGAAGTAGTTTTGGGCAGTTTACAGGAGTTCTGCATCCTGAGTGCAGGAAACACTTTACGGGAGTTCTGTAGCATGGGAGTACTCCTACGCACTATGCGGGTTTTCAGTAGGCTGAGTAAAACAGACGCAGCTTACAGGATTTCTGTACATTGGAAGTAGTTTAGGGAGTTTACAGGAGTTCTGCATCCTGAGTGCAGGAAACACTTTACGGGAGTTCTGTAGCATGGGAGTAGTCTTACGTACTATGTGGGTTTTCAGTAGTCTAAGTAAAGAGAAGCAGCTTACAGGATTTCTTTACATTGGAAGTAGTGAGAGGCAGTTTACAGGAGTTCTGCATCCTGAGTGTAGGAAACACTTTACGGGAGTTCTGTAGCATGGGAGTAGTCTTACGCACTATGCGGGTTTTCAGTAGTCTGAGTAAAAGAGAAGCAGCTTACAGGATTTCTGTTAGCTGGATGTAGAGAGAGGCAGTTTACTGGAGTTCCGCATCCTGAGTGTAGGAGACAGTTTAAGGGAGTTCTGTAACATGGCTCTAGCCCTACTCAGTATGCGGGATTTCTGTAGCCTGTGTGTAGGAGATGCAGCTTACAGGATTTTTGTAAGCTGGATGTAGAGCGAAGCAGTTTACAGGAGTTCTGCATCCTGAGTGTCGGAAACACATTACGGGAGTTCTGTAGCATGGGAGTAGTCTTACGCACTATGCGGGTTTTCAGTAGTCTGAGTAAAAGAGAAGCAGCTTAAAGAATTTCTGTATATTGGAATTAGTGAGAGGCAGTTTACTGGAGTTCTGCATCCTGAGTGTAGGAGACCGTTTAAGGGAGTTCTGTAACATGGCTCTGGCCCTACTCCGTATGCGGGATTTCTGTAGCCTGTGTGTAGGAGATGCAGCTTACAGGATTTCTGTAAGCTGGATGTAGAGCGAAGTAGTTTTCTGGAATTCTGCTGCCTGAGTGTAGGAAACAGTTGATGGGAGTTCTATAGCATGGGAGTAGCGATATGCACTATGCGAGTTTTAGGTACCCTGTGTGTAGGACATGCTGCTTATTTGTGTTCAGTAAGCTGAATGTAGAGAGAGGCAGTTTACTGGAATTCTGCATCCTGAGTGTAGGAGACAGTCTATGGGAGTTCTGGAACATGGCTCTAGCCATACACAGTATGTAGCCTGTGTGTGGGAGATGCAGCTTACAGGATTTCTGTACATTGGAAGTAGTGAGAGGCAGTTTAGCAGAGTTCTGCATCCTGAGTATAGGAAACACTTTACGGGAGTTCTGTAGCATGGGAGTACTCTTACGCACTATGCGGGTTTTCAGCAGGCTGATTTAAACAGACGCAGCTTACAGGATTTCTGTACATTGGAAGTAGTGAGAGGCAGTTTACAGGAGTTCTGCATCCTGAGTGCAGGAAACACTTTACGGGAGTTCTGTAGCATGGGAGTACTCTTACGCACTATGCGGGTTTTCAGTAGGCTAAGTAAAACAGACGCAGCTTACAGGATTTCTGTACATTGGAAGTAGTTTAGGGAGTTTACAGGAGTTCTGCATCCTGAGTGCAGGAAACACTTTACGGGAGTTCTGCAGCATGGGAGTAGTCTTACGTACTATGTGGGTTTTCAGTAGTCAAAGTAAAAGAGAAGCAGCTTACAGGATTTCTTTACATTGGAAGTAGTGAGAGGCAGTTTACAGGAGTTCTGCATCCTGAGTGTAGGAAACACTTTACGGGAGTTCTGTAGCATGGGAGTAGTCTTACGCACTATGCGGGTTTTCAGTAGTCTGAGTAAAAGAGAAGCAGCTTACAGGATTTCTGTTAGCTGGATGTAGAGAGAGGCAGTTTACTGGAGTTCCGCATCCTGAGTGTAGGAGACAGTTTAAGGGAGTTCTGTAACATGGCTCTAGCCCTACTCAGTATGCGGGATTTCTGTAGCCTGTGTGTAGGAGATGCAGCTTACAGGATTTTTGTAAGCTGGATGTAGAGCGAAGCAGTTTACAGGAGTTCTGCATCCTGAGTGTAGGAAACACTTTACGGGAGTTCTGTAGCTTGGGAGTAGTCTTACGCACTATGCGGGTTTTCAGTAGTCTGAGTAAAAGAGAAGCAGCTTACAGGATTTCTGTTAGCTGGATGTAGAGAGAGGCAGTTTACTGGAGTTCCGCATCCTGAGTGTAGGAGACAGTTTAAGGGAGTTCTGTAACATGGCTCTAGCCCTACTCAGTATGCGGGATTTCTGTAGCCTGTGTGTAGGAGATGCAGCTTACAGGATTTTTGTAAGCTGGATGTAGAGCGAAGCAGTTTACAGGAGTTCTGCAGCCTGAGTGTAGGAAACACTTTACAGGAGTTCTGTAGCATGGGAGTAGTCTTACGCACTATGCGGGTTTTCAGTAGGCTGAGTAAAAGATAAGCAGGTAACAGGATTTCTGTACATTGGAAGTAGTGAGAGGCAGTTTACAGGAGTTTTGCATCCTGAGTGTAGGAAACACTTTACGGGATTTCTGTAGCATGGGAGTAGTCTTACGCACTACGCGGGTTTTCAATAGTCAGACTAAAAGAGAAGCAGCTTACAGGATTTCTGTACATTGGAATTAGTGAGAGGCAGTTTACAGGAGTTCTGCATCCTGAGTGTAGGAAACACTTTACGGGAGTTCTGTAGCATGGGAGTACTCTTACGCACTATGCGGGTTTTCAGCAGGCTGATTTAAACAGACGCAGCTTACAGGATTTCTGTACATTGGAAGTAGTGAGAGGCAGTTTAGCAGAGTTCTGCATCCTGAGTATAGGAAACACTTTACGGGAGTTCTGTAGCATGGGAGTACTCTTACGCACTATGCGGGTTTTCAGCAGGCTGATTTAAACAGACGCAGCTTACAGGATTTCTGTACATTGGAAGTAGTTTTGGGCAGTTTACAGGAGTTCTGCATCCTGAGTGCAGGAAACACTTTACGGGAGTTCTGTAGCATGGGAGTACTCCTACGCACTATGCGGGTTTTCAGTAGGCTGAGTAAAACAGACGCAGCTTACAGGATTTCTGTACATTGGAAGTAGTTTAGGGAGTTTACAGGAGTTCTGCATCCTGAGTGCAGGAAACACTTTACGGGAGTTCTGTAGCATGGGAGTAGTCTTACGTACTATGTGGGTTTTCAGTAGTCTAAGTAAAGAGAAGCAGCTTACAGGATTTCTTTACATTGGAAGTAGTGAGAGGCAGTTTACAGGAGTTCTGCATCCTGAGTGTAGGAAACACTTTACGGGAGTTCTGTAGCATGGGAGTAGTCTTACGCACTATGCGGGTTTTCAGTAGTCTGAGTAAAAGAGAAGCAGCTTACAGGATTTCTGTTAGCTGGATGTAGAGAGAGGCAGTTTACTGGAGTTCCGCATCCTGAGTGTAGGAGACAGTTTAAGGGAGTTCTGTAACATGGCTCTAGCCCTACTCAGTATGCGGGATTTCTGTAGCCTGTGTGTAGGAGATGCAGCTTACAGGATTTTTGTAAGCTGGATGTAGAGCGAAGCAGTTTACAGGAGTTCTGCATCCTGAGTGTCGGAAACACATTACGGGAGTTCTGTAGCATGGGAGTAGTCTTACGCACTATGCGGGTTTTCAGTAGTCTGAGTAAAAGAGAAGCAGCTTAAAGAATTTCTGTATATTGGAATTAGTGAGAGGCAGTTTACTGGAGTTCTGCATCCTGAGTGTAGGAGACCGTTTAAGGGAGTTCTGTAACATGGCTCTGGCCCTACTCCGTATGCGGGATTTCTGTAGCCTGTGTGTAGGAGATGCAGCTTACAGGATTTCTGTAAGCTGGATGTAGAGCGAAGTAGTTTTCTGGAATTCTGCTGCCTGAGTGTAGGAAACAGTTGATGGGAGTTCTATAGCATGGGAGTAGCGATATGCACTATGCGAGTTTTAGGTACCCTGTGTGTAGGACATGCTGCTTATTTGTGTTCAGTAAGCTGAATGTAGAGAGAGGCAGTTTACTGGAATTCTGCATCCTGAGTGTAGGAGACAGTCTATGGGAGTTCTGGAACATGGCTCTAGCCATACACAGTATGTAGCCTGTGTGTGGGAGATGCAGCTTACAGGATTTCTGTACATTGGAAATAGTGAGAGGCAGTTTACAGGAGTTCTGCATCCTGAGTGTAGGAAACACTTTACGGGAGTTCTGTAGCATGGGAGTAGTCTTATGCAATATGCGGGTTTTCAGTATTCTGAGTAAAAGAGAAGCACCTTACAGGATTTCTGTACATTGGAAGTAGTGAGAGGCAGTTTACAGGAGTTCTGCATCCTGAGTGTAGGAGACCGTTTAAGGGAGTTCTGTAACATGGCTCTGGCCCTACTCAGTATGCGGGATTTCTGTAGCCTGTGTGTAGGAGATGCAGCTTACAGGATTTCTGTAAGCTGGATGTAGAGCGAAGCAGTTTACAGGAGTTCTGCAGCCTGAGTGTAGGAAACACTTTACGGGAGTTCTGTAGCATGGGAGTACTCTTACGCACTATGCGGGTTTTCAGCAGGCTGATTTAAACAGACGCAGCTTACAGGATTTCTGTACATTGGAAGTAGTGAGAGGCAGTTTAGCAGAGTTCTGCATCCTGAGTGCAGGAAACACTTTACGGGAGTTCTGTAGCATGGGAGTACTCTTATGCACTATGCGGGTTTTCAGTAGTCTGAGTAAAAGAGAAGCAGCTTACAGGACTTCTGTACATTGGAAGTAGTGAGAGGCAGTTTACAGGAGTTCTGCTACCTGAGTGTAGGAAACACTTTACGGGAGTTCTGTAGCATGGGAGTAGTCTTACGCACTATGCGGGTTTTCAGTAGGCTGAGTAAAACAGACGCAGCTTACAGGATTTCTGTACATTGGAAGTAGTTAAGGCAGTTTACAGGAGTTCTGCATCCTGAGTGTAGGAAACACTTTACAGGAGTTCTGTAGCATGGGAGTAGTCTTACGCACTATGCGGGTTTTCAGTAGTCTGAGTAAAAGAGAAGCAGCTTACAGGATTTCTGTACATTGGAAGTAGTGAGAGGCAGTTTACTGGAGTTCTGCATCCTGAGTGTAGGAGACCGTTTAAGGGAGTTCTGTAACATGGCTATAGCCCTACTCAGTATGCGGGATTTCTGTAGCCTGTGTGTAGGCGATGCAGCTTACAGGATTTCTGTAAGCTGGATGTAGAGCGAAGTAGTTTACTGGAATTCTGCTGCCTGAGTGTAGGAAACTGTTGACGGGAGTTCTATAGCATGGGAGTAGCGATATGCACTACGCGAGTTTTAGGTACCCTGTGTGTAGGACATGCTGCTTATTTGTGTTCAGTAAGCTGAATGTAGAGAGAGGCAGTTTACTGGAATTCTGCATCCTGAGTGTAGGAAACACTTTACGGGAGTTCTGTAGCATGGGAGTAGTCTTACGCACTATGCAGGTTTTCAGTAGTCTGAGTAAAAGAGAAGCAGGTAACAGGATTTCTGTACATTGGAAGTAGTGAGAGGCAGTTTACCGGAATTCTGCATCCTGAGTATAGGAAACACTTTACGGGAGTTCTGTAGCATGGGAGTAGTCTTACGCACTATGCGGGTTTTCAGTAGTCTGAGTAAAAGAGAAGCAGCTTACAGGATTTCTGTACATTGGAAGTAGTGAGAGGCAGTTTACTGGAGTTCTGCATCCTGAGTGTAGGAGACCGTTTAAGGGAGTTCTGTAACATGGCTCTGACCCTACTCAGTATGCGGGATTTCTGTAGCCTGTGTGTAGGAGATGCAGCTTACAGGATTTCTGTAAGCTGGATGTAGAGCGAAGTAGTTTTCTGGAATTCTGCTGCCTGAGTGTAGGAAACAGTTGACGGGAGTTCTATAGCATGGGAGTAGCGATATGCACTACGCGAGTTTTAGGTACCCTGTGTGTAGGACATGCTGCTTATTTGTGTTCAGTAAGCTGAATGTAGAGAGAGGCAGTTTACTGGAATTCTGCATCCTGAGTGTAGGAGACAGTCTATGGGAGTTCTGGAACATGGCTCTAGCCATACACAGTATGTAGCCTGTGTGTGGGAGATGCAGCTTACAGGATTTCTGTACATTGGAAGTAGTGAGAGGCAGTTTACAGGAGTTCTGCATCCTGAGTGTAGGAAACACTTTACGGGAGTTCTGTAGCATGGGAGTACTCTTACGCACTATGCGGGTTTACAGTAGGCTGAGTAAAAGAGAAGCAGCTTACAGGATTTCTGTACATTGGAAGTAGTTTAGGGAGTTTACAGGAGTTCTGCAGCCTGAGTGCAGGAAACACTTTACGGCAGTTCTGCAGCATGGGAGTAGTCTTACGTACTATGTGGGTTTTCAGTAGTCTAAGTAAAAGAGAAGCATCTTACAGGATTTCTTTACATTGGAAGTAGTGAGAGGCAGTTTACAGGAGTTCTGCATCCTGAGTGTAGGAAACAATTTACGGGAGTTCTGTAGCATGGGAGTAGTCTTACGCACTATGCGGGTTTTCAGTAGTCTGAGTAAAAGAGAAGCAGCTTACAGGATTTCTGTACATTGGAAGTAGTGAGAGGCAGTTTACAGAAGTTCTGCATCCTGAGTGTAGGAAACACTTTACGGGAGTTCTGTAGCATGGGAGTAGTCTTACGCACTATGCGGGTTTTCAGTATTCTGAGTAAAAGAGAAGCAGCTTACCGGATTTCTGTACATTGGAAGTAGTGAGAGGCAGTTTACAGGAGTTCTGCATCCTGAGTATAGGAAACACTTTACGGGAGTTCTGTAGCATGGGAGTACTCCTACGCACTATGCGGGTTTTCAGTAGGCTGAGTAAAACAGACGCAGCTTACAGGATTTCTGTACATTGGAAGTAGTTTAGGGAGTTTACAGGAGTTCTGCATCCTGAGTGCAGGAAACACTTTACGGGAGTTCTGCAGCATGGGAGTAGTCTTACGTACTATGTGGGTTTTCAGTAGTCTAAGTAAAGAGAAGCAGCTTACAGGATTTCTTTACATTGGAAGTAGTGAGAGGCAGTTTACAGGAGTTCTGCATCCTGAGTGTAGGAAACACTTTACGGGAGTTCTGTAGCATGGGAGTAGTCTTACGCACTATGCGGGTTTTCAGTAGTCTGAGTAAAAGAGAAGCAGCTTACAGGATTTCTGTTAGCTGGATGTAGAGAGAGGCAGTTTACTGGAGTTCCGCATCCTGAGTGTAGGAGACAGTTTAAGGGAGTTCTGTAACATGGCTCTAGCCCTACTCAGTATGCGGGATTTCTGTAGCCTGTGTGTAGGAGATGCAGCTTACAGGATTTTTGTAACCTGGATGTAGAGCGAAGCAGTTTACAGGAGTTCTGCATCCTGAGTGTCGGAAACACATTACGGGAGTTCTGTAGCATGGGAGTAGTCTTACGCACTATGCGGGTTTTCAGTAGTCTGAGTAAAAGAGAAGCAGCTTAAAGAATTTCTGTATATTGGAATTAGTGAGAGGCAGTTTACTGGAGTTCTGCATCCTGAGTGTAGGAGACCGTTTAAGGGAGTTCTGTAACATGGCTCTGGCCCTACTCCGTATGCGGGATTTCTGTAGCCTGTGTGTAGGAGATGCAGCTTACAGGATTTCTGTAAGCTGGATGTAGAGCGAAGTAGTTTTCTGGAATTCTGCTGCCTGAGTGTAGGAAACAGTTGATGGGAGTTCTATAGCATGGGAGTAGCGATATGCACTATGCGAGTTTTAGGTACCCTGTGTGTAGGACATGCTGCTTATTTGTGTTCAGTAAGCTGAATGTAGAGAGAGGCAGTTTACTGGAATTCTGCATCCTGAGTGTAGGAGACAGTCTATGGGAGTTCTGGAACATGGCTCTAGCCATACACAGTATGTAGCCTGTGTGTGGGAGATGCAGCTTACAGGATTTCTGTACATTGAAAATAGTGAGAGGCAGTTTACAGGAGTTCTGCATCCTGAGTGTAGGAAACACTTTACGGGAGTTCTGTAGCATGGGAGTAGTCTTATGCAATATGCGGGTTTTCAGTATTCTGAGTAAAAGAGAAGCACCTTACAGGATTTCTGTACATTGGAAGTAGTGAGAGGCAGTTTACAGGAGTTCTGCATCCTGGGTGTAGGAAACAGTTTACGGGAGTTCTGTAGCATGGGCGTAGTCTTACGCACTATGCGGGTTTTCAGTAGTCTGAGTAAAAGAGAAGCAGGTAACAGGATTTCTGTACATTGGAAGTAGTGAGAGGCAGTTTACAGGAGTTCTGCATCCTGAGTGTAGGAAACACTTTATGGGGGTTCTGTAGCATGGGAGTACTCTTACGCACTATGCGGGTTTTCAGTAGGCTGAGTAAAACAGACGCAGCTTACAGGATTTCTGTACATTGGAAGTAGTTTAGGCAGTTTACAGGAGTTCTGCATCCTGAGTGCAGGAAACACTTTACGGGAGTTCTGTAGCATGGGAGTACTCTTATGCACTATGCGGGTTTTCAGTAGTCTGAGTAAAAGAGAAGCAGCTTACAGGACTTCTGTACATTGGAAGTAGTGAGAGGCAGTTTACAGGAGTTCTGCTACCTGAGTGTAGGAAACACTTTACGGGAGTTCTGTAGCATGGGAGTAGTCTTACGCACTATGCGGGTTTTCAGTAGGCTGAGTAAAACAGACGCAGCTTACAGGATTTCTGTACATTGGAAGTAGTTAAGGCAGTTTACAGGAGTTCTGCATCCTGAGTGTAGGAAACACTTTACAGGAGTTCTGTAGCATGGGAGTAGTCTTACGCACTATGCGGGTTTTCAGTAGTCTGAGTAAAAGAGAAGCAGCTTACAGGATTTCTGTACATTGGAAGTAGTGAGAGGCAGTTTACTGGAGTTCTGCATCCTGAGTGTAGGAGACCGTTTAAGGGAGTTCTGTAACATGGCTATAGCCCTACTCAGTATGCGGGATTTCTGTAGCCTGTGTGTAGGCGATGCAGCTTACAGGATTTCTGTAAGCTGGATGTAGAGCGAAGTAGTTTACTGGAATTCTGCTGCCTGAGTGTAGGAAACTGTTGACGGGAGTTCTATAGCATGGGAGTAGCGATATGCACTACGCGAGTTTTAGGTACCCTGTGTGTAGGACATGCTGCTTATTTGTGTTCAGTAAGCTGAATGTAGAGAGAGGCAGTTTACTGGAATTCTGCATCCTGAGTGTAGGAAACACTTTACGGGAGTTCTGTAGCATGGGAGTAGTCTTACGCACTATGCAGGTTTTCAGTAGTCTGAGTAAAAGAGAAGCAGGTAACAGGATTTCTGTACATTGGAAGTAGTGAGAGGCAGTTTACCGGAATTCTGCATCCTGAGTATAGGAAACACTTTACGGGAGTTCTGTAGCATGGGAGTAGTCTTACGCACTATGCGGGTTTTCAGTAGTCTGAGTAAAAGAGAAGCAGCTTACAGGATTTCTGTACATTGGAAGTAGTGAGAGGCAGTTTACTGGAGTTCTGCATCCTGAGTGTAGGAGACCGTTTAAGGGAGTTCTGTAACATGGCTCTGACCCTACTCAGTATGCGGGATTTCTGTAGCCTGTGTGTAGGAGATGCAGCTTACAGGATTTCTGTAAGCTGGATGTAGAGCGAAGTAGTTTTCTGGAATTCTGCTGCCTGAGTGTAGGAAACAGTTGACGGGAGTTCTATAGCATGGGAGTAGCGATATGCACTACGCGAGTTTTAGGTACCCTGTGTGTAGGACATGCTGCTTATTTGTGTTCAGTAAGCTGAATGTAGAGAGAGGCAGTTTACTGGAATTCTGCATCCTGAGTGTAGGAGACAGTCTATGGGAGTTCTGGAACATGGCTCTAGCCATACACAGTATGTAGCCTGTGTGTGGGAGATGCAGCTTACAGGATTTCTGTACATTGGAAGTAGTGAGAGGCAGTTTACAGGAGTTCTGCATCCTGAGTGTAGGAAACACTTTACGGGAGTTCTGTAGCATGGGAGTAGTCTTACGCACTATGCGGGTTTTCAGTATTCTGAGTAAAACAGACGCAGCTTACAGGATTTCTGTACATTGGAAGTAGTTTTGGGCAGTTTACAGGAGTTCTGCATCCTGAGTGCAGGAAACACTTTACGGGAGTTCTGTAGCATGTGAGTACTCTTACGCACTATGCGGGTTTACAGTAGGCTGAGTAAAAGAAAAGCAGCTTACAGGATTTCTGTACATTGGAAGTAGTTTAGGGAGTTTACAGGAGTTCTGCAGCCTGAGTGCAGGAAACACTTTACGGGAGTTCTGTAGCATGGGAGTAGTCTTACGCACTATGCGGGTTTTCAGTATTCTGAGTAAAAGAGAAGCAGCTTACCGGATTTCTGTACATTGGAAGTAGTGAGAGGCAGTTTACAGGAGTTCTGCATCCTGAGTGTAGGAAACACTTTACGGGAGTTCTGCAGCATGGGAGTAGTCTTACGTACTATGTGGGTTTTCAGTAGTCTAAGTAAAAGAGAAGCATCTTACAGGATTTCTTTACATTGGAAGTAGTGAGAGGCAGTTTACAGGAGTTCTGCATCCTGAGTGTAGGAAACAATTTACGGGAGTTCTGTAGCATGGGAGTAGTCTTACGCACTATGCGGGTTTTCAGTAGTCTGAGTAAAAGAGAAGCAGCTTACAGGATTTCTGTACATTGGAAGTAGTGAGAGGCAGTTTACAGAAGTTCTGCATCCTGAGTGTAGGAAACACTTTACGGGAGTTCTGTAGCATGGGAGTAGTCTTACGCACTATGCGGGTTTTCAGTATTCTGAGTAAAAGAGAAGCAGCTTACCGGATTTCTGTACATTGGAAGTAGTGAGAGGCAGTTTACAGGAGTTCTGCATCCTGAGTATAGGAAACACTTTACGGGAGTTCTGTAGCATGGGAGTACTCTTACGCACTATGCGGGTTTTCAGTAGGCTGAGTAAAACAGACGCAGCTTACAGGATTTCTGTACATTGGAATTAGTTTAGGCAGTTTACAGGAGTTCTGCATCCTGAGTGCAGGAAACACTTTACGGGAGTTCTGTAGCATGGGAGTAGTCTTACGTACTATGTGGGTTTTCAGTAGTCTGAGTAAAAGAGAAGCAGCTTACAGGATTTCTTTACATTGGAAGTAGTGAGAGGCAGTTTACAGGAGTTCTGCATCCTGAGTGTAGGAAACACTTTACGGGAGTTCTGTAGCATGGGAGTAGTCTTACGCACTATGCGGGTTTTCAGTAGTCTGAGTAAAAGAGAAGCAGCTTACAGGATTTCAGTTAGCTGGATGTAGAGTCAGGCAGTTTACTGGAGTTCCGCATCTTCAGTGTAGGAGACAGTTTAAGGGAGTTCTGTAACATGGCTCTAGCCCTACTCAGTATCCGGGATTTCTGTAGCCTATGTGTAGGATTGCAGCTTACAGGATTTCTGTAAGCGGGATGTAGAGCGAAGCAGTTTACAGGAGTTCTGCAGCCTGAGTGTAGGAAACACTTTACGGGAGTTCTGTAGCATGGGAGTAGTCTTACGCACTATGCGGGTTTTCAGTAGTCTGAGTAAAAGAGAAGCAGCTTACAGGCTTTCTGTACATTGGAAGTAGTGAGAGGCAGTTTACTGGAGTTCTGCATCCTGAGTGTAGGACACCGTTTAAGGGAGTTCTGTAACATGGCTCTGGCCCTACTCAGTATGTGGGATTTCTGTAGCCTGTGTGTAGGAGATGCAGCTTACAGGATTTCTGTAAGCTGGATGTAGAGCGAAGTAGTTTACTGGAATTCTGCTGCCTGAGTGTAGGAAACAGTTGACGGGAGTTCTATAGCATGGGAGTAGCGAAATGCACTACGCGAGTTTTAGGTACCCTGTGTGTAGGACATGCTGCTTATTTGTGTTCAGTAAGCTGAATGTAGAGAGAGGCAGTTTACTGGAATTCTGCATCCTGAGTGTAGGAGACAGTCTATGGGAGTTCTGGAACATGGCTCTAGCCATACACAGTATGTAGCCTGTGTGTGGGAGATGCAGCTTACAGGATTTCTGTACATTGGAAGTAGTGAGAGGCAGTTTACAGGAGTTCTGCTTCCTGAGTGTAGGAAACAATTTACGGGAGTTCTGTAGCATGGGAGTAGTCTTACGCACTATGCGGGTTTTCAGTAGTCTGAGTAAAAGAGAAGCAGCTTACAGGATTTCTATACATTGGAAGTAGTGAGAGGCAGTTTACAGGAGTTCTGCATCCTGAGTGTAGGAAACACTTTACGGGAGTTCTGTAGCATGGGAGTAGTCTTACGCACTATGCGGGTTTTCAGTAGTCTGAGTAAAAGAGAAGCAGCTTAAAGAATTTCTGTATATTGGAATTAGTGAGAGGCAGTTTACTGGAGTTCTGCATCCTGAGTGTAGGAGACCGTTTAAGGGAGTTCTGTAACATGGCTCTAGCCCTACTCAGTATGCGGGATTTCTGTTGCCTGTGTGTAGGAGATGCAGCTTACAGGATTTCTGTAAGCTGGATGTAGAGCGAAGTAGTTTTCTGGAATTCTGCTGCCTGAGTGTAGGAAACAGTTGATGGGAGTTCTATAGCATGGGAGTAGCGATATGCACTACGCGAGTTTTAGGTACCCTGTGTGTAGGACATGCTGCTTATTTGTGTTCAGTAAGCTGAATGTAGAGAGAGGCAGTTTACTGGAATTCTGCATCCTGAGTGTAGGAGACAGTCTATGGGAGTTCTGGAACATGGCTCTAGCCATACACAGTATGTAGCCTGTGTGTGGGAGATGCAGCTTACAGGATTTCTGTTAGCTGGATGTAGAGAGAGGCAGTTTACTGGAGTTCCGCATCCTGAGTGTAGGAGACAGTTTAAGGGAGTTCTGTAACATGGCTCTAGCCCTACTCAGTATGCGGGATTTCTGTAGCCTGTGTGTAGGAGATGCAGCTTACAGGATTTTTGTAAGCTGGATGTAGAGCGAAGCAGTTTACAGGAGTTCTGCAGCCTGAGTGTAGGAAACACTTTACGGGAGTTCTGTAGCATGGGAGTAGTCTTACGCACTATGCGGGTTTTCAGTAGTCTGAGTAAAAGATAAGCAGGTAACAGGATTTCTGTACATTGGAAGTAGTGAGAGGCAGTTTACAGGAGTTTTGCATCCTGAGTGTAGGAAAAACTTTACGGGAGTTCTGTAGCATGGGAGTAGTCTTACGCACTATGCGGGTTTTCAATAGTCAGAGTAAAAGAGAAGCAGCTTACAGGATTTCTGTACATTGGAAGTAGTGAGAGGCAGTTTACAGGAGTTCTGCATCCTGAGTGTAGGAAACACTTTACGGGAGTTCTGTAGCATGGGAGTAGTCTTACGCACTATGCGGATTTTCAGTAGTCTGAGTAAAAGAGAAGCAGCTTACAGGAATTCTGTACATTGGAATTAGTGAGAGGCAGTTTACTGGAGTTCTGCATCCTGAGTGTAGGAGACCGTTTAAGGGAGTTCTGTAACATGGCTCTGGCCCTACTCAGTATGCGGGATTTCTGTAGCCTGTGTGTAGGAGATGCAGCTTACAGGATTTCTGTAAGCTGGATGTAGAGCGAAGCAGTTTACAGGAGTTCTGCAGCCTGAGTGTAGGAAACACTTTACGGGAGTTCTGTAGCATGGGAGTACTCTTACGCACTATGCGGGTTTTCAGGAGGCTGATTTAAACAGACGCAGCTTACAGGATTTCTGTACATTGGAAGTAGTGAGAGGCAGTTTAGCAGAGTTCTGCATCCTGAGTATAGGAAACACTTTACGGGAGTTCTGTAGCATGGGAGTACTCTTACGCACTATGCGGGTTTTCAGCAGGCTGATTTAAACAGACGCAGCTTACAGGATTTCTGTACATTGGAAGTAGTGAGAGGCAGTTTACAGGAGTTCTGCAGCCTGAGTGTAGGAAACACTTTACGGGAGTTCTGTAGCATGGGAGTAGTCTTACGCACTATGCAGGTTTTCAGTAGTCTGAGTAAAAGAGAAGCAGGTAACAGGATTTCTGTACATTGGAAGTAGTGAGAGGCAGTTTACCGGAGTTCTGCATCCTGAGTATAGGAAACACTTTACGGGAGTTCTGTAGCATGGGAGTAGTCTTACGCACTATGCGGGTTTTCAGTAGTCTGAATAAAAGAGAAGCTGCTTACAGGACATCTGTACATTGGAAGTAGTGAGAGGCAGTTTACAAGAGTTCTGCTTCCTGGGTGTAGGAAACAGTTTACGGGAGTTCTGTAGCATGGGAGTAGTCTTACGCACTATGCGGGTTTTCAGTAGTCTGAGTAAAAGAGAAGCAGCTTAAAGAATTTCTGTATATTGGAATTAGTGAGAGGCAGTTTACTGGAGTTCTGCATCCTGAGTGTAGGAGACCGTTCAAGGGAGTTCTGTAACATGGCTCTGGCCCTACTCCGTATGCGGGATTTCTGTAGCCTGTGTGTAGGAGATGCAGCTTACAGGATTTCTGTAAGCTGGATGTAGAGCGAAGTAGTTTTCTGGAATTCTGCTGCCTGAGTGTAGGAAACAGTTGACGGGAGTTCTATAGCATGGGAGTAGCGATATGCACTACGCGAGTTTTAGGTACCCTGTGTGTAGGACATGCTGCTTATTTGTGTTCAGTAAGCTGAATGTAGAGAGAGGCAGTTTACTGGAATTCTGCATCCTGAGTGTAGGAGACAGTCTATGGGAGTTCTGGAACATGGCTCTAGCCATACACAGTATGTAGCCTGTGTGTGGGAGATGCAGCTTACAGGATTTCTGTACATTGGAAGTAGTGAGAGGCAGTTTACAGGAGTTCTGCATCCTGAGTGTAGGAAACACTTTACGGGAGTTCTGTAGCATGGGAGTAGTCTTATGCACTATGCGGGTTTTCAGTATTCTGAGTAAAAGAGAAGCAGCTTACAGGATTTCTGTACATTGGAAGTAGTGAGAGGCAGTTTACAGGAGTTCTGCATCCTGAGTGTAGGAGACCGTTTAAGGGAGTTCTGTAACATGGCTCTAGCCCTACTCAGTATGCGGGATTTCTGTAGCCTGTGTGTAGGAGATGCAGCTTACAGGATTTCTGTAAGCTGGATGTAGAGCGAAGCAGTTTACAGGAGTTCTGCAGCCTGAGTGTAGGAAACACTTTAGGGGAGTTCTGTAGCATGGGAGTAGTCTTACGCACTATGCGGGTTTTCAGTAGTCTGAGTAAAAGAGAAGCAGCTTACAGGATTTCAGTTAGCTGGATGTAGAGTCAGGCAGTTTACTGGAGTTCCGCATCTTCAGTGTAGGAGACAGTTTAAGGGAGTTCTGTAACATGGCTCTAGCCCTACTCAGTATGCGGGATTTCTGTAGCCTGTGTGTAGGAGATGCAGCTTACAGGATTTCTGTAAGCTGGATGTAGAGCGAAGCAGTTTACAGGAGTTCTGCATCCGGAGTGTAGGAAACAGTTGACGGGAGTTCTATAGCATGGGAGTAGTCTTACGCACTATGCGGGTTTTCAGTAGTCTGAGTAAAAGAGAAGCAGCTTACAGGATTTCTTTACATTGGAAGTAGTGAGAGGCAGTTTACAGGAGTTCTGCATCCGGAGTGTAGGAAACACTTTACGGGAGTTCTGTAGCATGGGAGTAGTCTTACGCACTATGCGGGTTTTCAGTAGTCTGAGTAAAAGAGAAGCAGCTTACAGGATTTCAGTTAGCTGGATGTAGAGTCAGGCAGTTTACTGGAGTTCCGCATCTTCAGTGTAGGAGACAGTTTAAGGGAGTTCTGTAACATGGCTCTAGCCCTACTCAGTATGCGGGATTTCTGTAGCCTGTGTGTAGGAGATGCAGCTTACAGGATTTCTGTAAGCTGGATGTAGAGCGAAGCAGTTTACAGGAGTTCTGCATCCGGAGTGTAGGAAACACTTTACGGGAGTTCTGTAGCATGGGAGTAGTCTTACGCACTATGCGGGTTTTCAGTAGTCTGAGTAAAAGAGAAGCAGCTTACAGGATTTCTGTACATTGGAAGTAGTGAGAGGCAGTTTACTGGAGTTCTGCATCCTGAGTGTAGGAGACCGTTTAAGGGAGTTCTGTAACATGGCTCTAGCCCTACTCAGTATGCGGGATTTCTGTAGCCTGTGTGTAGGAGATGCAGCTTACAGGATTTCTGTAAGCTGGATGTAGAGCGAAGCAGTTTACAGGAGTTCTGCAGCCTGAGTGTAGGAAACACTTTACGGGAGTTCTGTAGCATGGGAGTAGTCTTACGCACTATGCGGGTTTTCAGTAGTCTGAGTAAAAGAGAAGCAGCTTACAGGATTTCTTTACATTGGAAGTAGTGAGAGGCAGTTTACAGGAGTTCTGCATCCTGAGTGTAGGAAACACTTTACTGGAGTTCTGTAGCATGGGAGTAGTCTTACGCACTATGCGGGTTTTCAGTAGTCTGAGTAAAAGAGAAGCAGCTTACAGGATTTCAGTTAGCTGGATGTAGAGTCAGGCAGTTTACTGGAGTTCCGCATCTTCAGTGTAGGAGACAGTTTAAGGGAGTTCTGTAACATGGCTCTAGCCCTACTCAGTATGCGGGATTTCTGTAGCCTGTGTGTAGGAGATGCAGCTTACAGGATTTCTGTAAGCTGGATGTAGAGCGAAGCAGTTTACAGGAGTTCTGCATCCGGAGTGTAGGAAACACTTTACGGGAGTTCTGTAGCATGGGGGTAGTCTTACGCACTATGCGGGTTTTCAGTAGTCTGAGTAAAAGAGAAGCAGCTTACAGGATTTCTTTACATTGGAAGTAGTGAGAGGCAGTTTACAGGAGTTCTGCATCCTGAGTGTAGGAAACACTTTACGGGAGTTCTGTAGCATGGGAGTAGTCTTACGCACTATGCGGGTTTTCAGTAGTCTGAGTAAAAGAGAAGCAGCTTACAGGATTTCAGTTAGCTGGATGTAGAGTCAGGCAGTTTACTGGAGTTCCGCATCTTCAGTGTAGGAGACAGTTTAAGGGAGTTCTGTAACATGGCTCTAGCCCTACTCAGTATGCGGGATTTCTGTAGCCTGTGTGTAGGAGATGCAGCTTACAGGATTTCTGTAAGCTGGATGTAGAGCGAAGCAGTTTACAGGAGTTCTGCATCCGGAGTGTAGGAAACACTTTACGGGAGTTCTGTAGCATGGGAGTAGTCTTACGCACTATGCGGGTTTTCAGTAGTCTGAGTAAAAGAGAAGCAGCTTACAGGATTTCTGTACATTGGAAGTAGTGAGAGGCAGTTTACTGGAGTTCTGCATCCTGAGTGTAGGAGACCGTTTAAGGGAGTTCTGTAACATGGCTCTAGCCCTACTCAGTATGCGGGATTTCTGTAGCCTGTGTGTAGGAGATGCAGCTTACAGGATTTCTGTAAGCTGGATGTAGAGCGAAGCAGTTTACAGGAGTTCTGCATCCGGAGTGTAGGAAACACTTTACGGGAGTTCTGTAGCATGGGAGTAGTCTTACGCACTATGCGGGTTTTCAGTAGTCTGAGTAAAAGAGAAGCAGCTTACAGGATTTCTTTACATTGGAAGTAGTGAGAGGCAGTTTACAGGAGTTCTGCATCCTGAGTGTAGGAAACACTTTACGGGAGTTCTGTAGCATGGGAGTAGTCTTACGCACTATGCGGGTTTTCAGTAGTCTGAGTAAAAGAGAAGCAGCTTACAGGATTTCAGTTAGCTGGATGTAGAGTCAGGCAGTTTACTGGAGTTCCGCATCTTCAGTGTAGGAGACAGTTTAAGGGAGTTCTGTAACATGGCTCTAGCCCTACTCAGTATGCGGGATTTCTGTTGCCTGTGTGTAGGAGATGCAGCTTACAGGATTTCTGTAAGCTGGATGTATAGCCAAGCAGTTTACAGGAGTTCTGCATCCGGAGTGTAGGAAACACTTTACGGGAGTTCTGTAGCATGGGAGTAGTCTTACGCACTATGCGGGTTTTCAGTAGTCTGAGTAAAAGAGAAGCAGCTTACAGGATTTCTGTACATTGGAAATAGTGAGAGGCAGTTTACAGGAGTTCTGCATCCTGAGTGTAGGAAACACTTTACGGGAGTTCTGTAGCATGGGAGTACTCTTACGCACTATGCGGGTTTTCAGTAGTCTGAATCAAAGAGAAGCAGCTTACAGGATTTCTGTACATTGGAAGTAGTTTTGGGCAGTTTACAGGAGTTCTGCATCCTGAGTGTAGGAAACACTTTACGGGAGTTCTGTAGCATGGGAGTAGTCTTACGCACTATGCGGGTTTTCAGTAGTCTGAGTAAAAGAGAAGCAGCTTACAGGATTTCTGTTAGCTGGATGTAGAGAGAGGCAGTTTACTGGAGTTCCGCATCCTGAGTGTAGGAGACAGTTTAAGGGAGTTCTGTAACATGGCTCTAGCCCTACTCAGTATGCGGGATTTCTGTAGCCTGTGTGTAGGAGATGCAGCTTACAGGATTTTTGTAAGCTGGATGTAGAGCGAAGCAGTTTACAGGAGTTCTGCATCCTGAGTGTAGGAAACACTTTACGGGAGTTCTGTAGCATGGGAGTAGTCTTACGCACTATGCGGGTTTTCAGTAGTCTGAGTAAAAGAGAAGCAGCTTACAGGATTTCTGTACATTGGAAGCAGTGAGAGGCAGTTTACAGGAGTTCTGCATCCTGAGTGTAGGAAACACTTTACGGGAGTTCTGTAGCATGGGAGTAGTCTTAAGCACTATGCGGGTTTTCAGTAGTCTGAGTAAAAGAGAAACAGCTTAAAGAATTTCTGTACATTGGAATTAGTGAGAGGCAGTTTACTGGAGTTCTGCATCCTGAGTGTAGGAAACACTTTACGGGAGTTCTGTAGCATGGGAGTAGTCTTACGCACTATGCGCGTTTTCAGTAGTCTGAGTAAAAGAGAAGCAGCTTACAGGATTTCTGTACATTGGAAGTAGTGAGAGGCAGTTTACTGGAGTTCTGCATCCTGAGTGTAGGAGACCGTTTAAGGGAGTTCTGTAACATGGCTCTAGCCCTACTCAGTATGCGGGATTTCTGTAGCCTGTGTGTAGGAGATGCAGCTTACAAGATTTCAGTAAGCTGGATGTAGAGTGAAGCAGTTTACAGGAGTTCTGCATCCGGAGTGTAGGAAACACTTTACGGGAGTTCTGTAGCATGGGAGTAGTCTTACGCACTATGCGGGTTTTCAGTAGTCTGAGTAAAAGAGAAGCAGCTTACAGGATTTCTGTACATTGGAAATAGTGAGAGGCAGTTTACAGGAGTTCTGCATCCTGAGTGTAGGAAACACTTTACGGGAGTTCTGTAGCATGGGAGTAGTCTTAAGCACTATGCGGGTTTTCAGTAGTCTGAATCAAAGAGAAGCAGCTTACAGGACTTCTGTACATTGGAAGTAGTGAGAGGCAGTTTACAGGAGTTCTGCATCCTGAGTGTAGGAAACACTTTACGGGAGTTCGGTAGCATGGGAGTAGTCTTACGCACTATGCGGGTTTTCAGTAGTCTGCGTAAAAGAGAAGCAGCTTACAGGATTTCTGTACATTGGAAGTAGTGAGAGGCAGTTTACAGGAGTTCTGCATCCTGAGTGTAGGAAACACTTTACGGGAGTTCTCTAGCATGGGAGTAGTCTTAAGCACTATGCGGGTTTTCAGTAGTCTGAGTAAAAGAGAAGCAGCTTACAGGATTTCTGTTAGCTGGATGTAGAGAGAGGCAGTTTACTGGAGTTCCGCATACTGAGTGTAGGAGACAGTTTAAGGGAGTTCTGTAACATGGCTCTAGCCCTACTCAGTATGCGGGGTTTCTGTAGCCTGTGTGTAGGAGATGCAGCTTACAGGATTTTTGTAAGCTGGATGTAGAGCGAAGCAGTTTACAATAGTTCTGCATCCTGAGTGTAGGAAACACTTTACGGGAGTTCTGTAGCATGGGAGTAGTCTTACGCACTATGCGGATTGTCAGTAGTCTGAGTAAAAGAGAAGCAGCTTACAGGAATTCTGTACATTGGAATTAGTGAGAGGCAGTTTACTGGAGTTCTGCATCCTGAGTGTAGGAGACCGTTTAAGGGAGTTCTGTAACATGGCTCTAGCCATACTCAGTATGCGGGATTTCTGTAGCCTCTGTGTAGGAGATGCAGCTTACAGGATTTCTGTAAGCTGGAGGTAGAGCGAAGCAGTTTACAGGAGTTCTGCAGCCTGAGTGTAGGAAACACTTTACGGGAGTTCTGTAGCATGGGAGTACTCTTACGCACTATGCGGGTTTTCAGCGGGCTGATTTAAACAGACGCAGCTTACAGGATTTCTGTATATTGGAAGTAGTTTTGGGCAGTTTACAGGAGTTCTGCATCCTGAGTGTAGGAAACACTTTACGGGAGTTCTGTAGCATGGGAGTAGTCTTACGCACGATGCGGGTTTTCAGTAGTCTGAGTAAAAGAGAAGTAGCTTACAGGATTTCTGTTAGCTGGATGTAGAGAGAGGCAGTTTACTGGAGTTCCGCATCCTGAGTGTAGGAGACAGTTTAAGGGAGTTCTGTAACATGGCTCTAGCCCTACTCAGTATGCGGGATTTCTGTAGCCTGTGTGTAGGAGATGCAGCTTACAGGATTTCTGTAAGCTGGATGTAGAGCGAAGCAGTTTACAGGAGTTCTGCATCCGGAGTGTAGGAAACACTTTACGGGAGTTCTGTAGCATGGGAGTAGTCTTACGCACTATGCGGGTTTTCAGTAGTCTGAGTAAAAGAGAAGCAGCTTACAGGATTTCTGTACATTGGAAGCAGTGAGAGGCAGTTTACAGGAGTTCTGCATCCTGAGTGTAGGAAACACTTTACGGGAGTTCTGTAGCATGGGAGTAGTCTTAAGCACTATGCGGGTTTTCAGTAGTCTGAGTAAAAGAGAAACAGCTTAAAGAATTTCTGTACATTGGAATTAGTGAGAGGCAGTTTACTGGAGTTCTGCATCCTGAGTGTAGGAAACACTTTACGGGAGTTCTGTAGCATGGGAGTAGTCTTCCGCACTATGCGCGTTTTCAGTAGTCTGAGTAAAAGAGAAGCAGCTTACAGGATTTCTGTACATTGGAAGTAGTGAGAGGCAGTTTACTGGAGTTCTGCATCCTGAGTGTAGGAGACCGTTTAAGGGAGTTCTGTAACATGGCTCTAGCCCTACTCAGTATGCGGGATTTCTGTAGCCTGTGTGTAGGAGATGCAGCTTACAGGATTTCTGTAAGCTGGATGTAGAGCGAAGTAGTTTACTGAAATTCTGCTTCCTGAGTGTAGGAAACAGTTGACGGGAGTTCTATAGCATGGGAGTAGCGATATGCACTACGCGAGTTTTAGGTACCCTGTGTGTAGGACATGCTGCTTATTTGTGTTCAGTAAGCTGAATGTAGAGAGAGGCAGTTTACTGGAATTCTGCATCCTGAGTGTAGGAGACAGTCTATGGGAGTTCTGGAACATGGCTCTAGCCATACACAGTATGTAGCCTGTGTGTGGGAGATGCAGCTTACAGGATTTCTGTACATTGGAAGTAGTGAGAGGCAGTTTACAGGAGTTCTGCATCCTGAGTGTAGGAAACAATTTACGGGAGTTCTCTAGCATGGGAGTAGTCTTAAGCACTATGCGGGTTTTCAGTAGTCTGAGTAAAAGAGAAGCAGCTTACAGGATTTCTGTACATTGGAATTAGTGAGAGGCAGTTTACTGGAGTTCTGCATCCTGAGTGTAGGAGACCGTTTAAGGGAGTTCTGTAACATGGCTCTGCCCTACTCAGTATGCGGGATTTCTGTAGCCTGTGTGTAGGAGATGCAGCTTACAGGATTTTTGTAAGCTGGATGTAGAGCGAAGCAGTTTACAGGAGTTCTGCAGCCTGAGTGTAGGAAACACTTTACGGGAGTTCTGTAGCATGGGAGTAGTCTTACGCACTATGCGGGTTTTCAGTAGTCTGAGTAAAAGAGAAGCAGCTTACAGGATTTCTGTACATTGGAATTAGTGAGAAGCAGTTTTCTGGAGTTCTGCATCCTGAGTGTAGGAGACCGTTTAAGGGAGTTCTGTAACATTGCTCTGGCCCTACTCTGTATGCGGGATTTCTGTAGCCTGTGTGTAGGAGATGCAGCTTACAGGATTTCTGTAAGCTGGATGTAGAGCCAAGCAGTTTACAGGAGTTCTACAGCCTGAGTGTAGGAAACACTTTACGGGAGTTCTCTAGCATGGGAGTAGTCTTACGCACTATGCGGGTTTTCAGTATTCTGAGTAAAAGAGAAGCAGCTTACAGGATTTCTGTACATTGGAAGTAGTGAGAGGCAGTTTACAAGAGTTCTGCATCCTGAGTGTAGGAAACACTTTACGGGAGTTCTGTAGCATGGGAGTAGTCTTACGCACTATGCGGGTTTTCAGTAGTCTGAGTAAAAGAGAAGCAGCTTACAGGATTTCTGTACATTGGAAATAGTGAGAGGCAGTTTACAGGAGTTCTGCATCCTGAGTGTAGAAAACACTTTACGGGAGTTCTGTAGCATGGGAGTACTCTTACGCACTATGCGGGTTTTCAGTAGTCTGAATCAAAGAGAAGCAGCTTACAGGACTTCTGTACATTGGAAGTAGTGAGAGGCAGTTTACAGGAGTTCTGCATCCTGAGTGTAGGAAACACTTTACGGGAGTTCGGTAGCATGGGAGTAGTCTTAAGCACTATGCGGGTTTTCAGTAGTCTGAGTAAAAGAGAAGCAGCTTACAGGATTTCTGTTAGCTGGATGTAGAGAGAGGCAGTTTACTGGAGTTCCGCATACTGAGTGTAGGAGACAGTTTAAGGGAGTTCTGTAACATGGCTCTAGCCCTACTCAGTATGCGGGGTTTCTGTAGCCTGTGTGTAGGAGATGCAGCTTACAGGATTTTTGTAAGCTGGATGTAGAGCGAAGCAGTTTACAATAGTTCTGCAGCCTGAGTGTAGGAAACACTTTACAGGAGTTCGGTAGCATGGGAGTAGTCTTACGCACTATGCGGGTTTTCAGTAGTCTGCGTAAAAGAGAAGCAGCTTACAGGATTTCTGTACATTGGAAGTAGTGAGAGGCAGTTTACAGGAGTTCTGCATCCTGAGTGTAGGAAACACTTTACGGGAGTTCTGTAGCATGGGAGTAGTCTTACGCACTATGCGGATTTTCAGTAGTCTGAGTAAAAGAGAAGCAGCTTACAGGAATTCTGTACATTGGAATTAGTGAGAGGCAGTTTACTGGAGTTCTGCATCCTGAGTGTAGGAGACCGTTTAAGGGAGTTCTGTAACATGGCTCTAGCCATACTCAGTATGCGGGATTTCTGTAGCCTCTGTGTAGGAGATGCAGCTTACAGGATTTCTGTAAGCTGGAGGTAGAGCGAAGCAGTTTACAGGAGTTCTGCAGCCTGAGTGTAGGAAACACTTTACGGGAGTTCTGTAGCATGGGAGTACTCTTACGCACTATGCGGGTTTTCAGCAGGCTGATTTAAACAGACGCAGCTTACAGGATTTCTGTATATTGGAAGTAGTTTTGGGCAGTTTACAGGAGTTCTGCATCCTGAGTGTAGGAAACACTTTACGGGAGTTCTGTAGCATGGGAGTAGTCTTACGCACTATGCGGGTTTTCAGTAGTCTGAGTAAAAGAGAAGTAGCTTACAGGATTTCTGTTAGCTGGATGTAGAGAGAGGCAGTTTACTGGAGTTCCGCATCCTGAGTGTAGGAGACAGTTTAAGGGAGTTCTGTAACATGGCTCTAGCCCTACTCAGTATGCGGGATTTCTGTAGCCTGTGTGTAGGAGATGCAGCTTACAGGATTTTTGTAAGCTGGATGTAGAGCGAAGCAGTTTACAGGAGTTCTGCATCCTGAGTGTAGGAAACACTTTACGGGAGTTCTGTAGCATGGGAGTAGTCTTACGCACTATGCGGGTTTTCAGTAGTCTGAGTAAAAGAGAAGCAGCTTACAGGATTTCTGTACATTGGAAGCAGTGAGAGGCAGTTTACAGGAGTTCTGCATCCTGAGTGTAGGAAACACTTTACGGGAGTTCTGTAGCATGGGAGTAGTCTTAAGCACTATGCGGGTTTTCAGTAGTCTGAGTAAAAGAGAAACAGCTTAAAGAATTTCTGTACATTGGAATTAGTGAGAGGCAGTTTACTGGAGTTCTGCATCCTGAGTGTAGGAAACACTTTACGGGAGTTCTGTAGCATGGGAGTAGTCTTACGCACTATGCGCGTTTTCAGTAGTCTGAGTAAAAGAGAAGCAGCTTACAGGATTTCTGTACATTGGAAGTAGTGAGAGGCAGTTTACTGGAGTTCTGCATCCTGAGTGTAGGAGACCGTTTAAGGGAGTTCTGTAACATGGCTCTAGCCCTACTCAGTATGCGGGATTTCTGTAGCCTGTGTGTAGGAGATGCAGCTTACAGGATTTCTGTAAGCTGGATGTAGAGCGAAGTAGTTTACTGAAATTCTGCTTCCTGAGTGTAGGAAACAGTTGACGGGAGTTCTATAGCATGGGAGTAGCGATATGCACTACGCGAGTTTTAGGTACCCTGTGTGTAGGACATGCTGCTTATTTGTGTTCAGTAAGCTGAATGTAGAGAGAGGCAGTTTACTGGAATTCTGCATCCTGAGTGTAGGAGACAGTCTATGGGAGTTCTGGAACATGGCTCTAGCCATACACAGTATGTAGCCTGTGTGTGGGAGATGCAGCTTACAGGATTTCTGTACATTGGAAGTAGTGAGAGGCAGTTTACAGGAGTTCTGCATCCTGAGTGTAGGAAACAATTTACGGGAGTTCTCTAGCATGGGAGTAGTCTTAAGCACTATGCGGGTTTTCAGTAGTCTGAGTAAAAGAGAAGCAGCTTACAGGATTTCTGTACATTGGAATTAGTGAGAGGCAGTTTACTGGAGTTCTGCATCCTGAGTGTAGGAGACCGTTTAAGGGAGTTCTGTAACATGGCTCTGCCCTACTCAGTATGCGGGATTTCTGTAGCCTGTGTGTAGGAGATGCAGCTTACAGGATTTTTGTAAGCTGGATGTAGAGCGAAGCAGTTTACAGGAGTTCTGCAGCCTGAGTGTAGGAAACACTTTACGGGAGTTCTGTAGCATGGGAGTAGTCTTACGCACTATGCGGGTTTTCAGTAGTCTGAGTAAAAGAGAAGCAGCTTACAGGATTTCTGTACATTGGAATTAGTGAGAAGCAGTTTTCTGGAGTTCTGCATCCTGAGTGTAGGAGACCGTTTAAGGGAGTTCTGTAACATTGCTCTGGCCCTACTCTGTATGCGGGATTTCTGTAGCCTGTGTGTAGGAGATGCAGCTTACAGGATTTCTGTAAGCTGGATGTAGAGCCAAGCAGTTTAGAGGAGTTCTGCAGCCTGAGTGTAGGAAACACTTTACGGGAGTTCTGTAGCATGGGAGTAGTCTTACGCACTATGCGGGTTTTCAGTATTCTGAGTAAAAGAGAAGCAGCTTACAGGATTTCTGTAAATTGGAAGTAGTGAGAGGCAGTTTACAAGAGTTCTGCATCCTGAGTGTAGGAAACACTTTACGGGAGTTCTGTAGCATGGGAGTAGTCTTACGCACTATGCGGGTTTTCAGTAGTCTGAGTAAAAGAGAAGCAGCTTACAGGATTTCTGTACATTGGAAATAGTGAGAGGCAGTTCACAGGAGTTCTGCATCCTGAGTGTAGAAAACACTTTACGGGAGTTCTGTAGCATGGGAGTACTCTTACGCACTATGCGGGTTTTCAGTAGTCTGAATCAAAGAGAAGCAGCTTACAGGACTTCTGTACATTGGAAGTAGTGAGAGGCAGTTTACAGGAGTTCTGCATCCTGAGTGTAGGAAACACTTTACGGGAGTTCTGTAGCATGGGAGTAGTCTTAAGCACTATGCGGGTTTTCAGTAGTCTGAGTAAAAGAGAAGCAGCTTACAGGATTTCTGTTAGCTGGATGTAGAGAGAGGCAGTTTACTGGAGTTCCGCATACTGAGTGTAGGAGACAGTTTAAGGGAGTTCTGTAACATGGCTCTAGCCCTACTCAGTATGCGGGGTTTCTGTAGCCTGTGTGTAGGAGATGCAGCTTACAGGATTTTTGTAAGCTGGATGTAGAGCGAAGCAGTTTACAATAGTTCTGCAGCCTGAGTGTAGGAAACACTTTACAGGAGTTCGGTAGCATGGGAGTAGTCTTACGCACTATGCGGGTTTTCAGTAGTCTGCGTAAAAGAGAAGCAGCTTACAGGATTTCTGTACATTGGAAGTAGTGAGAGGCAGTTTACAGGAGTTCTGCATCCTGAGTGTAGGAAACACTTTACGGGAGTTCTGTAGCATGGGAGTAGTCTTACGCACTATGCGGATTGTCAGTAGTCTGAGTAAAAGAGAAGCAGCTTACAGGAATTCTGTACATTGGAATTAGTGAGAGGCAGTTTACTGGAGTTCTGCATCCTGAGTGTAGGAGACCGTTTAAGGGAGTTCTGTAACATGGCTCTAGCCATACTCAGTATGCGGGATTTCTGTAGCCTCTATGTAGGAGATGCAGCTTACAGGATTTCTGTAAGCTGGAGGTAGAGCGAAGCAGTTTACAGGAGTTCTGCAGCCTGAGTGTAGGAAACACTTTACGGGAGTTCTGTAGCATGGGAGTACTCTTACGCACTATGCGGGTTTTCAGCAGGCTGATTTAAACAGACGCAGCTTACAGGATTTCTGTACATTGGAAGTAGTTTTGGGCAGTTTACAGGAGTTCTGCATCCTGAGTGTAGGAAACACTTTACGGGAGTTCTGTAGCATGGGAGTAGTCTTACGCACTATGCGGGTTTTCAGTAGTCTGAGTAAAAGAGAAGCAGCTTACCGGATTTCTGTACATTGGAAGTAGTGAGAGGCAGTTTACTGGAGTTCTGCATGCTGAGTGTAGGAGACCGTTTAAGGGAGTTCTGTAACATGGCTCTAGCCCTACTCAGTATGCGGGATTTCTGTAGCCTGTGTGTAGGAGATGCAGCTTACAAGATTTCTGTAAGCTGGATGTAGAGCGAAGTAGTTTACTGGAATTCTGCTGCCTGAGTGCAGGAAACAGTTGACGGGAGTTCTATGGCATGGGAGTAGCCATATGCACTACGCGAATTTTAGATATCCTGTGTGTAGGACATGCTGCTTATTGGTGTTCAGTAAGCTGAATATAGAGAGAGGCAGTTTACTGGAATTCTGCATCCTGAGTGTAGGAGACAGTCTATGGGAGTTCTGGAACATGGCTCTAGCCATACACAGTATGTAGCCTGTGTGTGGGAGATGCAGCTTACAGGATTTCTGTACATTGGAAGTAGTGAGCGGCAGTTTACAGGAGTTCTGCATCCTGAGTGTAGGAAACACTTTACGTGAGTTCTGTAGCATAGGAGTAGTCTTACGCACTATGCGGGTTTTCAGTAGTCTGAGTAAAAGAGAAGCAGCTTACCGGATTTCTGTACATTGGAAGTAGTGAGAGGCAGTTTACAAGAGTTCTGCATCCTGAGTGTAGGAAACACTTTACGGGAGTTCTGTAGCATGGGAGTAGTCTTACGCACTATGCGGGTTTTCAGTAGTCTGAGTAAAAGAGAAGCAGCTTACAGGATTTCTGTACATTGGAAATAGTGAGAGGCAGTTCACAGGAGTTCTGCATCCTGAGTGTAGAAAACACTTTACGGGAGTTCTGTAGCATGGGAGTACTCTTACGCACTATGCGGGTTTTCAGTAGTCTGAATCAAAGAGAAGCAGCTTACAGGACTTCTGTACATTGGAAGTAGTGAGAGGCAGTTTACAGGAGTTCTGCATCCTGAGTGTAGGAAACACTTTACGGGAGTTCAGTAGCATGGGAGTAGTCTTAAGCACTATGCGGGTTTTCAGTAGTCTGAGTAAAAGAGAAGCAGCTTACAGGATTTCTGTTAGCTGGATGTAGAGAGAGGCAGTTTACTGGAGTTCCGCATACTGAGTGTAGGAGACAGTTTAAGGGAGTTCTGTAACATGGCTCTAGCCCTACTCAGTATGCGGGGTTTCTGTAGCCTGTGTGTAGGAGATGCAGCTTACAGGATTTTTGTAAGCTGGATGTAGAGCGAAGCAGTTTACAATAGTTCTGCAGCCTGAGTGTAGGAAACACTTTACAGGAGTTCGGTAGCATGGGAGTAGTCTTACGCACTATGCGGGTTTTCAGTAGTCTGCGTAAAAGAGAAGCAGCTTACAGGATTTCTGTACATTGGAAGTAGTGAGAGGCAGTTTACAGGAGTTCTGCATCCTGAGTGTAGGAAACACTTTACGGGAGTTCTGTAGCATGGGAGTAGTCTTACGCACTATGCGGATTGTCAGTAGTCTGAGTAAAAGAGAAGCAGCTTACAGGAATTCTGTACATTGGAATTAGTGAGAGGCAGTTTACTGGAGTTCTGCATCCTGAGTGTAGGAGACCGTTTAAGGGAGTTCTGTAACATGGCTCTAGCCATAC
Organism: Oryctolagus cuniculus; assembly: GCF_964237555.1. Lineage (NCBI taxonomy): Eukaryota > Metazoa > Chordata > Mammalia > Lagomorpha > Leporidae > Oryctolagus > Oryctolagus cuniculus. The sequence continues at coordinate 673,911 of NW_027208206.1, read as the reverse complement.
TCAGTATGCGGGATTTCTGTAGCCTCTATGTAGGAGATGCAGCTTACAGGATTTCTGTAAGCTGGAGGTAGAGCGAAGCAGTTTACAGGAGTTCTGCAGCCTGAGTGTAGGAAACACTTTACGGGAGTTCTGTAGCATGGGAGTACTCTTACGCACTATGCGGGTTTTCAGCAGGCTGATTTAAACAGACGCAGCTTACAGGATTTCTGTACATTGGAAGTAGTTTTGGGCAGTTTAGAGGAGTTCTGCATCCTGAGTGTAGGAAACACTTTACGGGAGTTCTGTAGCATGGGAGTAGTCTTACGCACTATGCGGGTTTTCAGTAGTCTGAGTAAAAGAGAAGCAGCTTACCGGATTTCTGTACATTGGAAGTAGTGAGAGGCAGTTTACTGGAGTTCTGCATCCTGAGTGTAGGAGACCGTTTAAGGGAGTTCTGTAACATGGCTCTAGCCCTACTCAGTATGCGGGATTTCTGTAGCCTGTGTGTAGGAGATGCAGCTTACAAGATTTCTGTAAGCTGGATGTAGAGCGAAGTAGTTTACTGGAATTCTGCTGCCTGAGTGCAGGAAACAGTTGACGGGAGTTCTATGGCATGGGAGTAGCCATATGCACTACGCGAATTTTAGATATCCTGTGTGTAGGACATGCTGCTTATTGGTGTTCAGTAAGCTGAATATAGAGAGAGGCAGTTTACTGGAATTCTGCATCCTGAGTGTAGGAGACAGTCTATGGGAGTTCTGGAACATGGCTCTAGCCATACACAGTATGTAGCCTGTGTGTGGGAGATGCAGCTTACAGGATTTCTGTACATTGGAAGTAGTGAGAGGCAGTTTACAGGAGTTCTGCATCCTGAGTGTAGGAAACACTTTACGTGAGTTCTGTAGCATGGGAGTAGTCTTACGCACTATGCGGGTTTTCAGTAGTCTGAGTAAAAGAGAAGCAGCTTACCGGATTTCTGTACATTGGAAGTAGTGAGAGGCAGTTTACAGGAGTTCTGCATCCTGAGTATAGGAAACACTTTACGGGAGTTCTGTAGCATGGGAGTACTCTTACGCACTATGCGGGTTTTCAGTAGGCTGAGTAAAACAGACGCAGCTTACAGGATTCTGTACATTGGAATTAGTTTAGGCAGTTTACAGGAGTTCTGCATCCTGAGTGTAGGAAACACTTTACGGGAGTTCTGTAGCATGGGAGTAGTCTTACGCACTATGCGGGTTTTCAGTAGTCTGAGTAAAAGAGAAGCAGCTTACAGGATTTCAGTTAGCTGGATGTAGAGTCAGGCAGTTTACTGGAGTTCCGCATCTTCAGTGTAGGAGACAGTTTAAGGGAGTTCTGTAACATGGCTCTAGCCCTACTCAGTATGCGGGATTTCTGTAGCCTGTGTGTAGGAGATGCAGCTTACAAGATTTCTGTAAGCTGGATGTAGAGCGAAGTAGTTTACTGGAATTCTGCTGCCTGAGTGTAGGAAACAGTTGACGGGAGTTCTATAGCATGGGAGTAGCGATATGCACTACGCGAGTTTTAGGTACCCTGTGTGTAGGACATGCTGCTTATTTGTGTTCAGTAAGCTGAATGTAGAGAGAGGCAGTTTACTGGAATTCTGCATCCTGAGTGTAGGAGACAGTCTATGGGAGTTCTGGAACATGGCTCTAGCCATACACAGTATGTAGCCTGTGTGTGGGAGATGCAGCTTACAGGATTTCTGTACATTGGAAGTAGTGAGAGGCAGTTTACAGGAGTTCTGCATCCTGAGTGTAGGAAACAATTTACGGGAGTTCTCTAGCATGGGAGTAGTCTTAAGCACTATGCGGGTTTTCAGTAGTCTGAGTAAAAGAGAAGCAGCTTACAGGATTTCTGTACATTGGAATTAGTGAGAGGCAGTTTACTGGAGTTCTGCATCCTGAGTGTAGGAGACCGTTTAAGGGAGTTCTGTAACATGGCTCTGCCCTACTCAGTATGCGGGATTTCTGTAGCCTGTGTGTAGGAGATGCAGCTTACAGGATTTTTGTAAGCTGGATGTAGAGCGAAGCAGTTTACAGGAGTTCTGCAGCCTGAGTGTAGGAAACACTTTACGGGAGTTCTGTAGCATGGGAGTAGTCTTACGCACTATGCGGGTTTTCAGTAGTCTGAGTAAAAGAGAAGCAGCTTACAGGATTTCTGTACATTGGAATTAGTGAGAAGCAGTTTTCTGGAGTTCTGCATCCTGAGTGTAGGAGACCGTTTAAGGGAGTTCTGTAACATTGCTCTGGCCCTACTCTGTATGCGGGATTTCTGTAGCCTGTGTGTAGGAGATGCAGCTTACAGGATTTCTGTAAGCTGGATGTAGAGCCAAGCAGTTTACAGGAGTTCTACAGCCTGAGTGTAGGAAACACTTTACGGGAGTTCTCTAGCATGGGAGTAGTCTTACGCACTATGCGGGTTTTCAGTATTCTGAGTAAAAGAGAAGCAGCTTACAGGATTTCTGTACATTGGAAGTAGTGAGAGGCAGTTTACAAGAGTTCTGCATCCTGAGTGTAGGAAACACTTTACGGGAGTTCTGTAGCATGGGAGTAGTCTTACGCACTATGCGGGTTTTCAGTAGTCTGAGTAAAAGAGAAGCAGCTTACAGGATTTCTGTACATTGGAAATAGTGAGAGGCAGTTTACAGGAGTTCTGCATCCTGAGTGTAGAAAACACTTTACGGGAGTTCTGTAGCATGGGAGTACTCTTACGCACTATGCGGGTTTTCAGTAGTCTGAATCAAAGAGAAGCAGCTTACAGGACTTCTGTACATTGGAAGTAGTGAGAGGCAGTTTACAGGAGTTCTGCATCCTGAGTGTAGGAAACACTTTACGGGAGTTCGGTAGCATGGGAGTAGTCTTAAGCACTATGCGGGTTTTCAGTAGTCTGAGTAAAAGAGAAGCAGCTTACAGGATTTCTGTTAGCTGGATGTAGAGAGAGGCAGTTTACTGGAGTTCCGCATACTGAGTGTAGGAGACAGTTTAAGGGAGTTCTGTAACATGGCTCTAGCCCTACTCAGTATGCGGGGTTTCTGTAGCCTGTGTGTAGGAGATGCAGCTTACAGGATTTTTGTAAGCTGGATGTAGAGCGAAGCAGTTTACAATAGTTCTGCAGCCTGAGTGTAGGAAACACTTTACAGGAGTTCGGTAGCATGGGAGTAGTCTTACGCACTATGCGGGTTTTCAGTAGTCTGCGTAAAAGAGAAGCAGCTTACAGGATTTCTGTACATTGGAAGTAGTGAGAGGCAGTTTACAGGAGTTCTGCATCCTGAGTGTAGGAAACACTTTACGGGAGTTCTGTAGCATGGGAGTAGTCTTACGCACTATGCGGATTTTCAGTAGTCTGAGTAAAAGAGAAGCAGCTTACAGGAATTCTGTACATTGGAATTAGTGAGAGGCAGTTTACTGGAGTTCTGCATCCTGAGTGTAGGAGACCGTTTAAGGGAGTTCTGTAACATGGCTCTAGCCATACTCAGTATGCGGGATTTCTGTAGCCTCTGTGTAGGAGATGCAGCTTACAGGATTTCTGTAAGCTGGAGGTAGAGCGAAGCAGTTTACAGGAGTTCTGCAGCCTGAGTGTAGGAAACACTTTACGGGAGTTCTGTAGCATGGGAGTACTCTTACGCACTATGCGGGTTTTCAGCAGGCTGATTTAAACAGACGCAGCTTACAGGATTTCTGTATATTGGAAGTAGTTTTGGGCAGTTTACAGGAGTTCTGCATCCTGAGTGTAGGAAACACTTTACGGGAGTTCTGTAGCATGGGAGTAGTCTTACGCACTATGCGGGTTTTCAGTAGTCTGAGTAAAAGAGAAGTAGCTTACAGGATTTCTGTTAGCTGGATGTAGAGAGAGGCAGTTTACTGGAGTTCCGCATCCTGAGTGTAGGAGACAGTTTAAGGGAGTTCTGTAACATGGCTCTAGCCCTACTCAGTATGCGGGATTTCTGTAGCCTGTGTGTAGGAGATGCAGCTTACAGGATTTTTGTAAGCTGGATGTAGAGCGAAGCAGTTTACAGGAGTTCTGCATCCTGAGTGTAGGAAACACTTTACGGGAGTTCTGTAGCATGGGAGTAGTCTTACGCACTATGCGGGTTTTCAGTAGTCTGAGTAAAAGAGAAGCAGCTTACAGGATTTCTGTACATTGGAAGCAGTGAGAGGCAGTTTACAGGAGTTCTGCATCCTGAGTGTAGGAAACACTTTACGGGAGTTCTGTAGCATGGGAGTAGTCTTAAGCACTATGCGGGTTTTCAGTAGTCTGAGTAAAAGAGAAACAGCTTAAAGAATTTCTGTACATTGGAATTAGTGAGAGGCAGTTTACTGGAGTTCTGCATCCTGAGTGTAGGAAACACTTTACGGGAGTTCTGTAGCATGGGAGTAGTCTTACGCACTATGCGCGTTTTCAGTAGTCTGAGTAAAAGAGAAGCAGCTTACAGGATTTCTGTACATTGGAAGTAGTGAGAGGCAGTTTACTGGAGTTCTGCATCCTGAGTGTAGGAGACCGTTTAAGGGAGTTCTGTAACATGGCTCTAGCCCTACTCAGTATGCGGGATTTCTGTAGCCTGTGTGTAGGAGATGCAGCTTACAGGATTTCTGTAAGCTGGATGTAGAGCGAAGTAGTTTACTGAAATTCTGCTTCCTGAGTGTAGGAAACAGTTGACGGGAGTTCTATAGCATGGGAGTAGCGATATGCACTACGCGAGTTTTAGGTACCCTGTGTGTAGGACATGCTGCTTATTTGTGTTCAGTAAGCTGAATGTAGAGAGAGGCAGTTTACTGGAATTCTGCATCCTGAGTGTAGGAGACAGTCTATGGGAGTTCTGGAACATGGCTCTAGCCATACACAGTATGTAGCCTGTGTGTGGGAGATGCAGCTTACAGGATTTCTGTACATTGGAAGTAGTGAGAGGCAGTTTACAGGAGTTCTGCATCCTGAGTGTAGGAAACAATTTACGGGAGTTCTCTAGCATGGGAGTAGTCTTAAGCACTATGCGGGTTTTCAGTAGTCTGAGTAAAAGAGAAGCAGCTTACAGGATTTCTGTACATTGGAATTAGTGAGAGGCAGTTTACTGGAGTTCTGCATCCTGAGTGTAGGAGACCGTTTAAGGGAGTTCTGTAACATGGCTCTGCCCTACTCAGTATGCGGGATTTCTGTAGCCTGTGTGTAGGAGATGCAGCTTACAGGATTTTTGTAAGCTGGATGTAGAGCGAAGCAGTTTACAGGAGTTCTGCAGCCTGAGTGTAGGAAACACTTTACGGGAGTTCTGTAGCATGGGAGTAGTCTTACGCACTATGCGGGTTTTCAGTAGTCTGAGTAAAAGAGAAGCAGCTTACAGGATTTCTGTACATTGGAATTAGTGAGAAGCAGTTTTCTGGAGTTCTGCATCCTGAGTGTAGGAGACCGTTTAAGGGAGTTCTGTAACATTGCTCTGGCCCTACTCTGTATGCGGGATTTCTGTAGCCTGTGTGTAGGAGATGCAGCTTACAGGATTTCTGTAAGCTGGATGTAGAGCCAAGCAGTTTAGAGGAGTTCTGCAGCCTGAGTGTAGGAAACACTTTACGGGAGTTCTGTAGCATGGGAGTAGTCTTACGCACTATGCGGGTTTTCAGTATTCTGAGTAAAAGAGAAGCAGCTTACAGGATTTCTGTACATTGGAAGTAGTGAGAGGCAGTTTACAAGAGTTCTGCATCCTGAGTGTAGGAAACACTTTACGGGAGTTCTGTAGCATGGGAGTAGTCTTACGCACTATGCGGGTTTTCAGTAGTCTGAGTAAAAGAGAAGCAGCTTACAGGATTTCTGTACATTGGAAATAGTGAGAGGCAGTTCACAGGAGTTCTGCATCCTGAGTGTAGAAAACACTTTACGGGAGTTCTGTAGCATGGGAGTACTCTTACGCACTATGCGGGTTTTCAGTAGTCTGAATCAAAGAGAAGCAGCTTACAGGACTTCTGTACATTGGAAGTAGTGAGAGGCAGTTTACAGGAGTTCTGCATCCTGAGTGTAGGAAACACTTTACGGGAGTTCTGTAGCATGGGAGTAGTCTTAAGCACTATGCGGGTTTTCAGTAGTCTGAGTAAAAGAGAAGCAGCTTACAGGATTTCTGTTAGCTGGATGTAGAGAGAGGCAGTTTACTGGAGTTCCGCATACTGAGTGTAGGAGACAGTTTAAGGGAGTTCTGTAACATGGCTCTAGCCCTACTCAGTATGCGGGGTTTCTGTAGCCTGTGTGTAGGAGATGCAGCTTACAGGATTTTTGTAAGCTGGATGTAGAGCGAAGCAGTTTACAATAGTTCTGCAGCCTGAGTGTAGGAAACACTTTACAGGAGTTCGGTAGCATGGGAGTAGTCTTACGCACTATGCGGGTTTTCAGTAGTCTGCGTAAAAGAGAAGCAGCTTACAGGATTTCTGTACATTGGAAGTAGTGAGAGGCAGTTTACAGGAGTTCTGCATCCTGAGTGTAGGAAACACTTTACGGGAGTTCTGTAGCATGGGAGTAGTCTTACGCACTATGCGGATTGTCAGTAGTCTGAGTAAAAGAGAAGCAGCTTACAGGAATTCTGTACATTGGAATTAGTGAGAGGCAGTTTACTGGAGTTCTGCATCCTGAGTGTAGGAGACCGTTTAAGGGAGTTCTGTAACATGGCTCTAGCCATACTCAGTATGCGGGATTTCTGTAGCCTCTATGTAGGAGATGCAGCTTACAGGATTTCTGTAAGCTGGAGGTAGAGCGAAGCAGTTTACAGGAGTTCTGCAGCCTGAGTGTAGGAAACACTTTACGGGAGTTCTGTAGCATGGGAGTACTCTTACGCACTATGCGGGTTTTCAGCAGGCTGATTTAAACAGACGCAGCTTACAGGATTTCTGTACATTGGAAGTAGTTTTGGGCAGTTTAGAGGAGTTCTGCATCCTGAGTGTAGGAAACACTTTACGGGAGTTCTGTAGCATGGGAGTAGTCTTACGCACTATGCGGGTTTTCAGTAGTCTGAGTAAAAGAGAAGCAGCTTACCGGATTTCTGTACATTGGAAGTAGTGAGAGGCAGTTTACTGGAGTTCTGCATCCTGAGTGTAGGAGACCGTTTAAGGGAGTTCTGTAACATGGCTCTAGCCCTACTCAGTATGCGGGATTTCTGTAGCCTGTGTGTAGGAGATGCAGCTTACAAGATTTCTGTAAGCTGGATGTAGAGCGAAGTAGTTTACTGGAATTCTGCTGCCTGAGTGCAGGAAACAGTTGACGGGAGTTCTATGGCATGGGAGTAGCCATATGCACTACGCGAATTTTAGATATCCTGTGTGTAGGACATGCTGCTTATTGGTGTTCAGTAAGCTGAATATAGAGAGAGGCAGTTTACTGGAATTCTGCATCCTGAGTGTAGGAGACAGTCTATGGGAGTTCTGGAACATGGCTCTAGCCATACACAGTATGTAGCCTGTGTGTGGGAGATGCAGCTTACAGGATTTCTGTACATTGGAAGTAGTGAGAGGCAGTTTACAGGAGTTCTGCATCCTGAGTGTAGGAAACACTTTACGTGAGTTCTGTAGCATGGGAGTAGTCTTACGCACTATGCGGGTTTTCAGTAGTCTGAGTAAAAGAGAAGCAGCTTACCGGATTTCTGTACATTGGAAGTAGTGAGAGGCAGTTTACAGGAGTTCTGCATCCTGAGTATAGGAAACACTTTACGGGAGTTCTGTAGCATGGGAGTACTCTTACGCACTATGCGGGTTTTCAGTAGGCTGAGTAAAACAGACGCAGCTTACAGGATTCTGTACATTGGAATTAGTTTAGGCAGTTTACAGGAGTTCTGCATCCTGAGTGTAGGAAACACTTTACGGGAGTTCTGTAGCATGGGAGTAGTCTTACGCACTATGCGGGTTTTCAGTAGTCTGAGTAAAAGAGAAGCAGCTTACAGGATTTCAGTTAGCTGGATGTAGAGTCAGGCAGTTTACTGGAGTTCCGCATCTTCAGTGTAGGAGACAGTTTAAGGGAGTTCTGTAACATGGCTCTAGCCCTACTCAGTATGCGGGATTTCTGTAGCCTGTGTGTAGGAGATGCAGCTTACAGGATTTCTGTAAGCTGGATGTAGAGCGAAGCAGTTTACAGGAGTTCTGCAGCCTGAGTGTAGGAAACACTTTACGGGAGATCTGTAGCATGGGAGTAGTCTTACGCACTATGCGGGTTTTCAGTAGTCTGAGTAAAAGAGAAGCAGCTTACCGGATTTCTGTACATTGGAAATAGTGAGAGGCAGTTTACAGGAGTTCTGCATCCTGAGTGTAGGAAACACTTTACGGGAGTTCTGTAGCATGGGAGTACTCTTACGCACTATGCGGGTTTTCAGTAGTCTGAATCAAAGAGAAGCAGCTTACAGGACTTCTGTACATTGGAAGTAGTGAGAGGCAGTTTACAGGAGTTCTGCATCCTGAGTGTAGGAAACACTTTACGGGAGTTCTGTAGCATGGGAGTAGTCTTACGCACTATGCGGATTGTCAGTAGTCTGAGTAAAAGAGAAGCAGCTTACAGGAATTCTGTACATTGGAATTAGTGAGAGGCAGTTTACTGGAGTTCTGCATCCTGAGTGTAGGAGACCGTTTAAGGGAGTTCTGTAACATGGCTCTAGCCATAGTCAGTATGCGGGATTTCTGTAGCCTCTGTGTAGGAGATGCAGCTTAAAGGATTTTTGTAAAATGGATGTAGAGCCAAGCAGTTTACAGGAGTTCTGCATCCTGAGTGTAGGAAACACTTTACGGGAGTTCTGTAGCATGGGAGTACTCTTACGCACTATGCGGGTTTTCAGCAGGCTGATTTAAACAGACGCAGCTTACAGGATTTCTGTACATTGGAAGTAGTTTTGGACAGTTTACAGGAGTTCTGCATCCTGAGTGTAGGAAACACTATACGGGAGTTCTGTAGCATGGGAGTAGTCTTACGCACTATGCGGGTTTTCAGTAGTCTGAGTAAAAGAGAAGCAGCTTACAGGATTTCTGTTAGCTGGATGTAGAGAGAGGCAGTTTACTGGAGTTCCGCATCCTGAGTCTAGGAGACAGCTTAAGGGAGTTCTGTAACATGGCTCTAGCCCTACTCAGTATGCGGGATTTCTGTAGCCTGTGTGTAGGAGATGCAGCTTACAGGATTTTTGTAAGCTGGATGTAGAGCGAAGCAGTTTACAGGAGTTCTGCATCCTGAGTGTAGGAAACACTTTACGGGAGTTCTGTAGCATGGGAGTAGTCTTACGCACTATGCGGGTTTTCAGTATTCTGAGTAAAAGAGAAGCAGCTTCCAGGATTTCTGTACATTGGAAGTAGTGAGAGGCAGTTTACAGGAGTTCTGCATCCTGAGTGTAGGAAACACTTTACGGGAGTTCTGTAGCATGGGAGTAGTCTTAAGCACTATGCGGGTTTTCAGTAGTCTGAGTAAAAGAGAAACAGCTTAAAGAATTTCTGTACATTGGAATTAGTGAGAGGCAGTTTACTGGAGTTCTGCATCCTGAGTGTAGGAAACACTTTACGGGAGTTCTGTAGCATGGGAGTTGTCTTACGCACTATGCGCGTTTTCAGTAGTCTGAGTAAAAGAGAAGCAGCTTACAGGAATTCTGTACATTGGAAGTAGTGAGAGGCAGTTTACTGGAGTTCTGCATCCTGAGTGTAGGAGACCGTTTAAGGGAGTTCTGTAACATGGCTCTAGCCCTACTCAGTATGCGGGATTTCTGTAGCCTGTGTGTAGGAGATGCAGCTTACAGGATTTCTGTAAGCTGGATGTAGAGCGAAGTAGTTTACTGAAATTCTGCTTCCTGAGTGTAGGAAACAGTTGACGGGAGTTCTATAGCATGGGAGTAGCGATATGCACTACGCGAGTTTTAGGTACCCTGTGTGTAGGACATGCTGCTTATTTGTGTTCAGTAAGCTGAATGTAGAGAGAGGCAGTTTACTGGAATTCTGCATCCTGAGTGTAGGAGACAGTCTATGGGAGTTCTGGAACATGGCTCTAGCCATACACAGTATGTAGCCTGTGTGTGGGAGATGCAGCTTACAGGATTTCTGTACATTGGAAGTAGTGAGAGGCAGTTTACAGGAGTTCTGCATCCTGAGTGTAGGAAACAATTTACGGGGGTTCTGTAGCATGGGAGTAGTCTTACGCACTATGCGGGTTTTCAGTAGTCTGAGTAAAAGAGAAGCAGCTTACAGGATTTCTGTACATTGGAAGTAGTGAGAGGCAGTTTACAGGAGTTCTGCATCCTGAGTGTAGGAAACACTTTACGGGAGTTCTGTAGCATGGGAGTAGTCTTACGCACTATGCGGGTTTTCAGTAGTCTGAGTAAAAGAGAAGCAGCTTCCACGATTTCTGTACATTGGAAATAGTGAGAGGCAGTTCACAGGAGTTCTGCATCCTGAGTGTAGAAAACACTTTACGGGAGTTCTGTAGCATGGGAGTACTCTTACGCACTATGCGGGTTTTCAGTAGTCTGAATCAAAGAGAAGCAGCTTACAGGACTTCTGTACATTGGAAGTAGTGAGAGGCAGTTTACAGGAGTTCTGCATCCTGAGTGTAGGAAACACTTTACGGGAGTTCAGTAGCATGGGAGTAGTCTTAAGCACTATGCGGGTTTTCAGTAGTCTGAGTAAAAGAGAAGCAGCTTACAGGATTTCTGTTAGCTGGATGTAGAGAGAGGCAGTTTACTGGAGTTCCGCATACTGAGTGTAGGAGACAGTTTAAGGGAGTTCTGTAACATGGCTCTAGCCCTACTCAGTATGCGGGGTTTCTGTAGCCTGTGTGTAGGAGATGCAGCTTACAGGATTTTTGTAAGCTGGATGTAGAGCGAAGCAGTTTACAATAGTTCTGCAGCCTGAGTGTAGGAAACACTTTACAGGAGTTCGGTAGCATGGGAGTAGTCTTACGCACTATGCGGGTTTTCAGTAGTCTGCGTAAAAGAGAAGCAGCTTACAGGATTTCTGTACATTGGAAGTAGTGAGAGGCAGTTTACAGGAGTTCTGCATCCTGAGTGTAGGAAACACTTTACGGGAGTTCTGTAGCATGGGAGTAGTCTTACGCACTATGCGGATTGTCAGTAGTCTGAGTAAAAGAGAAGCAGCTTACAGGAATTCTGTACATTGGAATTAGTGAGAGGCAGTTTACTGGAGTTCTGCATCCTGAGTGTAGGAGACCGTTTAAGGGAGTTCTGTAACATGGCTCTAGCCATACTCAGTATGCGGGATTTCTGTAGCCTCTATGTAGGAGATGCAGCTTACAGGATTTCTGTAAGCTGGAGGTAGAGCGAAGCAGTTTACAGGAGTTCTGCAGCCTGAGTGTAGGAAACACTTTACGGGAGTTCTGTAGCATGGGAGTACTCTTACGCACTATGCGGGTTTTCAGCAGGCTGATTTAAACAGACGCAGCTTACAGGATTTCTGTACATTGGAAGTAGTTTTGGGCAGTTTAGAGGAGTTCTGCATCCTGAGTGTAGGAAACACTTTACGGGAGTTCTGTAGCATGGGAGTAGTCTTACGCACTATGCGGGTTTTCAGTAGTCTGAGTAAAAGAGAAGCAGCTTACCGGATTTCTGTACATTGGAAGTAGTGAGAGGCAGTTTACTGGAGTTCTGCATCCTGAGTGTAGGAGACCGTTTAAGGGAGTTCTGTAACATGGCTCTAGCCCTACTCAGTATGCGGGATTTCTGTAGCCTGTGTGTAGGAGATGCAGCTTACAAGATTTCTGTAAGCTGGATGTAGAGCGAAGTAGTTTACTGGAATTCTGCTGCCTGAGTGCAGGAAACAGTTGACGGGAGTTCTATGGCATGGGAGTAGCCATATGCACTACGCGAATTTTAGATATCCTGTGTGTAGGACATGCTGCTTATTGGTGTTCAGTAAGCTGAATATAGAGAGAGGCAGTTTACTGCAATTCTGCATCCTGAGTGTAGGAGACAGTCTATGGGAGTTCTGGAACATGGCTCTAGCCATACACAGTATGTAGCCTGTGTGTGGGAGATGCAGCTTACAGGATTTCTGTACATTGGAAGTAGTGAGAGGCAGTTTACAGGAGTTCTGCATCCTGAGTGTAGGAAACACTTTACGTGAGTTCTGTAGCATGGGAGTAGTCTTACGCACTATGCGGGTTTTCAGTAGTCTGAGTAAAAGAGAAGCAGCTTACCGGATTTCTGTACATTGGAAGTAGTGAGAGGCAGTTTACAAGAGTTCTGCATCCTGAGTGTAGGAAACACTTTACGGGAGTTCTGTAGCATGGGAGTAGTCTTACGCACTATGCGGGTTTTCAGTAGTCTGAGTAAAAGAGAAGCAGCTTACAGGATTTCTTTACATTGGAAGTAGTGAGAGGCAGTTTACAGGAGTTCTGCATCCTGAGTGTAGGAAACACTTTACGGGAGTTCTGTAGCATGGGAGTAGTCTTACGCACTATGCGGGTTTTCAGTAGTCTGAGTAAAAGAGAAGCAGCTTACAGGATTTCAGTTAGCTGGATGTAGAGTCAGGCAGTTTACTGGAGTTCCGCATCTTCAGTGTAGGAGACAGTTTAAGGGAGTTCTGTAACATGGCTCTAGCCCTACTCAGTATGCGGGATTTCTGTAGCCTGTGTGTAGGAGATGCAGCTTACAGGATTTCTGTAAGCTGGATGTAGAGCGAAGCAGTTTACAGGAGTTCTGCATCCGGAGTGTAGGAAACACTTTACGGGAGTTCTGTAGCATGGGAGTAGTCTTACGCACTATGCGGGTTTTCAGTAGTCTGAGTAAAAGAGAAGCAGCTTACAGGATTTCTGTACATTGGAAGTAGTGAGAGGCAGTTTACTGGAGTTCTGCATCCTGAGTGTAGGAGACCGTTTAAGGGAGTTCTGTAACATGGCTCTAGCCCTACTCAGTATGCGGGATTTCTGTAGCCTGTGTGTAGGAGATGCAGCTTACAGGATTTCTGTAAGCTGGATGTAGAGCGAAGCAGTTTACAGGAGTTCTGCATCCGGAGTGTAGGAAACACTTTACGGGAGTTCTGTAGCATGGGAGTAGTCTTACGCACTATGCGGGTTTTCAGTAGTCTGAGTAAAAGAGAAGCAGCTTACAGGATTTCTTTACATTGGAAGTAGTGAGAGGCAGTTTACAGGAGTTCTGCATCCTGAGTGTAGGAAACACTTTACGGGAGTTCTGTAGCATGGGAGTAGTCTTACGCACTATGCGGGTTTTCAGTAGTCTGAGTAAAAGAGAAGCAGCTTACAGGATTTCAGTTAGCTGGATGTAGAGTCAGGCAGTTTACTGGAGTTCCGCATCTTCAGTGTAGGAGACAGTTTAAGGGAGTTCTGTAACATGGCTCTAGCCCTACTCAGTATGCGGGATTTCTGTTGCCTGTGTGTAGGAGATGCAGCTTACAGGATTTCTGTAAGCTGGATGTAGAGCCAAGCAGTTTACAGGAGTTCTGCATCCGGAGTGTAGGAAACACTTTACGGGAGTTCTGTAGCATGGGAGTAGTCTTACGCACTATGCGGGTTTTCAGTAGTCTGAGTAAAAGAGAAGCAGCTTACAGGATTTCTGTACATTGGAAATAGTGAGAGGCAGTTTACAGGAGTTCTGCATCCTGAGTGTAGGAAACACTTTACGGGAGTTCTGTAGCATGGGAGTACTCTTACGCACTATGCGGGTTTTCAGTAGTCTGAATCAAAGAGAAGCAGCTTACAGGATTTCTGTACATTGGAAGTAGTTTTGGGCAGTTTACAGGAGTTCTGCATCCTGAGTGTAGGAAACACTTTACGGGAGTTCTGTAGCATGGGAGTAGTCTTACGCACTATGCGGGTTTTCAGTAGTCTGAGTAAAAGAGAAGCAGCTTACAGGATTTCTGTTAGCTGGATGTAGAGAGAGGCAGTTTACTGGAGTTCCGCATCCTGAGTGTAGGAGACAGTTTAAGGGAGTTCTGTAACATGGCTCTAGCCCTACTCAGTATGCGGGATTTCTGTAGCCTGTGTGTAGGAGATGCAGCTTACAGGATTTTTGTAAGCTGGATGTAGAGCGAAGCAGTTTACAGGAGTTCTGCATCCTGAGTGTAGGAAACACTTTACGGGAGTTCTGTAGCATGGGAGTAGTCTTACGCACTATGCGGGTTTTCAGTAGTCTGAGTAAAAGAGAAGCAGCTTACAGGATTTCTGTACATTGGAAGCAGTGAGAGGCAGTTTACAGGAGTTCTGCATCCTGAGTGTAGGAAACACTTTACGGGAGTTCTGTAGCATGGGAGTAGTCTTAAGCACTATGCGGGTTTTCAGTAGTCTGAGTAAAAGAGAAACAGCTTAAAGAATTTCTGTACATTGGAATTAGTGAGAGGCAGTTTACTGGAGTTCTGCATCCTGAGTGTAGGAAACACTTTACGGGAGTTCTGTAGCATGGGAGTAGTCTTACGCACTATGCGCGTTTTCAGTAGTCTGAGTAAAAGAGAAGCAGCTTACAGGATTTCTGTACATTGGAAGTAGTGAGAGGCAGTTTACTGGAGTTCTGCATCCTGAGTGTAGGAGACCGTTTAAGGGAGTTCTGTAACATGGCTCTAGCCCTACTCAGTATGCGGGATTTCTGTAGCCTGTGTGTAGGAGATGCAGCTTACAAGATTTCAGTAAGCTGGATGTAGAGTGAAGCAGTTTACAGGAGTTCTGCATCCGGAGTGTAGGAAACACTTTACGGGAGTTCTGTAGCATGGGAGTAGTCTTACGCACTATGCGGGTTTTCAGTAGTCTGAGTAAAAGAGAAGCAGCTTACAGGATTTCTGTACATTGGAAATAGTGAGAGGCAGTTTACAGGAGTTCTGCATCCTGAGTGTAGGAAACACTTTACGGGAGTTCTGTAGCATGGGAGTAGTCTTAAGCACTATGCGGGTTTTCAGTAGTCTGAATCAAAGAGAAGCAGCTTACAGGACTTCTGTACATTGGAAGTAGTGAGAGGCAGTTTACAGGAGTTCTGCATCCTGAGTGTAGGAAACACTTTACGGGAGTTCGGTAGCATGGGAGTAGTCTTACGCACTATGCGGGTTTTCAGTAGTCTGCGTAAAAGAGAAGCAGCTTACAGGATTTCTGTACATTGGAAGTAGTGAGAGGCAGTTTACAGGAGTTCTGCATCCTGAGTGTAGGAAACACTTTACGGGAGTTCTCTAGCATGGGAGTAGTCTTAAGCACTATGCGGGTTTTCAGTAGTCTGAGTAAAAGAGAAGCAGCTTACAGGATTTCTGTTAGCTGGATGTAGAGAGAGGCAGTTTACTGGAGTTCCGCATACTGAGTGTAGGAGACAGTTTAAGGGAGTTCTGTAACATGGCTCTAGCCCTACTCAGTATGCGGGGTTTCTGTAGCCTGTGTGTAGGAGATGCAGCTTACAGGATTTTTGTAAGCTGGATGTAGAGCGAAGCAGTTTACAATAGTTCTGCATCCTGAGTGTAGGAAACACTTTACGGGAGTTCTGTAGCATGGGAGTAGTCTTACGCACTATGCGGATTGTCAGTAGTCTGAGTAAAAGAGAAGCAGCTTACAGGAATTCTGTACATTGGAATTAGTGAGAGGCAGTTTACTGGAGTTCTGCATCCTGAGTGTAGGAGACCGTTTAAGGGAGTTCTGTAACATGGCTCTAGCCATACTCAGTATGCGGGATTTCTGTAGCCTCTGTGTAGGAGATGCAGCTTACAGGATTTCTGTAAGCTGGAGGTAGAGCGAAGCAGTTTACAGGAGTTCTGCAGCCTGAGTGTAGGAAACACTTTACGGGAGTTCTGTAGCATGGGAGTACTCTTACGCACTATGCGGGTTTTCAGCGGGCTGATTTAAACAGACGCAGCTTACAGGATTTCTGTATATTGGAAGTAGTTTTGGGCAGTTTACAGGAGTTCTGCATCCTGAGTGTAGGAAACACTTTACGGGAGTTCTGTAGCATGGGAGTAGTCTTACGCACGATGCGGGTTTTCAGTAGTCTGAGTAAAAGAGAAGTAGCTTACAGGATTTCTGTTAGCTGGATGTAGAGAGAGGCAGTTTACTGGAGTTCCGCATCCTGAGTGTAGGAGACAGTTTAAGGGAGTTCTGTAACATGGCTCTAGCCCTACTCAGTATGCGGGATTTCTGTAGCCTGTGTGTAGGAGATGCAGCTTACAGGATTTCTGTAAGCTGGATGTAGAGCGAAGCAGTTTACAGGAGTTCTGCATCCGGAGTGTAGGAAACACTTTACGGGAGTTCTGTAGCATGGGAGTAGTCTTACGCACTATGCGGGTTTTCAGTAGTCTGAGTAAAAGAGAAGCAGCTTACAGGATTTCTGTACATTGGAAGCAGTGAGAGGCAGTTTACAGGAGTTCTGCATCCTGAGTGTAGGAAACACTTTACGGGAGTTCTGTAGCATGGGAGTAGTCTTAAGCACTATGCGGGTTTTCAGTAGTCTGAGTAAAAGAGAAACAGCTTAAAGAATTTCTGTACATTGGAATTAGTGAGAGGCAGTTTACTGGAGTTCTGCATCCTGAGTGTAGGAAACACTTTACGGGAGTTCTGTAGCATGGGAGTAGTCTTCCGCACTATGCGCGTTTTCAGTAGTCTGAGTAAAAGAGAAGCAGCTTACAGGATTTCTGTACATTGGAAGTAGTGAGAGGCAGTTTACTGGAGTTCTGCATCCTGAGTGTAGGAGACCGTTTAAGGGAGTTCTGTAACATGGCTCTAGCCCTACTCAGTATGCGGGATTTCTGTAGCCTGTGTGTAGGAGATGCAGCTTACAGGATTTCTGTAAGCTGGATGTAGAGCGAAGTAGTTTACTGAAATTCTGCTTCCTGAGTGTAGGAAACAGTTGACGGGAGTTCTATAGCATGGGAGTAGCGATATGCACTACGCGAGTTTTAGGTACCCTGTGTGTAGGACATGCTGCTTATTTGTGTTCAGTAAGCTGAATGTAGAGAGAGGCAGTTTACTGGAATTCTGCATCCTGAGTGTAGGAGACAGTCTATGGGAGTTCTGGAACATGGCTCTAGCCATACACAGTATGTAGCCTGTGTGTGGGAGATGCAGCTTACAGGATTTCTGTACATTGGAAGTAGTGAGAGGCAGTTTACAGGAGTTCTGCATCCTGAGTGTAGGAAACAATTTACGGGAGTTCTCTAGCATGGGAGTAGTCTTAAGCACTATGCGGGTTTTCAGTAGTCTGAGTAAAAGAGAAGCAGCTTACAGGATTTCTGTACATTGGAATTAGTGAGAGGCAGTTTACTGGAGTTCTGCATCCTGAGTGTAGGAGACCGTTTAAGGGAGTTCTGTAACATGGCTCTGCCCTACTCAGTATGCGGGATTTCTGTAGCCTGTGTGTAGGAGATGCAGCTTACAGGATTTTTGTAAGCTGGATGTAGAGCGAAGCAGTTTACAGGAGTTCTGCAGCCTGAGTGTAGGAAACACTTTACGGGAGTTCTGTAGCATGGGAGTAGTCTTACGCACTATGCGGGTTTTCAGTAGTCTGAGTAAAAGAGAAGCAGCTTACAGGATTTCTGTACATTGGAATTAGTGAGAAGCAGTTTTCTGGAGTTCTGCATCCTGAGTGTAGGAGACCGTTTAAGGGAGTTCTGTAACATTGCTCTGGCCCTACTCTGTATGCGGGATTTCTGTAGCCTGTGTGTAGGAGATGCAGCTTACAGGATTTCTGTAAGCTGGATGTAGAGCCAAGCAGTTTACAGGAGTTCTACAGCCTGAGTGTAGGAAACACTTTACGGGAGTTCTCTAGCATGGGAGTAGTCTTACGCACTATGCGGGTTTTCAGTATTCTGAGTAAAAGAGAAGCAGCTTACAGGATTTCTGTACATTGGAAGTAGTGAGAGGCAGTTTACAAGAGTTCTGCATCCTGAGTGTAGGAAACACTTTACGGGAGTTCTGTAGCATGGGAGTAGTCTTACGCACTATGCGGGTTTTCAGTAGTCTGAGTAAAAGAGAAGCAGCTTACAGGATTTCTGTACATTGGAAATAGTGAGAGGCAGTTTACAGGAGTTCTGCATCCTGAGTGTAGAAAACACTTTACGGGAGTTCTGTAGCATGGGAGTACTCTTACGCACTATGCGGGTTTTCAGTAGTCTGAGTAAAAGAGAAGCAGCTTACAGGATTTCTGTACATTGGAAGTAGTGAGAGGCAGTTTACTGGAGTTCTGCATCCTGAGTGTAGGAGACCGTTTAAGGGAGTTCTGTAACATGGCTCTAGCCCTACTCAGTATGCGGGATTTCTGTAGCCTGTGTGTAGGAGATGCAGCTTACAGGATTTCTGTAAGCTGGATGTAGAGCGAAGCAGTTTACAGGAGTTCTGCATCCGGAGTGTAGGAAACACTTTACGGGAGTTCTGTAGCATGGGAGTAGTCTTACGCACTATGCGGGTTTTCAGTAGTCTGAGTAAAAGAGAAGCAGCTTACAGGATTTCTTTACATTGGAAGTAGTGAGAGGCAGTTTACAGGAGTTCTGCATCCTGAGTGTAGGAAACACTTTACGGGAGTTCTGTAGCATGGGAGTAGTCTTACGCACTATGCGGGTTTTCAGTAGTCTGAGTAAAAGAGAAGCAGCTTACAGGATTTCAGTTAGCTGGATGTAGAGTCAGGCAGTTTACTGGAGTTCCGCATCTTCAGTGTAGGAGACAGTTTAAGGGAGTTCTGTAACATGGCTCTAGCCCTACTCAGTATGCGGGATTTCTGTTGCCTGTGTGTAGGAGATGCAGCTTACAGGATTTCTGTAAGCTGGATGTATAGCCAAGCAGTTTACAGGAGTTCTGCATCCGGAGTGTAGGAAACACTTTACGGGAGTTCTGTAGCATGGGAGTAGTCTTACGCACTATGCGGGTTTTCAGTAGTCTGAGTAAAAGAGAAGCAGCTTACAGGATTTCTGTACATTGGAAATAGTGAGAGGCAGTTTACAGGAGTTCTGCATCCTGAGTGTAGGAAACACTTTACGGGAGTTCTGTAGCATGGGAGTACTCTTACGCACTATGCGGGTTTTCAGTAGTCTGAATCAAAGAGAAGCAGCTTACAGGATTTCTGTACATTGGAAGTAGTTTTGGGCAGTTTACAGGAGTTCTGCATCCTGAGTGTAGGAAACACTTTACGGGAGTTCTGTAGCATGGGAGTAGTCTTACGCACTATGCGGGTTTTCAGTAGTCTGAGTAAAAGAGAAGCAGCTTACAGGATTTCTGTTAGCTGGATGTAGAGAGAGGCAGTTTACTGGAGTTCCGCATCCTGAGTGTAGGAGACAGTTTAAGGGAGTTCTGTAACATGGCTCTAGCCCTACTCAGTATGCGGGATTTCTGTAGCCTGTGTGTAGGAGATGCAGCTTACAGGATTTTTGTAAGCTGGATGTAGAGCGAAGCAGTTTACAGGAGTTCTGCATCCTGAGTGTAGGAAACACTTTACGGGAGTTCTGTAGCATGGGAGTAGTCTTACGCACTATGCGGGTTTTCAGTAGTCTGAGTAAAAGAGAAGCAGCTTACAGGATTTCTGTACATTGGAAGCAGTGAGAGGCAGTTTACAGGAGTTCTGCATCCTGAGTGTAGGAAACACTTTACGGGAGTTCTGTAGCATGGGAGTAGTCTTAAGCACTATGCGGGTTTTCAGTAGTCTGAGTAAAAGAGAAACAGCTTAAAGAATTTCTGTACATTGGAATTAGTGAGAGGCAGTTTACTGGAGTTCTGCATCCTGAGTGTAGGAAACACTTTACGGGAGTTCTGTAGCATGGGAGTAGTCTTACGCACTATGCGCGTTTTCAGTAGTCTGAGTAAAAGAGAAGCAGCTTACAGGATTTCTGTACATTGGAAGTAGTGAGAGGCAGTTTACTGGAGTTCTGCATCCTGAGTGTAGGAGACCGTTTAAGGGAGTTCTGTAACATGGCTCTAGCCCTACTCAGTATGCGGGATTTCTGTAGCCTGTGTGTAGGAGATGCAGCTTACAAGATTTCAGTAAGCTGGATGTAGAGTGAAGCAGTTTACAGGAGTTCTGCATCCGGAGTGTAGGAAACACTTTACGGGAGTTCTGTAGCATGGGAGTAGTCTTACGCACTATGCGGGTTTTCAGTAGTCTGAGTAAAAGAGAAGCAGCTTACAGGATTTCTGTACATTGGAAATAGTGAGAGGCAGTTTACAGGAGTTCTGCATCCTGAGTGTAGGAAACACTTTACGGGAGTTCTGTAGCATGGGAGTAGTCTTAAGCACTATGCGGGTTTTCAGTAGTCTGAATCAAAGAGAAGCAGCTTACAGGACTTCTGTACATTGGAAGTAGTGAGAGGCAGTTTACAGGAGTTCTGCATCCTGAGTGTAGGAAACACTTTACGGGAGTTCGGTAGCATGGGAGTAGTCTTACGCACTATGCGGGTTTTCAGTAGTCTGCGTAAAAGAGAAGCAGCTTACAGGATTTCTGTACATTGGAAGTAGTGAGAGGCAGTTTACAGGAGTTCTGCATCCTGAGTGTAGGAAACACTTTACGGGAGTTCTCTAGCATGGGAGTAGTCTTAAGCACTATGCGGGTTTTCAGTAGTCTGAGTAAAAGAGAAGCAGCTTACAGGATTTCTGTTAGCTGGATGTAGAGAGAGGCAGTTTACTGGAGTTCCGCATACTGAGTGTAGGAGACAGTTTAAGGGAGTTCTGTAACATGGCTCTAGCCCTACTCAGTATGCGGGGTTTCTGTAGCCTGTGTGTAGGAGATGCAGCTTACAGGATTTTTGTAAGCTGGATGTAGAGCGAAGCAGTTTACAATAGTTCTGCATCCTGAGTGTAGGAAACACTTTACGGGAGTTCTGTAGCATGGGAGTAGTCTTACGCACTATGCGGATTGTCAGTAGTCTGAGTAAAAGAGAAGCAGCTTACAGGAATTCTGTACATTGGAATTAGTGAGAGGCAGTTTACTGGAGTTCTGCATCCTGAGTGTAGGAGACCGTTTAAGGGAGTTCTGTAACATGGCTCTAGCCATACTCAGTATGCGGGATTTCTGTAGCCTCTGTGTAGGAGATGCAGCTTACAGGATTTCTGTAAGCTGGAGGTAGAGCGAAGCAGTTTACAGGAGTTCTGCAGCCTGAGTGTAGGAAACACTTTACGGGAGTTCTGTAGCATGGGAGTACTCTTACGCACTATGCGGGTTTTCAGCGGGCTGATTTAAACAGACGCAGCTTACAGGATTTCTGTATATTGGAAGTAGTTTTGGGCAGTTTACAGGAGTTCTGCATCCTGAGTGTAGGAAACACTTTACGGGAGTTCTGTAGCATGGGAGTAGTCTTACGCACGATGCGGGTTTTCAGTAGTCTGAGTAAAAGAGAAGTAGCTTACAGGATTTCTGTTAGCTGGATGTAGAGAGAGGCAGTTTACTGGAGTTCCGCATCCTGAGTGTAGGAGACAGTTTAAGGGAGTTCTGTAACATGGCTCTAGCCCTACTCAGTATGCGGGATTTCTGTAGCCTGTGTGTAGGAGATGCAGCTTACAGGATTTCTGTAAGCTGGATGTAGAGCGAAGCAGTTTACAGGAGTTCTGCATCCGGAGTGTAGGAAACACTTTACGGGAGTTCTGTAGCATGGGAGTAGTCTTACGCACTATGCGGGTTTTCAGTAGTCTGAGTAAAAGAGAAGCAGCTTACAGGATTTCTGTACATTGGAAGCAGTGAGAGGCAGTTTACAGGAGTTCTGCATCCTGAGTGTAGGAAACACTTTACGGGAGTTCTGTAGCATGGGAGTAGTCTTAAGCACTATGCGGGTTTTCAGTAGTCTGAGTAAAAGAGAAACAGCTTAAAGAATTTCTGTACATTGGAATTAGTGAGAGGCAGTTTACTGGAGTTCTGCATCCTGAGTGTAGGAAACACTTTACGGGAGTTCTGTAGCATGGGAGTAGTCTTCCGCACTATGCGCGTTTTCAGTAGTCTGAGTAAAAGAGAAGCAGCTTACAGGATTTCTGTACATTGGAAGTAGTGAGAGGCAGTTTACTGGAGTTCTGCATCCTGAGTGTAGGAGACCGTTTAAGGGAGTTCTGTAACATGGCTCTAGCCCTACTCAGTATGCGGGATTTCTGTAGCCTGTGTGTAGGAGATGCAGCTTACAGGATTTCTGTAAGCTGGATGTAGAGCGAAGTAGTTTACTGAAATTCTGCTTCCTGAGTGTAGGAAACAGTTGACGGGAGTTCTATAGCATGGGAGTAGCGATATGCACTACGCGAGTTTTAGGTACCCTGTGTGTAGGACATGCTGCTTATTTGTGTTCAGTAAGCTGAATGTAGAGAGAGGCAGTTTACTGGAATTCTGCATCCTGAGTGTAGGAGACAGTCTATGGGAGTTCTGGAACATGGCTCTAGCCATACACAGTATGTAGCCTGTGTGTGGGAGATGCAGCTTACAGGATTTCTGTACATTGGAAGTAGTGAGAGGCAGTTTACAGGAGTTCTGCATCCTGAGTGTAGGAAACAATTTACGGGAGTTCTCTAGCATGGGAGTAGTCTTAAGCACTATGCGGGTTTTCAGTAGTCTGAGTAAAAGAGAAGCAGCTTACAGGATTTCTGTACATTGGAATTAGTGAGAGGCAGTTTACTGGAGTTCTGCATCCTGAGTGTAGGAGACCGTTTAAGGGAGTTCTGTAACATGGCTCTGCCCTACTCAGTATGCGGGATTTCTGTAGCCTGTGTGTAGGAGATGCAGCTTACAGGATTTTTGTAAGCTGGATGTAGAGCGAAGCAGTTTACAGGAGTTCTGCAGCCTGAGTGTAGGAAACACTTTACGGGAGTTCTGTAGCATGGGAGTAGTCTTACGCACTATGCGGGTTTTCAGTAGTCTGAGTAAAAGAGAAGCAGCTTACAGGATTTCTGTACATTGGAATTAGTGAGAAGCAGTTTTCTGGAGTTCTGCATCCTGAGTGTAGGAGACCGTTTAAGGGAGTTCTGTAACATTGCTCTGGCCCTACTCTGTATGCGGGATTTCTGTAGCCTGTGTGTAGGAGATGCAGCTTACAGGATTTCTGTAAGCTGGATGTAGAGCCAAGCAGTTTACAGGAGTTCTACAGCCTGAGTGTAGGAAACACTTTACGGGAGTTCTCTAGCATGGGAGTAGTCTTACGCACTATGCGGGTTTTCAGTATTCTGAGTAAAAGAGAAGCAGCTTACAGGATTTCTGTACATTGGAAGTAGTGAGAGGCAGTTTACAAGAGTTCTGCATCCTGAGTGTAGGAAACACTTTACGGGAGTTCTGTAGCATGGGAGTAGTCTTACGCACTATGCGGGTTTTCAGTAGTCTGAGTAAAAGAGAAGCAGCTTACAGGATTTCTGTACATTGGAAATAGTGAGAGGCAGTTTACAGGAGTTCTGCATCCTGAGTGTAGAAAACACTTTACGGGAGTTCTGTAGCATGGGAGTACTCTTACGCACTATGCGGGTTTTCAGTAGTCTGAGTAAAAGAGAAGCAGCTTACAGGATTTCTGTACATTGGAAGTAGTGAGAGGCAGTTTACTGGAGTTCTGCATCCTGAGTGTAGGAGACCGTTTAAGGGAGTTCTGTAACATGGCTCTAGCCCTACTCAGTATGCGGGATTTCTGTAGCCTGTGTGTAGGAGATGCAGCTTACAGGATTTCTGTAAGCTGGATGTAGAGCGAAGCAGTTTACAGGAGTTCTGCATCCGGAGTGTAGGAAACACTTTACGGGAGTTCTGTAGCATGGGAGTAGTCTTACGCACTATGCGGGTTTTCAGTAGTCTGAGTAAAAGAGAAGCAGCTTACAGGATTTCTTTACATTGGAAGTAGTGAGAGGCAGTTTACAGGAGTTCTGCATCCTGAGTGTAGGAAACACTTTACGGGAGTTCTGTAGCATGGGAGTAGTCTTACGCACTATGCGGGTTTTCAGTAGTCTGAGTAAAAGAGAAGCAGCTTACAGGATTTCAGTTAGCTGGATGTAGAGTCAGGCAGTTTACTGGAGTTCCGCATCTTCAGTGTAGGAGACAGTTTAAGGGAGTTCTGTAACATGGCTCTAGCCCTACTCAGTATGCGGGATTTCTGTTGCCTGTGTGTAGGAGATGCAGCTTACAGGATTTCTGTAAGCTGGATGTATAGCCAAGCAGTTTACAGGAGTTCTGCATCCGGAGTGTAGGAAACACTTTACGGGAGTTCTGTAGCATGGGAGTAGTCTTACGCACTATGCGGGTTTTCAGTAGTCTGAGTAAAAGAGAAGCAGCTTACAGGATTTCTGTACATTGGAAATAGTGAGAGGCAGTTTACAGGAGTTCTGCATCCTGAGTGTAGGAAACACTTTACGGGAGTTCTGTAGCATGGGAGTACTCTTACGCACTATGCGGGTTTTCAGTAGTCTGAATCAAAGAGAAGCAGCTTACAGGATTTCTGTACATTGGAAGTAGTTTTGGGCAGTTTACAGGAGTTCTGCATCCTGAGTGTAGGAAACACTTTACGGGAGTTCTGTAGCATGGGAGTAGTCTTACGCACTATGCGGGTTTTCAGTAGTCTGAGTAAAAGAGAAGCAGCTTACAGGATTTCTGTTAGCTGGATGTAGAGAGAGGCAGTTTACTGGAGTTCCGCATCCTGAGTGTAGGAGACAGTTTAAGGGAGTTCTGTAACATGGCTCTAGCCCTACTCAGTATGCGGGATTTCTGTAGCCTGTGTGTAGGAGATGCAGCTTACAGGATTTTTGTAAGCTGGATGTAGAGCGAAGCAGTTTACAGGAGTTCTGCATCCTGAGTGTAGGAAACACTTTACGGGAGTTCTGTAGCATGGGAGTAGTCTTACGCACTATGCGGGTTTTCAGTAGTCTGAGTAAAAGAGAAGCAGCTTACAGGATTTCTGTACATTGGAAGCAGTGAGAGGCAGTTTACAGGAGTTCTGCATCCTGAGTGTAGGAAACACTTTACGGGAGTTCTGTAGCATGGGAGTAGTCTTAAGCACTATGCGGGTTTTCAGTAGTCTGAGTAAAAGAGAAACAGCTTAAAGAATTTCTGTACATTGGAATTAGTGAGAGGCAGTTTACTGGAGTTCTGCATCCTGAGTGTAGGAAACACTTTACGGGAGTTCTGTAGCATGGGAGTAGTCTTACGCACTATGCGCGTTTTCAGTAGTCTGAGTAAAAGAGAAGCAGCTTACAGGATTTCTGTACATTGGAAGTAGTGAGAGGCAGTTTACTGGAGTTCTGCATCCTGAGTGTAGGAGACCGTTTAAGGGAGTTCTGTAACATGGCTCTAGCCCTACTCAGTATGCGGGATTTCTGTAGCCTGTGTGTAGGAGATGCAGCTTACAAGATTTCAGTAAGCTGGATGTAGAGTGAAGCAGTTTACAGGAGTTCTGCATCCGGAGTGTAGGAAACACTTTACGGGAGTTCTGTAGCATGGGAGTAGTCTTACGCACTATGCGGGTTTTCAGTAGTCTGAGTAAAAGAGAAGCAGCTTACAGGATTTCTGTACATTGGAAATAGTGAGAGGCAGTTTACAGGAGTTCTGCATCCTGAGTGTAGGAAACACTTTACGGGAGTTCTGTAGCATGGGAGTAGTCTTAAGCACTATGCGGGTTTTCAGTAGTCTGAATCAAAGAGAAGCAGCTTACAGGACTTCTGTACATTGGAAGTAGTGAGAGGCAGTTTACAGGAGTTCTGCATCCTGAGTGTAGGAAACACTTTACGGGAGTTCGGTAGCATGGGAGTAGTCTTACGCACTATGCGGGTTTTCAGTAGTCTGCGTAAAAGAGAAGCAGCTTACAGGATTTCTGTACATTGGAAGTAGTGAGAGGCAGTTTACAGGAGTTCTGCATCCTGAGTGTAGGAAACACTTTACGGGAGTTCTCTAGCATGGGAGTAGTCTTAAGCACTATGCGGGTTTTCAGTAGTCTGAGTAAAAGAGAAGCAGCTTACAGGATTTCTGTTAGCTGGATGTAGAGAGAGGCAGTTTACTGGAGTTCCGCATACTGAGTGTAGGAGACAGTTTAAGGGAGTTCTGTAACATGGCTCTAGCCCTACTCAGTATGCGGGGTTTCTGTAGCCTGTGTGTAGGAGATGCAGCTTACAGGATTTTTGTAAGCTGGATGTAGAGCGAAGCAGTTTACAATAGTTCTGCATCCTGAGTGTAGGAAACACTTTACGGGAGTTCTGTAGCATGGGAGTAGTCTTACGCACTATGCGGATTGTCAGTAGTCTGAGTAAAAGAGAAGCAGCTTACAGGAATTCTGTACATTGGAATTAGTGAGAGGCAGTTTACTGGAGTTCTGCATCCTGAGTGTAGGAGACCGTTTAAGGGAGTTCTGTAACATGGCTCTAGCCATACTCAGTATGCGGGATTTCTGTAGCCTCTGTGTAGGAGATGCAGCTTACAGGATTTCTGTAAGCTGGAGGTAGAGCGAAGCAGTTTACAGGAGTTCTGCAGCCTGAGTGTAGGAAACACTTTACGGGAGTTCTGTAGCATGGGAGTACTCTTACGCACTATGCGGGTTTTCAGCGGGCTGATTTAAACAGACGCAGCTTACAGGATTTCTGTATATTGGAAGTAGTTTTGGGCAGTTTACAGGAGTTCTGCATCCTGAGTGTAGGAAACACTTTACGGGAGTTCTGTAGCATGGGAGTAGTCTTACGCACGATGCGGGTTTTCAGTAGTCTGAGTAAAAGAGAAGTAGCTTACAGGATTTCTGTTAGCTGGATGTAGAGAGAGGCAGTTTACTGGAGTTCCGCATCCTGAGTGTAGGAGACAGTTTAAGGGAGTTCTGTAACATGGCTCTAGCCCTACTCAGTATGCGGGATTTCTGTAGCCTGTGTGTAGGAGATGCAGCTTACAGGATTTCTGTAAGCTGGATGTAGAGCGAAGCAGTTTACAGGAGTTCTGCATCCGGAGTGTAGGAAACACTTTACGGGAGTTCTGTAGCATGGGAGTAGTCTTACGCACTATGCGGGTTTTCAGTAGTCTGAGTAAAAGAGAAGCAGCTTACAGGATTTCTGTACATTGGAAGCAGTGAGAGGCAGTTTACAGGAGTTCTGCATCCTGAGTGTAGGAAACACTTTACGGGAGTTCTGTAGCATGGGAGTAGTCTTAAGCACTATGCGGGTTTTCAGTAGTCTGAGTAAAAGAGAAACAGCTTAAAGAATTTCTGTACATTGGAATTAGTGAGAGGCAGTTTACTGGAGTTCTGCATCCTGAGTGTAGGAAACACTTTACGGGAGTTCTGTAGCATGGGAGTAGTCTTCCGCACTATGCGCGTTTTCAGTAGTCTGAGTAAAAGAGAAGCAGCTTACAGGATTTCTGTACATTGGAAGTAGTGAGAGGCAGTTTACTGGAGTTCTGCATCCTGAGTGTAGGAGACCGTTTAAGGGAGTTCTGTAACATGGCTCTAGCCCTACTCAGTATGCGGGATTTCTGTAGCCTGTGTGTAGGAGATGCAGCTTACAGGATTTCTGTAAGCTGGATGTAGAGCGAAGTAGTTTACTGAAATTCTGCTTCCTGAGTGTAGGAAACAGTTGACGGGAGTTCTATAGCATGGGAGTAGCGATATGCACTACGCGAGTTTTAGGTACCCTGTGTGTAGGACATGCTGCTTATTTGTGTTCAGTAAGCTGAATGTAGAGAGAGGCAGTTTACTGGAATTCTGCATCCTGAGTGTAGGAGACAGTCTATGGGAGTTCTGGAACATGGCTCTAGCCATACACAGTATGTAGCCTGTGTGTGGGAGATGCAGCTTACAGGATTTCTGTACATTGGAAGTAGTGAGAGGCAGTTTACAGGAGTTCTGCATCCTGAGTGTAGGAAACAATTTACGGGAGTTCTCTAGCATGGGAGTAGTCTTAAGCACTATGCGGGTTTTCAGTAGTCTGAGTAAAAGAGAAGCAGCTTACAGGATTTCTGTACATTGGAATTAGTGAGAGGCAGTTTACTGGAGTTCTGCATCCTGAGTGTAGGAGACCGTTTAAGGGAGTTCTGTAACATGGCTCTGCCCTACTCAGTATGCGGGATTTCTGTAGCCTGTGTGTAGGAGATGCAGCTTACAGGATTTTTGTAAGCTGGATGTAGAGCGAAGCAGTTTACAGGAGTTCTGCAGCCTGAGTGTAGGAAACACTTTACGGGAGTTCTGTAGCATGGGAGTAGTCTTACGCACTATGCGGGTTTTCAGTAGTCTGAGTAAAAGAGAAGCAGCTTACAGGATTTCTGTACATTGGAATTAGTGAGAAGCAGTTTTCTGGAGTTCTGCATCCTGAGTGTAGGAGACCGTTTAAGGGAGTTCTGTAACATTGCTCTGGCCCTACTCTGTATGCGGGATTTCTGTAGCCTGTGTGTAGGAGATGCAGCTTACAGGATTTCTGTAAGCTGGATGTAGAGCCAAGCAGTTTACAGGAGTTCTACAGCCTGAGTGTAGGAAACACTTTACGGGAGTTCTCTAGCATGGGAGTAGTCTTACGCACTATGCGGGTTTTCAGTATTCTGAGTAAAAGAGAAGCAGCTTACAGGATTTCTGTACATTGGAAGTAGTGAGAGGCAGTTTACAAGAGTTCTGCATCCTGAGTGTAGGAAACACTTTACGGGAGTTCTGTAGCATGGGAGTAGTCTTACGCACTATGCGGGTTTTCAGTAGTCTGAGTAAAAGAGAAGCAGCTTACAGGATTTCTGTACATTGGAAATAGTGAGAGGCAGTTTACAGGAGTTCTGCATCCTGAGTGTAGAAAACACTTTACGGGAGTTCTGTAGCATGGGAGTACTCTTACGCACTATGCGGGTTTTCAGTAGTCTGAATCAAAGAGAAGCAGCTTACAGGACTTCTGTACATTGGAAGTAGTGAGAGGCAGTTTACAGGAGTTCTGCATCCTGAGTGTAGGAAACACTTTACGGGAGTTCGGTAGCATGGGAGTAGTCTTAAGCACTATGCGGGTTTTCAGTAGTCTGAGTAAAAGAGAAGCAGCTTACAGGATTTCTGTTAGCTGGATGTAGAGAGAGGCAGTTTACTGGAGTTCCGCATACTGAGTGTAGGAGACAGTTTAAGGGAGTTCTGTAACATGGCTCTAGCCCTACTCAGTATGCGGGGTTTCTGTAGCCTGTGTGTAGGAGATGCAGCTTACAGGATTTTTGTAAGCTGGATGTAGAGCGAAGCAGTTTACAATAGTTCTGCAGCCTGAGTGTAGGAAACACTTTACAGGAGTTCGGTAGCATGGGAGTAGTCTTACGCACTATGCGGGTTTTCAGTAGTCTGCGTAAAAGAGAAGCAGCTTACAGGATTTCTGTACATTGGAAGTAGTGAGAGGCAGTTTACAGGAGTTCTGCATCCTGAGTGTAGGAAACACTTTACGGGAGTTCTGTAGCATGGGAGTAGTCTTACGCACTATGCGGATTTTCAGTAGTCTGAGTAAAAGAGAAGCAGCTTACAGGAATTCTGTACATTGGAATTAGTGAGAGGCAGTTTACTGGAGTTCTGCATCCTGAGTGTAGGAGACCGTTTAAGGGAGTTCTGTAACATGGCTCTAGCCATACTCAGTATGCGGGATTTCTGTAGCCTCTGTGTAGGAGATGCAGCTTACAGGATTTCTGTAAGCTGGAGGTAGAGCGAAGCAGTTTACAGGAGTTCTGCAGCCTGAGTGTAGGAAACACTTTACGGGAGTTCTGTAGCATGGGAGTACTCTTACGCACTATGCGGGTTTTCAGCAGGCTGATTTAAACAGACGCAGCTTACAGGATTTCTGTATATTGGAAGTAGTTTTGGGCAGTTTACAGGAGTTCTGCATCCTGAGTGTAGGAAACACTTTACGGGAGTTCTGTAGCATGGGAGTAGTCTTACGCACTATGCGGGTTTTCAGTAGTCTGAGTAAAAGAGAAGTAGCTTACAGGATTTCTGTTAGCTGGATGTAGAGAGAGGCAGTTTACTGGAGTTCCGCATCCTGAGTGTAGGAGACAGTTTAAGGGAGTTCTGTAACATGGCTCTAGCCCTACTCAGTATGCGGGATTTCTGTAGCCTGTGTGTAGGAGATGCAGCTTACAGGATTTTTGTAAGCTGGATGTAGAGCGAAGCAGTTTACAGGAGTTCTGCATCCTGAGTGTAGGAAACACTTTACGGGAGTTCTGTAGCATGGGAGTAGTCTTACGCACTATGCGGGTTTTCAGTAGTCTGAGTAAAAGAGAAGCAGCTTACAGGATTTCTGTACATTGGAAGCAGTGAGAGGCAGTTTACAGGAGTTCTGCATCCTGAGTGTAGGAAACACTTTACGGGAGTTCTGTAGCATGGGAGTAGTCTTAAGCACTATGCGGGTTTTCAGTAGTCTGAGTAAAAGAGAAACAGCTTAAAGAATTTCTGTACATTGGAATTAGTGAGAGGCAGTTTACTGGAGTTCTGCATCCTGAGTGTAGGAAACACTTTACGGGAGTTCTGTAGCATGGGAGTAGTCTTACGCACTATGCGCGTTTTCAGTAGTCTGAGTAAAAGAGAAGCAGCTTACAGGATTTCTGTACATTGGAAGTAGTGAGAGGCAGTTTACTGGAGTTCTGCATCCTGAGTGTAGGAGACCGTTTAAGGGAGTTCTGTAACATGGCTCTAGCCCTACTCAGTATGCGGGATTTCTGTAGCCTGTGTGTAGGAGATGCAGCTTACAGGATTTCTGTAAGCTGGATGTAGAGCGAAGTAGTTTACTGAAATTCTGCTTCCTGAGTGTAGGAAACAGTTGACGGGAGTTCTATAGCATGGGAGTAGCGATATGCACTACGCGAGTTTTAGGTACCCTGTGTGTAGGACATGCTGCTTATTTGTGTTCAGTAAGCTGAATGTAGAGAGAGGCAGTTTACTGGAATTCTGCATCCTGAGTGTAGGAGACAGTCTATGGGAGTTCTGGAACATGGCTCTAGCCATACACAGTATGTAGCCTGTGTGTGGGAGATGCAGCTTACAGGATTTCTGTACATTGGAAGTAGTGAGAGGCAGTTTACAGGAGTTCTGCATCCTGAGTGTAGGAAACAATTTACGGGAGTTCTCTAGCATGGGAGTAGTCTTAAGCACTATGCGGGTTTTCAGTAGTCTGAGTAAAAGAGAAGCAGCTTACAGGATTTCTGTACATTGGAATTAGTGAGAGGCAGTTTACTGGAGTTCTGCATCCTGAGTGTAGGAGACCGTTTAAGGGAGTTCTGTAACATGGCTCTGCCCTACTCAGTATGCGGGATTTCTGTAGCCTGTGTGTAGGAGATGCAGCTTACAGGATTTTTGTAAGCTGGATGTAGAGCGAAGCAGTTTACAGGAGTTCTGCAGCCTGAGTGTAGGAAACACTTTACGGGAGTTCTGTAGCATGGGAGTAGTCTTACGCACTATGCGGGTTTTCAGTAGTCTGAGTAAAAGAGAAGCAGCTTACAGGATTTCTGTACATTGGAATTAGTGAGAAGCAGTTTTCTGGAGTTCTGCATCCTGAGTGTAGGAGACCGTTTAAGGGAGTTCTGTAACATTGCTCTGGCCCTACTCTGTATGCGGGATTTCTGTAGCCTGTGTGTAGGAGATGCAGCTTACAGGATTTCTGTAAGCTGGATGTAGAGCCAAGCAGTTTAGAGGAGTTCTGCAGCCTGAGTGTAGGAAACACTTTACGGGAGTTCTGTAGCATGGGAGTAGTCTTACGCACTATGCGGGTTTTCAGTATTCTGAGTAAAAGAGAAGCAGCTTACAGGATTTCTGTAAATTGGAAGTAGTGAGAGGCAGTTTACAAGAGTTCTGCATCCTGAGTGTAGGAAACACTTTACGGGAGTTCTGTAGCATGGGAGTAGTCTTACGCACTATGCGGGTTTTCAGTAGTCTGAGTAAAAGAGAAGCAGCTTACAGGATTTCTGTACATTGGAAATAGTGAGAGGCAGTTCACAGGAGTTCTGCATCCTGAGTGTAGAAAACACTTTACGGGAGTTCTGTAGCATGGGAGTACTCTTACGCACTATGCGGGTTTTCAGTAGTCTGAATCAAAGAGAAGCAGCTTACAGGACTTCTGTACATTGGAAGTAGTGAGAGGCAGTTTACAGGAGTTCTGCATCCTGAGTGTAGGAAACACTTTACGGGAGTTCTGTAGCATGGGAGTAGTCTTAAGCACTATGCGGGTTTTCAGTAGTCTGAGTAAAAGAGAAGCAGCTTACAGGATTTCTGTTAGCTGGATGTAGAGAGAGGCAGTTTACTGGAGTTCCGCATACTGAGTGTAGGAGACAGTTTAAGGGAGTTCTGTAACATGGCTCTAGCCCTACTCAGTATGCGGGGTTTCTGTAGCCTGTGTGTAGGAGATGCAGCTTACAGGATTTTTGTAAGCTGGATGTAGAGCGAAGCAGTTTACAATAGTTCTGCAGCCTGAGTGTAGGAAACACTTTACAGGAGTTCGGTAGCATGGGAGTAGTCTTACGCACTATGCGGGTTTTCAGTAGTCTGCGTAAAAGAGAAGCAGCTTACAGGATTTCTGTACATTGGAAGTAGTGAGAGGCAGTTTACAGGAGTTCTGCATCCTGAGTGTAGGAAACACTTTACGGGAGTTCTGTAGCATGGGAGTAGTCTTACGCACTATGCGGATTGTCAGTAGTCTGAGTAAAAGAGAAGCAGCTTACAGGAATTCTGTACATTGGAATTAGTGAGAGGCAGTTTACTGGAGTTCTGCATCCTGAGTGTAGGAGACCGTTTAAGGGAGTTCTGTAACATGGCTCTAGCCATACTCAGTATGCGGGATTTCTGTAGCCTCTATGTAGGAGATGCAGCTTACAGGATTTCTGTAAGCTGGAGGTAGAGCGAAGCAGTTTACAGGAGTTCTGCAGCCTGAGTGTAGGAAACACTTTACGGGAGTTCTGTAGCATGGGAGTACTCTTACGCACTATGCGGGTTTTCAGCAGGCTGATTTAAACAGACGCAGCTTACAGGATTTCTGTACATTGGAAGTAGTTTTGGGCAGTTTACAGGAGTTCTGCATCCTGAGTGTAGGAAACACTTTACGGGAGTTCTGTAGCATGGGAGTAGTCTTACGCACTATGCGGGTTTTCAGTAGTCTGAGTAAAAGAGAAGCAGCTTACCGGATTTCTGTACATTGGAAGTAGTGAGAGGCAGTTTACTGGAGTTCTGCATCCTGAGTGTAGGAGACCGTTTAAGGGAGTTCTGTAACATGGCTCTAGCCCTACTCAGTATGCGGGATTTCTGTAGCCTGTGTGTAGGAGATGCAGCTTACAAGATTTCTGTAAGCTGGATGTAGAGCGAAGTAGTTTACTGGAATTCTGCTGCCTGAGTGCAGGAAACAGTTGACGGGAGTTCTATGGCATGGGAGTAGCCATATGCACTACGCGAATTTTAGATATCCTGTGTGTAGGACATGCTGCTTATTGGTGTTCAGTAAGCTGAATATAGAGAGAGGCAGTTTACTGGAATTCTGCATCCTGAGTGTAGGAGACAGTCTATGGGAGTTCTGGAACATGGCTCTAGCCATACACAGTATGTAGCCTGTGTGTGGGAGATGCAGCTTACAGGATTTCTGTACATTGGAAGTAGTGAGAGGCAGTTTACAGGAGTTCTGCATCCTGAGTGTAGGAAACACTTTACGTGAGTTCTGTAGCATGGGAGTAGTCTTACGCACTATGCGGGTTTTCAGTAGTCTGAGTAAAAGAGAAGCAGCTTACCGGATTTCTGTACATTGGAAGTAGTGAGAGGCAGTTTACAGGAGTTCTGCATCCTGAGTATAGGAAACACTTTACGGGAGTTCTGTAGCATGGGAGTACTCTTACGCACTATGCGGGTTTTCAGTAGGCTGAGTAAAACAGACGCAGCTTACAGGATTCTGTACATTGGAATTAGTTTAGGCAGTTTACAGGAGTTCTGCATCCTGAGTGTAGGAAACACTTTACGGGAGTTCTGTAGCATGGGAGTAGTCTTACGCACTATGCGGGTTTTCAGTAGTCTGAGTAAAAGAGAAGCAGCTTACAGGATTTCAGTTAGCTGGATGTAGAGTCAGGCAGTTTACTGGAGTTCCGCATCTTCAGTGTAGGAGACAGTTTAAGGGAGTTCTGTAACATGGCTCTAGCCCTACTCAGTATGCGGGATTTCTGTAGCCTGTGTGTAGGAGATGCAGCTTACAGGATTTCTGTAAGCTGGATGTAGAGCGAAGCAGTTTACAGGAGTTCTGCAGCCTGAGTGTAGGAAACACTTTACGGGAGATCTGTAGCATGGGAGTAGTCTTACGCACTATGCGGGTTTTCAGTAGTCTGAGTAAAAGAGAAGCAGCTTACCGGATTTCTGTACATTGGAAATAGTGAGAGGCAGTTTACAGGAGTTCTGCATCCTGAGTGTAGGAAACACTTTACGGGAGTTCTGTAGCATGGGAGTACTCTTACGCACTATGCGGGTTTTCAGTAGTCTGAATCAAAGAGAAGCAGCTTACAGGACTTCTGTACATTGGAAGTAGTGAGAGGCAGTTTACAGGAGTTCTGCATCCTGAGTGTAGGAAACACTTTACGGGAGTTCTGTAGCATGGGAGTAGTCTTACGCACTATGCGGATTGTCAGTAGTCTGAGTAAAAGAGAAGCAGCTTACAGGAATTCTGTACATTGGAATTAGTGAGAGGCAGTTTACTGGAGTTCTGCATCCTGAGTGTAGGAGACCGTTTAAGGGAGTTCTGTAACATGGCTCTAGCCATAGTCAGTATGCGGGATTTCTGTAGCCTCTGTGTAGGAGATGCAGCTTAAAGGATTTTTGTAAAATGGATGTAGAGCCAAGCAGTTTACAGGAGTTCTGCATCCTGAGTGTAGGAAACACTTTACGGGAGTTCTGTAGCATGGGAGTAGTCTTATGCACTATGCGGGTTTTCAGTATTCTGAGTAAAAGAGAAGCAGCTTAAAGGATTTCTGTCCATTGGAAGTAGTGAGAGGCAGTTTACAGGAGTTCTGCATCCTGAGTGTAGGAAACACTTTACGGGAGTTCTGTAGCATGGGAGTAGTCTTACGCACTATGCGGGTTTTCAGTAGTCTGAGTAAAAGAGAAGCAGCTTACAGGACTTCTGTACATTGGAAGTAGTGAGAGGCAGTTTACAGGAGTTCTGCATCCTGAGTATAGGAAACACTTTACGGGAGTTCTGTAGCATGGGAGTAGTCTTACGCACTGTGCGGGTTTTCATTAGTCTGAGTAAAACAGACGCAGCTTACAGGATTTCTGTACATTGGAAGTAGTGAGAGGCAGTTAACAGGAGTTCTGCATCGTGAGTGCAGGAAACACTTTACGGGAGTTCTGTAGCATGGGAGTAGTCTTACGTACTATGCGGGTTTTCAGTAGTCTGAGTAAAAGAGAAGCAGCTTACAGGATTTCTGTTAGCTGGATGTAGAGAGAGGCAGTTTAATGGAGTTCCGCATCCTGAGTGTAGGAGACAGTTTAAGGGAGTTCTGTAACATGGCTCTAGCCCTACTCAGTATGCGGGATTTCTGTAGCCTGTGTGTAGGAGATGCAGCTTACAGGATTTTTGTAAGCTGGATGTAGAGCGAAGCAGTTTACAGGAGTTCTGCAGCCTGAGTGTAGGAAACACTTTACGGGAGTTCTGTAGCATGGGAGTAGTCTTACGCACTATGCGGGTTTTCAGTAGTCTGAGTAAAAGAGAAGCAGCTTCCAGGATTTCTGTACATTGGAATTAGTGAGAGGCAGTTTACTGGAGTTCTGCATCCTGAGTGTAGGAGACAGTTTAAGGGAGTTCTGTAACATGGCTCTGGCCCTACTCAGTATGCGGGATTTCTGTAGCCTGTGTGTAGGAGATGCAGCTTACAGGATTTTTGTCAGCTGGATGTAGAGCGCAGCAGTTTACAGGAGTTCTGCAGCCTGAGTGTAGGAAACACTTTACGGGAGTTCTGTAGCATGGGAGTAGTCTTACGCACTATGCGGGTTTTCAGTAGTCTGAGTAAAAGAGAAGCAGCTTACAGGATTTCTGTACATTGGAATTAGTGAGAGGCAGTTTACTGGAGTTCTGCATCCTGAGTGTAGGAGACCGTTTAAGGGCGTTCTGTAACATTGCTCTGGCCCTACTCTGTTTGCGGGATTTCTGTAGCCTGTGTGTAGTAGATGCAGCTTCCAGGATTTCTGTAAGCTGGATGTAGAGCGAAGCAGTTTACAGGAGTTCTGCAGCCTGAGTGTAGGAAACACTTTACGGGAGTTCTGTAGCATGGGAGTAGTCTTATGCACTATGCGGGTTTTCAGTATTCTGAGTAAAAGAGAAGCAGCTTAAAGGATTTCTGTCCATTGGAAGTAGTGAGAGGCAGTTTACAGGAGTTCTGCATCCTGAGTGTAGGAAACACTTTACGGGAGTTCTGTAGCATGGGAGTAGTCTTACGCACTATGCGCGTTTTCAGTAGTCTGAGTAAAAGAGAAGCAGCTTACAGGATTTCTGTACATTGGGAGTAGTGAGAGGCAGTTTACTGGAGTTCTGCATCCTGAGTGTAGGAGACCGTTTAAGGGAGTTCTGTAACATGGCTCTAGCCCTACTCAGTATGCGGGATTTCTGTAGCCTGTGTGTAGGAGATGCAGCTTACAGGATTTCTGTAAGCTGGAAGTAGAGCGAAGTAGTTTACTGAAATTCTGCTTCCTGAGTGTAGGAAACAGTTGACGGGAGTTCTATAGCATGGGAGTAGCGATATGCACTACGCGAGTTTTAGGTACCCTCTGTGTAGGACATGCTGCTTATTTGTGTTCAGTAAGCTGAATGTAGAGAGAGGCAGTTTATTGGAATTCTGCATCCTGAGTGTAGGAGACAGTCTATGGGAGTTCTGGAACATGGCTCTAGCCATACACAGTATGTAGCCTGTGTGTGGGAGATGCAGCTTACAGGATTTCTGTACATTGGAAGTAGTGAGAGGCAGTTTACATGAGTTCTGCATCCTGAGTGTAGGAAAAACTTTACGGGAGTTCTGTAGCATGGGAGTAGTCTTACGCACTATGCGGGTTTTCAGTAGTCTGAGTAAAAGAGAAGCAGCTTACAGGACTTCTGTACATTGGAAGTAGTGAGAGGCAGTTTACAGGAGTTCTGCATCCTGAGTATAGGAAACACTTTACGGGAGTTCTGTAGCATGGGAGTAGTCTTACGCACTGTGCGGGTTTTCATTAGTCTGAGTAAAACAGACGCAGCTTACAGGATTTCTGTACATTGGAAGTAGTGAGAGGCAGTTAACAGGAGTTCTGCATCGTGAGTGCAGGAAACACTTTACGGGAGTTCTGTAGCATGAGAGTAGTCTTACGTACTATGCGGGTTTTCAGTAGTCTGAGTAAAAGAGAAGCAGCTTACAGGATTTCTGTTAGCTGGATGTAGAGAGAGGCAGTTTAATGGAGTTCCGCATCCTGAGTGTAGGAGACAGTTTAAGGGAGTTCTGTAACATGGCTCTAGCCCTACTCAGTATGCGGGATTTCTGTAGCCTGTGTGTAGGAGATGCAGCTTACAGGATTTTTGTCAGCTGGATGTAGAGCGAAGCAGTTTACAGGAGTTCTGCAGCCTGAGTGTAGGAAACACTTTACGGGAGTTCTGTAGCATGGGAGTAGTCTTACGCACTATGCGGGTTTTCAGTAGTCTGAGTAAAAGAGAAGCAGCTTCCAGGATTTCTGTACATTGGAAGCAGTGAGAGGCAGTTTACAGGAGTTCTGCATCCTGAGTGTAGGAAACAGTTTAAGGGAGTTCTGTAACATGGCTCTGGCCCTACTCAGTATGCGGGATTTCTGTAGCCTGTGTGTAGGAGATGCAGCTTACAGGATTTTTGTCAGCTGGATGTAGAGCGCAGCAGTTTACAGGAGTTCTGCAGCCTGAGTGTAGGAAACACTTTACGGGAGTTCTGTAGCATGGGAGTAGTCTTACGCACTATGCGGGTTTTCAGTAGTCTGAGTAAAAGAGAAGCAGCTTACAGGATTTCTGTACATTGGAATTAGTGAGAGGCAGTTTACTGGAGTTCTGCATCCTGAGTGTAGGAGACCGTTTAAGGGCGTTCTGTAACATGGCTCTGGCCCTACTCTGTTTGCGGGATTTCTGTAGCCTGTGTGTAGTAGATGCAGCTTCCAGGATTTCTGTAAGCTGGATGTAGAGCGAAGCAGTTTACAGGAGTTCTGCAGCCTGAGTGTAGGAAACACTTTACGGGAGTTCTGTAGCATGGGAGTAGTCTTATGCACTATGCGGGTTTTCAGTATTCTGAGTAAAAGAGAAGCAGCTTAAAGGATTTCTGTCCATTGGAAGTAGTGAGAGGCAGTTTACAGGAGTTCTGCATCCTGAGTGTAGGAAACACTTTACGGGAGTTCTGTAGCATGGGAGTAGTCTTACGCACTATGCGCGTTTTCAGTAGTCTGAGTAAAAGAGAAGCAGCTTACAGGATTTCTGTACATTGGGAGTAGTGAGAGGCAGTTAACTGGAGTTCTGCATCCTGAGTGTAGGAGACCGTTTAAGGGAGTTCTGTAACATGGCTCTAGCCCTACTCAGTATGCGGGATTTCTGTAGCCTGTGTGTAGGAGATGCAGCTTACAGGATTTCTGTAAGCTGGAAGTAGAGCGAAGTAGTTTACTGAAATTCTGCTTCCTGAGTGTAGGAAACAGTTGACGGGAGTTCTATAGCATGGGAGTAGCGATATGCACTACGCGAGTTTTAGGTACCCTGTGTGTAGGACATGCTGCTTATTTGTGTTCAGTAAGCTGAATGTAGAGAGAGGCAGTTTATTGGAATTCTGCATCCTGAGTGTAGGAGACAGTCTATGGGAGTTCTGGAACATGGCTCTAGCCATACACAGTATGTAGCCTGTGTGTGGGAGATGCAGCTTACAGGATTTCTGTACATTGGAAGTAGTGAGAGGCAGTTTACATGAGTTCTGCATCCTGAGTGTAGGAAAAACTTTACGGGAGTTCTGTAGCATGGGAGTAGTCTTACGCACTATGCGGGTTTTCAGTAGTCTGAGTAAAAGAGAAGCAGCTTACAGGACTTCTGTACATTGGAAGTAGTGAGAGGCAGTTTACAGGAGTTCTGCATCCTGAGTATAGGAAACACTTTACGGGAGTTCTGTAGCATGGGAGTAGTCTTACGCACTGTGCGGGTTTTCATTAGTCTGAGTAAAACAGAAGCAGCTTACAGGATTTCTGTACATTGGAAGTAGTGAGAGGCAGTTAACAGGAGTTCTGCATCGTGAGTGCAGGAAACACTTTACGGGAGTTCTGTAGCATGGGAGTAGTCTTACGTACTATGCGGGTTTTCAGTAGTCTGAGTAAAAGAGAAGCAGCTTACAGGATTTCTGTTAGCTGGATGTAGAGAGAGGCAGTTTAATGGAGTTCCGCATCCTGAGTGTAGGAGTCCGTTTAAGGGAGTTCTGTAACATGGCTCTAGCCCTACTCAGTATGCGGGATTTCTGTAGCCTGTGTGTAGGAGATGCAGCTTACAGGATTTTTGTAAGCTGGATGTAGAGCGAAGCAGTTTACAGGAGTTCTGCAGCCTGAGTGTAGGAAACACTTTACGGGAGTTCTGTAGCATGGGAGTAGTCTTACGCACTATGCGGGTTTTCAGTAGTCTGAGTAAAAGAGAAGCAGCTTACAGGATTTCTGTACATTGGAATTAGTGAGAGGCAGTTTACTGGAGTTCTGCATCCTGAGTGTAGGAGACCGTTTAAGGGAGTTCTGTAACATGGCTCTGGCCCTACTCAGTATGCGGGATTTCTGTAGCCTGTGTGTAGGAGAAGCAGCTTACAGGATTTTTGTCAGCTGGATGTAGAGCGAAGCAGTTTACAGGAGTTCTGCAGCCTGAGTGTAGGAAACACTTTACGGGAGTTCTGTAGCATGGGAGTAGTCTTATGCACTATGCGGGTTTTCAGTATTCTGAGTAAAAGAGAAGCAGCTTACAGGATTTCTGTACATTGGAAGTAGTGAGAGGCAGTTTACAGGAGTTCTGCATCCTGAGTGTAGGAAACACTTTACGGGAGTTCTGTAGCATGGGAGTAGTCTTACGCACTATGCGGGTTTTCAGTAGTCTGAGTAAAAGAGAAGCAGCTTACAGGATTTCTGTACATTGGAAATAGTGAGAGGCAGTTTACAGGAGTTCTGCATCCTGAGTGTAGGAAACACTTTACGGGAGTTCTGTAGCATGGGAGTACTCTTACGCACTATGCGGGTTTTCAGTAGTCTGAATCAAAGAGAAGCAGCTTACAGGACTTCTGTACATTGGAAGTAGTGAGAGGCAGTTTACAGGAGTTCTGCATCCTGAGTGTAGGAAACACTTTACGGGAGTTCTGTAGCATGGGAGTAGTCTTACGCACTATGCGGATTGTCAGTAGTCTGAGTAAAAGAGAAGCAGCTTACAGGAATTCTGTACATTGGAATTAGTGAGAGGCAGTTTACTGGAGTTCTGCATCCTGAGTGTAGGAGACCGTTTAAGGGAGTTCTGTAACATGGCTCTAGCCATACTCAGTATGCGGGATTTCTGTAGCCTCTGTGTAGGAGATGCAGCTTAAAGGATTTCTGTAAGCTGGAGGTAGAGCCAAGCAGTTTACAGGAGTTCTGCAGCCTGAGTGTAGGAAACACTTTACGGGAGTTCTGTAGCATGGGAGTAGTCTTATGCACTATGCGGGTTTTCAGTATTCTGAGTAAAAGAGAAGCAGCTTAAAGGATTTCTGTCCATTGGAAGTAGTGAGAGGCAGTTTACAGGAGTTCTGCATCCTGAGTGTAGGAAACACTTTACGGGAGTTCTGTAGCATGGGAGTAGTCTTACGCACTATGCGGGTTTTCAGTAGTCTGAGTAAAAGAGAAGCAGCTTACAGGACTTCTGTACATTGGAAGTAGTGAGAGGCAGTTTACAGGAGTTCTGCATCCTGAGTATAGGAAACACTTTACGGGAGTTCTGTAGCATGGGAGTAGTCTTACGCACTGTGCGGGTTTTCATTAGTCTGAGTAAAACAGACGCAGCTTACAGGATTTCTGTACATTGGAAGTAGTGAGAGGCAGTTAACAGGAGTTCTGCATCGTGAGTGCAGGAAACACTTTACGGGAGTTCTGTAGCATGGGAGTAGTCTTACGTACTATGCGGGTTTTCAGTAGTCTGAGTAAAAGAGAAGCAGCTTACAGGATTTCTGTTAGCTGGATGTAGAGAGAGGCAGTTTAATGGAGTTCCGCATCCTGAGTGTAGGAGACAGTTTAAGGGAGTTCTGTAACATGGCTCTAGCCCTACTCAGTATGCGGGATTTCTGTAGCCTGTGTGTAGGAGATGCAGCTTACAGGATTTCTGTACATTGGAAGTAGTGAGAGGCAGTTTACAGGATTTTCTGCATCCTGAGTGTAGGAAACACTTTACGGGAGTTCTGTAGCATGGGAGTAGTCTTACGCACTATGCGGGTTTTCAATAGTCAGAGTAAAAGAGAAGCAGCTTACAGGATTTCTGTACATTGGAAGTAGTGAGAGGCAGTTTACAGGAGTTCTGCATCCTGAGTGTAGGAAACACTTTACGGGAGTTCTGTAGCATGGGAGTAGTCTTACGCACTATGCGGGTTTTCAGTAGTCTGAGTAAAAGAGAAGCAGCTTACAGGATTTCTGTACATTGGAATTAGTGAGAGGCAGTTTACTGGAGTTCTGCATCCTGAGTGTAGGAGACTGTTTAAGGGAGTTCTGTAACATGGCTCTGGCCCTACTCTGTATGCGGGATTTCTGTAGCCTGTGTGTAGGAGATGCAGCTTACAGGATTTCTGTAAGCTGGATGTAGAGCGAAGCAGTTTACAGGAGTTCTGCAGCCTGAGTGTAGGAAACACTTTACGGGAGTTCTGTAGCATGGGAGTAGTCTTACGCACTATGCGGGTTTTCAGTAGTCTGAGTAAAAGAGAAGCAGCTTACAGGATTTCTGTACATTGGAATTAGTGAGAGGCAGTTTACTGGAGTTCTGCATCCTGAGTGTAGGAGACAGTTTAAGGGAGTTCTGTAACATGGCTCTGGCCCTACTCAGTATGCGGGATTTCTGTAGCCTGTGTGTAGGAGATGCAGCTTATAGGATTTTTGTAAGCTGGATGTAGAGAGAGGCAGTTTACTGGAGTTCTGCATCCTGAGTGTAGGAAACACTTTACGGGAGTTCTGTAGCATGGGAGTACTCTTACGCACTATGCGGGTTTTCAGTAGGCTGAGTAAAAGAGAAGCAGGTAACTGGACTTCTGTACTTTGGAAGTAGTGAGAGGTAGTTTACAGGAGTTCTGCATCCTGAGTGCAGGAAACAATTTACGGGAGTTCTGTATCATGGGAGTAGTCTTACGCACTATGCGGGTTTTCAATAGTCAGAGTAAAAGAGAAGCAGCTTCCAGGATTTCTGTACATTGGAAGTAGTGAGAAGCAGTTTACAGGAGTTCTGCATCCTGAGTGCAGGAAACACTTTACGGGAGTTCGGTAGCATTGGAGTAGTCTTACGCACTATGCGGGTTTTCAGTAGTCTGAGTAAAAGAGAAGCAGCTTACAGGATTTCTGTACATTGGAAGTAGTGAGTGGCAGTTTACAGGAGTTCTGCATCCAGAGTGTAGGAAACACTTTACGGGAGTTCTGTAGCATGGGAGTAGTCTTACGCAGTATGCGGGTTTTCAGAAGTCTGAGTAAAAGAGAAGCAGCTTACAGGATTTCTGTACATTGGAATTAGTGAGAGGCAGTTTACTGGAGTTCTGCATCCTGAGTGTAGGAGACCGTTTAAGGGAGTTCTGTAACATGGCTCTAGCCCTACTCAGTATGCGGGATTTCTGTAGCCTGTGTGTAGGAGATGCAGCTTACAGGATTTCTGTAAGCTGGATGTAGAGCGAAGTAGTTTACTGGAATTCTGCTGCCTGAGTGTAGGAAACAGTTGACGGGAGTTCTATAGCATGGGAGTAGCCATATGCACTACGCGAGTATTAGGTACCCTGTGTGTAGGACAAGCTGCTTATTTGTGTTCAGTAAGCTGAATGTAGAGAGAGGCAGTTTACTGGAATTCTGCATCCTGAGTGTAGGAGACAGTCTATGGGAGTTCTGGAACATGGCTCTAGCCATACACAGTATGTAGCCTGTGTGTGGGAGATGCAGCTTACAGGATTTCTGTACATTGGAAGTAGTGAGAGGCAGTTTACAGGAGTTCTGCATCCTGAGTATAGGAAACACTTTACGGGAGTTCTGTAGCATGGGAGTAGTCTTACACACTATGCGGGTTTTCAGTAGGCTGAGTAAAACAGACGCAGCTTACAGGATTTCTGTACATTGGAAGTAGTGAGAGGCATTTTACAGGAGTTCTGCATCCTGAGTGTAGGAGACAGTTTAAGGGAGTTCTGTAACATGGCTCTGGCCCTACTCAGTATGCGGGATTTCTGTAGCCTGTGTGTAGGAGATGCAGCTTATAGGATTTTTGTAAGCTGGATGTAGAGAGAGGCAGTTTACTGGAGTTCTGCATCCTGAGTGTAGGAAACACTTTACGGGAGTTCTGTAGCATGGGAGTACTCTTACGCACTATGTGGGTTTTCAGTAGGCTGAGTAAAAGAGAAGCAGGTAACTGGACTTCTGTACTTTGGAAGTTGTGAGAGGTAGTTTACAGGAGTTCTGCATCCTGAGTGCAGGAAACAATTTACGGGAGTTCTGTAGCATGGGAGTAGTCTTACGCACTATGCGGGTTTTCAATAGTCAGAGTAAAAGAGAAGCAGCTTCCAGGATTTCTGTACATTGGAAGTAGTGAGAAGCAGTTTACAGGAGTTCTGCATCCTGAGTGGAGGAAACACTTTACGGGAGTTCGGTAGCATTGGAGTAGTCTTACGCACTATGCGGGTTTTCAGTAGTCTGAGTAAAAGAGAAGCAGCTTACAGGATTTCTGTTAGCTGGATGTAGAGAGAGGCAGTTTACTGGAGTTCCGCATCCTGAGCGTAGGAGACAGTTTAAGGAAGTTCTGTAACATGGCTCTAGCCCTACTCAGTATGCGGGATTTCTGTAGCCTGTGTGTAGGAGATGCAGCTTACAGGATTTTTGTAAGCTGGATGTAGAGCGAAGCAGTTTACAGGAGTTCTGCAGCCTGAGTGTAGGAAACACTTTACGGGAGTTCTGTAGCATGGGAGTAGTCTTACGCACTATGCTGGTGTTCAGTAGTCTGAGTAAAAGAGAAGCAGGTAACAGGATTTCTGTACATTGGAAGTAGTGAGAGGCAGTTTACAGGAGTTCTGCATCCTGAGTGCAGGAAACACTTTACGGGAGTTCTGTAGCATGGGAGTAGTCTTACACACTATGCGGGTTTTCAGTAGTCAGAGTAAAAGAGAAGCAGCTTCCAGGATTTCTGTACATTGGAAGTAGTTTAGGCAGTTTACAGGAGTTCTGCATCCTGAGTGTAGGAAACACTTTATGGGAGTTCTGTAGCATGGGAGTAGTCTTACGCACTATGCGGTTTTTCAGTAATCTGAGTAAAAGAGAAGCAGCTTACAGGATTTCTGTACATTGGAAGTAGTGAGTGGCAGTTTACAGGAGTTCTGCATCCAGAGTGTAGGAAACACTTTACGGGAGTTCTGTAGCATGGGAGTAGTCTTACGCAGTATGCGGGTTTTCAGAAGCCTGAGTAAAAGAGAAGCAGCTTACAGGATTTCTGTACATTGGAAGTAGTGAGAGGCAGTTTACTGGAGTTCTGCATCCTGAGTGTAGGAGACCGTTTAAGGGAGTTCTGTAACATGGCTCTAGCCCTACTCAGTATGCGGGATTTCTGTAGCCTGTGTGTAGGAGATGCAGCTTACAGGATTTCTGTAAGCTGGATGTAGAGCGAAGTAGTTTACTGGAATTCTGCTGCCTGAGTGTAGGAAACAGTTGACGGGAGTTCTATAGCATGGGAGTAGCCATATGCACTACGCGAGTTTTAGGTACCCTGTGTGTAGGACAAGCTGCTTATTTGTGTTCAGTAAGCTGAATGTAGAGAGAGGCAGTTTACTGGAATTCTGCATCCTGAGTGTAGGAGACAGTCTATGGGAGTTCTGGAACATGGCTCTAGCCATACACAGTATGTAGCCTGTGTGTGGGAGATGCAGC
Organism: Oryctolagus cuniculus; assembly: GCF_964237555.1. Taxonomy (NCBI): domain Eukaryota; kingdom Metazoa; phylum Chordata; class Mammalia; order Lagomorpha; family Leporidae; genus Oryctolagus; species Oryctolagus cuniculus. The sequence continues at coordinate 629,053 of NW_027208206.1, read as the reverse complement.
TTACAGGATTTCTGTACATTGGAAGTAGTGAGAGGCAGTTTACAGGAGTTCTGCATCCTGAGTATAGGAAACACTTTACGGGAGTTCTGTAGCATGGGAGTAGTCTTACACACTATGCGGGTTTTCAGTAGGCTGAGTAAAACAGACGCAGCTTACAGGATTTCTGTACATTGGAAGTAGTGAGAGGCATTTTACAGGAGTTCTGCATCCTGAGTGTAGGAAACACTTTACGGGAGTTCTGTAGCATGGGAGTAGTCTTACGCACTATGCGGGTTTTCAGTAGTCTGAGTAAAAGAGAAGCAGCTTACTGGATTTCTGTTAGCTGGATGTAGAGAGAGGCAGTTTACTGGAGTTCCGCATCCTGAGCGTAGGAGACAGTTTAAGGGAGTTCTGTAACATGGCTCTAGCCATACTCAATATTCGGGATTTCTGTAGTCTGTGTGTAGGAGATGCAGCTTACAGGATTTCTGTAAGCTGGATGTAGAGCGAAGCAGTTTACAGGAGTTCTGCAGCCTGAGTGTAGGAAACACTTTACGGGAGTTCTGTAGCATGGGAGTAGTCTTACGCACTATGCGGGTTTTCAATAGTCAGAGTAAAAGAGAAGCAGCTTCCAGGATTTCTGTACATTGGAAGTAGTGAGAGGCAGTTTACAGGAGTTCTGCATCCTGAGTGTAGGAAACACTTTACGGGAGTTCTGTAGCATGGGAGTAGTCTTACGCACTATGCGGGTTTTCAGTAGTCTGAGTAAAAGAGAAGCAGCTTACAGGATTTCTGTACGCTGGATGTAGAGAGAGGCAGTTTACTGGAGTTCTGCATCCTGAGTGTAGGAGACAGTTTAAGGGAGTTCTGTAACATGGCTCTGGCCCTACTCAATATTCGGGATTTCTATAGTCTGTGTGTAGGAGATGCAGCTTACAGGATTTCTGTAAGCTGGATGTAGAGCGAAGCAGTTTACAGGAGTTCTGCAGCCTGAGTGTAGGAAACACTTTACGGGAGTTCTGTAGCATGGGAGTAGTCTTACGTACTATGCGCGTTTTCAGTAGTCTGAGTAAAAGAGAAGCAGCTTACAGGATTTCTGTACATTGGAAGTAGTGAGAGGCAGTTTACTGGAGTTCTGCATCCTGAGTGTAGGAGACCGTTTAAGGGAGTTCTGTAACATGGCTCTAGCCCTACTCAGTATGCGGGATTTCTGTAGCCTGTGTGTAGGAGATGCAGCTTACAGGATTTCTGTAAGCTGGATGTAGAGCGAAGTAGTTTACTGAAATTCTGCTTCCTGAGTGTAGGAAACAGTTGACGGGAGTTCTATAGCATGGGAGTAGCGATATGCACTACGCGAGTTTTAGGTACCCTGTGTGTAGGACATGCTGCTTATTTGTGTTCAGTAAGCTGAATGTAGAGAGAGGCAGTTTACTGGAATTCTGCATCCTGAGTGTAGGAGACAGTCTATGGGAGTTCTGGAACATGGCTCTAGCCATACACAGTATGTAGCCTGTGTGTGGGAGATGCAGCTTACAGGATTTCTGTACATTGGAAGTAGTGAGAGGCAGTTTACAGGAGTTCTGCATCCTGAGTGTAGGAAACAATTTACGGGGGTTCTGTAGCACGGGAGTAGTCTTACGCACTATGCGGGTTTTCAGTAGTCTGAGTAAAAGAGAAGCACCTTACAGGAATTCTGTACATTGGAATTACTGAGAGGCAGTTTACTGGAGTTCTGCATCCTGAGTGTAGGAGACCGTTTAAGGGAGTTCTGTAACATGGCTCTGGCCCTACTCAGTATGCGGGATTTCTGTAGCCTGTGTGTAGGAAATGCAGCTTAAAGGATTTTTGTAAGCTGGATGTAGAGCGAAGCAGTTTACAGGAGTTCTGCAGCCTGAGTGTAGGAAACACTTTACGGGAGTTCTGTAGCATGGGAGTAGTCTTACGCACTATGCGGGTTTTCAGTAGTCTGAGTAAAAGAGAAGCAGCTTACGGGATTTCTGTACATTGGAATTAGTGAGAGGCAGTTTACTGGAGTTCTGCATCCTGAGTGTAGGAGACCGTTTAAGGGAGTTCTGTAACATTGCTCTGGCCCTACTCTGTATGCGGGATTTCTGTAGCCTGTGTGTAGGAGATGCAGCTTACAGGATTTCTGTAAGCTGGATGTATAGCCAAGCAGTTTACAGGAGTTCTGCAGCCTGAGTGTAGGAAACACTTTACGGGAGTTCTGTAGCATGGGAGTACTCTTACGCACTATGCGGGTTTTCAGCAGGCTGATTTAAACAGACGCAGCTTACAGGATTTCTGTACATTGGAAGTAGTTTTGGGCAGTTTACAGGAGTTCTGCATCCTGAGTGTAGGAAACACTTTACGGGAGTTCTGTAGCATGGGAGTAGTCTTACGCACTATGCGGGTTTTCAGTAGTCTGAGTAAAAGAGAAGCAGATTACAGGATTTCTGTTAGCTGGATGTAGAGAGAGGCAGTTTACTGGAGTTCCGCATCCTGAGTGTAGGAGACAGTTTAAGGGAGTTCTGTAACATGGCTCTAGCCCTACTCAGTATGCGGGATTTCTGTAGCCTGTGTGTAGGAGATGCAGCTTACAGGATTTTTGTAAGCTGGATGTAGAGCGAAGCAGTTTACAGGAGTTCTGCATCCTGAGTGTAGGAAACACTTTACGGGAGTTCTGTAGCATGGGAGTAGTCTTATGCACTATGCGGGTTTTCAGTAGTCTGAGTAAAAGAGAAGCAGCTTCCAGGATTTCTGTACATTGGAAGCAGTGAGAGGCAGTTTACAGGAGTTCTGCATCCTGAGTGTAGGAAACACTTTACGGGAGTTCTGTAGCATGGGAGTAGTCTTAAGCACTATGCGGGTTTTCAGTAGTCTGAGTAAAAGAGAAGCAGCTTAAAGAATTTCTGTACATTGGAATTAGTGAGAGGCAGTTTACTGGAGTTCTGCATCCTGAGTGTAGGAGACCGTTTAAGGGAGTTCTGTAACATGGCTCTGGCCCTACTCCGTATGCGGGATTTCTGTAGCCTGTGTGTAGGAGATGCAGCTTACAGGATTTCTGTAAGCTGGATGTAGAGCGAAGTAGTTTTCTGGAATTCTGCTGCCTGAGTGTAGGAAACAGTTGACGGGAGTTCTATAGCATGGGAGTAGCGATATGCACTACGCGAGTTTTAGGTACCCTGTGTGTAGGATATGCTGCTTATTTGTGTTCAGTAAGCTGAATGTAGAGAGAGGCAGTTTACTGGAATTCTGCATCCTGAGTGTAGGAGACAGTCTATGGGAGTTCTGGAACATGGCTCTAGCCATACACAGTATGTAGCCTGTGTGTGGGAGATGCAGCTTACAGGATTTCTGTACATTGGAAGTAGTGAGAGGCAGTTTACAGGAGTTCTGCATCCTGAGTGTAGGAAACACTTTACGGGAGTTCTGTAGCATGGGAGTAGTCTTATGCACTATGCGGGTTTTCAGTAGTCTGAGTAAAAGAGAAGCAGGTAACAGGATTTCTGTTAGCTGGATGTAGAGAGAGGCAGTTTACTGGAGTTCTGCATCCTGAGTGTAGGAGACCGTTTAAGGGAGTTCTGTAACATGGCTCTGGCCCTACTCAGTATGCGGAATTTCTGTAGCCTGTGTGTAGGAGATGCAGCTTACAGGATTTCTGTAAGCTGGATGTAGAGCGAAGCAGTTTACAGGAGTTCTGCAGCCTGAGTGTAGGAAACACTTTACGGGAGTTCTGTAGCATGGGAGTAGTCTTACGCACTATGCGGGTTTTCAGTAGTCTGAGTAAAAGAGAAGCAGCTTACAGGATTTCTGTACATTGGAATTAGTGAGAGGCAGTTTACTGGAGTTCTGCATCCTGAGTGTAGGAGACCGTTTAAGGGAGTTCTGTAGCATGGGAGTAGTCTTACGCACTATGCGGGTTTTCAATAGTCAGAGTAAAAGAGAAGCAGCTTACAGGATTTCTGTACATTGGAAGTAGTGAGAGGCAGTTTACAGGAGTTCTGCATCCTGAGTGTAGGAAACACTTTACGGGAGTTCTGTAGCATGGGAGTAGTCTTACGCAGTATGCGGGTTTTCAGAAGTCTGAGTAAAAGAGAAGCAGCTTACAGGATTTCTGTACATTGGAAGTAGTGAGAGGCAGTTTACTGGAGTTCTGCATCCTGAGTGTAGGAGACCGTTTAAGGGAGTTCTGTAACATGGCTCTAGCCCTACTCAGTATGCGGGATTTCTGTAGCCTGTGTGTAGGAGATGCAGCTTACAGGATTTCTGTAAGCTGGATGTAGAGCGAAGTAGTTTACTGGAATTCTGCTGCCTGAGTGTAGGAAACAGTTGACGGGAGTTCTATAGCATGGGAGTAGCCATATGCACTACGCGAGTATTAGGTACCCTGTGTGTAGGACAAGCTGCTTATTTGTGTTCAGTTAGCTGAATGTAGAGAGAGGCAGTTTACTGGAATTCTGCATCCTGAGTGTAGGAGACAGTCTATGGGAGTTCTGGAACATGGCTCTAGCCATACACAGTATGTAGCCTGTGTGTGGGAGATGCAGCTTACAGGATTTCTGTACATTGGAAGTAGTGAGAGGCAGTTTACAGGAGTTCTGCATCCTGAGTATAGGAAACACTTTACGGGAGTTCTGTAGCATGGGAGTAGTCTTACACACTATGCGGGTTTTCAGTAGGCTGAGTAAAACAGACGCAGCTTACAGGATTTCTGTACATTGGAAGTAGTGAGAGGCATTTTACAGGAGTTCTGCATCCTGAGTGTAGGAGACAGTTTAAGGGAGTTCTGTAACATGGCTCTGGCCCTACTCAGTATGCGGGATTTCTGTAGCCTGTGTGTAGGAGATGCAGCTTATAGGATTTTTGTAAGCTGGATGTAGAGAGAGGCAGTTTACTGGAGTTCTGCATCCTGAGTGTAGGAAACACTTTACGGGAGTTCTGTAGCATGGGAGTACTCTTACGCACTATGTGGGTTTTCAGTAGGCTGAGTAAAAGAGAAGCAGGTAACTGGACTTCTGTACTTTGGAAGTTGTGAGAGGTAGTTTACAGGAGTTCTGCATCCTGAGTGCAGGAAACAATTTACGGGAGTTCTGTAGCATGGGAGTTGTCTTACGCACTATGCGGGTTTTCAATAGTCACAGTAAAAGAGAAGCAGCTTCCAGGATTTCTGTACATTGGAAGTAGTGAGAAGCAGTTTACAGGAGTTCTGCATCCTGAGTGGAGGAAACACTTTACGGGAGTTCGGTAGCATTGGAGTAGTCTTACGCACTATGCGGGTTTTCAGTAGTCTGAGTAAAAGAGAAGCAGCTTACAGGATTTCTGTTAGCTGGATGTAGAGAGAGGCAGTTTACTGGAGTTCCGCATCCTGAGCGTAGGAGACAGTTTAAGGAAGTTCTGTAACATGGCTCTAGCCCTACTCAGTATGCGGGATTTCTGTAGCCTGTGTGTAGGAGATGCAGCTTACAGGATTTTTGTAAGCTGGATGTAGAGCGAAGCAGTTTACAGGAGTTCTGCAGCCTGAGTGTAGGAAACACTTTACGGGAGTTCTGTAGCATGGGAGTAGTCTTACGCACTATGCTGGTGTTCAGTAGTCTGAGTAAAAGAGAAGCAGGTAACAGGATTTCTGTACATTGGAAGTAGTGAGAGGCAGTTTACAGGAGTTCTGCATCCTGAGTGCAGGAAACACTTTACGGGAGTTCTGTAGCATGGGAGTAGTCTTACATACTATGCGGGTTTTCAGTAGTCAGAGTAAAAGAGAAGCAGCTTCCAGGATTTCTGTACATTGGAAGTAGTTTAGGCAGTTTACAGGAGTTCTGCATCCTGAGTGTAGGAAACACTTTATGGGAGTTCTGTAGCATGGGAGTAGTCTTACGCACTATGCGGTTTTTCAGTAATCTGAGTAAAAGAGAAGCAGCTTACAGGATTTCTGTACATTGGTAGTGAGTGGCAGTTTACAGGAGTTCTGCATCCAGAGTGTAGGAAACACTTTACGGGAGTTCTGTAGCATGGGAGTAGTCTTACGCAGTATGCGGGTTTTCAGAAGTCTGAGTAAAAGAGAAGCAGCTTACAGGATTTCTGTACATTGGAAGTAGTGAGAGGCAGTTTACTGGAGTTCTGCATCCTGAGTGTAGGAGACCGTTTAAGGGAGTTCTGTAACATGGCTCTGGCCCTACTCAGTATGCGCGATTTCTGTAGCCTGTGTGTAGGAGATTCAGCTTACAGGATTTCTGTAAGCTGGATGTAGAGCGAAGTAGTTTACTGGAATTCTGCTGCCTGAGTGTAGGAAACAGTTGACGGGAGTTCTATAGCATGGGAGTAGCCATATGCACTACGCGAGTTTTAGGTACCCTGTGTGTAGGACATGCTGCTTATTTGTGTTCAGTAAGCTGAATGTAGAGAGAGGCAGTTTACTGGAATTCTGCATCCTGAGTGTAGGAGACAGTCTATGGGAGTTCTGGAACATGGCTCTAGCCATACACAGTATGTAGCCTGTGTGTGGGAGATGCAGCTTACAGGATTTCTGTACATTGGAAGTAGTGAGAGGCAGTTTACAGGAGTTCTGCATCCTGAGTATAGGAAACACTTTACGGGAGTTCTGTAGCATGGGAGTAGTCTTACACACTATGCGGGTTTTCAGTAGGCTGAGTAAAACAGACGCAGCTTACAGGATTTCTGTACATTGGAAGTAGTGAGAGGCATTTTACAGGAGTTCTGCATCCTGAGTGTAGGAAACACTTTACGGGAGTTCTGTAGCATGGGAGTAGTCTTACGCACTATGCGGGTTTTCAGTAGTCTGAGTAAAAGAGAAGCAGCTTACTGGATTTCTGTTAGCTGGATGTAGAGAGAGGCAGTTTACTGGAGTTCCGCATCCTGAGCGTAGGAGACAGTTTAAGGGAGTTCTGTAACATGGCTCTAGCCATACTCAATATTCGGGATTTCTGTAGTCTGTGTGTAGGAGATGCAGCTTACAGGATATCTGTAAGCTGGATGTAGAGCGAAGCAGTTTACAGGAGTTCTGCAGCCTGAGTGTAGGAAACACTTTACGGGAGTTCTGTAGCATGGGAGTAGTCTTACGCACTATGCGGGTTTTCAATAGTCAGAGTAAAAGAGAAGCAGCTTCCAGGATTTCTGTACATTGGAAGTAGTGAGAGGCAGTTTACAGGAGTTCTGCATCCTGAGTGTAGGAAACACTTTACGGGAGTTCTGTAGCATGGGAGTAGTCTTACGCACTATGCGGGTTTTCAGTAGTCTGAGTAAAAGAGAAGCAGCTTACAGGATTTCTGTACGCTGGATGTAGAGAGAGGCAGTTTACTGGAGTTCTGCATCCTGAGTGTAGGAGACAGTTTAAGGGAGTTCTGTAACATGGCTCTGGCCCTACTCAATATTCGGGATTTCTATAGTCTGTGTGTAGGAGATGCAGCTTACAGGATTTCTGTAAGCTGGATGTAGAGCGAAGCAGTTTACAGGAGTTCTGCAGCCTGAGTGTAGGAAACACTTTACGGGAGTTCTGTAGCATGGGAGTAGTCTTACGTACTATGCGCGTTTTCAGTAGTCTGAGTAAAATAGAAGCAGCTTACAGGATTTCTGTACATTGGAAGTAGTGAGAGGCAGTTTACTGGAGTTCTGCATCCTGAGTGTAGGAGACCGTTTAAGGGAGTTCTGTAACATGGCTCTAGCCCTACTCAGTATGCGGGATTTCTGTAGCCTGTGTGTAGGAGATGCAGCTTACAGGATTTCTGTAAGCTGGATGTAGCGCGAAGTAGTTTACTGAAATTCTGCTTCCTGAGTGTAGGAAACAGTTGACGGGAGTTCTATAGCATGGGAGTAGCGATATGCACTACTCGAGTTTTAGGTACCCTGTGTGTAGGACATGCTGCTTATTTGTGTTCAGTAAGCTGAATGTAGAGAGAGGCAGTTTACTGGAATTCTGCATCCTGAGTGTAGGAGACAGTCTAAGGGAGTTCTGGAACATGGCTCTAGCCATACACAGTATGTAGCCTGTGTGTGGGAGATGCAGCTTACAGGATTTCTGTACATTGGAAGTAGTGAGAGGCAGTTTACAGGAGTTCTGCATCCTGAGTGTAGGAAACACTTTACGGGAGTTCTGTAGCATGGGAGTAGTCTTACGCACTATGCGGGTTTTCAGTAGTCTGAGTAAAAGAGAAGCAGGTTACGGGATTTCTGTACATTGGAATTAGTGAGAGGCAGTTTACTGGAGTTCTGCATCCTGAGTGTAGGAGACCGTTTAAGGGAGTTCTGTAACATTGCTCTGGCCCTACTCTGTATGCGGGATTTCTGTAGCCTGTGTGTAGGAGATGCAGCTTACAGGATTTCTGTAAGCTGGATGTATAGCCAAGCAGTTTACAGGAGTTCTGCAGCCTGAGTGTAGGAAACACTTTACGGGAGTTCTGTAGCATGGGAGTACTCTTACGCACTATGCGGGTTTTCAGCAGGCTGATTTAAACAGACGCAGCTTACAGGATTTCTGTACATTGGAAGTAGTTTTGGGCAGTTTACAGGAGTTCTGCATCCTGAGTGTAGGAAACACTTTACGGGAGTTCTGTAGCATGGGAGTAGTCTTACGCACTATGCGGGTTTTCAGTAGTCTGAGTAAAAGAGAAGCAGATTACAGGATTTCTGTTAGCTGGATGTAGAGAGAGGCAGTTTACTGGAGTTCCGCATCCTGAGTGTAGGAGACAGTTTAAGGGAGTTCTGTAACATGGCTCTAGCCCTACTCAGTATGCGGGATTTCTGTAGCCTGTGTGTAGGAGATGCAGCTTACAGGATTTTTGTAAGCTGGATGTAGAGCGAAGCAGTTTACAGGAGTTCTGCATCCTGAGTGTAGGAAACACTTTACGGGAGTTCTGTAGCATGGGGTAGTCTTATGCACTATGCGCGTTTTCAGTAGTCTGAGTAAAAGAGAAGCAGCTTCCAGGATTTCTGTACATTGGAAGCAGTGAGAGGCAGTTTACAGGAGTTCTGCATCCTGAGTGTAGGAGACCGTTTAAGGGAGTTCTGTAGCATGGGAGTAGTCTTAAGCACTATGCGGGTTTTCAGTAGTCTGAGTAAAAGAGAAGCAGCTTAAAGAATTTCTGTACATTGGAATTAGTGAGAGGCAGTTTACTGGAGTTCTGCATCCTGAGTGTAGGAGACCGTTTAAGGGAGTTCTGTAACATGGCTCTGGCCCTACTCCGTATGCGGGATTTCTGTAGCCTGTGTGTAGGAGATGCAGCTTACAGGATTTCTGTAAGCTGGATGTAGAGCGAAGTAGTTTTCTGGAATTCTGCTGCCTGAGTGTAGGAAACAGTTGACGGGAGTTCTATAGCATGGGAGTAGCGATATGCACTACGCGAGTTTTAGGTACCCTGTGTGTAGGATATGCTGCTTATTTGTGTTCAGTAAGCTGAATGTAGAGAGAGGCAGTTTACTGGAATTCTGCATCCTGAGTGTAGGAGACAGTCTATGGGAGTTCTGGAACATGGCTCTAGCCATACACAGTATGTAGCCTGTGTGTGGGAGATGCAGCTTACAGGATTTCTGTACATTGGAAGTAGTGAGAGGCAGTTTACAGGAGTTCTGCATCCTGAGTATAGGAAACACTTTACGGGAGTTCTGTAGCATGGGAGTAGTCTTACACACTATGCGGGTTTTCAGTAGGCTGAGTAAAACAGACGCAGCTTACAGGATTTCTGTACATTGGAAGTAGTGAGAGGCATTTTACAGGAGTTCTGCATCCTGAGTGTAGGAAACACTTTACGGGAGTTCTGTAGCATGGGAGTAGTCTTACGCACTATGCGGGTTTTCAGTAGTCTGAGTAAAAGAGAAGCAGCTTACTGGATTTCTGTTAGCTGGATGTAGAGAGAGGCAGTTTACTGGAGTTCCGCATCCTGAGCGTAGGAGACAGTTTAAGGGAGTTCTGTAACATGGCTCTAGCCATACTCAATATTCGGGATTTCTGTAGTCTGTGTGTAGGAGATGCAGCTTACAGGATATCTGTAAGCTGGATGTAGAGCGAAGCAGTTTACAGGAGTTCTGCAGCCTGAGTGTAGGAAACACTTTACGGGAGTTCTGTAGCATGGGAGTAGTCTTACGCACTATGCGGGTTTTCAATAGTCAGAGTAAAAGAGAAGCAGCTTCCAGGATTTCTGTACATTGGAAGTAGTGAGAGGCAGTTTACAGGAGTTCTGCATCCTGAGTGTAGGAAACACTTTACGGGAGTTCTGTAGCATGGGAGTAGTCTTACGCACTATGCGGGTTTTCAGTAGTCTGAGTAAAAGAGAAGCAGCTTACAGGATTTCTGTACGCTGGATGTAGAGAGAGGCAGTTTACTGGAGTTCTGCATCCTGAGTGTAGGAGACAGTTTAAGGGAGTTCTGTAACATGGCTCTGGCCCTACTCAATATTCGGGATTTCTATAGTCTGTGTGTAGGAGATGCAGCTTACAGGATTTCTGTAAGCTGGATGTAGAGCGAAGCAGTTTACAGGAGTTCTGCAGCCTGAGTGTAGGAAACACTTTACGGGAGTTCTGTAGCATGGGAGTAGTCTTACGTACTATGCGCGTTTTCAGTAGTCTGAGTAAAAGAGAAGCAGCTTACAGGATTTCTGTACATTGGAAGTAGTGAGAGGCAGTTTACCGGAGTTCTGCATCCTGAGTGTAGGAGACCGTTTAAGGGAGTTCTGTAACATGGCTCTAGCCCTACTCAGTATGCGGGATTTCTGTAGCCTGTGTGTAGGAGATGCAGCTTACAGGATTTCTGTAAGCTGGATGTAGCGCGAAGTAGTTTACTGAAATTCTGCTTCCTGAGTGTAGGAAACAGTTGACGGGAGTTCTATAGCATGGGAGTAGCGATATGCACTACGCGAGTTTTAGGTACCCTGTGTGTAGGACATGCTGCTTATTTGTGTTCAGTAAGCTGAATGTAGAGAGAGGCAGTTTACTGGAATTCTGCATCCTGAGTGTAGGAGACAGTCTAAGGGAGTTCTGGAACATGGCTCTAGCCATACACAGTATGTAGCCTGTGTGTGGGAGACGCAGCTTACAGGATTTCTGTACATTGGAAGTAGTGAGAGGCAGTTTACAGGAGTTCTGCATCCTGAGTGTAGGAAACACTTTACGGGAGTTCTGTAGCATGGGGTAGTCTTACGCACTATGCGCGTTTTCAGTAGTCTGAGTAAAAGAGAAGCAGCTTCCAGGATTTCTGTACATTGGAATTAGTGAGAGGCAGTTTACTGGAGTTCTGCATCCTGAGTGTTTGAAACACTTTACGGGAGTTCTGTAGCATGGGAGTAGTCTTACGCACTATGCGGGTTTCAGTAGGCTGAGTAAAACAGACGCAGCTTACAGGATTTCTGTACATTGGAAGTAGTTGAGGCAGTTTACAGGAGTTCTGCATCCTGAGTGTAGGAAACACTTTACGGGAGTTCTGTAGCATGGGAGTACTCTTACGCACTATGCGGGTTTTCAGTAGTCTGAGTAAAAGAGAAGCAGCTTACAGGATTTCTGTACATTGGAAGTAGTGAGAGGCAGTTTACTGGAGTTCTGCATCCTGAGTGTAGGAGACCGTTTAAGGGAGTTCTGTAACATGGCTATAGCCCTACTCAGTATGCGGGATTTCTGTAGCCTGTGTGTAGGAGATGCAGCTTACAAGATTTCTGTAAGCTGGATGTAGAGCGAAGTAGTTTACTGGAATTCTGCTGCCTGAGTGTAGGAAACAGTTGACGGGAGTTCTATGGCATGGGAGTAGCGATATGCACTACGCGAGTTTTAGGTACCCTGTGTGTAGGACATGCTGCTTATTTGTGTTCAGTAAGCTGAATGTAGAGAGAGGCAGTTTACTGGAATTCTGCATCCTGAGTGTAGGAGACAGTCTATGGGAGTTCTGGAAAATGGCTCTAGCCATAAACAGTATGTAGCCTGTGTGTGGGAGATGCAGCTTACAGGATTTCTGTACATTGGAAGTAGTGAGAGGCAGTTTACAGGAGTTCTGCATCCTGAGTGTAGGGAACACTTTACGGGAGTTCTGTAGCATGGGAGTAGTCTTTACGCACTCTGCGGGTTTTCAGTAGTCTGAGTAAAAGAGAAGCAGCTTACAGGATTTCTGTACATTGGAAGTAGTGAGAGGCAGTTTACAGGAGTTCTGCATCCTGAGTGTAGGAAACACTTTATGGGGGTTCTGTAGCATGGGAGTACTCTTACGCACTATGCGGGTTTTCAGTAGGCTGAGTAAAACAGACACAGCTTACAGGATTTCTGTACATTGGAAGTAGTTCAGGCAGTTTACAGGAGTTCTGCATCCTGAGTGCAGGAAACACTTTACGGGAGTTCTGTAGCATGGGAGTACTCTTACGCACTATGCGGGTTTTCAGTAGTCTGAGTAAAAGAGAAGCAGCTTACAGGATTTCTGTACATTGGAAGTAGTGAGAGGCAGTTTACAGGAGTTCTGCATCCTGAGTGTAGGAAACACTTTACGGGAGTTCTGTAGCATGGGAGTACTCTTACGCGCTATGCGGGTTTTCAGTAGTCTGAGTAAAAGAGAAGCAGCTTACAGGATTTCTGTACATTGGAAGTAGTGAGAGGCAGTTTACTGGAGTTCTGCATCCTGAGTGTAGGAGACCGTTTAAGGGAGTTCTGTAACATGGCTCTAGCCCTACTCAGTATGCGGGATTTCTGTAGCCTGTGTGTAGGAGATGCAGCTTACAAGTTTTCTGTAAGCTGGATGTAGAGCGAAGTAGTTTACTGGAATTCTGCTGCCTGAGTGTAGGAAACAGTTGACGGGAGTTCTATGGCATGGGAGTAGCCATATGCACTACGCGAGTTTTCGGTACCCTGTGTGTAGGACATGCTGCTTATTGGTGTTCAGTAAGCTGAATATAGAGAGAGGCAGTTTACTGGAATTCTGCATCCTGAGTGTAGGAGACAGTCTATGGGAGTTCTGGAACATGGCTCTAGCCATACACAGTATGTAGCCTGTGTGTGGGAGATGCAGCTTACAGGATTTCTGTACATTGGAAGTAGTGAGAGGCAGTTTACAGGAGTTCTGCATCCTGAGTGTAGGAAACACTTTTTGGGGGTTCTGTAGCATGGGAGTACTCTTACGCACTATGCGGGTTTTCAGTAGGCTGAGTAAAACAGACACAGCTTACAGGATTTCTGTACATTGGAAGTAGTTTAGGCAGTTTACAGGAGTTCTGCATCCTGAGTGCAGGAAACACTTTACGGGAGTTCTGTAGCATGGGAGTACTCTTACGCACTATGCGGGTTTTCAGTAGTCTGAGTAAAAGAGAAGCAGCTTACAGGATTTCTGTTAGCTGGATGTAGAGAGAGGAAGTTTACTGGAGTTCCGCATCCTGAGTGTAGGAGACAGTTTAAGGGAGTTCTGTAACATGGCTCTAGCCCTACTCAGTATGCGGGATTTCTGTAGCCTGTGTGTAGGAGATGCAGCTTACAGGATTTTTGTAAGCTGGATGTAGAGCGAAGCAGTTTACAGGAGTTCTGCAGCCTGAGTGTAGGAAACACTTTACGGGAGTTCTGTAGCATGGGAGTAGTCTTACGCACTATGCGGGTTTTCAGTAGTCAGTAAAAGAGAAGCAGCTTACAGGATTTCTGTACATTGGAAGTAGTGAGAGGCAGTTTACAGGAGTTCTGCATCCTGAGTGTAGGAAACACTTTACGGGAGTTCTGTAGCATGGGAGTAGTCTTACGCACTATGCGGGTTTTCAGTAGTCTGAGTAAAAGAGAAGCAGCTTACAGGATTTCTGTACACTGGAAGTAGTGAGAGGCAGTTTACTGGAGTTCTGCATCCTGAGTGTAGGAGACCGTTTAAGGGAGTTCTGTAACATGGCTCTAGCCCTACTCAGTATGCGGGATTTCTGTAGCCTGTGTGTAGGAGATGCAGCTTACAGGATTTCTGTAAGCTGGATGTAGAGCGAAGTAGTTTACTGGAATTCTGCTGCCTGAGTGTAGGAAACAGTTGACGGGAGTTCTATGGCATGGGAGTAGCCATATGCACTACGCGAGTTTTAGGTACCCTGTGTGTAGGACATGCTGCTTATTTGTGTTCAGTAAGCTGAATGTAGAGAGAGGCAGTTTACTGGAATTCTGCATCCTGAGTGTAGGAGACAGTCTATGGGAGTTCTGGAACATGGCTCTAGCCATACACAGTATGTAGCCTGTGTGTGGGAGATGCAGCTTACAGGATTTCTGTACATTGGAAGTAGTGAGAGGCAGTTTACAGGAGTTCTGCATCCTGAGTGTAGGAAACACTTTATGGGGGTTCTGTAGCATGGGAGTAGTCTTACGCACTATGCAGGTTTTCAATAGTCTGAATGAAAGAGAAGCAGGTAACAGGATTTCTGTACATTGGAAGTAGTGAGAGGCAGTTTACAGGAGTTTTGCATCCTGAGTGTAAGAAGCACTTTACGGGAGTTCTGTAGCATGGGAGTAGTCTTACGCACTATGTGGGTTTTCAGTAGTCTGAATAAAGGAGAAGCAGCTTACAGGACTTATGTACATTGGAAGTAATGAGAGGCAGTTTACAGGAGTTCTGCATCCTGAGTGTAGGAAGCACTTTACGGGAGTTCTGTAGCATGGGAGTAGTCTTACGCACTATGCGGATTTTCAGTAGTCTGAGTAAAAGAGAAGCAGCTAACAGGATTTCTGTACATTGGAAGTAGTGAGAGGCAGTTTAGCGGAGTTCTGCATCCTGAGTATAGGAAACACTTTACGGGAGTTCTGTAACATGGGAGTAGTCTTACGCACTATGCGGGTTTTCAGTAGTCTGAATAAAAGAGAAGCAGCTTACAGGACTTCTGTACATTGGAAGTAGTGAGAGGCAGTTTACAGGAGTTCTGCTTCCTGAGTGTAGGAAACAGTTTATGGGGTTTCTGTAGCATGGGAGTACTCTTACGCACTATGCGGGTTTTCAGTAGGCTGAGTAAAACAGACACAGCTTACAGGATTTCTGTACGTTGGAAGTAGATCAGGCACTTTACAGGAGTTCTGCATCCTGAGTGCAGGAAACACTTTACGGGAGTTCTGTAGCATGGGAGTACTCTTACGCACTATGCGGGTTTTCAGTAGTCTGAGTAAAAGAGAAGCAGCTTACAGGATTTCTGTACATTGGAAGTAGTGAGAGGCAGTTTACAGGAGTTCTGCATCCTGAGTGTAGGAAACACTTTACGGGAGTTCTGTAGCATGGGAGTACTCTTATGCACTATGCAGGTTTTCAGTAGTCTGAGTAAAAGAGAAGCAGCTTACAGGATTTCTGTACATTGGAAGTAGTGAGAGGCAGTTTACTGGAGTTCTGCATCCTGAGTGTAGGAAACACTTTATGGGGGTTCTGTAGCATGGGAGTACTCTTACGCACTATGCGGGTTTTCAGTAGGCTGAGTAAAACAGACGCAGCTTACAGGATTTCTGTACATTGGAAGTAGTGAGAGGCAGTTTACAGGAGTTCTGCATCCTGAGTGCAGGAAACACTTTACGGGAGTTCTGTAGCATGGGAGTAGTCTTACGCACTCTGCGGGTTTTCAGTAGTCTGAGTAAAAGAGAAGCAGGTAACAGGATTTCTGTACATTGGAAGTAGTGAGAGGCAGTTTACAGGAGTTCTGCATCCTGAGTGTAGGAAACACTTTATGGGGGTTCTGTAGCATGGGAGTAGTCTTACGCACTATGCAGGTTTTCAATAGTCTGAATGAAAGAGAAGCAGGTAACAGGATTTCTGTACATTGGAAGTAGTGAGAGGCAGTTTACAGGAGTTTTGCATCCTGAGTGTAAGAAGCACTTTACGGGAGTTCTCTAGCATGGGAGTAGTCTTAAGCACTAAGCAGGTTTTCAGTAGTCTGAGTAAAAGAGAAGCAGCTTACAGGATTTCTGTACATTGGAAGTAGTGAGAGGCAGTTTAGCAGAGTTCTGCATCCTGAGTATAGGAAACACTTAACGGGGGTTCTGCAACATGGGAGTAGTCTTACGCACTATGCGGGTTTTCAGTAGTCTGAATAAAAGAGAAGCAGCTTACAGGACTTCTGTACATTGGAAGTAGTGAGAGGCAGTTTACAGGAGTTCTGCTTCCTGAGTGTAGGAAACAGTTTATGAGGGTTCTGTAGCATGGGAGTACTCTTACGCACTATGCCGGTTTTCAGTAGGCTGAGTAAAGCAGACACAGCTTACAGGATTTCTGTACGTTGGAAGTAGTTCAGGCAGTTTACTGGAATTCTGCATCCTGAGTGTAGGAGACAGTCTATGGGAGTTCTGGAACATGGCTCTAGCCATACACAGTATGTAGCCTGTGTGTGGGAGATGCAGCTTACAGGATTTCTGTACATTGGAAGTAGTGAGAGGCAGTTTACAGGAGTTCTGCATCCTGAGTGTAGGAAACACTTTTTGGGGGTTCTGTAGCATGGGAGTACTCTTACGCACTATGCGGGTTTTCAGTAGGCTGAGTAAAACAGATACAGCTTACAGGATTTCTGTACATTGGAAGTAGTTCAGGCAGTTTACAGGAGTTCTGCATCCTGAGTGCAGGAAACACTTTACGGGAGGTCTGTAGCATGGGAGTAGTCTTACGCACTATGCGGGTTTTCAGTAGTCTGAGTAAAAGAGAAGCAGCTTACAGGATTTCTGTACATTGGAAGTAGTGAGAGGCAGTTTACAGGAGTTCTGCATCCTGAGTGTAGGAAACACTTTACGGGAGTTCTGTAGCATGGGAGTACTCTTACGCACTATGCGGGTTTTCAGTAGTCTGAGTAAAAGAGAAGCAGGTAACAGGATTTCTGTACATTGGAAGTAGGGAGAGGCAGTTTACTGGAGTTCTGCATCCTGAGTGTAGGAGACCGTTTAAGGGAGTTCTGTAACATGGCTATAGCCCTACTCAGTATGCGGGATTTCTGTAGCCTGTGTGTAGGAGATGCAGCTTACAGGATTTCTGTAAGCTGGATGTAGAGTGAAGTAGTTTACTGGAATTCTGCTGCCTGAGTGTAGGAAACAGTTGACGGGAGTTCTATGGCATGGGAGTAGCCATATGCACTACGCGAGTTTTAGGTACCCTGAGTGTAGGACATGCTGCTTATTTGTGTTCAGTATGCTGAATGTAGAGAGAGGCAGTTTACTGGAATTCTGCATCCTGAGTGTAGGAGACAGTCTATGGGAGTTCTGGAAAATGGCTCTAGCCATAAACAGTATGTAGCCTGTGTGTGGGAGATGCAGCTTACAGGATTTCTGTACATTGGAAGTAGTGAGAGGCAGTTTACAGGAGTTCTGCATCCTGAGTGTAGGGAACACTTTACGGGAGTTCTGTAGCATGGGAGTAGTCTTTACGCACTCTGCGGGTTTTCAGTAGTCTGAGTAAAAGAGAAGCAGCTTACAGGATTTCTGTACATTGGAAGTAGTGAGAGGCAGTTTACAGGAGTTCTGCATCCTGAGTGTAGGAAACACTTTATGGGGGTTCTGTAGCATGGGAGTACTCTTACGCACTATGCGGGTTTTCAGTAGGCTGAGTAAAACAGACACAGCTTACAGGATTTCTGTACATTGGAAGTAGTTCAGGCAGTTTACAGGAGTTCTGCATCCTGAGTGCAGGAAACACTTTACGGGAGTTCTGTAGCATGGGAGTACTCTTACGCACTATGCGGGTTTTCAGTAGTCTGAGTAAAAGAGAAGCAGCTTACAGGATTTCTGTACATTGGAAGTAGTGAGAGGCAGTTTACAGGAGTTCTGCATCCTGAGTGTAGGAAACACTTTACGGGAGTTCTGTAGCATGGGAGTACTCTTACGCGCTATGCGGGTTTTCAGTAGTCTGAGTAAAAGAGAAGCAGCTTACAGGATTTCTGTACATTGGAAGTAGTGAGAGGCAGTTTACTGGAGTTCTGCATCCTGAGTGTAGGAGACCGTTTAAGGGAGTTCTGTAACATGGCTCTAGCCCTACTCAGTATGCGGGATTTCTGTAGCCTGTGTGTAGGAGATGCAGCTTACAAGTTTTCTGTAAGCTGGATGTAGAGCGAAGTAGTTTACTGGAATTCTGCTGCCTGAGTGTAGGAAACAGTTGACGGGAGTTCTATGGCATGGGAGTAGCCATATGCACTACGCGAGTTTTCGGTACCCTGTGTGTAGGACATGCTGCTTATTGGTGTTCAGTAAGCTGAATATAGAGAGAGGCAGTTTACTGGAATTCTGCATCCTGAGTGTAGGAGACAGTCTATGGGAGTTCTGGAACATGGCTCTAGCCATACACAGTATGTAGCCTGTGTGTGGGAGATGCAGCTTACAGGATTTCTGTACATTGGAAGTAGTGAGAGGCAGTTTACAGGAGTTCTGCATCCTGAGTGTAGGAAACACTTTTTGGGGGTTCTGTAGCATGGGAGTACTCTTACGCACTATGCGGGTTTTCAGTAGGCTGAGTAAAACAGACACAGCTTACAGGATTTCTGTACATTGGAAGTAGTTTAGGCAGTTTACAGGAGTTCTGCATCCTGAGTGCAGGAAACACTTTACGGGAGTTCTGTAGCATGGGAGTACTCTTACGCACTATGCGGGTTTTCAGTAGTCTGAGTAAAAGAGAAGCAGCTTACAGGATTTCTGTTAGCTGGATGTAGAGAGAGGAAGTTTACTGGAGTTCCGCATCCTGAGTGTAGGAGACAGTTTAAGGGAGTTCTGTAACATGGCTCTAGCCCTACTCAGTATGCGGGATTTCTGTAGCCTGTGTGTAGGAGATGCAGCTTACAGGATTTTTGTAAGCTGGATGTAGAGCGAAGCAGTTTACAGGAGTTCTGCAGCCTGAGTGTAGGAAACACTTTACGGGAGTTCTGTAGCATGGGAGTAGTCTTACGCACTATGCGGGTTTTCAGTAGTCAGTAAAAGAGAAGCAGCTTACAGGATTTCTGTACATTGGAATTAGTGAGAGGCAGTTTACTGGAGTTCTGCATCCTGAGTGTAGGAGACCGTTTAAGGGAGTTCTGTAACATGGCTTGGCCCTACTCAGTATGCGGGATTTCTGTAGCCTGTGTGTAGGAGATGCAGCTTACAGGATTTGTGTAAGCTGGATGTAGAGCGAAGTAGTTTACTGGAATTCTGCTTCCTGAGTGTAGGAAACAGTTGACGGGAGTTCTATAGCATGGGAGTAGCGATATGCACTACACGAGTTTTAGGTACCCTGTGTGTAGGACATGCTGCTTATTTGTGTTCAGTAAGCTGAATGTAGAGAGAGGCTGTTTACTGGAATTCTGCATCCTGAGTGTAGGAGACAGTCTATGGGAGTTCAGGAACATGGCTCTAGCCATACACAGTATGTAGCCTGTGTGTGGGAGATGCAGCTTACAGGATTTCTGTACATTGGAAGTAGTGAGAGGCAGTTTACAGGAGTTCTGCATCCTGAGTGTAGGAAGCACTTTACGGGAGTTCTGTAGCATGGGAGTAGTCTTACGCACTATGCGGGTTTTCAGTAGGCTGAGTAAAACACCGCAGCTTACAGGATTTCTGTACATTGGAAGTAGTTTTGGGCAGTTTACAGGAGTTCTGCATCCTGAGTGCAGGAAACACTTTACGGGAGTTCTGTAGCATGGGAGTACTCTTACGCACTATGCGGGTTTTCAGTAGGCTGAGTAAAACAGACGCAGCTTACAGGATTTCTGTACATTGGAATTAGTGAGAGGCAGTTTACTGGAGTTCTGCATCCTGAGTGTAGGAGACCGTTTAAGGGAGTTCTGTAACATGGCTCTGGCCCTACTCAGTATGCGGGATTTCTGTAGCCTGTGTGTAGGAGATGCAGCTTACAGGATTTCTGTAAGCTGGATGTAGAGCGAAGCAGTTTACAGGAGTTCTGCAGCCTGAGTGTAGGAAACACTTTACGGGAGTTCTGTAGCATGGGAGTTCTCTTACGCACTGTGCGGGTTTTCAGTAGGCTGAGTAAAAGAGAAGCAGGTAACTGGACTTCTGTACTTTGGAAGTAGTGAGAGGTAGTTTACAGGAGTTCTGCATCCTGAGTGCAGGAAACAATTTACGGGAGTTCTGTAGCATGCGAGTAGTCTTACGCACTATGCGGGTTTTCAATAGTCAGAGTAAAAGAGGAGTACCTTCAGGATTTCTGTACATTGGAAGTAGTTTTGGGCAGTTTACAGGAGTTCTGCATCCTGAGTATAGGAAACACTTTACGGGAGTTCTGTAGCATGGGAGTACTCTTACGCACTATGCGGGTTTTCAGCAGGCTGATTTAAACAGACGCAGCTTACAGGATTTCTGTACATTGGAAGTAGTTTAGGGAGTTTACAGGAGTTCTGCATCCTGAGTGCAGGAAACACTTTACGGGAGTTCTGCAGCATGGGAGTAGTCTTACGTACTCTGTGGGTTTTCAGTAGTCTAAGTAAAAGAGAAGCAGCTTACAGGATTTCTTTACATTGGAAGTAGTGAGAGGCAGTTTACAGGAGTTCTGCATCCTGAGTGTAGGAAACACTTTACGGGAGTTCTGTAGTATGGGAGTAGTCTTACGCACTATGCGGGTTTTCAGTAGTCTGAGTAAAAGAGAAGCAGCTTACAGGATTTCTGTTAGCTGGATGTAGAGAGAGGCAGTTTACTGGAGTTCCGCATCCTGAGTGTAGGAGACAGTTTAAGGGAGTTATGTAACATGGCTCTAGCCCTACTCAGTATGCGGGATTTCTGTAGCCTGTGTGTAGGAGATGCAGCTTACAGGATTTTTGTAAGCTGGATGTAGAGCGAAGCAGTTTACAGGAATTCTGCATCCTGAGTGTAGGAAACACTTTACGGGAGTTCTGTAGCATGGGAGTAGTCTTACGCACTATGCGGGTTTTCAGTAGTCTGAGTAAAAGAGAAGCAGCTTCCAGGATTTCTGTACATTGGAAGCAGTGAGAGGCAGTTTACAGGAGTTCTGCATCCTGAGTGTAGGAAACACTTTACGGGAGTTCTGTAGCATGGGAGTAGTCTTACGCACTATGCGGGTTTTCAGTAGTCTGAGTAAAAGAGAAGCAGCTTAAAGAATTTCTGTACATTGGAATTAGTGAGAGGCAGTTTACTGGAGTTCTGCATCCTCAGTGTAGGAGACCGTTTAAGGGAGTTCTGTAACATGGCTCTGGCCCTACTCCGTATGCGGGATTTCTGTAGCCTGTGTGTAGGAGATGCAGCTTACAGGATTTCTGTAAGCTGGATGTAGAGCGAAGTAGTTTTCTGGAATTCTGCTGCCTGAGTGTAGGAAACAGTTGACGGGAGTTCTATAGCATGGGAGTAGCGATATGCACTACGCGAGTTTTAGGTACCCTGTGTGTAGGACATGCTGCTTATTGGTGTTCAGTAAGCTGAATTTAGAGAGAGGCAGTTTACTGGAATTCTGCATCCTGAGTGTAGGAGACAGTCTATGGGAGTTCTGGAACATGGCTCTAGCCATACACAGTATGTAGCCTGTGTGTGGGAGATGCAGCTTACAGGATTTCTGTACATTGGAAGTAGTGAGAGGCAGTTTACAGGAGTTCTGCATCCTGAGTGTAGGAAACACTTTACGGGAGTTCTGTAGCATGGGAGTAGTCTTACGCACTATGCGGGTTTTCAGTAGTCTGAGTAAAAGAGAAGCAGCTTACAGGATTTCTGTAAGCTGGATGTAGAGCGAAGCAGTTTACAGGAGTTCCGCATCCTCAGTGTAGGAGACAGTTTAAGGGAGTTCTGTAACATGGCTCTAGCCCTACTCAGTATGCGTGGTTTCTGTAGCCTGTGTGTAGGAGATGCAGCTTACAGGATTTTTGTAAGCTGGATGTAGAGCAAAGCAGTTTACAGGAGTTCTGCATCCTGAGTGTAGGAAACACTTTACGGGAGTTCTGTAGCATGGGAGTAGTCTTACGCACTATGCGGGTTTTCAGTAGTCTGAGTAAAAGAGAAGCAGCTTACAGGATTTCTGTACATTGGAAGTAGTGAGAGGCAGTTTACAGGAGTTCTGCATCCTGAGTGTAGGAAACACTTTACGGGAGTTCTGCAGCATGGGAGTAGTCTTACGCACTATGCGGGTTTTCAATAGTCAGAGTAAAAGAGAAGCAGCTTCCAGGATTTCTGTACATTGGAAGTAGTGAGAGGCAGTTTACAGGAGTTCTGCATTCTGAGTGTAGGAAACACTTTATGGGAGTTCTGTAGCATGGGAGTAGTCTTACGCACTATGCGGGTTTTCAATAGTCAGAGTAAAAGAGAAGCAGATTCCAGGATTTCTGTACATTGGAAGTAGTGAGAGGCAGTTTACAGGAGTTCTGCATCCTGAGTGTAGGAAACACTTTATGGGAGTTCTGTAGCATGGGAGTAGTCTTACGCACTATGCGGGTTTTCAGTAGTCTGAGTAAAAGAGAAGCAGCTTACAGGATTTCTGTACATTGGAATTAGTGAGAGGCAGTTTACTGGAGTTCTGCATCCTGAGTGTAGGAGACCGTTTAAGGGAGTTCTGTAACATGGCTCTGGCCCTACTCAGTATGCGGGATTTCTGTAGCCTGTGTGTAGGAGATGCAGCTTACAGGATTTCTGTAAGCTGGATGTAGAGCGAAGCAGTTTACAGGAGTTCTGCAGCCTGAGTGTAGGAAACACTTTACGGGAGTTCGGTAGCATGGGAGTTCTCTTACGCACTATGCGGGTTTTCAGTAGGCTGAGTAAAAGAGAAGCAGGTAACTGGACTTCTGTACTTTGGAAGTAGTGAGAGGTAGTTTACAGGAGTTCTGCATCCTGAGTGCAGGAAACAATTTACGGGAGTTCTGTTGCATGCGAGTAGTCTTACGCACTATGCGGGTTTTCAATAGTCAGAGCAAAAGAGAAGCAGCTTCCAGGATTTCTGTACATTGGAAGTAGTTTTGGGCAGTTTACAGGAGTTCTGCATCCTGAGTATAGGAAACACTTTACGGGAGTTGTGTAGCATGGGAGTACTCTTACGCACTATGAGGGTTTTCAGCAGGCTGATTTAAACAGACGCAGCTTACAGGATTTCTGTACATTGGAAGTAGTTTAGGGAGTTTATAGGAGTTCTGCATCCTGAGTGTAGGAAACACTTTACGGGAGTTCTGTAGCATGGGAGTAGTCTTACGCACTATGCGGGTTTTCAGTAGTCTGAGTAAAAGAGAAGCAGCTTACAGGATTTCTGTTAGCTGGATGTAGAGAGAGGCAGTTTACAGGAGTTCCGCATCCTGAGTGTAGGAGACAGTTTAAAGGAGTTATGTAACATGGCTCTAGCCCTACTCAGTATGCGGGATTTCTGTAGCCTGTGTGTAGGAGATGCAGCTTACAGGATTTTTGTAAGCTGGATGTAGAGCGAAGCAGTTTACAGGAGTTCTGCATCCTGAGTGTAGGAAACACTTTACGGGAGTTCTGTAGCATGGGAGTAGTCTTACGCACTATGCGGGTTTTCAGTAGTCTGAGTAAAAGAGAAGCAGCTTCCAGGATTTCTGTACATTGGAAGCAGTGAGAGGCAGTTTACAGGAGTTCTGCATCCTGAGTGTAGGAAACACTTTACGGGAGTTCTGTAGCATGGGAGTAGTCTTACGCACTATGCGGGTTTTCAGTAGTCTGAGTAAAAGAGAAGCAGCTTACAGGATTTCTGTTAGCTGGATGTAGAGAGAGGCAGTTTACTGGAGTTCCGCATCCTGAGTGTAGGAGACAGTTTAAGGGAGTTATGTAACATGGATCTAGCCCTACTCAGTATGCGGGATTTCTGTAGCCTGTGTGTAGGAGATGCAGCTTACAGGATTTTTGTAAGCTGGATGTAGAGCGAAGCAGTTTACAGGAGTTCTGCATCCTGAGTGTAGGAAACACTTTACGGGAGTTCTGTAGCATGGGAGTAGTCTTACGCACTATGCGGGTTTTCAGTAGTCTGAGTAAAAGAGAAGCAGCTTCCAGGATTTCTGTACATTGGAAGCAGTGAGAGGCAGTTTACAGGAGTTCTGCATCCTGAGTGTAGGAAACACTTTACGGGAGTTCTGTAGCATGGGAGTAGTCTTACGCAATATGCGGGTTTTCAGTAGTCTGAGTAAAAGAGAAGCAGCTTAAAGAATTTCTGTACATTGGAATTAGTGAGAGGCAGTTTACTGGAGTTCTGCATCCTGAGTGTAGGAGACCGTTTAAGGGAGTTCTGTAACATGGCTCTGGCCCTACTCCGTATGCGGGATTTCTGTAGCCTGTGTGTAGGAGATGCAGCTTACAGGATTTCTGTAAGCTGGATGTAGAGCGAAGTAGTTTTCTGAAATTCTGCTGCCTGAGTGTAGGAAACAGTTGACGGGAGTTCTATAGCATGGGAGTAGCGATATGCACTACGCGAGTTTTAGGTACCCTGTGTGTAGGACATGCTGCTTATTGGTGTTCAGTAAGCTGAATTTAGAGAGAGGCAGTTTACTGGAATTCTGCATCCTGAGTGTAGGAGACAGTCTATGGGAGTTCTGGAACATGGCTCTAGCCATACACAGTATGTAGCCTGTGTGTGGGAGATGCAGCTTACAGGATTTCTGTACATTGGAAGTAGTGAGAGGCAGTTTACAGGAGTTCTGCATCCTGAGTGTAGGAAACACTTTACGGGAGTTCTGTAGCATGGGAGTAGTCTTACGCACTATGCGGGTTTTCAGTAGTCTGAGTAAAAGAGAAGCAGCTTACAGGATTTCTGTAAGCTGGATGTAGAGCGAAGCAGTTTACAGGAGTTCCGCATCCTCAGTGTAGGAGACAGTTTAAGGGAGTTCTGTAACATGGCTCTAGCCCTACTCAGTATGCGTGGTTTCTGTAGCCTGTGTGTAGGAGATGCAGCTTACAGGATTTTTGTAAGCTGGATGTAGAGCAAAGCAGTTTACAGGAGTTCTGCATCCTGAGTGTAGGAAACACTTTACGGGAGTTCTGCAGCATGGGAGTAGTCTTACGCACTATGCGGGTTTTCAATAGTCAGAGTAAAAGAGAAGCAGCTTCCAGGATTTCTGTACATTGGAAGTAGTGAGAGGCAGTTTACAGGAGTTCTGCATCCTGAGTGTAGGAAACACTTTATGGGAGTTCTGTAGCATGGGAGTAGTCTTACGCACTATGCGGGTTTTCAATAGTCAGAGTAAAAGAGAAGCAGATTCCAGGATTTCTGTACATTGGAAGTAGTGAGAGGCAGTTTACAGGAGTTCTGCATCCTGAGTGTAGGAAACACTTTATGGGAGTTCTGTAGCATGGGAGTAGTCTTACGCACTATGCGGGTTTTCAGTAGTCTGAGTAAAAGAGAAGCAGCTTACAGGATTTCTGTACATTGGAATTAGTGAGAGGCAGTTTACTGGAGTTCTGCATCCTGAGTGTAGGAGACCGTTTAAGGGAGTTCTGTAACATGGCTCTGGCCCTACTCAGTATGCGGGATTTCTGTAGCCTGTGTGTAGGAGATGCAGCTTACAGGATTTCTGTAAGCTGGATGTAGAGCGAAGCAGTTTACAGGAGTTCTGCAGCCTGAGTGTAGGAAACACTTTACGGGAGTTCTGTAGCATGGGAGTAGTCTTACGCACTATGCGGGTTTTCAGTAGGCTGAGTAAAAGAGAAGCAGGTAACTGGACTTCTGTACTTTGGAAGTAGTGAGAGGTAGTTTACAGGAGTTCTGCATCCTGAGTGCAGGAAACAATTTACGGGAGTTCTGTAGCATGCGAGTAGTCTTACGCACTATGCGGGTTTTCAATAGTCAGAGCAAAAGAGAAGCAGCTTCCAGGATTTCTGTACATTGGAAGTAGTTTTGGGCAGTTTACAGGAGTTCTGCATCCTGAGTATAGGAAACACTTTACGGGAGTTCTGTAGCATGGGAGTACTCTTACGCACTATGCGGGTTTTCAGCAGGCTGATTTAAACAGACGCAGCTTACAGGATTTCTGTACATTGGAAGTAGTTTAGGGAGTTTATAGGAGTTCTGCATCCTGAGTGCAGGAAACACTTTACGGGAGTTCTGCAGCATGAGAGTAGTCTTACGTACTCTGTGGGTTTTCAGTAGTCTAAGTAAAAGAGAAGCAGCTTACAGGATTTCTTTACATTGGAAGTAGTGAGAGGCAGTTTACAGGAGTTCTGCATCCTGAGTGTAGGAAACACTTTACGGGAGTTCTGTAGCATGGGAGTAGTCTTACGCACTATGCGGGTTTTAAGTAGTCTGAGTAAAAGAGAAGCAGCTTACAGGATTTCTGTTAGCTGGATGTAGAGAGAGGCAGTTTACTGGAGTTCCGCATCCTGAGTGTAGGAGACAGTTTAAGGGAGTTATGTAACATGGCTCTAGCCCTACTCAGTATGCGGGATTTCTGTAGCCTGTGTGTAGGAGATGCAGCTTACAGGATTTCTGTAAGCTGGATGTAGAGCGAAGCAGTTTACAGGAGTTCTGCATCCTGAGTGTAGGAAACACTTTACGGGAGTTCTGTAGCATGGGAGTAGTCTTACGCACTATGCGGGTTTTCAGTAGTCTGAGTAAAAGAGAAGCAGCTTCCAGGATTTCTGTACATTGGAAGCAGTGAGAGGCAGTTTACAGGAGTTCTGCATCCTGAGTGTAGGAAACACTTTACGGGAGTTCTGTAGCATGGGAGTAGTCTTACGCACTATGCGGGTTTTCAGTAGTCTGAGTAAAAGAGAAGCAGGTAACAGGATTTCTGTTAGCTGGATGTAGAGAGAGGCAGTTTACTGGAGTTCCGCATCCTCAGTGTAGGAGACAGTTTAAGGGAGTTCTGTAACATGGCTCTAGCCCTACTCAGTATGCGTGGTTTCTGTAGCCTGTGTGTAGGAGATGCAGCTTACAGGATTTTTGTAAGCTGGATGTAGAGCAAAGCAGTTTACAGGAGTTCTGCATCCTGAGTGTAGGAAACACTTTACGGGAGTTCTGTAGCATGGGAGTAGTCTTACGCACTATGCGGGTTTTCAGTAGTCTGAGTAAAAGAGAAGCAGCTTACAGGATTTCTGTACATTGGAAGTAGTGAGAGGCAGTTTACAGGAGTTCTGCATCCTGAGTGTAGGAAACACTTTACGGGAGTTCTGTAGCATGGGAGTAGTCTTACGCACTATGTGGGTTTTCAATAGTCAGAGTAAAAGAGAAGCAGATTCCAGGATTTCTGTACATTGGAAGTAGTGAGAGGCAGTTTACAGGAGTTCTGCATCCTGAGTGTAGGAAACACTTTACGGGAGTTCTGTAGCATGGGAGTACTCTTACGCACTATGCGGGTTTTCAGTAGGCTGAGTAAAACAGACGCAGCTTACAGGATTTCTGTACATTGGAATTAGTGAGAGGCAGTTTACTGGAGTTCTGCATCCTGAGTGTAGGAGACCGTTTAAGGGAGTTCTGTAACATGGCTCTGGCCCTACTCAGTATGCGGGATTTCTGTAGCCTGTGTGTAGGAGATGCAGCTTACAGGATTTCTGTAAGCTGGATGTAGAGCGAAGCAGTTTACAGGAGTTCTGCAGCCTGAGTGTAGGAAACACTTTACGGGAGTTCTGTAGCATGGGAGTTCTCTTACGCACTGTGCGGGTTTTCAGTAGGCTGAGTAAAAGAGAAGCAGGTAACTGGACTTCTGTACTTTGGAAGTAGTGAGAGGTAGTTTACAGGAGTTCTGCATCCTGAGTGCAGGAAACAATTTACGGGAATTCTGTAGCATGCGAGTAGTCTTACGCACTATGCGGGTTTTCAATAGTCAGAGTAAAAGAGAAGTAGCTTCCAGGATTTCTGTACATTGGAAGTAGTTTTGGGCAGTTTACAGGAGTTCTGCATCCTGAGTATAGGAAACACTTTACGGGAGTTCTGTAGCATGGGAGTACTCTTACGCACTATGCGGGTTTTCAGCAGGCTGATTTAAACAGACGCAGCTTACAGGATTTCTGTACATTGGAAGTAGTTTAGGGAGTTTACAGGAGTTCTGCATCCTGAGTGCAGGAAACACTTTACGGGAGTTCTGCAGCATGGGAGTAGTCTTACGTACTCTGTGGGTTTTCAGTAGTCTAAGTAAAAGAGAAGCAGCTTACAGGATTTCTTTACATTGGAAGTAGTGAGAGGCAGTTTACAGGAGTTCTGCATCCTGAGTGTAGGAAACACTTTACGGGAGTTCTGTAGCATGGGAGTAGTCTTACGCACTATGCGGGTTTTCAGTAGTCTGAGTAAAAGAGAAGCAGCTTACAGGATTTCTGTTAGCTGGATGTAGAGAGAGGAAGTTTACTGGAGTTCCGCATCCTGAGTGTAGGAGACAGTTTAAGGGAGTTATGTAACATGGCTCTAGCCCTACTCAGTATGCGGGATTTCTGTAGCCTGTGTGTAGGAGATGCAGCTTACAGGATTTTTGTAAGCTGGATGTAGAGCAAAGCAGTTTACAGGAGTTCTGCATCCTGAGTGTAGGAAACACTTTACGGGAGTTCTGTAGCATGGGAGTAGTCTTACGCACTATGCGGGTTTTCAGTAGTCTGAGTAAAAGAGAAGCAGCTTACAGGATTTCTGTACATTGGAAGTAGTGAGAGGCAGTTTACAGGAGTTCTGCATCCTGAGTGTAGGAAACACTTTACGGGAGTTCTGCAGCATGGGAGTAGTCTTACGCACTATGCGGGTTTTCAATAGTCAGAGTAAAAGAGAAGCAGCTTCCAGGATTTCTGTACATTGGAAGTAGTGAGAGGCAGTTTACAGGAGTTCTGCATCCTGAGTGTAGGAAACACTTTATGGGAGTTCTGTAGCATGGGAGTAGTCTTACGCACTATGCGGGTTTTCAATAGTCAGAGTAAAAGAGAAGCAGATTCCAGGATTTCTGTACATTGGAAGTAGTGAGAGGCAGTTTACAGGAGTTCTGCATCCTGAGTGTAGGAAACACTTTATGGGAGTTCTGTAGCATGGGAGTAGTCTTACGCACTATGCGGGTTTTCAGTAGTCTGAGTAAAAGAGAAGCAGCTTACAGGATTTCTGTACATTGGAAGTAGTGAGAGGCAGTTTACTGGAGTTCTGCATCCTGAGTGTAGGAGACCGTTTAAGGGAGTTCTGTAACATGGCTCTGGCCCTACTCAGTATGCGGGATTTCTGTAGCCTGTGTGTAGGAGATGCAGCTTACAGGATTTCTGTAAGCTGGATGTAGAGCGAAGCAGTTTACAGGAGTTCTGCAGCCTGAGTGTAGGA